>NC_092824.1:115392075-115992075 GCF_023375885.2 Dermacentor andersoni | reverse complement strand
CACCCCGAAATTCGCGTTTTTATTACATGGCGTTAAAATCGACGCTCTGATGCCAGTCGACGCAGCACCGAGAGCGTGTAGGAAATGCGCTACAAGCCTTTGCTCCTTGAAAGCAACGGTGCTCAATAACCCTTCGTGTATGTCTTCCTGCCTACCCTGTGCTCGTTCACGGCGCCTCACCTTTCACCCTCTAACTTCAATATTTCCATAACAATAGCGAACCTATGCCTGGGCGAACTCCAGTTTTCATTCAATTTACAATATCTTTCGCTTTTCGTCGTCTCGACTGCATCAGAGGGGAGAGAGAAAACACTGGAGCACCAGCGATGGATGCAAAAATGGTACGCACCTTTTAAGGAAAGGAGATCGTGAACTTTCCAACTTTTATTATTCTTTGTTTTCCTGCACGCCTATTGGTAGCACCGCGCTGGTCTTTCTCACCAGCTCGCGGCTCTGTTTTGAAAAGTTAGGAGCGGCGAAAAGACGCCTCTGGGCGTCGTCGGGCGTCGAACCGTGCGGTCCCGCGAACGGTTTCTGCGGCGTTGTGTCCTCGCCCGGCATCGTGGCTCGCGACTCATTTGTCAAGCGGCGGCGCCCTAGCTTTCCAGCCGCCTGCAGGCTGTTGTGCATCGCGGCCTGGTCGACGCCTCTTCAAGGCGACACGTGCTCTGAAAGCGGGCGCACATGCATCATCCCGCCGGAGTGTCGCGTCCCTGCAGTACACATGTGCGCACCGACTGCTTCGCTCGGGCCGTTCTTCTTCCTGCTTGAGTCTTCGATGAAAGAACGAAGAGCCCGAGATAAAAAAAAAAAAGAAAAAAAGAAATGCGAGAGAACGAAAGTAGAACGTCTAGATTCCGGCCACAAAGCATCTCTACGAAAAATGCAGCAAATGTTAGTTTCATTGGTTTTTTTTTTTTTTCAGCTTCTTTTCGTGGTTTCGTGGCGCCCGCGGCACCCGTCCTTCCAAGCTATAGAATCTTTCTCTAGCGTTGTATTTATTCGAGCTTCAGTTCGCGCCAGCTCGCACAATGACTCCTGCATTGTGTCCACGCTCCGAGAAAGAAACGATTACCAGTTTGGGCATTAATCGCCTAAACAGCGACGCTGAGCGTTTATATGTACGCTGGAGGAGAAAAAGAAGCCGCCAGAATGCTTGCTCTTGCTCAGCCTCATTATTTTAAGCGCTCGCTGAAATTGAGCATCTGGTGCTGGTGGTTGCACTATCCGCTGTCATTGGAAGAAGCTGGAAAACGGTGATAACACAAGTATGCATCTTCGACATCTTATTGAGTGCGGTATTAACGACGGTACGGCGAAGGGGGAAATTAAAGGATTGGTGAAGTGCATTTGCTTTTTCGTTTCAACTGACTTATACATATAACGAACAAGATGACACACAATATCCACATTAACAGGACTGCAATGGGTATTTCTAACTTGTGTGACAAATGACCAGTGACCCTTGACACAAATCGTCGTTCTAACTTTGATCAACTCTTTGCGTATTGCGTAGGCATCGTTACAAATTCACTGCTCCAATTACAAGCCGCATTTTGTTATGATCCACGCTTTATATCGTTGTTTGCTAGCATTTTTAAACAAGACTTGTAATTTCTAGTACTTCGCTTGATGCATAAATGCTGCTGTTGACTGTCTTGTGTTTCTTATGAGCCAAATTGTCGTCCCTCCGAAACAGCTGAAATTCAAGTCTGAGTTGTTTACGAGTTCAATAACGGCAATGTTGTGAGTCATCCTTTGCCTAATGTATCAATTACTGTGCCATGTTTTCCATTTGCTTTGATGTAATATTCTAAATTGCATTAATACTCACTTTTCGTTTACGTTATTATTGTAACAGATAAAGTGTAAGCAGGGATGACATTGTTTTGTGCTTAATCTTTATCTGTGACCAATCCCCTCTGTAATGTCTCTTTTTTTTTACCCTGAGGGTAAATAAATAATTGATAATCCCCCCCCCCCCCCCTCTCCTTCCATTCTTTGTAACATTCCCTGGATCCTGAAGTTTGTGCAATATATAAAGAAAGAATATTCATGCTGAAATGGGTAGGAAATGCGATAAAGTGTCAGAATGCCATCGAGGGTGATCTGAGCCGACCGATAAACTCAAGATTCGAGAAATGACAGAGTGGAGTATGTAAAAAACAAACGATATATATAACCCGTGACCCGCGCAGAAAAAAAAAAAAAACACTGTACACAGCTGTCAGCAGACTGTCGGGAGGAACATTGACGTGTCTCTGTCATCGCATTTCTTGCGAGGTTCCGTCTCCGCGGAACAGAATTGGACACTGAGAAGAAGACTTTAGACCACGGAGAAACGGGCATCTTTCCGTCCGTGCCTCGCACCCGAGGTGATGTGTCACACCTCGCGCAATGAATGCAGCGCCGCATCCGGCGGGCAGAGATTCGGAGCGAGTCGCCGCGGCCGAGGCGTCCTTCAGAAATATGGGAGGCGTCATCCACCCGCGACGATCGTGAATTCCTCCTGGCCATGGGGAAAGCAAGCGCGCACCGGCACGGCCCTTTACGCCGGCTTTTCCCCGCGGTCGGGCATTCGATCTTCGGCCGGCCACGATGGACGACGACGGCTCTGGCGGGCAACAAGCGATGCGAGGCCCAGCTCGCGTCCCAGTACCGCGTTTCGCTCCGTTCAATTGGCTCTCCCCCCTTGCGCTCGCGCTTTTAAAGGCAGGCGCAGAATTTCAGATCGATCACACTCTCGGGAAACACCCTCCGCGGCGCCTTATTGGTTATTGCCTTCTCTCGCTGAGCACGAGGTCGCCGGTTCGATTGCCAACCGCGGTGGCCGCATTCCGGTGCCAGCTTCATGCAAATATGCTCGTGTACCGTACTTCGGGCTCACGCAAAAGAACAATAGGTGGCCGAAACTGCTACAAAGCTCCTCCGTCACGTCCCCACTTCCCGTTTTCCACTTCGGCGCCTTTCATGCCCTGTGAGTTGATTTAGTACGTTAAACTGGGTGCTTTAGCAGTTTCGCGAATATTGCTTTCAGCGAACACTTGCAGACATGTAGATCTTAACGAGATACATGAAAGATCTGTAGTGGGGTAGCGAGCGCTTAAACCTTGTAACACGCTGTCTATTTTTCTGTACCCTCCAGCGCAATGTATTTGTGTTCCTCAACCAATTTGCGCAAACTTCCGCACGGCTGTGCATTTGTTGTTTGCACACGTGTTTAAATCTGCAAATCTGATAGCATTTAATGCGTTGAATGTACGTGACGTTTGCGTGACCTGTGCGTCACTTGTCGACCGCTATCAGCGAATCGCTATCCGGTCGGCCAACGCGCTTCTGCGTGTATACGAAGCGCGTGGGCATAGCAGACGGCCAGGTTTGAAAGTGGCCCCTTTCGTAGTGCTCGTGGCGATCACGTCACTTATGCCAGATTTGCACGCGATATCCTCTACATTATAAGTTGTAGGGATGCGCGACTCTCACGCGTCCCCTGATATGTTGTTTTCCCGCACGGCTCGCGTGGCCTGGCTCCCGCGGCGGTCGGAGTGGTTGAGGCGCAGTACGAGAGATGGCGCGAGTGTTGCGCTGCTAACGCCGCCGACAGGCGGGGTTACTTGGGCGCCGAAAGACAAGGCGCTTGCTCTTTGGGTCGGGACAGCAAGCAGTGCGGACGTGCCGTGCCGCGCGTGCGCCGATCCATGCTTCTGCGAGACCGTCCCGCGTGGCCGCCTTCGAGAGCGCCACCGTTCGCGTGACCGTACGCGCGAACGACTAGGCGTTGGGATCCAGCATGGGGCGAACATATTCGCTCGCTATCCGATCGCGTTGAGTCGGACTTCTAGATTTGTCGCGCGCCCATCGGCATGTTTTGTGGATAGAAACTCGGCTAGCTGGCATTGATCTATGAAAGGTGCAATAAATGCCCTTATGATTGTTTGCACTACTGTGTTGTCGTTCCTTTGTCCCAAGAGTACGGGAGGAGAACCCCACAAAGTTTACTAGGAAGCGAATACGTAAACGTGAAATAGTTATCCGGGATACGAAGCTAGATGCATGCGGAACCAAATGTCAATGGCTTATTCATCATATTTTTTGTCAGCTTTCGTGAAAATCAACACGAACTTGATCTAGACACTTCTGTCGTCACAAACAGTGAAAAGCCACCTGCAAAGTGCGTTTCAGATACCACGAGATGACATGAAAATCCAGGACGTATATCAACAAGACAGTCGTACCACCTTGCGATCTTCATCTCCGTATTTGGGCAAAGGAAAGCTGTTTTTACGACACTATGGCGAGATGGTTGCTTTCTCCACTGACGGAGGTGCTGCATTTAGCATAACTATAGCATTTAGGCAAACCATATGCTTATCAGGTTCAAAACATATAATTGGGTAATAAGAGGCTGCTTGAACAGCGCTTATGTCTCTGACCTTCCTTCCGGTCTTAGGTGGATAACCCACACAGACAGGTTACAGTTGTCTGTGTCTGTGACAAGTGCGGCTGCGTCTGTGTCTGTAACACCGTCGCTCGGTGTTAATATTCTGCAGAAAGGACGTTTCGACTAATGGCGACAGTATAGTTTTAGATTTCACTGAATGGTGCCATACGAGTCATTCTGCGAAATCGTGACGGTGGGTTGTCACCTCGATGGACGAGAAGAGGAAAAGATATGAAACTAGTTGTGCCGCACTTTGCGAAGGTAATGTATGCAAGCAACGCGGATACATTTGAAATATTCAATTCGAATTGAGCGGAAAGGGGGGGGGGGGAGGGAGCGCTTGTGCTTCATTTAATGCGCTCGGCTTCTTGGCATTGCATTAATTGCAGTGGCTAAAGATGAAGGTGTCTAACGAGTTGCCCTCGGACAATCGCTTAGCTCGCGCAAGTATTCTTAGTCGCGGTAAACCCTCACAGGCATCTCCCCTTCTCGACATGTCACGCATCTCCAGTATAGGGGATCCAGTATTGTGGTCAAGTTGTAATCGACCCTGTAAGCGAAGTTATAGGCATGTTAGACAATAAAGTTATAGGGACACAGAGCTTCGATTTTGCGTGTCAATATTCCTGTGCGTGCAGTTTAAGCAGTGCATGCATTACACCATACAGTCATGTCATGCCAAAAAGCTACCATCGAAACATTTCTGAACAGATCGAGGCAAAGCTTTAGGATGTTATCGGATTGCATGCTTATCCCATTGACTAGGGCATACTGCAGTTATCCCTTTTACTGACAAAATTGTCTGAATCAGCGCAAAGCCGCATGTTCCTTTTCCCAGTGATGCCAACAATTGTTCGACGTGTTGATGCTGACATGAAGATGTGTCAAATACAATTATTTGTACTGACTCATTTTGATTACTTCAGCGGGCGGTAGATATGCAGCTCTAAAACATATACTTGCCAATAGCTACATTGATTAGGTATCTACTGTTCCTGACTAGTTGCCCCCCGGATACTAGTCCTTGTAATTTTATTAATAATAATATATTAATATTAAGTACACTTCGATAGTCGAAATAATGTGCTGAATATGGCAAATCAGTTCTGCGGAAACCCACAAGGTGGAATAAGGTTCATGAAGGTAGAAGTGTTGCCACCGAACTTGTAGCTTCGCGCTAAAGTTGGGTGGATGACAATTCTCCATTTCACGACATTTCCTCCACCTTGCGGGATTGCGCAGAACTAATTTGCCATATTAAGTGTCCCTGTGTTTCGAGTTGTCCATTAATTCGCCCTCGCGCTGCGTTATGCTAGCGCTCATAGGGCAAAGCGACCGCTTCGGAAAGACGTTGTTCCCGGGTTCGATACCCGGACCAGGACAGATCTTTTTCTCAACTACAAAGCTTTCTTTCTGAGAAAACCGTATGGGCTTCCCTTGTAGCTTCGTGCTACAGCTGGGTGGATGACAATTTCCCCTTTTTCTAGATAATATACTGGTTGCTTCTTGCAGGGGTGGAACAGCTGTGCCAATTGCGCCAAACTATGCCGAGATCGGTCCTTTGCGCCATCCTGCGCCAAAAGGCATTTTAGCTGAAAATTGCGTCGAGCATGCGCCAAATCATGCATAAGAGCGCTCTTATCAACACCCTGAAAATCAACACCCTGAAATCGACCCCTGAAATAGGGAGTCTTTAAGGAAAATAAACTGAATTGAACTGAACAGCACGATATCATCATCATCATCATCATCATCATCATCATAGAATGAATCAGTCCCGTTCATAGTTTCTCACTATATAGTGAGAAACCCTATGGGCCCGTTGGAGTTGTCCGGTTCGTCGTTGCCGCATTTTTCTCTGACGGACGTACGATGCATTGCCGCTGTACCGTCTTGCTGGCGCTTTATTTCGGTGTTCATCCAACCTGCATGGTACCACGGAGACTGCCGGAGAAGGGTGTCATATTCCAGGATTAAAGGTAAGCTTTTTCGATATTTATGGGTGATAACGGGGCTTTGAAAAAGAGCCGCTGCGATAGAATCGCACGTGGTGCGTACTTAAGAATATTATTAGCGAATGAGGTCTAACGGCGAGAGCCGGCATTTCGATGGGTGCCGCCATGTTTGTTGATGCAAAAATTTTGCGTTGAGCTTGGGTCGCTGCGCTATTTCGGTGAAATAGCGTCACCGACACAAACACAAAACTCTATTTGCGTCTCGAACATGCGCAGTGGCGCTGAGCCCCTATTCGAAAACTCTCTAATGTGCATGGCATGACATGAGTATATTGCATGATGTCATATTCAGTGCGGGCGCGCGCACTCGATCGGTCTTGCGGTGAGCCTTTCCCCACAAGCCGTGACTGTCGCACTGTACTGCATCCTGGGGTAATAAACACGCGTTTGTTTGTTCACGATCTGTCCGTGATGCCTTCTCTGCGCCGTATCAACGAACCCGGCCGTAGCGCCCTTTGTGCGTCGCTGGGTGGAGAGGCGTCACGTAGTTTCCTGACCGCACTCGCAGGCTAAGCCTCGCGCAAACCCGTCTCCACAACTTATCGACTATGACGGTTAAAGTTTGCATGGTATATGGTAAGCACACGTGCATTAGACCCTGCGCCAAAAGTGTTTGCTACTGCGCCAAGTCGGCTTTTTGCCTGAGCCAGGACCTGCGCCGAAAGGTGAAATTGCAGTTCCACCTTTTGATTCTTGTGGAAATACAATGACGGCTTAACCAGGCGCAACCGATTATGCTCAGAATACTAGTGCAAGCGTTCCTGCACGCCGTTAGGAGACATGTCACAAACCTCTCCTTTCGTTCTTCTTTTCTTTTTTTAAGGCGCCGGCTAATTTAAGACATCGATGACAACTTTCAGTTTTCACTTCCGCCATGTTGTTATCGCTGTTCATGCGGCTGTTAGATGTCTCGTGTCTCTTGTGTTGCAAAACTACGGTGTCCGTGACAGGTGGCGCGGTAAAACGACGATTCCCGTGTACCGTATTTCCATTCAGAATATCTGCTGGCAGCCAAGTGCTACTCGGTGATCAGTGAGTGTAGTAGAGCGGAAAATATGGTAAGCAGCGACAGAGAAGACGAAGCAGCGCCGCCTTTCCCCCGCAGTGTCGGGCTGTCTCGTGGTGGCGGTGCAATCTCTCAAGTGCGCGGCTGAAGAGAACCGGAGAAAAACTCGAGGGGAGGAAATTGAGCTCAGCCGCGGCGGTTGGAGAGGTGCCAGGGAAAGAAGAAAGAAAAACAAACGTGGTACGGCGAGTGAACTCCAGCGCGCACGCCGGTCAACATCTGCCGAAAGAAGGAATATATATTTCGTTTCCTTGGAAATTTTTAGAGCGGAATGCAGGGCATTACGAGGTTGCTAACTTTTTTTTTTATTTATTTCAGCGCGCAACAGAGCTTCTTTTCAGTCTTCCTGTGTAACATATTTCCCGCGTTTGTACTGAGCTTTGTCTTATCGTTTACCGATCACCTCATTCCTTGGCTCCTCCCTTGGCTTTGAGATCGACGTCGATAACGTTGTACTGCTTTTCTTTTTTCTCGCTTCCGCTTCATTTTTTATTCCCCGTGACTTCGATTTCCATTGCTGCATATCTCTCGCCAAAGTATGACAGGCTGAGATCAATATAATGAATTGTAAAACGATTTCAGACCGAATCAATCAGCGAAATTAATGAACACCGTGAGGTCATGGTGGACGTTATACTGGAGCAACACTTCCTTCTGTTTATCACGAACGAGCGGCGCTTATAGACATGCCTCGTATGGAACGACATGTTCAGCGCGTTCTCGGGTGCGCTTTCGTTTCCGGTTTGTGGATTCATTGCAGGAGTGTTAGACTAGCAATTTCGAATAACCTAATTTCCAGCACTTCCGAATATCTCGGTGTACTCACGGGTCCCTCGTATGACTACAGCGCGGCCTTATATTGCAAGGCGTCCATACTAACACCAGAACCCTTTACCCGTAAGCCGCTATATATATACTTTGTTGTGGAACGCGCAACGCTTTTTTGTGAAAATAGTCGAGAAAACTGAGGGGCCCAACAGGCAAGGAAGACCTTATAGAGCAGTCACTGAAACACAAAGAAAACAAGAGGCATGGTTAGACGATTTTAATTGCACAAGCTTGCCGATATTGGAGACAAAATACGCCCTTTCTCAACAAGAACGCAGTTGCTGTATTCAAAGGTAGAAATGGATGCGTCCCTATTGGTCTGCATCCGTTTCACGTTTGAGTGTGGTTCTTTCCGACCGCACGAGCTATCGCCTACTTCAGTTCGACACGGCTAGATCACGCCAACATTGGAAATTCCTTATTGTCTCCTGCTCCTTCCTTGGCCTCAGCGAATGTTGGTCCCTTTGGTATGTACGGGGCAGTGTTGCGCGACTGTGCGGATCCTGTACCCGCTGCAGTGGATCACTGGCTGCGGTATTCCGCGGCAGAATACGAGGTATCGGGTTCAATCCCTGACCACGGCGACCGCATTCCGATCGGAATAAAATGAAATTGATTGATTGATTGATTGATTGATTGATTGATTGATTGATTGATTGATTGATTGATTGATTGATTGATTGATTGATTGATTGATTGATTGATTGATTGATTGATTGATTGATTGATTGGACCGACCGACCGACCGACCTACGTGCACTAGTGTTCGGGGCATATTTTAGAACCTGAGATGTGTGTGCCCTCGCCCCAGCCTATGTGACGCTTCTAGACTTCAGAATCGTTCAGTCATGCGAACGTGAGTTTTGTATGACACCATGAGCGGTCGCGAAAGCTAACGGTTTTTTTAGTCAAGATGCCATCGGCAAACAGACGAATTTCGCAACGAGCTTCACTATGCCACCGCTGCCGCAAAGCATGCTGGTAGTAATAGTACTCAACGAGCTGAAGGGCAACTTAGCCTTTGAAATCCAAAGGCAGGCAGGTGATAATTAAAATGTACAATATAATTTTGGGATTGAAGAGACGCATCCTCCAACTTTTCCCTAAAATTCACCAGAAAAATCTTCACATCCACATTTACATTATCCTCAGCATTCCCGAACTCAAGTACAAGGGGAAAGCGGAGAGGACTGCTGCCATCATGACGCCAGCACGCACGGCCGCTGCGCATGCGGTTTCGGCGTGGTGGAGACGTTATACTGAGACAGATACTGAGACAGTTACTGAGATACTGAGACGTTATACTGAGGCAGCTAGAGGATCAGTTGAACAGACTGAAAGAACGTGCCTCCTGCTACTCCGTCTCACCTCTATATGTGTGTATGGGCTAAGGCGCTGTGAGTGAATGAAAATATTTTGAAGAATGGTGATTAACATAGAAAATCAAATGGTAGATAATGTTACACTTAAGCGCGAGAATGAAAAAAAGAAACGAATCAAATGTGCTGTTCTTAACGACGAAATATCCGTCAAGTTTAGAACAATAGGGAGTCCTGTGCTCTCTTTAGGGACTACCATTAGACCATGGTCATTATGTGTTGAGAGGAGGTTACAAGGACACCACGTGCTGTGCTAGTTTGTTTTGTGCGACCTTGCTTCGGTCTATTAACATCTAAAGCGAAGGACCGCCTGCAGCAAGATGTAAATGCTCAAAAGCACAAACGAAGGCTCTTCCGGTTGTGCCGTTTCAGCGCCTCTCACTGGATACGAGCGGACTATGGCCATCAGCTGAGCGGCCGACAGCAAAAGCCCCCTTCGGTTCGGCGCAATTTACCGGGTCTGCACCGGAAGGACCCTGCAGATTGCTGCGGCTTCGCAATGACCGCGTTGTTATTGCCGTTCTCAAAACATTTGGCACATATGCAGGGTGATAGATTGGCCAAGTATCGGAAGCCGTACTGGAGTCCTGTGTGAGAGCTATAAAGAAATGGGGCAGTTTCGCTCGAAAGGCGAAAGATTGATATACATAACAAATTAGTAGGTAACTACACGAAGTATAAGGAAATACAATGGCTCTTTCGTAAAGTAGCCCTTGTAGCTTTATCGGCCTTGTAAATTGCAGTAAACGTTTGCTTACTAATTTAATTAACAATCAGGGCGTAGCGCGCGCACAGGCGAACCCGAACAGATCTCCCTCAGTGAACGCGAACAATGTATGGTTGTCCCAACTCTGACGTGGTGAAGAGCGCCGGCAGCGGTGTAGTGAACGTTTCGTGTGGCCTCTCGCTTCAACAAGTCTCCGAAACTTGAGATTACGCGAACTCTAAACCTTCAATTTAGGCATGGGAAGACAGCGCACATAAAGCCACAAGCCAACTCCCCAAACTTTGCACCCGCCGCAAGTTGCCTCCAAAATGGGCCGCGTATGGGTTAAGCCGCGCCATGCACAGCCACGGCTATAGGCTAGAGACGAGAACTTCTCGTATTTGCCAAGGCGTTGTGCGCATGCGTGAGTTGTAAGAGAAACATCTTGGAACTTTTTTGCTCACCCACGCACGCTTTCCGTCGCCCCCGCAGCACATGACGCGTGGGGCGCGTTCTTATCGCACTTAGTCTTTATACGCAACCCCAAGGTGGCGCCGACGGCGTAAATTTGCTTGGCGCGTGTACGTAATCGCTATCGCAATAAAATAAGCGGGGAATCGTGTCAATGATATTTAATATAACGGCATGCATATTAATATGACTGGAGGTAGCAATTAGACAAGTAATTGTGCCAATTACACTAATGACCTTTTTAGCCCAAAAAAGTTCCACAACCTCATGACGCGTTAGATGTTCTGCTGATAGAGATACAGTGACGGTTGCCTCTTCATCCGTCGTCTCGGGTATTTACGCACGTGAATCTGTAGCCCTGGTAGTGGTAGACGGTGCCACTCAGAGTCATGGCAGCGCATGTGGAACACCCATTAAACCGCAGGCATCGCGTAATAGTTTAACTTAGGAGCAACGCTTGTACTTCAATATGCATGTAGAGAAATACAAAAGGTAGTGAACGGAGGGACAGCTGTCACCGTAGGTTAATTGATTCAGGATATCGCGCGCGTCATGATGTGAAGGTCGAGCCCACGGCTCACGCCGACGGCGATATTCTGTTGTTCCAGTTTCATTTAATTTTCTTTTAATTAAAAATAAGAAACTTATCGTGACTTTAACCCTCGTGACTTTAACCCTCAGGCTCACATTCACAAAGCCTTTCGTTCGGTGCTCTTTTCCACTTGTCCGTCACCTTCATGATTCACGAATTATTGCCTATAATTGGTTCTTTCGATAAATTGTTGGCGTAAGACCTTTTTATTCTTTTTTTTTTTGTGAATACGGGCTCTGCTTCCTGCTCTTCTGGAAGGCGCCACGATCTTCGGCAAGCGCTGAAACTATCTGGTTTGCTGGTGCCGAGCAAAAATGACAACTCCGCAAGAACCACCCGGAACTTTGCCTGCGCACTTCTCGTTTAACGAATGCTGCGTGTCCTTTTTCGTCCAGTGGATGAACGAAGCCCTCACTTCCGGCGTGTTTCATCACCTTGCTTACAATACATGACATCCCGCACGTTTTGTTCGCGTACGCAGCCAGGCAGTGCGGAGGGGCGACACCTACGCGTTCGCTCGCCGCGCCCTGCCTCAAATCCGCCCCGCTTCGAGCATTCTCGGCTACCGCGCTGAGCCTGGGCCGTCCGTTCCCAGGGGATTTGAGGAGAAGGGGAAGGGGGGGGGGTACCCTCCGATTCACGCGCGGAAATCTTTCTGCTCGCCACTCTGCCAGTGTGTCCCCATAGGCAGGAATCCGCCCCGGCCGGGCGCTACAGGAGGTGTGTGGGCGGGCGTGACAACCACTCGGACCCAATTTGTCCGCGCTCGCGGACGCGTGCCGTACCGGACAGCTTCCTCCGCGGTGCTTCGTCTTGTTTGCCTTTGCGTTTCCGCAGGGCTGTAGGCTTGCAGCGGCTCCCCCGAGTCTCGAGAGCGAAGTCCGGCCGACGAAAGCGGCTTACGCGCACTCCGCGCGACCGCTCTGTTCCCTCTGGCGCGGCCGGCGCGCTCTATGTGGGATCCGAATGCCAGCGTGAACGACGCGCATATACGGGAAAAACGCTGCAGAACGTCGCCTTGGTTTTTTTTTTTTTTCCTGCGCAAGCTGCGTCTGAATAGCGATGCCGATCGTTGCCGCGCGAAGAGAAAGGCCGCGCACTATATGCCAAGGCGCCAGCTCTGTGCGCACGACAGGCGCTGTCAAACGGGATTCGACGAGGCTTTCGGACAGCCACGAAGATTTTGCAGGGCGTCATCGATCTCTCATAGTCTCGCAAAATACGAGTCGCCTAATACCATTCAAAAAAAGAAAGAAAGAAAAGAAATATAATAATAATAACAACGGCGGGCGCCTCACAGCGCCCGCCGTTCCCAGTTTGGTGCTTCCCAGAATAAATCCAGAGCTTGTGAAAACGCCGAGAACGCACTTGCGGGTAGTGGTTTCTTCTTTGAAAGCGGGCAATGCGTACTGGAGGACGAGAAAGTGGTCGAGCGGAATACCCGAAGGAATTATGAGGGCGACAGTGATGAGGCACCGACCCGCTGGGGTGGCGTAGTGGCACTGCTCTACTAGGCTCGAGGGCGCATGGTCGAATTCAGGCCGCGGAGGCGGCACTTCGATGGGAGCGAATCGCAAGAACGTCCGTGTACCGTGCACTGGATGCACGTTAAAAGAACTCCATGTGGTCAAAATTAATCCAGAGTCCCCCACTACGCGTGCCTCATTATCATATCGTGCTTCTGGAACATAAAACCCCAGATTTCAGTTACGTAATTATTAGGCACCCAACCCGGCAGTGCACATATGAGACAGTGTAGACGATGCCTAAAGTTCACAAAAGGACTCGGTCTACCAAGAGAACAGAGAGAAGACATCGGGTCTCGCATCAGCTTTATTCTCATTTTGTAATTCTTAATCTCTCACCGATACCATGATATTCGAAGTTACAGTTTTGTTATGACATCAATGACAGAAAAAAACTTGTGAAACTGCTTGTTTCTTTGCCAATTCCGCGTTGTGGGTATTTGGTAGTGAGTTACTGGTTGGAAACAAAACGAGCATAAAGCAGTCAAGCACGTGGCACGCGTGCGCGTGCAATATGATTCCATGTCAACTAGAGCCATACGTGTCACAGGCAACAACATGTCAACTAGGAGCCTTTTACCAACCATGCATACGTGCAGGCTTTATCGTTTAGAAAACGAACGCATTTTAGTTAATTCTACGGAAAGGTAAGCCGAGTAAAACACCTGGAATATGATGCATACATATCTGCATGTATTTTCCTGTAAATTACAGTTAGGAGTAGCACTTCCGCACTTCTGTCACATTTTTCACTGTGTACACTTGTACGATTTACGCTTATAGTAATAATAATAATAATAATACCTTTATTCATAAAAACAAGTGGTACAAAGTGCCAGGCATTAGGAAAGAAGTTGCTACAAAAGCAACTTTAGTCCTAATAACCAGAAGGTCCAAAAGGCAGCAGACAGCAAGGAGCGAGAAAAAAAAAAGAAGAAAAAGAGAGGAATGCGGAACAACGAAAATGGAGAAAGGAAAGAGAATAATGACATGTAGTACATAAATGTCACTTAAACAATTTGCTTTGCACATGAAACAGTTCGGGAAAAACAAACAATATAGGTATATAGATACACAAAACTCTTATAAAGAAAAATGATTAGGTACATGTACATGTACCTAATTAGGTACGTGTACGCCACTCCAGGAGCCAGGTGTGCAAGAAGACGACAAACGATTATGTAGCTCCACTTCGTACTTTCAACGACTTTGACGAGTTCATTCCTTTCGGAAGCATCGAATAGAGACCTCCAATCGCTATATCCTGTGTCCGAAACGGCAGCGTCCTGTGGCGTCCTGCCCTGATTCAGTAACTGCAGACGACCGCCACACATGTCGCACGAAGATGCAGGCACACAAGGAAGGATGATCTGTATTTGTTCTTCGTGACATTACGAGCTATATTTCTAGGCATAGCAAGGAACTATACACATGGGCATCAGCGACATGGATCGATATACGACTTCAATTTTAGAACGTCTAAAGAAACCAAGCCACTAGCTCAGGCGACCAATAAGGGAGAGCTCACTAGACAGCTATGCTGGGCAATGATGTCGCATGCGGCGTGCCTCCTTCTTCTGTAGTTGTAACTTCGTAATCGCAGCGGAGACCTAAGAAGATGGGTGGTTAGGAAGGAAGCCACGGACAAGGCAGGTGAAAATTCTGGGGTTTCACGCGCCATCACCACGTTCTGATTATGAGGCGCGCCGTAGCGGGGGACTCCGCTTTAATTTCGGCCATCTGGGGTACGTTCTTTAACGTGCCCCCAATGCGTGGTATACACGGGCGTTTTTTGCGTTTCGCCCCCAACGAAATGAGGCTGGGATTCGATCCCGCTACCTGGTGCTTAGCAGCGCAGCGTCAAAGCCATTGAGCAACTACGGCGTGTCAAGGCAGGTGAACGCTTTGCTTTATTTCTAAGCGTATGCTCTCCAAATCGTAACTTCTTTGCCCGTTATGCCAGCGGAGTTCACTTCGTTGCGTAATCAGTGACGGCATCGGCGTTGCTTTCTGTCGGTTTATAGAGGACAGGAAATTGAAGTTGTCATCTGGCTAGGCGTGTTATAGAAGCAGTTAGCGCGTCCAGTGTGCCGTGCTGCCTCCATGCACGCGCGCGTCCCCCAGGGCACCGCTGTCGGCACGAGATAGCGCTGCGCGTCGCGAGGTGCGCGGGCTGCCTGCGACGAACCAGACTGAATCCCAGGCGACCATTATGCGCCCTCGGAACGATGCGCCAACATTGTGGCAGGGATTTTCCAGAGCCATCAGCAGCCGTCGCGCAGGTTGCGGCCACAAGGGCGAGACCAGGCGTCGGGGAAACCTGTGGCCCATTAGCTTGCCTCGGAGGACGGTATACGCCAACACGATGCGTGAATGTCAACGGCCTTGCTGCATTGTTGAGAGAGAGAGAGAGAGAGAAAATGATAAATGAAAGGTAGGGAGGTTAACCAGGACTGAGCCTGGTTGGCTACCCTACACTGGGGAAAGGGAAAGGGGGACGGAAAGATTAAAAAAAAAAGAAAAAAGAAAGTCCACTGGAGATATCAGTCGGTCACTCAGTCCGGATCACAGACGCTGACTCAATCCGGTCGCTTTCAAATATCGCAGCAGCGCTTTTGTGGCCTTTTGTAGCTGTGATATGCGAGGCCATGATCCCAAGATCTTGTTCAAGGTGAACGGCTTTCCATCTAGCTGATTGAGAGCTGTGCAGAGGTCTTGCCTTTCATTTTCATAAGAGGGGCAGTAGCACAGTAGGTGTTCTATGGTTTCCTCGACACCGCAGGCATTGCACTCGGCGCTATCAGCCATTCCAATCAGAAATGCATAAGCATTTGTGAATGCGACGCCCAAACGTAAGCGGCACAGCACTGTTTCCTCATTTCGCGGATGACCTGGTAACAGCCGCAGTTGCATATAGGGATCGAGGGAATGCAAGCGATGGTGAGTGAATTCAGGTGTGCGCCACTTCTCCAATGTCAAAGAGTGCGCTAGCTTGCCTAAGTGTTGGGCTGCGTCGGTCCGCGATAAAGGTATTGAAACAAGGGTTGCTCCCTCGTGAGCTTTTCTAGCAGCTTCGTCAGCGAGGTCGTTGCCGGAGATACCGCAATGACCAGGCAGCCACTGAAACACGACGTCGTGTCCTTTCGCGATCATGTGATGGTGCATTTCTCGTATCTCCGACACGAGTTGTTCACATGACCCGCGACGAAGAGATGCCAGAAGACATTGTAAGGCCGCCTTCGAATCGCAGAATATAGCCCACCGATTAGCCGGTTGGTTATTAATATAATCAACGGCACCTCGGAGGGCAACAAGCTCCGAACTAGTCGATGTTGTCAAGTGAGAAATCTTGTATTGGATGCTTAGTGAACGGGATGGTATAACCACTGCGCTGGTGGAGCTGGTCTGAGTGGAAGAGCCATCCGTATATATATGTACTCGATCAAAGTAGAAAGTGTGCAAACAATCCAGAGCTGCTTGCTTCAAGGCCAAGGTAGGCAGGTCGGTCTTCTTTCTTATCCCTGGAATCGTAAGACGCACTTGAGGTTGTTTTAAACACCACAAAGCTGAGGTTGAACGTGCAGAGGGTGTGAAACCCGATGGTAAGGAGGCACGATGGATGTTGACCTTGTTGGAGAAGGACGCCTGTGGTCGTCGTTCTGGCAGGCACGCAAGAAAGCTTGACTGCATCCGTGAAACATGACGAACATGGGCTCTAAGCGTTTCGGTGCTAATGTAAGTTGTGATCGGATGGTCTTGAGCGATTATAATGGTTCCAGCTGTCGAGGCGCTGCGCGGAAGGCCTAGGCAAACACGTAGTGCCTGCGCCTGCACGCTCTGAAGTTCTCGAAGATTTGACTTGCATGTTTTAGCAAGCACGGGGGAGCTATAGCGTAGGAATCCGATGAACAGTGCTCGATATAACTCGATATAGCAAAACATGGGGATCGTCAGTGGGCTCCATGCTGCATTGTTGAAGTTGTCGCTGCACTTCGGAGCTCAATTTAAATGTAAATATATTTTCTCAGTAAATCTGCGTAATCTTTCCCACCGATGATCCTCACTCGTCTTCGACGTCTGGAGTCTTCCCGTACAAGGCACTGATTTGCGGATGAAATGAAGCCGGCCAAGTGCAAGACGGTCAGAGTGACGCTCGTCTCTTCCTCTCTCCAGCTTCTCGCTCAGCACAATAAAAGCTTAAGCGCAGTATATGCGGCTCAGCGTGCAGCGCATTAGAGGCCAATTTCCAACCGCTTGGGGCGGACTACGTGCAGTCCGCGCATAGTATCCGCGGGATAGAGGCCAGTTGCACAGACGACTTAGTGGGCTACTGCTCACTTCGAAAAAGCTCTGACGGTATAAACCGAGCACACCGAAACAAGCATTCTCGCTCAAGGCCTTATCTCGCATAGACCACCGGGCGATGCCCTGCCGCGTATTCAAGTGGAACAGTGACGTGAGTATTGCCTCACGCTAGCGTAGACAGGCGTGTAGGCAAGTAGCGCCAACAGCGCTGAAACTTGGTGTGCCGACAGCAGCGCCGTAAGCAAATGTAGCGCATGCAGCGATTTCGCGTCAGCAAGTTGAGCGCTCCTCTTGGGGTACTAATGCCCAGGTTCTCACTTGACTGGACGCCGTCGTGCCAGAACGTAGGAGCGTATGCGCCTGTCGCAACGCACGTAACTATGGACAGAGGTCGGCCGCACGCATCGGAGTGAATCGGACGTTCATACAGCCGTGCGTCTGTTATGGTTCATAATGTCGAGCGATTTTTGTCGCCTCCATACCGGATGGCATCAGCACACTTTGGTCGTACACTTAAACGGCCGTAGCGCCTCCTCGTCAGCGCTAATTTCCCCGTAGATGTTTTGGTAGTTGGCTGGGTTTTATGTTACTTGCCGAAGCTGCACCTCAGCTGCAACGTACACCGCGCAAGAGGACTGCAGGTTAGTTTGGCCACGTTCGGCTTCCTGGCGTATACCAAAATCTTTGCACACAGGTGTTCTGAATTCCGCTGCCATATGGCCAGGAATCGAAGCCTCGACCAGATTTCTCACCCGCGGCACTATACAGCCACTGCGCCTTCGCGGCGAGTAATAACTAAAACCACTATCATCGCTTAGGTAACCGTTCACCACGCAGATAAGTCATGGTCTCTAGTATTTGAATGTCTATAGCGTGTGAAGGAATTATGCGCTTGTCACTGTTTATTTGTTGTCGCGAACATATTTAGGTGCACAGTTTGTTGTTTTTACTGCATAATTTTGGGGGTGGAGAACAGAACCAATAACCGCCATATCTGCAGGGGTAATACAGACTGGTTTACATATAAGGACAATTAGTTATGAATGCTGTCCTGTGTGCGTGTTTTTTTAACGTTCCTACTCCTTGTGTACATAATGTATCGACAAATCAGTAGAACAATAGCCGCCTGAAAACAAGAGCCGTCAATGACAAAGCGCCTTGTTCTTCTTTCTTTTTCTTTTTCGCGAACTACTTCCTTGCGCTGTGCAGACTATCATGAATTCATTTAGTGTGCCAGCTTACTATCTCAGAAAATAAGCTGTATGTGATTACGGAACATCAACAAAGGAACCATTACGGTTGCTGTAATTTCATCGCCGCACATAACGCCACTGCCGGCTCGTCCCTCGATGAACTGCGCGACAGCGGAGATGAGCGACGACTGCGAGACTCCCGAGGCGACGCGCGGAATCGGCGCGCTGGGGTCGTGCGGCCGTCGCTCCCCGGGGCACTAATCCGGGAGCCGCGCCCCCCACGCGAACAGCACACACACCGCTCTCTCTCGGCTAATCCGCGGCGACGGCGAGATCGGGGACGCGCCGTTCGGGAGCCGCGCCGGTGCCAGCTACTGCAAACAGGCGGCGGCTGCAGAGATTTATCTACGCCGGCGCCTTCCATCGCGCCGGTAGAGTGCACGTAGTCGCAGCACAACGCCGGCGGGAGACGACGCGAGGCCGTAGTAAGAGGACGGCGGTGCTTACGCTCCCTGCCCTTGCTCTCGCTTTCGTTATGTTTTTCGCACGATGTCCTGGCCGGTCGTTTGCAGTCGCTTTGCGCAGCGCTGCTGTTGCCGTTTTCGCACGTCCGTAGAGTCTGGCTCGCGCTTTTTGCCCGCTCGTTAGCCGGGTTTCGCCAGAGAGCCTGTCACTGCCGGTTTGCTTGGCACAGTGCTCATGCGTGGCAAGCTTTCTGAATTCTTCACCTCCACAGCCATCTTTCTTCCTGTTCATTTTCTCTTTGTTTGATTACTGTGTGCCTCTCGGCGCTCCTCGGCGTCCCTGGGTGTGCAGCGCTTCATGTTGCTCGCGATGTCGCACTAGGAGTTCGGCCGTTACTGCCGAAGAAATGGCTGCCATACCGCAAACAACAGACGTCGCGTGGTTCCCTACAACCACATGTCAACATTTAGAAAGGATTACACTAGATTATTTATGTCAGCCACACGTATTCTACTTCACAAGGGTGGCAGATTGCGCAAGTTAGTACGGTTAATACGGCATGATTTTATCTTGTTTTTAGCGCAACTCAGTTTGATTTCTTCCAACTGGTTCATTTAGTGACTCCTGCGAACGCGTTTCATACTCCGCGCATAGCATACATGATAAGACTTCGTTTTTTTTCGGCCTCGCCCAAAGTACATCTACACATTTTCCCCTCCACTCGCATACTGCATGCGTCGTCCAGATGACACCGAATGCCCCACTTGCAAGGCGTCGACTAACGTGAACATTTCGCGACTGCTCAGTGGTGTGAAAGCGAAGACCCGGCCCTTGTGAATCGCCTCGTGACGGCTGTCGGCGAGGCCGTACTCGTCAGGCGACGGACCTTACCTGGCTGCCGTTGAGTCCGTTGAGGGGCAGGCACTGCTCGTGCACCTGCTCGACGGCGCCGGTGCGCTTGGCCAGGCGCTGTGCCTCCTGCGCGAGGAAGAGGTCGAGCACGGGCACGCCGCGGGCGCGCACGTCGCCTTCGGTCAGCGAGTCGACCATGAGCAGCACCCAGATGGGCCGCTTGCGCTCCCAGTCACCCGTGATGGCGTGGAACAGGTAGTCGGCGTACAGGCCGCGCCCGCGCTGGTCGGCCGTCATCCACGACGACATCTTGGCGCGCACGTACTCCAAGTGCCTACGGCGAGGCGCACACATTTCTCTTATAGCCTGGTGCTCTGCCATATCGAAAGATAGTGTCAGGATTCCCTGACTCTTTCTCATTGCGCAAGTTGTTGTACTGACGCATGGAAAACATTGCAGCGCTGAAGACAAAGGCACAGAAGAGACAGCGATGTCTTTACTTTCTGTGTCCTCGTTTTCTGCGAGCGGTAATGTTTTCCACGTCTCGCTTAGCGTCGTCAGTGTGAAACGTTAGCGAGGCACTAGAAGCGTCTGTGAACAGCTTTTTGACTGTCTGAATTTCATCTGACGTTCGGGGCTGCATGTTGGCATCACTCCCCCACTACTCCCGCAATAACAGCTTAGCGTGAAGCGGCGTTGCCTGACTTCTGCTGCAGTCAGCTGCAGTCTATATTTGCTTGCGAGAAACGAGTAGGGAAAAAGTATACCACCATACTTTTTAGTATAAGCCACCCAGCTCGCTGCATCTCACGCGATAAACAAAACGGCCTTTCGGCCACATTAATTCGCTGTTCTTTCAACATCGGCATATTACAGAAACGCAGACAGAGAATGAAATTACAAGAGTATAACGTGAGAAAGTGGCTTCGATGTCACAGAGGGTAAGAGATAACTTGAAACGTGCGAAATAGAATATAAAAGAAATGCCGGAATATTAAAAAAAAATTGTCACAGATGTGGGCACAATCTTTAATAACGTAAATGCTGCTTTAGCGCGTATAGTGTCCGCCTTACAAACGCGTTGTTGTCTATTGTGGTGCAAATTTCTTCCTGCAGTGGCCAGCTTTTGCATCAGCTTATCGACTTCTCGCTATTGCGCCGCTCTGGCCTGCCACTTTCCTGCAGTGTCCTCTGTGCGACGAGCCTCCAACGTCATACACCATAACACTGCGATGCGCCTTTGCTCGAACAAGGGAGCTATTCTGTGAGAGTGCACCTAATGGACATGTGCATTTCGTCTGCTGCTGAAGTGCTGGTTGGCTGTGGCACCTGGTTACTGCGGACGCGCAGCCCAGCCAATCAGAATTTCAACAGCAGAGGAAATGGACATGTCCACTAGATGGACAGAATACCTCCATAACTGTGCGCCGTTTTATTCTTGACCGCTGACGTCACGTTCTCCGCTCGCACCGCGCCCACTCAGTTGCCCGCCGTCACTTTGATTTTTCTCTGAAGTACTTCGCATTATACGAGACGCTTTCAATTATCTACATAAGATAGTAGAGGCATTCAAATACGTGAGCATCAAGTTAAAGGCCGATATTTTCTTTCAGCTACATTTTCAGCGGTCGTTTACAAATTGCAAACGCACTTGTAGGCTATGAGGGGCTCTCTGGAAATTCTTGACAAATTATTACTTCTTCGAGCTTGTTTTGATTATCGTCAAAGTTTCCGAAAACACCTCCAGCATTTCCGCACTGTTCACTATACCTGTGCAAGACATCGACCAACATTCTAATTCGTCTGTCTGTATATATTTTTGGCAACTTATGGAGGCTGCGCGCAGGACCAGCGTGGACGCAGGCGTGAGATACAGTGCCTCTACATGACAACTTTCCACAGAGCTGGTGCCCTTTTACCGCTACGACAAAACGTGCTGCCTTACACGGCCGTGTGGGCTCCGTAAGTGGATGACAAGCTCTCGTACCTTCGCAGTCTCGTCAGCAGGTCGGCCGGCAGGACGTCGGCCAGGGAGCGGCCCTCGGGCAGCAGCTGGCAGTTTGCCAGCGCCCCCAGCGTGCCAGGGTCTAGCAGGTCGAGCTCGAAGACGACGCGGTCTGCGTTGCCGAACGCCTGTTTCGCGTTCTCCGGCACGTGCTCCCAGACTCGGGTGTACGGCACGTGGATGGTGCCGAAGAAGTACGACGGCGGCTCGCTCCGCGTCGACCACAGGAATGAGCGCACGCCACTGCCAGTCTGCGACGACAAGCACAGAAAAAAACATGATAGAGTAAAAGAGAACAGAACAGAAATGACACTTCGTTATTTTCTTTTAATTCTCTGACTTTTTTTCCCGTTTCTTTCGAAACGCGGGGAAAGCATCAGTTATCATAAAACCAACTAGCCTTGATTTCTGCCATATGTACATCCACACACGTTGGCGGACGCCCAGTACCGTTGAAGTTAACGCCGCTTTAGCGTGGAGGTCGCTTAAGTGTGATCTCACGTTCAATTTCCGGAGAACGACAGTGAATCCCCGTAATTTCGAAAACAGGTGCGAGCCACAACCCAGAGGTGCTTGCTGACGTTGAGTGGCTATCACTGCAGCGACAAAACATTCTGCGTTTCGGAGGACAACACGTTTGCTCACTAGCTCGTCGATTTTCTGATAGTCAGCCACGCTCAATCCACCAGTTGTTGTGACTCCATGCGCCGCTATTCAACTTCTTGCAGTAAACAAAGCACCTCTCGCAAGCGCGCGTGGAGAGTCAGTAGAAAATAAGGAAAACATTCAGTGGAGATTTAGCAGCAAATGCGAGCGAAATGCTTTAGCATTACGTCGCCATCCTATGATGTCCCAGATCCATGATTTAAACCCCGTTGAAAACACATTGAAAAGTGTTGTTCAGAAGCTCACTGGACACACGTCCTGCATCTTTGCGGAGCGAAGCGCAACTGACGGTAGTACGGAGCAGACCATCGTCAGTTGCAACATATACAGGGTGTTTCAGCTAACTTTAGCTAGAGTTTAAAAATATGCCAATGCACTCTAAAACGACGCGACCAAATGCATGTTGCTCACTTTTGTACGTAATGTGTCACGCTATTTTCTGTATTTCGCTTAAATAGATAATTAGTCAAAATTAATTAACCAACTTCTGAAGCAACGAAGTGACCCAAAAAATTCCAATTAGAAACTTGTAGAGCGCTTTGCAAAACGTCCAATCAGATAGTTTTTAACTTTCTATCTATTAAATATTAGTGTTTTTCAGCTTACTGCGGATGCCCACGAAATACAAAAAGATACCACGTTACATACCCGCTGGCGCGCCGTGATTGTAGCGCTCCCAAACTGTCCGCGTACAAACGAACATAGTATCTAGCAGGGCGTCCTGCCGCTTTAAAGGCGACAAGGCAGTGACGAAGGCGTTGGCTGTGCGACATACGCCAGCGATGTGCTTCTCTCGCGGTCGTTCATTATAGCCATAAGCAGATGCAGTGGCACCACACCGGGCTAAATGCTGTCCGTTTGTGCGCGGAACGCTTGAGAGCAGTGCAATCACGACGCGCAAGCGGGCATGTCACGTGGTGTTTCTTTTTTTTTATTTCGTGGGCATCCGCAGTAAGCTGAAAAACACTAATACCTTATAGATAGATAGAAATGGATGGATGGATGGATGCAAAACTTTAATAAAGGTCCTGAGGTACGCGACTCAGCGCGCTGCGGGCCGCTCCCACGTTGGGACAGTCAGGCCATGCCCGACCGCCGCATCGTGGGCCCTCTGGACAGCCCATAGCTGCGCCACGGCATCGGGGCTCTTGATAGCGGAGGGCCACTTGTCTTCATTGATTCGTTCTGTGCCTCGTAACGAGGGGCAACGCCAGAGCATGTGGTCTAGGCTAGCGATGTCATTCATACAGAAACTGTATGAATGGGTCAAGAACACGACGCTGAAATGTTTCGTAAACAATTAAGGCTCTCAGGGCGCGCGCGTCCCGCGACCGCGCCAGACGTGCGCCTCCTTTTCAGTGAGCCAGCGCAGCAAACATGGAAGGGCAAAGACAAGCACCGTCGTTTGTCAGTTCTCTGCGCTGATTCACCGTCACAAATCAACTTGCTCACACTGCCACTTTATTGTGCCTCCTGCACGGCTGTAATTTACGCAAACTCGGTACGCGCACGACCTTGCGGTAATGGCCGGAACGAAGGATACCGCTGGTCACTGCTGACAACAAAAAATATTCATACAAAAAACGAAACGGAAGCAATTTATTTACCAGGCAGAAATGCCGCCACTCTGTTATCATCACCGGCCGAGTTCAGAGCGGTTAACAATCACCTGGCGGCATGCCAGTTATGGTTCTAGTCGCGTCTCTTCGTGGATTCGAGTAACCCGTGCGCGGTGTAGGCAACTGATTAGCGAGCGAGTTGCAAAAAAAAAAAAAAGAAAAAAAAAAGAAAGTGTGTACTACTACTACTGGCATGCAAAGACATGCAACTTCTTTTGTATAATGATGTATGTTGGCGCGTAAATAAATACCTAATCTTTGAGCGCGTAGTATTACCCGCTGTGGGGGCTCAGTGGCTACGGCGCTCTGCTGCTGAGCATTATCAAGGTCGCGGGTTCGATTCCTCGCGACCGCATTCTGAAGGAGTGTGGCGGGGCGGAATGCGCTGGTGCACTTAGAAATAGATGCAGTGTAAATAATCCTATGGTTCACAAGCTATTCAGGGCACTCCACTCTTCAGAGCCCCTCACATAGCCCGAGTGTTTCTTCGGGACGGAAAGCCCCATGAATTATAGTACGTAACGTTGTGCAAGTATACTACATCACATGAAAATTGAGTGAACGGTTCCTTAGCGTAGCAATGTCAACGGCTGACTTTTTATTCCTGTACACTACGCCTTGAATGTCGTTCATAACATTCTCCGGGGTGGGCACATGTGCACGTCTTTCGTTGTACCTTCAAGCGGGGGTGTCAGATTATCGGCCCATTCGCAAGAAACGGCACAATAGACTGGACGAAGGTGTTTACCAAGCATAACGCAGCGAATACGGAGAAGCGGGGCAATGCTATCGGTGGACAGCACTGGCAAAAAAAAAAAAAGAAAGGCTCAATCAAGTGCCGATGCTAAAAAAGGCAAGGTGGACGTGCACGGTGGTCCAATGCTTCGATTATTAAACGTTGATCGTATGCATCTATTATATTTCCTTTTTTTTCACTCAATCGCTCATTTCGTATTTTCTTCGTATCATATTTGGCACGCAATTACGTCCCTACCTTTTCTTTTCTTTTTTCACCAAGAGGCAAGGTGCGTCGATCCCGGAGATAATGCATCCCATGGTACAATGTGGTTCATCTTCGACAATATTTGCGCTAATTACGCCCGTACCGGCTATTTTAGCTACTGTGAGACTAATGCTCTCTTCTTGTGGGCACCGTGGAAGCCGCCTTCGATACATTACCTCGCGCGAACCCTGCTTAGTCCAAGCAAATTCGCTTAATTTCCCAAACGTGTGCCGTACGATGGCTTTGCCGCAACATATCTCTATTTACGGCGGTGCATCCTTTACAGGGGTAGATCCAATGTGCTGTTATCAACTATATTGGCGCTAATTACGCCGGTGCCATTAATTTGGCCGACTTCTACCTTCTTGTCTCGTTGGAACCTACATTTGGAGACCTCCCTACAACGCTCTGGAGACATGAAAGGTCCGTTTTTTTTTCAGGAAGTGTTTACAAGATACCGGGATCCCAGATATCCCAAACCCATGTGAAGTCAGCAAAGCCCGTGTCTTCAACAGGACTAATTAATAATTATGTGGCCGGAAATTCCAGCAAAGGAAATAAGTGATTTCTTTTAAACGCAACTTAGCGATTCCTGCTAAGGTTTATCAGTGGTAAAGAAACAAAGACTTAGCAAACACAGCGCACAGGACGTTAGAAGGACGAAAACGAAGCCTTGCTCATTGAAGTTCACTACACGTCTTGTTTAAAGTCGATTGCAAGCTTAGTGCCACTGCGACGTAAAGAGAGGAAGAAAATACTACATAAAGCACCACGCACAGCCTCTGTCAAGTCATATCGCCATCGTCGCGTCACGTCGCTCAGAAAAGAAAAGAAATTATTTTATTTCGACAGAATGATTATCGAATGCCCTAACTCAGTGCTTTTATTTCAGACAAGTAATGCTGTTCGTTTGTTTGTTTGTTTGTTTGTTTGTTTGTTTGTTTGTTTGTTTGTTTGTTTGTTTGTTTGTTTGTTTGTTTGTTTGTTTGTTTGTTCGGATTGAACACGATTTCATTTCACTTCATCCTACTTGCACCAAACCTTCCGTTCCTATGACTCCGGACCTTCGGTTCCTGTGGCTCATTCCGCGCTATTCTCCGTCAGTACAGTTAAACGCGCCGCCGATGTCTACTCGTTCTTCACGATGACACTTTCACAGGGAAACTCGGCAGTGCCGTCTACGCACCTGTTCAATACATTGCCTGTCAAGCATTGTGCACGGATCCTCACACTTTGTCGGCACGAATGCCTTTTTGTTTGGTAGATGTGCAACATTTTAACAAGAGGAAATGGTAATGCGAAAATACATTTCTAAGTTTTCCTCGCAGTATAATGCGGGAGCGTCATGCTCTTTACGCGTAGAGATCTTAGCAGAACGTGAAAACACAATGAAAAATGCACCCGGTGAAATCACTGCGGCTGCCGCAACGACACATGTTGCCGTTTGTCATTTTGACACACAAGCGCCAAGCGCCACTATAGGTTCCATCAGAGAGATAACAAAGCTCTCCTTATTCAGATGTATTATGTTCTGCCATTCTGTTTTCAACATAGGAAATAATCTTGAAGGAATACATTACGCATTTTTTTTTCATGTCGTCACAACGCGCCCCCGCCACATACACGTGCTCATTTCATGCGTTGCAACATGGATTAGTTTTTCACGCGTTTTATACACTGGTATAGATTATCGTATTATGATGAAAGTTCGCGTTCATTGCGTACGTTGCGCGAACAGCGTAAAGGGCTGTTTGTGCTTAGAGTATATCTGTGATTTATATTGCCACTATAAAAAAAATTTCCGACAGACAGGGTCTGAAGTCGAGATAGGAGGGAAAAAAGGCAGAGAGATTAACCAGGCGCGAGTCTCTTACGGTTCTACATGCGGGAAATACTGTCGAGAGTTCGATGTTCGGCCAAATAAGAGCCTTGTTAGAAACGGTCACTCACCAATGTGCCAAATAAAATGACGCTTCGCGATTCAGATATTTCTTGTTCGCAGCCCACGGAATCTCTCATTCACAGTACAGGTGCGTGGCTGTTGTTTCGTTGGTTAGTTAGTTGTTTTTTAGTAAAATGGCGCTAGTTACTCTGGCGGATCGGCCAGAAATCGGGCTTATGAGGGTTGAAGAAAATAAAGAATTGAGGTGAAAATATTATTAAATAAATTTATAAAACTAGAAATTTTAAAAATAAGAGTTACTTGATACGTATACGAGGTAAATAATAACTATTGCCACTGGAAAGAAAGAAATTAGTACACGATGAAGGGAAAAAAAATTGCATATGTACAATTCGTCTCTCGCGCAGGAAATCGGCGACATAACATACGTTCCTGCAGCTAAAGCCCCCTAGCACCTAAGAATAGGAAGACTGGTAGAGACAGGTCACGCCAAGTTTTTGAAAGAGATCTTTAAAAAATTTTCATTTGAACAGTAGTATGGCGGCAAGCTAAGAAAAATGGTTCATGAAAATCACTCATCCCAGAAATAACATAATGCGGGCAGGGCCAGATCAAACCTGTGAAGGTAAATGTCGAGTAGAGGTACTTGGCAACACGCTCACGTAAGCAAGGTTTGAACTACTATTCCGATTAAAATTAGGATGCAGAAATTCGGAAAATGAAAGTTTGGAACAACTTTTGGCCGAAGTAAATTCATGAACTACGCTGCCCTATAGCACTAAACCGATCTTGGTGAAACAGGCATAGGAGGACCATCATGAGATGCCACCTAGAGTGCATCAGCAGATTCGTTTGGGACTAAACCTTTCAGGTCTGCGGAAACCCACGCCAGTCGAAGGAGGTGTAACTGTCTTGAAACGAATTAATAAGATGCTTCTAAGATACTAAGAATATCTGTGAAAATTACGGCTTATGACAACGTATGTAACGTAGCCTGGTACTTGTTAGTGCTTCTTTGGTGGCAAAGGGATGCTAATATTTGAACGTTATGTGCTACATTTGGCTTGAGTGTGTAGAAAGACTATGGTCGCAACTCTTTGCGATGAGTAAAATGGAGCGCACGTCTATTTCTCTCTCTCTCTTTCACGCACCTACATACCTTACCTACATACCTACAACGAAGCTGCAGCGCGCGGTGTCAATAACGTCGACATACCTAAACAGTCGCGGGCTGCAGTTCTCACCGGAAAAAAAGTGTAACCATGGCATTTACACAGAAGTCAATAGCCTGCTACCCCGTTATGATTGCTGGGAAGATTATACCTTCAGTAACCCACTACAAGTTTCTCGGAGTCATCATCGACCGTGACTTATCTTGGTCAAAGCACCTTTCTTGATTAAGAAAAATGCTGGACAGCTTTACTCAGATCATTCGACATATGTCTGGAAAATCGTGGGGGCCATCAAAATCATCTCTCCTGCAGCTCGACTAGGCACTTTTCGTTGGCTACTTCCGCTACAGTGCGCCTGTACTCTCTCGGGTTAGTACAACTGCTGTACGCACACTTGAAAGTGCTCAGGCTCGCGCACTGAGAATTTGCCTAGGACTACCACGATGTGCGTCTACTTGGGGCACTATTGCAGAGGCACGTGCGTGCCCAGCTCGAGTTTATCTGCAACATGACCCATTGCGAGTGCATGTAAGGCTAGTGACTAGACACAGGAATCATCCACTCACGAACGTCACAAGCGTACGGCCTGTGTCCGCCTACTCAGAAACCGTGTTGTCGCAGCAAGACTTATTGCCGTCGGACTTCGAAGCGTATGACATACCCGAAGTTCCACTCTGGACGATGCCAAAGCCAACGGTGAGACTCTCAATCCCTAGAATAACGAAGAAGTCGAAAATGCCGCTTGCTGGCCTCAAGCATTTCGCGCTATCATACATTCCTTGCATGTATGGATATTACGGACACGTTTTTACAGATGGCTCTGTGACACAGACCTCTTCCGCGGCGGCCTACACAGTACCAGGAATGGGGATCACACAACGGTTCAAGATAGGACACAGGACGTCGTCTACAGCAGCTGAGTTGACCGGAGTTCGAGAAGCAGTTCGCTGCATACTGCAACAGAGTCTCGAGAAGTGGACAGCGTTCTGTGACTCAAAACCAGCACTGCAACTCATCAGGAATTATATGAATGACAGAACCGCATATAGTCCTCTGGTTTATGACATCATGTCTCTGTTTGCTGAGGCGTCTCATTCTGGGCATACCATCATGCTGCAGTGGATTCCTGGCCATTGCGGAATAGGTGGAAATGAACAGGCTGACGCGGAAGCAAAAAAGGCGCACACTGACGGAACCATTATAAAAATTGATTTTTCCCGGTATGACATTAACGCCTTGCTCCATACCTCCATTAAAACTTCTACGGCGCGACATTGGGACAACCCCGAACATCGGCAAGAGCGCCTCCATAGACTTGACGCTGGATTACAATTCCGGCTTCCACTTCGGTTGCGGAGAAGCCAGGAAACACTCATTCATCGATTACGGCTGGGTGTGGCATACACCCACCGATACCTTCACAAGATTGGACAAGCATGGGACCCTGAACGTAGCATCTGTCACACTCTCGAGACAATAGCTGACGTACTTTGCGTGTGCCCTCAATACGCGGCCGAACGAAGCACACTCAAATCTACTGTTGACTGCTTGGACTCCCGCCCCTTTTCAGAAGAAAAGCTTTTGAGCGAGTGGAGGAGTGTTGACTGTGCCCAACGTGCCATTAAATCACTTTTGAACTTGTTAAGTGAGACTGGTTTAGACGATCGCCTCTAGAAGCTGTGAGACGTGCAGTCAATGCGAAATGTGTTTGCGTAATAACTTTTTGTGACAAGATTACTTTTTGTATGGACAAGATTACTCTTACGAGTATTGCGTCTTCAGTGCGCATCCGCATACTGGACAACGTGTATATAGTATCTCGTTGTACCATAACATAATCACCCGCCACCTACCTTTCCCTGTATTTCCCACTTCCCTTTTCCCCAGTGAGGAGTAGCAGGCTAGAGACACGCTCTCCAGGCCGACCTCTCCTCCTTTCTCTTCATTAAAATCTACTCCTCCTCCTACATAGTCTTACTCCGCACTTCACTGATCACACAGCGACGGCACATTGTAGCATCAGCAGCGCCGAAGGGAAAGGGGGAGGGGGAGGCGAGTGACATTTGCCAATTGTCAGTAGGAGGGACGCGGTCATGCAATTAAGCGGCCAGCTAATTTCACCGCGTGGTGGCGCACCGAGCTTTTTCATCCATCGCTACTCTCCAAAGAAGACAAAATCCTCCCCCGCAGCATCCGCCCACTCATATCACGCTTGGCCGACGACCTCCCCATCGCTGACGAAAGAACGAAAGAATGGGAGGGAGCGAACGAAAACGAAAAAGCTGTGCGAAGAGAGCGAAAATAAGCGCACGATTTTCGGCTGCTTTAATGAATTGCCCGTAGAAAATGTCGATTAGAAGAATGAAGCCGCGCAAACGGCTTTTTAAAGTGCTCGTTAGCGTCGCATCATTAACTCGGCGCCATTTGTTCCGGCGCCTCCCCCTACCCGACTTCATTAATGTCGGAGCCGATGTCCTTCGTCCCTCGCTTCGTTTCCTTTTGTCATTTTTTCTCGCTCGCGCTGACGCCGCATACTTGTTTCATCTCGACCCGACACTCTGGTGGCCGGTGCGCGCAGCCGAACTGTAGTGCATGTTCGCGAGCGCGCCCAGCGGAGCGCTCGGGGTTTTTTGAGAAAAAGAAAATCACTCAAGTGTAAGACGTGCGAGGAGAAAGAGTGAGGGGCCGCACGCTAGAGACAGAGGCGGAGCGGGGGTTCTCTTCATTGCGTCTCAGTGGCCGTTCCGTCATTAGGGCGGCATTTGTCCGCCATCCGCTACCGCAAAGAAGTCATCGGCGGGTGCGCACTCGACACATATATCGCGATTAACGGCAATCGTTTCTTCGTCCGCTCAGAGCCATCTTGATCGTCACTTATTTACTTATTGACCTCATTCAATGAAAAGGCGGTCGAGCTTTAAAACGCGGAATACGTTGTGTCTCGGCATAGGTCTGCTGATGAGCGTCATGCTGTTCGTACAAACACGTCAAAACAAACCGCGTTGGGTGCAAATATCTGAACCGTATCTCTTTGTACCTTGTATCTACAAAATAAAGGTAAAGTACGTATGAAGACGAAAAAGTTATTTTTCATTGCTGCAAGTACACTTGCGTTCAATATCTGAGATCCCCTTTATTGTATTTCAATATCTTTCCCTATTAAAAAAAAATTCTATACTGTTGCACGCCCGATTACTCTGTTACGTATTCCTTTGCTGTTGTAGTTCCCTTTATTCCACTTGCGATCAGTTTACGCTTCAGTTTCTTTCCTCCGCGGTGGGGTTTGTGCCATTTTTGGAGATCATCATCGTCGTCCCGCGCATTTCAATGGTTTTATATAAATACTTTATCAAGATCTAGTGACAAAATGAGAAGTTCAGCGACAACCTTGAGCTCCAGAATATCACATAAGGAGCAAGCGACCGCATGCCAGCTGCAAGGGACCAACAAAGAAGTGCATGGCACGAGCGCTGTGTAGAGCACTTCTTCGTCCCTTGTCTTAGATCTGAATCCAACTAGCCCAATTTGCAGTCTTACTTTTCTTGCCTTCTTGTCCATGATCTCAACGTTTCCTTTATTTTTTTTATTCGAAAGTTTACCCTGCGGCATAGAAATTTCGGTGCGTGCAAGTTATACAAGGTGCTTTTGTTTTAGACCATGTAGATCTGTTATGAAAAAAACTAATGATTGCGGCGAACGTGGAGTCTTTGCAGACGAGTTCCTAGGCAAGCCTGACATATTTTGGCGCAAATTTCATAAGCTTCAGAAGACTAAATAACGAAATTAATTAACTTCTTATTAATGCCTTCGGGGCGCTAACAGAAATCAAAAGAAAATCTAAATGGCAAATTTAGAGGCAGTGACATTTTCATGCACACCCATCTTTTAAGGATCTTAAAAATCGCACCTAATTCGAGACGTTCATCATCACATTCCAAAGCTCAATCGAAGCTATATTGAGACTGAGCGTGTCCCGCTGGACGTCAAACGGCAACCCCCCGTAAGGAAGTGCGGGGTGAAGTTTGAATGACAGCATGCCACGGGCAAATACTGACCCGACACACAGCCACACAAACTTGCCAGGCAAAGCGTGGCGTATCAGTGGCTTCCGCGACTGGCCGAGACGTTCGGTTTCCAACTTCAGCGCGCTTGTCGTCGTGGGGCGTTTCGGTCTGATAAGATAGCGGGGCCGCCTTTCCTGCGCTTCCGCGGCGCTCGGTTTCGCTACACTCTAAAAACAGTTTGCACCCTTTGGGGTGTATATTTGTCCCACAACGATAATCGTCATCTGCCTTGCTTGCGTTTCCTTTCTTGAAAACTCGGCGCTCGCTACTTTCCTGTCGAGAATGCTGCGTCACACTGATAACGCGCATGCCGTTCGTGACTGGGAAGTACCGGGCTCGCAGCGTTAAAGAAAGGAAACGCGGGCAAGACAGATGACGATTATTGTTGTGGGACAAATATACACCCCAAAGGGTGCAACTGTTTTTAGAATGTATTGTTTGGATTTACCGTTGGAATTCGATGATAAATATCTCGAATAAAGTGCGAATAAAGTGAAAATAAAATGTGACTGCCTTCGAATTCGCCATTTAAACAACTGCCCCTAAGATACTAATAAAAAAGTTAATAACTTTTTTGTGAAGTAGTCTTCTTGAGCTCACGTTATTAGCAGCAAAGTATGTCCGCCTCATGCACCTAGAAACTCTCTGCCAAAACATCACGTTCACTGCGTTTATAGTTTCTTCTATAAAATGTCAGTATGGTTTTAAAAAGAACGCCCTGGTCCTTGTATAATTGGATACGTCATATGATATCTAACAAGGATCTGTGCTGTGGACCATGGATTCACAGATGGCAGTTGGGTGAGGGCAGAAGGAACTGGTCGCGCCGAAAGCTGGCCTACGGTCCGGAGCCCATAGACAGGTTGCAGCTATGTACTGCTCTTCCATGTTTCTATACCATGTTTCTATACATTTCTATACCATATAACGTGCAAACCTATTTGTGACTGTTTTCACAGTTTCCATAGCCCTGGCTTAGTATGGCCAAACCTAGTTTGGTTCAGAAATCACATAAAGCGACCTCCCCCCTCCCCTTCTTTTTTTGCCTTTGTGTGCACGCTCACGTGGTGACGTGCGTGATAGATCTTTCATTTCTTACACTCTAGCTAACGCCACTCTCCTTCCTTTCCACGGTTGACTGCCCCCCTCGCTCGGCCTGTCGAGACCCGCGTTTCAGCCCTTGTCGTCTTCCCCGGAAATGCCATAAGGAGACGAAGAGGTCCTCGGAGTTCGGGGAGCGTGCGTGAGGTGCTTCACGCGCTCGAGCAGCTTTCGAAGCGATAAATCTGGAACAACCTTTGGGGCGAGGGGCGAGCATACGACTCCGTTCACGTGGGAGGACTTTGCCCGCCCCTCCAACGGAGCACGACGCTCTGTCATCGGGGTATTTGCCTTTTCACGGCCGCTAGAGATGGGCAGAGATAATCAAGCACGACATCTGCCACTTCCCTCGCACGGACGTCCGAAGCCCGCATCTGTGGAGAGCGATGAGCCGAGAAGACACGCGACCTTGTACGGAAGCTGAGATCCTGGAACCGTGGTCGCGCGCCCTTCACAGCCCCGGAAAGCTGCAGGAGCGTTCCCGAGTGACTTGAAACAAGATTACTTCGGCAGCTGCCCACGGAAACGCTGTGCCTTCTCGGGCGTTCGGGGATTCTGCGCACCGATCTCTTCCCGTTAGCCTTTCTTCCAGTGTACCCTTTCTTAAGTGTGTAGGATAGCCAGCAGGCTGCATAGGTCTGGCGATAGCCTGCGATTTTTCTCGTTTTATCAATCCTTATTCCCCGTATAGCAGCTTCATATGTTCCACCTCTCCGTTGATCTGAGTAAATTTTGCGCGCGACGTTTCCTTATGGAGGTGGCGATAAATTTCTTTTTCTTGTTGCTGTAGCGAACTTATCAGCCCTGTGCCTATTAAAATAAAAGAGTGAAGGTAGTCTATTACTCAGAGGGCCTTCGTTAGCGAAGTCCCCCTTGTCGCAGGAAAATAAAATAGACTATACAATAGAGAAGAGCGCGGGGTTTTGGGGATAAGAGCCCGAGAAAAGGAGATTTGATTGAGAGTGGAATTAGGCTACATGTCTATAGCGCGTCAATCTACATTTCCTACTGCAGAAGTTAGCTCCGCGACGTCAAGCCCTTCGTCGTAAGCCAGTCACTAGAGCACATTGATTCGAGTCGCTTTTTCGATCAATATTATGCTGTTATCCTACCCATTCTGTTGCACTAGCTCGAAGTATTTTTTTTTCTCTGTCGATGTTGCCACACTCTATGCCCATGGAGAGTATTTGCCATTCTTGTATTCTTTCTCTTTTCCTTTCGTTCCTGTGCAATAATTACATCGAAGTGATGCGGGAATCTATCTATATAGTCGAACGATACGATGATGCACTAAAGCGTTTGAGTGCGTGCGTGTGCACATCATGTGACATGAAGTGCTGCCTCTATGGCTGACAAAAGCCATTTATTGTAAAACAGTGACCGTTCTACAACGATTCTTTCGCTATTGTTGTGTGCCCACTCCACCCCGTAACGTGCGTTGTAATTGTGAGGTTCACGATGTTCACTCGTGGACTTACGCATCCTCGGGGCTCTGTTACCTGTACGTACATACGTATTATTATTTTATTTTATTTCATAAAACACTCTTACGGTATGTCAGTTCTACTGATTTTTTTTTTATACCACAGACAAATTCGTAAAAGATGTAGCAGTCTCCAGGAGTTCGCATTGGGCGTCTGAATTTTAAAGTCAAGCTTCATTTGCGCATCTTTCTTTGCTCTTCCTTCATTGCTCCGTCACCTTTTGCCGGCTTTCTGCCGAGTAAAGTGGGCCGGTCCCAGAGACGGTGTAATAGTATCCGGGTCGATCCCGGAGATGATATAATACAGGCTGCGCCAATCCCAGAGAATGTGCCAGTTAAAGATGGTGACTTCGTGGACCGGTTCTAACACTAGTGCACGATATGTAAAGGTGGCGACTTCGTGGACCGGTTCTAACACTAGTGCACGATATGTATCCTCGCTATGGTTTTAATGTAATTTATAACGCTGAACGATCCTGCAGGTAGTGCAATCCTAATAATCCTGATAATGTTATTGCATTGCAGTCATTCAGGTGTAGTGCTAACCTAGCTTCTTTCTGTTATTTCAAGGTTTTGTGCTGGTGTCTCACCGAGTTGACGCAGTCGGGGGTTCTTCTACAGAACCGTGGCGCGGAGCACTTACAGAAAACATTTACAGGTGAAAGAACACCTGGCCGTATAAACGCAGCGGGACGTCTCCGCGATCGCGTGGGTCGGGTCGCATGGCACACATGGGGAAGGTAATCGAGGGTGCGTTCGCCAGGAGTCTTGACGCGTGGAACGTGCGTCGCTATGCTTCATACTTCTCTGTACGTACACACCTCTACTCAAAATGCTTCCGTCATCACTCCCAAAATGTCGCATTGGCCTGCAAGTCATCTCTGCATCGACGTCGCATACTATGAGGTCGCGTGAACATGCGTTTGCATTTAAGGATAAAGTGCAAACGCTTACATAAGTTGAAAATAATATAGTTAGACGCACCGTGTACTTCTTTGCGTAGCATTTAATTTAAGCTACTCAAGAATGCTTCGCTTAATGTAGATTCCAACAGGTGCGCTGGATCTGCCGTAATTTTCTGCTACTGTATTTCTTCTGATTACTTTTTGCAAATTATTTAGTGGGTAGAACTATCCGTCGCTACAGACTCCTATGTGCATTTGTGCATGGTCACTTTAATAGAAATTAACCTGATTAGTTCTTACTAGGTGCCCTTTCACACATCAGTGAAGTAATTTGCTAGTAGCAGTAGGCCGATATTCGATGTAGCAAAACAAATAAGCTCACAGAAGGGCGTCGACGTTCATAAAAAGCTATAGTTATTTCGCATTAAGAGCAACACATATAGACGATAGCGATCAGTATACGCAAGAACTAATAGAAATAAACCGTATTATAAATGCTCAAGCAATTTTCGAGCATTAGCAGCGTTGAAGTAAAGAACTCGCGCGAACATATATACGAGAGAGAAAATACGACACAATTTAGAAAGCGTGAATGAGGCGACCGTTAACAAATGTGCATTTAGTTGACAGGAGGCAGCGGTTGTCATAAATTCGAAACCTCCGTACCATTCGGCATGTTCAATTACAAAACGCCGCATTTTGAGAAGAGATCTCTAATCTCGCTGCACAAACGAGCCTCGCAGCTGCGACTTCGCCGTGCTGGCCAGGCGGCGAATGACCGGAGAAGGTTGGTGCGCTCGACACGTGGCGACAGCTTGGCTCAGCGTGTGGCCAGAGGCAGAATGAATCAGCCGTCGGGCGTAACATGGGAGCGCCGCCCTTGCCGTGCACGTAATTTCGTCACCGCGTGATCAGATTACCGCGATCCATTTCGCTAGGTTGCGGTGCCAGTTTGTGTCGCCTCCTGTTTCTCGCTTGAGTGACCGTTTGTTCTTCGCCTTTCACGCGCCAGAAGCGCTACGTTAGAAGCGTCTCTTGCTCTGCTTGCAGCTTTGGTGACAGACAATGCGTGCAACGCAGTCGGCGATCAAAGAACAAGATTAGCAGCCGACGTGATCAAAACTTTTGGCTGCGTAAGCAGTTTCCTTTTATTTTCTTTCTTTTAGCGGAGTTTTATTTTTATCACGCTAATGGCCGGTGATAGTACTGAGAAAACATTCCTCTTGAAGAAAAATAACATGAAAAAAATATTAGAGGCGCCTTGTTATATCCCTGACACACGGGCACTCTAAAGTCCTTTAGGTAAGGGGACGTCTACCGGAAAGGCGTTCAAGCTCAGTGACACACGATAGAAGAGTATCTCCCTTAAGGCAAAGTGCCCTTGCTGGAAAGGAGATCGCGCATCTACTTTTCGAGTGGAAAAGGAGTTACTCTCGCACACAGCGTGCACAACTCGTCAATAGAAGGAAACCTGCCACACAACTACGGTGCCCCATGAGTACTTTCTTTTAACCTTGCGAAAATGGTTTAATTTTCGCGGTAATGCGATTTGTCGAACAGCGAAGATTTACTCTAGCGATACTCTCAAATGCTCGTATCACGTCGTTAGTGCCGCCATGTTGAATTCCGGCAGTGTCATTTCCTGCGCCGTCTTTGATGTGTTAGCATCGTGAAACCATCGTTCGTTGCACACGTAGGCCCACCTTCCGTGGTTGGCGGCTCGAGGGGACCCTGCCGAAGCAGTCAACATGAAGCATGCTCATGATGAATGGACCTTTGATGTTTTCCACGTTCGTCTTGGATGCGTTTATCTCATCTTCAACAGATCCGAGAGCGAAAAACGTCAGAGCGACCTCAACTCTTGCTTCATCGCTAGCGTTTCGCTGAGTCATGATGCAAATGCGCAGTTCTGTCACGCTATCACAATTGTGCGAATAAGCCATTGAATAAAACGTGTTACGCCTGCACGCACGAAGGAAGGGACAACAAAGACGTGAAAAAGGACGAATAAAAAGAATAAAAGCCTAAATAAAAGCACCAGAATAAAAAGCATGCACAGATATTCTATCTAGTACACAGTAGCATAGCAAACCACCGGCTATACATAGTTGCTGGACCAATTTAGATTGCTGCTAAGAGCGCAAAAGCGCGAATAAAATAAACTACTATGCGCATTATAAGCCTTCAACAACGAAAACAAAATGTTTTGAGTTCTACAGTAGCTAAATGTAATCCAAGAACGCAGCTTTTTTAAAAATGTTTTCTCTTGCTGTTAACAACCAGCGCTATTTTTCCTGCGGCGTTCATCTGAGGAACCACCTAAGGAAGTTAGTGCGATGTGTGTCATCGGCGCAACTCCTTTCTGTAAAGGGTCCTTCAGAGTAACAAAAGGGGTTTACTGCAAAGGACTTTAGTTTTGCCTCTGTGTCAGTGGTATCATACAGCTAGTGGTGTCAGGCAGTATCTTTTATGTCCCCCGGAGGCATTACTAGCCTTTCCTGCAAAAATTAGCAAGTTGGAAACAACGTACGCGGCTGTGCTCTCACTACGCCGCGAAAGCAGAGTAACAAAATACACTTTCTCCCTGCAGAGACAAACGGTACTGATCAAATGCATGGTCTCGCATCCAGTATTACAGCAAGCCACTTACAAAACCACAGCACGTACCGAGAGTGGCGTCCACTGCATATTTATTTTTTTCTGTGTTATCGTCCTTCCCGTCTGCGCCACTTTAATTTTCTATTTCTTCGTGTCATATAATCAGGCCGCACTTGCTCACGGTAATGTAACTGTTAAAATCAGATTGGAAAAACATTTTTCAAGGCACAGCCACGCAGGGTAATTAGATGCACATGTACGCTTTTGTGTGTTATTGGTTTCTTGTACTATGGCAAAACTAGTTACAACAAGTATGTGTACGCCTGTATTTACAGTAAAAGAAATGGTAACTAAATTCCAGAAGAGGGTAAGCTCTTCAGTGTCAAACTAAAAATTTTCCCCTCTACTTGTCTCAGTGGTTAGTTTGTTTGTTTGTTCCCGTAAATTAACTACTTCGATGTCTTGGCCATCCAATTTCTTGAGCGCTGGTCTTAAAAGCGAGGGTCAAGGTTATATCTCGCATTATTCTCGTTTATTTCGCATAACTAAAATGACACTTATCGCAGTAACGTTGTCGATTACTCTCGCATGCACTTATACTGTACAAACTATAAACCTCCAAGCCCACGGTAATAGCTGAAGTGGGCTTCTCCTTACAAAGTATCTTGTCGTGGAAAAGCTAACTTTGAAGAGCGATTTTCACGGAACCACGCAGGCATGCACCCACGTGTGAACAGCTCCTCAGGAGCATCATTACATAGACCACTGCAGGAAAAAGGTATCTACGAAGATGGCACTAGGTACGAATACAATAATACGACATTACGTATTTGACTAACTATAAAGTGATTAAATAATTAGTTTACCGGGTATAACGTCCTAAAGCAACTGCCGGGCTATGACAGGCGTCGTAATGAGGCACTGCGAGTTACTGTTGTCTTCCTGAAATTATTTAAGTAACTCCTCAATCTAAGTCCACAAGCGTTTTGGATTCTGTACGGGCAGAAATAAGGCAGCTGCGGCTGGAAATCGAACCCGCAACTTTGTACTTAGCGTGAGACATTGAGCCACCACGGCGGATAACGATCAGCAAGTCAAGCTTCATTCTGCCAACTGCAGAACCTCTCAGTCAACTTTTTTTTAATTAAGAAAAACTGGTTTCTTTAAATATCATCAGTGGCAGAGAGCGTCATTCCGCCTGTCCAGTTAATATTACGCTCTCTGTAGCTCTCCAATTGAATTACTTAGAAAAGCGGAAACAATGTTCAATTAGTCAACTAACTTTTAGTAACTAACTAACTAACTAACTAACTAATCAGTAACTAACTGCACGTCTGACAACTGCGGAATTTTAGGCGGGCAGCAATGAAGTGGCGTAAATGTAGCAGTAATCTAGGGCCAGCTGTCAAATACGTGACCGCGAAACACGTCGACTTCAAATTGTGTCCATTCTCTTGCTTTGAAATAACTCAGCCACTGCGTTAATGCCAGGCGTGTCCTGTCAGTGCAAACATTCACCTCTTAGTTTCAGCCAGAATATAATAATTTGCTGTTTCCGATGTTTTTGTCTCCCTCTCTCGTTAAGTAATACGGGCTAGTTGGTTGTTATATACTTTGTTCATGTTACCAGAACAATGGAAACGTTGAAAACGTAGACGCTGGTTGAAGACGCAGACACCGCAAATGATGTTTGCGTCTTTACATCCACGGCTGCCACTTTCCTTTGACGTAACACAAACAGAACTATCATGCTGCTAAACAATTTTGAGACCGCATTTAGGTTGTTTCAGAGATACTCGGTTGAACCGAGTGAGTCTTTTTATCGCCTCGTGCTATCATTCTTTGATCGTTGAACCTGTTATTGTTTTGGTGAAGTCGGTGATACAATAGTTGCCAATATTCCCGATTCTATCCAATAAATCATACTGAAGAACCGAAATAGGCTTGAAAATGTGCAAACGGGCACGAAAGTTTGCTTCACCATTAATACCATGTTGTTCCATCTTCTTTGATGGTGTGTAAGGGCGTCGACATCTTTTAAGCGGCACGAACTAAGCCTCGTAACGCATAAGAATAGATAATGAAATGCAAAAAGAAGTCCAAATATAGACAGAGTTCGCATCCGAAGACACGCGCCTTGAGTTCAGCACAAAATGTAACACATTATCGATGTGCCAAACACAGCTTGCTCCTCTTACTGATCGAGTAACGGTGGCCAGTTGCTTGAGAAGCATGCATTGGGTGTTTCACTGACAGCTATGGTTAACGTTTTAACTGCGACCTCTCAGTCACACAAGCGGTGTCTCCGAAATCCCGCCAGTGGGGAGACGGACGGGCCTCTTTCCTCCTCTTCCTCGGGGGGGGGGGGGGGGGGGGTCGCAGTGTGCGAGCCGCGCTTGGAATGCCGCCTTCTTCATCTCGTTAAGTGGTCCTCTGAGAGCCACGTTAATAAAAAAAAAAAGGGGGGGGGGAAGAAGACAGGCAGACAGCTCGAAACGCGCACCCTTCTCTTAAACCCACGACCCCCGCACTCAACCCCCCACCCCCCCACCCCCCCACCCCCACGGCGCGCGAAACGGCTGCAGAGCGTAGCCGGCCCCTCTGTCGTCCAAGACGGATCGGCGGCCCCGTGCGGCTTCGCTTTCCGTGCGTCCTGCGCCGCGCGCGCGGCTATTCCTGCTCTCGCTTCCCCCGTCACCTCCCCGCCGCTCCTTCTCCTGACCGCTGCGCAATTGAGACAACTGGCCCTGTCCCGCCACCCGCACTCCGGCGTTTCTTCCTCTTCTGCAGTTTTGTTCCCGCAGTAGGAAGAAAAAAAAGAAAACTTGACTCTTCCTTTCGATTATCTTTTTTTACTTGACCATCTGGCAGTCCTGATTTGAGGTGAAGTAAGACAGACAAGCTGGAAAAAATAACGACGTTTTTCTTGGCCGGAATCTCGGCCCTTGGTCAAGAAGACTTCCAGACGCATTGCGGACCAGGCAGCAAGGAGCCAGTCAGGGCGATTCGTCGCCCCGCGTCGGAGTATACGCACACGTCCTTCCGGAGAGGCGTGTATTCCGACGGTTCTAAGTAAATACAACAGTTAACAAAATTCGTTGCTGGGCTAGTTGGTTCATGCTAATAAACGAATACTGGTAAGCGCAGTTTCAAGACGGGACGAGAGAAAGATACCGACGCACAGGACAAGCGCTATAGTCCTGTGCGTCGGTGTCTTTCTCTTGTCCCGTCTTGAAACTGCGCTTGCCAGTATTCTTTTCTTAAATGCAACAGCGCGCGACTTTGGGCTCGTTCGCGTTGCATGACTTCTGAAGGGCGGGACAGCGCAACAATACGGGGACAACGCTCTCTTCTTCCCATCCGTCTTCGTCTCGCTGCGCTGTCTCGCCCTTCAGAAGTTTCAAAAGCGGGCATAAATGCTTGGCCGTCCTCGCACTGATGACACGAAAAAGTGCAAATGTACTCCGAAACACGTATTATTAGGTCCAGCATATGCAAACAGCAAAGTGCTTGCGGACATGCATCTGCCGCCGCACTGGTAAGTTGCGAGCTACAGTTGCGTGTGCAGCAATGCTATCAGAAAGTTGCCGTGGGCCAGATGGTTCGGAAGTGTGCTGGGTGTACGCCACCGTGCGGGGGAGGCATCGGGGAAAGAGCCTGGCGAGCGCGAAGTAAGACGCGACAAGAACGAGCAGATCAGCGCGGTGTCCCTTCAATGTGTGGCATAGTTTTTACAAAGTATCAGCATTGGATATCGAGCGAAACCCCTTGGCCTATGTGTGCAGTCGTGTGCTCTCATTCTTCTTGCCACCTGCCGGTTTCTCGACGCAGTGCAGGCGGCTTGTACACCCCATACTTCTAGCGAGCCGAATGTGCCGCCGCTGTTTCTACTCGAGCAGTCGGTACGGCATGCATGCTGTGTGTATACACGCTTCTTCGCGTCATCCTGGGTGGCACGGCGAGCCACTTAACGGCGCCCGCGGTCTGCTTTTCGTCGTCCTCCTCCGCTGAGACAGCGGAGCGTTGCAGCTTTCGTCGATGTTTCTTGGATGGAGCGCGCTCCACTGTTTTGAATATGTCCCCGCTCGCGTTTAGTTTGCAGGATGGGATGCGCGCTTTGATACGGGTCTAACTTCTCACGGAAGATCAATGAATGCCGAAGAAAGAGCGAAAAGAAAAAGCCTTCTTTTATTAGATCCCGGTCAATTTCTTTGTTCTTCTTGCTTCAATATCTTCTTAATGTGCAACCGGCCACGAATGTTTCCGGAGCATGAGGTCGGCGAGAAAACGAAATGTGCTCGCAATCAACAAATTCGATCAACAGTAGGAAGAGTGGAAAGATTCAGTGGCGAAAAAAAAATATTTTTCTTTTCTTTCTTTTGCGTTTCGGGGATGCGTTTCAGGTAGAGTGTCAAACTGGATGCTAATTCATTTAGGTGACTTTCCTTCCTTGATTTGTGTCCTTCTGGTTTTCTTAAATATCAGATGGAGTATGCGCGAATGTTCTCGAATTTTTGTTATTGCTAAAAATACCCCGCATCACTCCTGTCCGCATTTTCACGCGTCTCACTCTTTCGATACAAGTATGTAGTTGCTTCGATGCATCGCTGCTTCTACACAGCGGCAAGATACGATCAATCGGTTCGTTGAATGCGGAGGCCACCGTTCGCTGGTTTAGTTGTGGGGCCTCTGTAGAGCACGTACGCAAGCGTATTGACGAAAATGAGGATTAGATGCGCGCACCCCTAGCTACCTCCCTAGTATAGCCGACGCTGTGCGTGCTGCGACAGATATTCGCTCGTGTGCCATCCGGTGCGATGGCAAAAGGGAAACTCTCGGAGCCCACAAGAATGCAGCATCGACCAAAGCGCCCCCTCTAAGCTCTATAGAGAGCCCTGTGCCATGAAGCTGATTCACTGGCTTCCGATTGCAGCCTCCTATGTATATCGCATACATTCCGATCAATAAGAAAACGGGAACTATTCAGAAGCGCTTGCTAATGGAAGCTCTCGCGCGGAGTTACTTTGAGTGGCGTTTAACGCCTGTGCTGTTTTGCTGACAACCGTCGGTGCTTCTGCTGATCGCGACTGTGCCCTCGGCGCTGCCAGAGTTTACCGCCACACTTATCTGCTGATGATGAGCAGTGCCTGGAATCCGTCGTGCTCACGTTAAATTTGTAATTTTTGAAATTGTTAAGCGAGCTGTCCCGCAATCCGAGAGAGACTGAGAAACTAAGGAAAGGTAAGGAGGTTAACCAAAGACGTGCCCGGTCGGCTACCCTGCACTTGGGGAGGGGGAAATGGGGAAGACAAGGAAAAGTATAATAACAGAGAGGCGGTAAAATACTTTTTTTAATAAAAGGAGCAGGCTTACGCAAGTATACCTGCAAGATGTGGGATGCTTTGCGAGGCTTTGGCATCGCTCCCGTATGATATAGAAAGTATGATATAAAGACACTGGGATCAACCGTCAAGTCGCCACAGCGGTCTCCAGAGATTGTAGAACCCTCACCTATCATTTCGACTGCCACTCCAGCTCCAGCGCTCCAGTATATCAGTCTTCTGCATGGGTTTGGACTGTGAGCGACGTTCACACGTAAGGGTGCACATATTCGTGCGACGCACAGAGTCTTCAGTTTGTAATCTGTGCCATGTATCGAACCATACACTATGTCGGCAAAATGGCGAAGTGGGCGACTTTGTGTCGATTCATTGATCCTTAAACATACATACTATACATTTTGTACCCTCAGCGTAACCTTGAATGTAGTTTTCAGTCCAACCAGTTATTGCTTTGTCGTCTGTTTTTATCCTCACAAATCGATCTTTCTTCCCCCCTATTTCCCCAGCGCGGACCAACTGGCTTTAGAGAAATGCACCTCAGGGTAACCTCTGAGCCTTTCTCTCAATGGACTTTCTCTGTAAAACCATGCACAGAGTAGGAAACGCACTGCAGCCGGCTCATGGCTTGTTTAGCACTGGGCGCCTGTCTCCGCGACGTACTCTATAGAAGAAAGAAAGCTTGTGAACTTAAAAAATACGTCGTATATGTGCTGCGTTCCCCTGGGACAGACACTGCGTTCCGCAATTTTTATTTCTATGCTGTTCTGCGCGGCAGAAGCGAAAGTTATGATTTCTCTGGTACTTTAACTTGCATCGTCGTGTAACTTCTTCGCCGTCACGCTATGCAGCCACGCTATAGGTCGCCCTGTTCTGGACCCAACTTCGCATCTTTCGGCGCGATGTAATGCAGTGCGCGTGTTTGTCCGCGCAGCCCCGCGATTTGTTGAGCAAGGGCGCACGTATACCACTGCGCGGGAAGCGCTGGCCGAGCATGTGTTCCGTCTTCGTACCAGGACTCGGCTTTCACCGCGGCTTGGTTACGCAACGCGCGCGCCGGGGTTCCGTCTTCGTTGTGTTTGTCATGCCTCGCTGGAGGAGGCAGTGGCCATCTATCACGCATATCTCCGCCCAGTCTGTTCCTCTCCAACCAGACGCACGCTCCTTCCTCGACAGGACCCGTACGCTGAGACGCTGCGGTCTGCCTTCCCTCTGCACTGAGGAGGAGGAGGTTACAGAGGCGTCCCGATTACCTCTGAAGTCATTGCAGGAGGCAGATCATCACTGCTAACATTTGCGTCCTCGAACGTTGATGTGCGCAGTTTTAAATCGAATAGTTAAGGGCTTATATTACACGGTTTTAGTGTGTATAATTCATACCCGTGTAACTGTTATTACCAGGAGAAACTCACGAAATAAAAGACAAGCAATGAAAGATAAAGGATTGCGCCAGAAAGGGCAGATTTTTTAGATTACATGCGCATGCTTCCAGCGGAATTCTGCGCCTGATTAGAAAGAAAAGAAGGCAGTTGTATATTACGACATACTGGAGAATTTTATGTTTACTGCACTTCGCTGCAGTGTGTTTACTTCCCCGCACAACATGAACATGATTTTAAAAAAATAAATGATGGGGTCTTACGTGTCAAAACCACTTTCTGATTGTGAGGCACGCCGTAGTGGAGGACTCCGGAAATTTAGATCACCTGGGGTTCTTTAACGTGCACCTAAATCTAAGTACACGGGTGTTTTCGCATTTCGCCCCCATCGAAATGCGGCCGCCGTGGCCGGGATTCGATCCCGCGACCTCGTGCTCAGCAGCAATAACATACCCACTAAAGAACATGATTTTCTAGTCAAGTTTCAAGTCAGTGTAGCTATACTAACACTGGCACAGCCTTTAGCCCGATACGCTTTCTTCCATCCAGGAACATTTTCTCTCTCAAAAGATAAACTTTATTTTGGCCTGTCTGTAGTAAGGCCGGTAACTTCTGTAATAGTAACTTCCATAACTGTTGTGTACTGCCCGTCACATGGTAACACATACCAATTCTTTGGCTTCCTCGAAAGGTTTCTTGAGTTTCTTTCAGTCAACAATTTTAACCTTGTTTGTGGCGGTGACTTCAACATAAACATTTTAGAGAACACACGCGCAGCGGCCAATTTTAAACTAATTCTTAACTCTACTGGCTTCACTAATTTAATCAGTACTCCGACTCGCGTGGCACTTGCTACTGCGTCAACTCTTGACTTACTATTCACGAACGTTGAAGCCGTTGTGCTTCATTCGGGTACAATATAGCATCAGGTCTAAGTGACCGCTGCCCTGTATTTGTTACATTTCATAGCAATATAAGTGACCAGAAATGTCAATTTGTGCCTCTGGTTGTACAGTGCTTGTCTGAAAATGCCCTGCAGCCGTTTAAGCATGAATAAGCAAGTGTGATTTGCCGCATGTCACGCGAATAATGGAAGTCAATAAAACGGATTGCAGATTTCTTGAAACTACCTTCACGTATACACTAAGCATTTTCCGTTTGAGGCAGTCAAGCAGTATAAAAAGATAAGAAAACCACGGGTTTCACGTGTGCACCTCGAAATGATAAAAACGAAAGAGTAAGATATATCATCTATTCATGCGTACGCGGTGCCCGTCACCAAAAGAACTTAAGTCGATGTGAAACAAACCGAGCAGTGCATTAAGGCGGGCGAAAATTGCCGATTATCATTCACTTTTCTGAGATATCGCTAAGAAACTCCTAGATGCTGCATGGAAAGTGATCAACACCGTTTTGGGTCGCGACAAGAAACATCTCACTCCAGAAAGTATTACGTTAACGGTCGTCGTGTTACTGGGACAAATCTGGCTCGACATTTCAATGCATACTGAGTGAGAACTGGCGTGCCTTAATTTAATAAGAAGCGTTGTAACGACTCGCATGCGCAATTCTTGGAACGTAGCATTAGTGACAGTTTGTTTTTAGCGCCAGCAGATGACGCTGAAATCTTCAAAACCTTCATGAGCCTCAACAATAGCAAGGCCATAATGTAAACAATGTGCAACTAAACATTGTGAAATAAGTTATTACATATATTGCTTCTGTGCTAAAGCATATATTCAATGTTGCGCTAGAAACTGCTGCATTTCTTGAAGAGATAAAGAAAGCAAATATTTCTGTAATGCATAAAGGAAGTGACAGACAGATCATAAAAAATAGAAGACCTATATTTGTTATCCGGGCTTCTTCAAAAGGCTTAGAAAAAATAAGTTGCACTCGTACGACTCGTTGTTTCTTTTCTTTTTTCTTTTTGTTTTTTTCTAGCAAGGATATCTTATCACATGCACGATTCGGCTTTCGAAAGGGAATGTCGGCAGAAACATACTAACGTTGAAAGAAATCATAGTACACGATATAGATAAGTTTCACACGCTAGGCCTGTTTACTGACTCTTCAAAGGCGTTCGACTCTCTGTCATCACATTCTTGCAGACAATGCTCGTGTGCGGTGTTCGCGGGAATCCTTTGAATTTCCCGAAATCTTACCCGCTAGCAGTAAGTATGTTTGCAAGGTTCACAGTCGTCATTTCTTCGTGTTTAAAGGGGTGTACCCCAAGGAAGAAGTTTGGGTCCCCTTAAGTATACATCACTGATGTCGTAAGTATAGATGAAACAACTAAATTTATTATATATGCTGACGACAACACCGTGCTATTTTCTGGCTCCCACGTCAACGATTTGTCATTTAATTCTAATAACGCACTTTCAAAGCTATTCACTTGGTACAGCCTCTATGAAATAAGTGTTCATCCTCTAACAAAATTATATTCCGCGCAAGAAACAAAGCACTCGAACTGCTGAACCCTATTTTATATGAAGGTCAGAACATTACTATATTAAGCGAACACAAGTTACTCGGCGTTACATTATCAGCTCACTTAAGTTGGAATACACGTGTAGAACAGCTGTGCAAATAAAAAAAAAAGAACTTCCATCCACTAGTGTAGCGTTGTCACGATGTCAACACTTACTCCCCTCAAAGGTAAAACTTAGCTTTTGCTTTCTTTGGTTTTGCAAAAGAAGGTTCTTCGACATGTTGCGAAAATTCCTCACTTGGCTTCAACTAAAACTGTCTTTCAATATTAAAATATCATACGAATTCACCGCTTGTACAAATTTCAGGTTTCACGATCATTTTGCTTCTCAGACAGTTATAAAGAATTCCTTACGACGATGGCATGCCTAAAGCCTAATAACACTAATACGCGTACGCGGAAAACTGCCTCCGAGTTCGTTCCTCGCTTCCGAATTAACTACACTTTACAAGCATCGTATGCTGCCAATGTAAGGGTTTTCAGGGACTCAAGTCAAGCTGCCTAGAGCAGCTTTTAGCCCTGAAGACCATCTAGATTTTTTGGATAAATAAATATTAATTAATTATTATATGTTCCCAATTGTGTATATGTACTAAAATTGAATAAATATTCTACTTTAACGCTGCACTGGGAGAGGGAGAAAGACGAGAAAAAGAAAGGCACGTGCAGTAAGAGATGCAGCGCACGACTATAAGGGTGCCAAGCAGATCTCCACACAGCATGCTCGGACCTTAGTCGCCAGGTGAAGTTTATTAATTTCATCAAATATTTTATGGCTAAAGAATAATTGTTGCTGCATTTTATTTTCAAGGGGAGTGAATACAGAGACCACACGCTCCCTCATAGATACCACTCGACATCGGCTGAGATAGTTCTATGCCGGGAGGCACAGTCATCCGCAAATGGAGATAATTAAAAGCGCTTAGTTGTTGCACAGAGTGTAACGATTTGAACATCTGTCTCGATTGGGCCCCGACCTCGGATGTCTTCGGCGTAGCCCCCTGAATGCAGTGGGCCTCCGCACAACAATACTACTGGCCCATAAATATTCGCTTCTCTCCATTCAATGAGTAAACTTTCTCGCCAGGAGAAAGAATGGGATCCAAGGTAGCATCCGCCGTAGTCTGTAAAGCGCTAACATCGACCTTCCCCTATCCCTTCTCCTTATTTTAGAACCTGGTGCAACCACGCTTGCATTTCATAGGATAAACGTTATGGAGTTATGGAGATACACGTTTGAAGTATGCTGAAAGCACATTCTCGTTTACCTTACAAGAGTCACCACGACTACTTGAAGAAAGGAAGGTGCACGAGTCGAGAGAGAAAAAGGGATTGCAGAACGGCATCTCGGGCCAGAACGGTGCATCGCCCGAGCGAGCTGCGTGCGTCGCGTCGTTTCGAGATAATCGAATGGACGGTGGGAGCGCGGAGAAGCGCTCACAATGGGACGGCGCAGCTTCGGTGATTCGAACATAACGTCTCGCAGTACCATTCGCAAGAGCAGAGTGGACGCTACATAGTGTGCGCGAGCATAGTATAGAGGGTGATACTACGAGGCGGATGAAAGCACCATTTCGCCGAAATGAGCTACACTTGTTTATATACTTGAAAAGTTTGGAGTAAGCTGCGAAGTCCTTAAAAACGTTCAATTGTTTGTGCTTGCTTAAAGGGTGGAATAGTTGTGAGGAGGAAACTTTTTGCTGCAGACATTCTTCCTATGACTGATACGGCGCCTTTCGGCATCTACATGCGCCTCTGTCCCAAGAAGAGGTGAGGCAGTGCTTCTTAACATCGATTGGTCTGGCGAAACTCAGCATGGGCCCCTTCTCCTTTTGCCTTCCTATACCCAAAACCCGGCGCGGAGTAAGCCAGAACTGACTGTCCGTTGCCTCAGAGACCCGAGACAATTCGCAAGGCGGGGCCCAATCAGAAACCCTGGAAATCATGCAGCGACACCCGCATCCCTTGTGCCGTTGGCATCTGGGGAGGCAGCGCCGCACAACAGCTGTCACTGCCCGAAACCGGAACATGTCGCGCGACGGGCGCTGATTGGGGCCGACAGGCTCGTTAGCCGGCCCGTCGCCCCTTGCCCTGCACCTCGTTCAGGGCACCACGCGGCTGTCGTCATCGACGGCTGCTGTCACGGTACTGCCAAACGACTCGGAGGCAAAGCACTTTTGTCGTGACAACCGGAGCAGACAATGCGACGAATGGCCGAAGCTTTTCGCGTGAGAAAACTGAGAAACGCGCACGGTCTGCACCGAAACGTTTCCCAGTGCGACTCTACGGCAGAAATGCACGAGTGACTTTGTGACGGCGGTGCGTCCGAGGGCATCGGAGTGACCTGAGAGTACAGCGAGCTGGGATGCGGCCGAGTTCCCGTACAGTAAAAAACGAGCCAGTGCGGATTATCGCTGTACTGGCTTATTGCGTTGCGTTGCAGCTCGCTCATCACTGCATTCTTTTTGATAAAGTTATTCCCATCGGTATTGTTGGGCCTGCATTAAGTATAACTAAAGGATGTTGATCTATCAGGCAGCAAGCTGTTTATACTAATTCAGCTCTATAGAATTACTTATCTATTCAAAAAGGTGTACCTCAGGGGTCGATTCTCGGCTCTCTATTATTCCGTTTATATATATATATATATATATATATATAGTAAGGATCTCCTTAATTGTTTAACTCATTCTGGACTATTTCTTTACGCTGATGACACTACTTGCTGCTGACCCGTCACTTGCTTCTCTTACAGCCAGACTAAACGCTGACCTAAATAATATATCAGCATGGTGCCGGTGTAATTACCTTGAAGTTAATCCTTCCAAAACTACATTTGTGATATGGTCATTGCGCCCATAAAGAATTGATTCGATTCCCATGTAATGTACACTACTCAGATCGCTAACTTGCGGCGTGTCACAGCTCGTGCAGTAATAATACAGATAAAACCACGACATCATTTTGAAACTTCAGCGTTACTCACGCTCTATTTCGGATTTATTCGCAGTCATTTTACTTACTGCATTACGACGTGGGGCAGTACTTATCCTATACATTGACCCCGTTACAGTACATGCCAAATCAAGCAATTATAGGGTTTTTTACCTTCAGTCCATTTCACACCAGCGCTTCTGAGCTACTTTGTGATTACCAGATGTAACAATTGGTCAACAGCGTATATTTAATATTGCCATGACTTAATAGCCTCATGCCATGTAACGCATTAAATGGAGTTGGGCTTGTTAATAATACCTCAACTAGACTTGCTTTAAATCACAGTTTGCTTATATCCTTAATATGAACTAATTATGGCTGACAACCAGCCTCTTTCTCAGCATGTCATTCTGAAATCGTCTCCCGACTTACATTAAACAGTCTGTCACTACTATATATTTAAAAAAGGCAGTATTCTCTTTTTTAACAGATAGCTATTTTTAAGGCATAACATATGGTTGTTGGTTTTGTTTTCTCTCCCAAAAAATACGTATACTTGACTGTTACTTGTGCTAGGCACATCGCAGTAGTAGTTACTCATATTCTGTAATCCTGCTTGTTCAGTTATGTAATATTCCTGTGCATAATAACCTATATTATTCTGTATTCTCATACTTTATTTACCAGTATCATTTTCTATTATTTTTGCATCATCAAATTTATGTTGCACCATTGATTATTAGATGTCATACTGCATCCTAGATGCTTTTTCTTGCTTTGCTTCGCTTTTTTTTTACTCTGCTGCTTAATAACGTTACTGTTTTATGTACTACCTGACAGGAGGTACCATTACAGTCTTGCGCTATGTGACATCGTTCTGTATCTTCATTTATGTATACCTGCCGCGGTGGCTTAGCGGCTATGGTGTTGCGCTGCTAAGCACAAGGTCGCGGGATGAAATCCTGGCTGCGGTGGCCGCATTTCGATGAAGGCGATAGATGCAAAAACGCCCGTGTCCCGTGCATTGGGGGCACGCACGTTAAAGGTCCCCTGGCGGTCAAAATTAATTCGGAATTCCTCACTACGGCGTGCCTCATAATCCAATCGTGGTTCTGGCACGTAAAACCCCAGAATTTAATTCAAATTCATTTATGTATTACACTTATTAACTCAATCAATTGCATTCTGCAACAGTGCCTCAAGCCGACTGCTTTAATCATAATAATTGTTTTTACTCGTTTTAGGAAAGACGGATACTCCATCATCACATTGTCCCATAAGGAGCTCCAATATCTGGGAAAGTACGGGCACTCGGCGTAACTCAGAATTTTTCTTGCATTTTTCTTCCGCTTCATTGCGTGATCAACGGTCTTTTTTTTTTCTTTACCTTTCCGAAGATGTACCCACAGACTCTGCATTGTTTGTTATAAACTGTCAAATAACAATGCTCGCGCGTGATTCCCTTCTGGTATTAACTGGAATGTCACCCCCCCCCCCTTTCCTCGTGAGGCCCGATGACGCTAATCCTTAGTTGAACGACGCATCACCCCGCGGCTTTGACGACCCTGAGAGCACCGGGCTTGAGTGAGTGGCGCCGAGCTCTCCGCAGCTCCCCAGTCGCCCTTCAAACTGTCATAACGACAAAAGCGGAGTGTTGAGCTGGCAAGATCGCTGGGCACATTGGTGCTGCTGACGCGAGCTATAGTACGACCCTTTGTGCTTTGAGTTCGTGTGCCCGCCATGCCGCGTGTGCGTTGACAGCAAGGCGACAGTCACAATGTCACTCGCAACTACACATAGTCCCTGGCATCTGAGTTCGCTGCAATCTACACGGTAACGTCCGCACGTCTGTGCAATACAAGACATTATATTATAACCGATGACGTATCTTCGATAGCGAATAACACAACAAATTAATTAGCACTTGAGTTGTCTAAAATAAACATTTGAAAAGGGGATATTTAGATACGATAGTTCAGCCATGTGATGAACGGCGAGAAATGCCTGGGAAAGAGAGAGAAGCAGAACAATGGGGAGAGTCAAGGAAGTTAACAACATTGTAAAGTTCGGTTTGCGTCAGACTTGTACGTAACAGATTACATGCAATTAATCTCTTGTGATCAATAACATTTTTTCATAGTTCTGTAATTTAGCGATTTCTTGGTTTACTCGGTAACGTTCGCTGTAATTCATTTACTTGTTTCAGTGACTATTACACGTAACTAGTTCATTTATTGACGAGGCAAGCTGCAACAGGCGACGCAGCTTTAAGAACCTCAATTTGACGGGAACTACAGTAATGCGCCCGAGATCACGCCACGCAGCAGCCTCGCTGAGGCGCATGTTCTGTCTGACAGGCAAACCCGGCAGCTCAGGATTTCCTTCCTTATCTTAACCCTCCACTATATGTTGGCTGACGAATTGAACCGGTGCTGATATGTCTCGATAGCGACGGCCATATGACACTTATGCCAGGAAAACTCATGCACATTATTTTTTTCTGCTCTTTATTGGCTCAGTCGGGAGCGTTTTCTCGAAGTTCTTGCAACAATGAAGCTCTGCGCTTCATACATAGAGGACCCAGATGGTGAGAAACTACCATCTTCTGCCCAAGATTGGTATACGTTACAACACCATCCTACCACCCAGTGCGCACTTCGAGCGAGTTTTCAGTGTCGCTAGTGGCGTCTTCACAACAAAAACGAGAGAAGATGACTGATGATATTCTAGAAAAACAGTGACGGTAAGCAATGTGGTGAACGACTGCAGAGAGAAACAACTGCAGAAACTGCAGAGAGAAACAGACTCATAAGTGCCAGGCCAGCTCGTTCTGTTTGCTGTATCTGTGCATGTTAATAAATGTGTAAAAGAAATTAACGTTGAAATCATCGATTAGTTTTGAGTAATTCTTCACTTACTTCGTGGGGCAGTAATTGGTAACTGTAAATAATTGCATTCTTGAACGAAGTAATTGTAAACCGTCAGTTTTCTTCTGTAACAGGTACAAGTTTGGTTTGCGTATGCCTCACACTCGGGAACAGGAGACGTATAACGGTGACAAAGTGAGAGTAACGACACACTCACGGACGTTCACTATCACAGCACATGATCACGTGCAGCACCAATTGATGTTACAGGCTGAATTGGTGTAGCTCGGCAAGAAGGCAGTGTTGGCAAATTGAGATGCAAGGTCGCCCTACTAAAAGGCCACCGTGGAAGTTGATCTCAAACTCGATCAAGGATGAAACGGGGCAATGGCAGATCCGAAGGGAAAGTGCTCGTGAAGCATACGGCGTTCAGTTATTAAAAGAGAATTTTGTATTTTATTTATCTCAGTACAACTTGAACATGCTGTTTGTCATGATGGAGCTAAAGGCAGATAAGCTCTGCCTGACTGGGCCCCACCAGCCGTGCATTGCTCGCAGGCGGAAAGCAAGAGCGGAAATTACACGATTAACAAAATAAAAAAGTGTCAGCACTATATATGCAGCAACACGGAAATAGCGTCGCATCGGACCCTTAAGATTGTGACGGCACAAATAAAACGCAGGTTAAACCCGCCTGCTTCGCAATGTGACGCTGCTCGGATGGCAAGGACGAAGCCTCTGTGGACGTGTTCGAAACTCGATGAGTGGGGAGGTCACTGAAAATGAATACCGTCGTACGATTACAGGCCACGACGCTGTCTGCGTGTGTAGTAGTCGGGTGGGAAGCAGTAGCGGAGAATTTCTTTACGCGAGACTGCCTTTTCTTTTTTCTCCGTCATCATTATCGAGAACATTTAACGGCTTTTTTGCGTTTTTTGTATTGTGGACGCTAATTAATACTCGGCAAACATAGCTTCTCCAACGACCTAATCAGCCTCGGCGCAGGCACGAGTGCCTCCTGGCAGCGATAGTTGGGACGGGCAATTTAGATTCCGGCGGCCTTCGCAAAAGGTAAATATGTGCGCGGCGTTGTCGTAAGAACGCAAGCGAACGCGAGTGACGTTTGCTATTTATTTTTTTTTTCAAGCCACAGGCGGTGACCGAAGCGGTAGATGTGGATTCTTGGATTTAATGGCACATATACCCAGCTTGTGTAACAATGATTCTTCGTCTTCCTTCCCTTCGGCTTTCCTGGCTTTAGATTGGCATTAGAAATGAGTTGATAAAGAAACCAATCGTTCGGAGGCAAGGAAAAAAGAAAACACTCTGCGGGACACTAATCGCTGTGACTCGTTCTCCTCGCAAGAGCATTGTAGCGAACAAGCTTGGAGCTAACGCTCGAAGAGCTCGGTCGTTCTGTCAGACAGAAACCGTGCAGTGTACTGGAACAGTGAGAGACGCAGGGATACGGACATAGCAACCCACAGACTATGAACGGTTAATTGTGTACATTTAGTTTCACCAGCCACTTAGGAGGCTTCTTTTCAAAGAACACCTACACTACACGCGTTCATTTAAATTTGATCTGACAGCTCCTGCGACCAAAAAAAAAAATAAAGAAGAATGTCAGTTGATCAGGAACCGCGCTCGCGAAGATATTCACGCCGTTGGGCAGCAGTGCCGTATAGAAATAAATAAAAAGGTATTCGTGATTCAAGCACACAGACTGAAATCTACGAGTGCATCGGAAAGTTCACTCTGCCACATTTAGAATGCAGTGCTCAATTTCAGTTTGCATTCGTAGGCGGAGCAGAAAATCAGCTGAGTCGTCGACGCCCCGTTTTTCAGTCGCGATAACCATGCGATCTGGCCGTTCACAGATCACTGCGAACTTAGCCTCTGTTTACACGGATGCTACGTGGACACTGTCTCCGGCTCCAACGAGACTGCACAGTTTTAATGAAACAGACTGCAGGTTTGAAAAGCTCAGGGAACCGCAAGAAAGCACATAAGAAATGGCTATGCATGCTGACCGAGTTTCCCTTTGATATCTTTTTTTTTTTTCTGCCAGAGGGAAAGATGGTGGAAGGATACGCAAGGAGCTGTGGTCCATATGCTTCGGGCTTTTGGTCCCCCTTTTAGCTGGCCGCGCCGCGACCTCCACGCCCATTCCTTGTAAGAAATCCTCTTTTTCCCTTTTCCTCGCGCGCTTCCCCTGACCAAAGCGGCTAAGGCACTGCTCTCGGAGCCAGCCAGGAAAGCGCATCCGAGTTCACTTTGTTTTTGTTTGTACGCCCGTGTTTGGATCTCTTTTTATCTTTCTTTCGACGTTCGAAGGAGGGAACTTTCTCAGCAGTGCCGAAGACCATGATAAAAATGAAAAAAAGCAAAATATAGGACAAGTATTTATCTACAGCAGAAGAGGGGGGACGTGATGACTGTGAAAGCGAGCCATGAGCCGTGGGTGGATGGCGTCGTCATTCCGTCGTCTGCTGCGCGCGGTTTGAAAAGCGTAAAACGCCAAAAGCACGCAACGCCTCTAGACGAGAGAAAGGAGGCGCTGCGCGCGCGTTCATGTACGGGACACGCGACACTTTTGCGGCTGTCGTCTGCTTCCGGTCCGCCGGACAGTGCGCCATAAATCCGCGCCTTCCAGCGCTCGGCCGCGTGGCTGCGGTTCTGTTCGCTCGTTTGAATGCGGTGCAGTACCATTGATGTTATGGCACTCGCCAACGCGGCCCCTGGAACGCAACTCCTAGAATGCAGAAGAAAGTGGCACCGTATTTCGATTGAGTGGTTTAATGCTAAGCTCACTAAAAGTAAACATGGTGCTAGTTTATAGAAGCCTAAATAGGGGGGTTTGACCTTTGTGGTGAGAGAGATAGAGAAGAAAGGGGAAAGGCAGATAGGTTAACCAGATGGGAAGAACCGGTTTGGTGAGAATTTCATGTAATATACGGGTGGTTTTGAACATCATTTTCAGTTCTCAAGATATTCTAAGATGTGACAGGAACGCCTTTAATCGCTTTAATTGTCATATTTCAACTTCCGTGTACTACTACTCAACTATTATCATACGTTAATATTATGGCTTAAGGTGCTATGAATACAGAAGCATTTTAGGATGGACTGTTCACATCTTAAGTAGTGAACATATCTCAAGCGAGACGGAGGACAGGACAAGGATGTCACGCACACTCCTGTGTGCGTCCCGCGTGTTGCCCTAGCTTGAGCTGGTTACTTACTTCCTAAGATGTCTTTGGGGAGATTACACTATTCAGAATATTGACTGAATTCATCCGCGAGGAGTGTTACTATTGAGTTAATCTATTGAGCGTTAGAAAACAGTCATTTATCTGATGCACTAACACCCTAACAAGTTCATATTTATACAGCGAAAGTGCCATGACTGAAAGAAATGGCTGCGACGATAAGAGGCGAGAAGATTTAACACCCAAAGATAAAGAATCTACGACTGCGCTTTGAATGCCTATGTCTAAGTCGTGCCAGATTTATGTACGTGTCGTCACCTTTTCCGTGATGTTCGAACGACTGCAGAACCAGGCTGTCCTTTGGGTAACATTCGTGTAAAGTCCATTCGACTACCGTGTTCGTTACAGGGAAAAAAACGCTCATCAGAGCAGGCGACCTCTGCTGTTCCGGAAAGCAATGTGGATGTGTGCTCTGCGAAAGACGAATATTTGGTGCACTCATTAGGAAGTCTTAGAGAAGTCAAAAGGCTTAACGTATCTTATCCAAGTTGTATGGTCTGCGACAATGCGCAAACGTTGAACCGAAACTCGGTTTGGGTTCTTTGTGTTCAGAACTGACAACGCCGGCTAACATTGGGTCCACTATTTCCGAAACCCGCGGCTTCTGAGCTTCTGCTCTTCGTACAAAAGAGTTCAGGCTTCGCGCATGCGTAATACCATAATGCCACCAACGCTATATATATGTCGGTTATAGTTATGCTAGCCGTTTGCATGTTGTGTACGATATCCGTTGGAGTATGTTGTTTCCAAACATCTGTATTCTCGTATGACTAGACCGAGTTTTAGTTGTGATAGTGCTGCACAGTATTTCTGAAAGTGCAGCAGCAGCGAAACCGCGCACCGCTGACTGGCTTAGCTCTGCAGCTTCTGCGGACTTTTTTTTTTCTTCTTCTTCAGAGTGGCAGTGCTCGTTGTCACGGTCCTGTCGTATACCCTGCGCACTCATTTCGTCAATGACGCGCTCGTTTCCTGAGGAGCATGTGTCATTGTTGCCTGATGATGACAAGTCTCTGCATGGTGCGCAAATTGAGTGCTGCTTCCTGTGAGGCACCGTTTTCGTTCAACATTTTTTTTTCTTTCAAAATTACGCCTACTCTAATTTTCTTTATTTATTTTAAATGTCACTGCGACATAGAACTCCCAGCTTCTTCACATTGTGTCTGAGACGTCTGTCGCAAGAGAAGCCCCGCGGTCTTTTTGTTTTCCTTTTTCTTGTTTAAAGAAAAAGAGATGTTCGTTTGCTATACTACTACTTGCGAACCGGTTGTGACAAATGTTTACATGTGAAATGTCTTGCGCTTATTTGTAGCCAATTTTGGTGTCTCTGGACTGGGCAGAGTTTCTTTTGGCACTGCTCCACCAGAAGGCGCCTTTCTTTTGTATATACTTTCTGCTGGGAATGCGAAAGATTACGAAGCACTGCGAGCAAGTACGCAGCCGTAAGAAGAATTGCGCGAAACGAGCTTCCACTGAAGACGTATGTGAACTGACGGAAATCTCGAAATAACTGGGACACCAAGCGAACGAGGCATTGCGTTTCACTGTTCTCTTTTCTTTCTCTGCAGCCGCATTTTCGTGAAAGGCGCGTCCATCTGGCGGAAATTTCGTTGCACTTTAAGAGTCTTGCGGAGCTATACGATATACCAGTGGGCAAAATTGAGAGACTCTGGAACTATGATTGTGCCCAATCTGATAAAGCTGTACAGTTGTTCTTTGTGTAGTGGTTCCACCGCAGCATTCTTCGCGACAAACACGAAAGCAAAACTGCAATTATAATTACAGCTTTAACGTTACAGACCGCTTCAAATATGTACAGCTTATTCCCTAGAGAAAAGCAACACAAACCGTTAACGCACTGTGCTTTGTCGTGCGGGGATGACTTCGATCGTGATTTCCCAAAGTGCTAGGAGTTCGCGCGCCTTCGCATAGGTTAATTATGTACGCAGCTTATGTTTAATGAATACTGGATGTACTTTCGATATTATGGTGCGCGCGTGTGTAGATCAGAGGTGGGTCTGACCGGTCCTGTTACCGACGAGCACGATTATCACCGTTTTACCTGCTGAGATATCTACGCAACGAGTCATTCCAATGTGGCGGGTGAATTATGGGAGCTGTACCAACAAGTATCGACCACATTTTCGGGTTCACCCGTTAGTGTATCATCCACAATACATACGAGTCGGGTGCCCGAATTTGCGAGTGGCGCTGTGTGCCATTAGCTGTGGTATACGTCGCCCGTCGCCATGTACGTGCATCTGTGGTGCTAGTACTGTATGGGTACAGGCATGCAGTGGGAAAGTTTGCTTGCTACCCGTGTCTAAGTTGCACCAGCGCCCTCCGAGTGTCCGGAATTAATGCGCCGAAATCCATAGGGTCTCATCCATTTTGCTCAATGGGAGCGACAAGAGGTCCAACAACATGCTCAGGGCAACCTTTGTACGTTTCGACTCAGCCAAACGACATAGGCCGAATAACATAGCGTCTTGCTGGCACATCATATATTTCTGATATGGTATGGTGTCGCGATATAGTGCGAACAAAAGAAAACGCACTGAGTGAGCCTGTCCTGAAGCAAAATAAAGACAAGCACCTGCTTTTTGCTGTCTTGCTCTGAATATTGTAATCATATCGGATTTTTTTTTTCTTTTTCACATTCTCAGTAACATAGACTTTTGAAATTCCCTGCTGCGCCTGCAATAGACGCCTTTAACTAGGGTATTAGACGCATCGAATGCGCTCTCCTCGGCTCATCTGCTTCGGCCGGGGGACATAACTTATAGTGGTCAGTTTTATAAAGTCCGGCTGTCGGTGTTTGCGGCGATGCAGCGAACAGAGCCGACCGAGCTGCACGCAGCGAGTATACATCGTCTCCAATTCAGCGAGGCAGCGCTCCGCATTTGCGGCGCGCGAGCAATTCTGGAGATTGTCTGCTTAGCTGCTTACTCGCTGTATTTATCTGTCCGCCGATGTATTGGCTGCAATAAATACTGAAATGTCTTCCGTCTCTTGGAAACTTGTTTGTGCGAATTCTACGACAGGCGCGTGTTTTATCAAGTTAGATTTTTTCGCTTTTCATCAGTACTGATGGCATACAGTGTATACTCAAACATAGGTTATGAACAAACCACGGCATTCACCAAAGAGAAAGCACGCACGCTCAGGTTCATAAATGAAAGCATAGTATTTATGCTAGAGCCTGCCGATATTGCTGGTTGGGATAACATAAAATATATTACATTGGCGAAGCAAATCGGAAAAAGCCTATCCGTTTTGGCCAATTGTTATTTTGCTGGAACGTGAAGAAAAACACGCTAAAAGACAGGACTAAGACTTGAGTTGACGCATACAGCACTGTTTCTGTCTACTATTCCCTTGTTTTCTTCTTCTTTCTCGCACTCACTCTTTCACGTTAAACAAAACTAGAAACAAACGTTTGTATAAACAACTGCTGTGATCGGTTTGTTTTTCAGTGTTTCAACATCGTAGGAGTAATTCACTTCTACAGCGCATGTAGGCGCTCATCGTCGCCAGGACCAGATGGCATCACCTACGCTGCTTTATGCCACCTAGGTGAAGATGGCCGAAGCAGACTGCTGGAATGTTATAACCAGTCATGGAATGATGGCGTCGTTCCTGAGCGGTGGAAGTCCAGCCGCTTGATACCACTCCTGAAGCCTGGAAAGTCGCCACTTGACCTAGCGTCCTACCGACCCATTGCGCTGTCCAGCTGTGTTGGGAAGGTCATGGAAAGAATGATTCTCACCCGCCTAGAATGGTATCTTGAGCGCCACAACGTGTACCCCGATGCTATGGCTGGTTTTAGAAGAGGCCGTTCCTCTATTGACAACGTCATCGACCTAGTCTCGTCTGTACAACAGGAAAAACACCACAAGCGTATATCGGTTGCACTATTCCTCGACGTGAAGAGCGCCTATGATAATGTAACGCATGAAGCCATCCTTGATGCCCTGGAAAATCATGGAATAGGTGGACGCATGTTTCGGTGGATTCGGAGCTATCTATTCAAAAGATCCTTCTTTGTGCACAGTGCAGATGGCCGAACTGCTGACCATTACACTTACCGTGGCGTCCCTCAGGGTGGGGTTCTTAGCCCCACTTTGTTCAACCTTGCAATCCTTGGCCTTGCCGATGTTCTACCACATACAGTAAACCTTTCTATATATGCTGACGACATATGCATATGGGCCTCGGCAGTTACACGTCTCCAGGTGCGTGCACGGCTCCAAAAAGCAGTGACCCTAACATCATCGTACCTGCGTGCGCAAGGCCTCAGCATTTCGACCGAGAAGTGCGCCTTAGTCTCCTTTACCCACAAGCCCATGACCTGGTACCCCATTTCTATTGACCACCAACCAATTTCCTACGCAAAAACTCACCGATTCCTAGGCGTTATTATAGACAGAGACCTTTCATGGAGCCCCCACATCACATATTTGAAGAAGAGGCTTACTTCTATCTCCCACATACTAAGGTTTCTCGCCGGTAAAACGTGGGGCACATCTGTGGCATCTATGCTTCAACTATACAGGACGCTCTTCCTGGGATACTTGCGATACAGCACACCAGTGCTGTCCAATGCTAACAAAACTAACATCCATGTCCTACAGAGCATTCAAGGCCAAGCCCTTCGAACATGTCTGGGGCTACCTCGAAATGCTTCAACCGTGGCAACAATTGCCACCGCGAGAGACCACCCAATAAGGACCTATATAGATATCGACGCGCTCCGGGTGCATGTTCGCCATATATCCCGAGTCCCTGACCACCATCTCGCTCGATTGCCTGAGAAAAGACCCAGGGCAGCGTTCTCCAGATCAATTGCGGCTAACCGGCACTCTTTGTCTTTGAGGCACTCACCCGCAACAAGAACGCCATCCCCTATGTGGTGCTTGAAGAAGCCTCCTGTGTACCTTGCTGTTCCAGGAATAGTGAAGAAAGCTAGCCTGACCACCGCGGCTCTCAAGCAGATCACACTGGAACTTCTGCATTGTTCATACTCTAACCGAATTCATGTTTACACGGATGGTTCCGTCTCGGAAAATTCTACGGGCGCCGTTGTTCTACCATCTCAATCGGTCGTCATCAAGTTTACGACATCACACGTAACGACATCTACAGGCTCTGAACTGGCCGCTCTTCGCGCTGCTGTCGAATACATTGAAAAAGAACCGCCCAACAAATGGGCAATATTTTGTGACTCGAAAGCAGCCCTCCAGAGCTTGAGAAGTTTACGACGTGGCAATTATGAACAGCTGGTGTCACAAATCCACGAAACCTGCCATTGCGCTTCTGAAAGAGGACATAATATCATATTTCAGTGGCTGCCGGGACATTGTGGCATCGTTGGTAATCACCTCGCCGATGACGCTGCCCGACGTGCCCAGGCTGGCTCACCGACACTCCTTATACCTTTATCCAGAGTCGACGCTACAAGAGAGCTTCGCAGTCTCGCTCGTACAATCACGTTAGGTTGCTGGCATACACCTCAGAACTCTAAGTGTCGTTTACACAGCCTCGACCCATCACTGAAACTTACATTACCAGCGAACCTTCCACGACGTGACGCAACACTGCTGTGTCGGCTGTGGGTAGGAGTAGCATTCACCAACTCCTACAGCTATCGTATTGGAATGGCGGATTCACCAATGTGCGCGAAGTGCAAGTGTGAAGAGACCATCAGTCACCTTCTGTGCCACTGTTCTCGCTTCGATAATCAACGCGAGACTCTCCAGTGTGCCTTAAATAGACTGGATGACAGGCCATTTACGGAAGCGAAGATCTTGGGGGCCTGGCCTCATAGTTCAATGGCCCAGAAAGCAGTTCGAGCGCTTTTTCGCTACCTGAGGGAAACAGACTTGAGTGCCAGACTGTAGACATCCTATACCTAAGTTCTCTCTCTCCCTCTTTCACTCCCCATTCCCCTCCCCACGTGTAGGGTAGCAAACTGGACTCAGTCTAGTTAACCTCCCTGCCTTTCTGTCTTCCCTTCTCTCTCTCTCTCTCTCTCTCTACAGCGCATGTAGCGCGCGAACTACAGTTTGCATAAGCGTGAGCTTTGGTTTGATCGACACTCATTTATAAATACCGTTTTGCCCTAATTCGCCCTTCATTAAACTTGGAACTTATGCTGTCGGTCCAATTGTACAGTAAAGCTGTTTCGACATAAAGCAGAAATAAAAATGCGACCCTTACCTCCTGCGACCCTCTCCGACACTGCCGGAAATGACTGCCTCATGTCGTGCTCCTTGCTTAACAAATGCGTTTGGACTTTTATAGAAGGAAAGAAAGAAGAAAGAACGAAATGTTTATTTGTTTCGATGCTTTGTCCGCATCGCTGTTCTATATACAGCAACAAAGAGTCGTGGGTAGCTTAAAAAAAATCCAATTTGCGGACGAGATCGACAGATTACAATAAGTGCTCGCCTTTCCGCAAGCTGTGCAACCTACTTGACTTGTTCATTACGTCATTTATTTCTGATACATACTGCTGGTAAGTTTCAATTTCCGCTTATGTCGGCACGTTTCAGTTTTTCTCTCTAGGAGTTTCACGGTGCAAGGGTATTCAAAAGTTCCGCAGTAAGCAACGAGAGAACAAGAGTAATCGCAGCTGAAAGCGGGTGAAGTACGCCCAGCGAAAGTCTTCCGGCCCCGTGCTTCTGTTGCACGGCGGACTCGTTTCGCCAGCGCTTTATCTTTTCTTTTTTCTCGCACTTCTTCGCCGACGTGTGTGCATGTGTGCGCGCCCCGGTGAGAAAGGCAAGCGAAAGGAAATGAGCGCGCGGCTTATTTGGAAGTTGCCAGGCGGGTTCGGCCGCGCCGCGCTGTCGCCACGGGGCACAGAGACGTCAACGCCTGCTGCCGCCTCCCGCAACAAAAGTAGAAGGCCGACCTTTGCTTAACTATGCTGGACGCTACGAAACTCCGGCAGTTCCCGAGGACGTAAGGATTCAAAAGAAGAAAAAATGGAATGAAACGAGAAACAAGGGAATGCAGTGTGGGGAAAAAAAGGAAGGAAGGAAGGATGGTGTGAGGGATAGGGAGGGAGAAGGGCAAAAAAAGATGATAAAGGAAGGAACGGGACATCGGTCAAGGAAAGGCGGCCGGCCCTCTGCTCGCCGCCACCGTGTTTATCAAGTGGGCCGTGGAGGCGCGCGCTCTTGCGCACACGCCATATGTGAATGATGAAGTGAGGCCGAGCTGAGAAGGATATGAGCGGAGGTGCGAGGACAAGCAGAGCGCCCGCTGCTCACGTGCGCGCACGAAACTGCCGAGTTGTATGCGTACCTGTGCACGTCGAATGGTCGGTCCTGAAAGAAATTCAATCTGAAGACGCCGTGCGCGGACCAGGATATGCTAATGCTGGTGCGCGTGCGGCTGCTGCTATTGCGTCGCGCACGCAGGAGCGGCTGACAAGGCGCGGCCCCTGCACTTGGTAACGGAAGAGTGGTGCAGCGTTCCGGACGCTGCATATTGGGTGGCTGTCTTAGGCCATCAGGCACCGCGACTTCGTTCGGCAGCTCATAACTCGTGTGCTTGTCAACAGCGGTATAGCTGATTAACACTTGTAGGTGATGCAACCGGTCGTGAAACGTTCTTATTCCTTTTTGTCGTTAATTTTTTTTTCTGTGGATGATTAATTCCCAACGAAATCTGTGTGTCTTCAACTGCATGAAAAACCCGCCACAGTGGACCGCATTTTTTTTTCTTTTTTCATAAGAGTCCTTAAATACGGACGCCGCGCCTTAACACTCAAGAACTTGGAGGTCATTATCATTATCATTGTCATTGGAGGTCAGCAGTAAATACATCAGACGCATTCACTGCCCGGAACACGCTCTTGGACATTTCTGCATCTCTCCTGATATACTGAATCATTACTGGCAAAAAAGACAAACACGTACAAGTCGCCACGTCACCACGCGTCGTCAGCAACAACCGACCGAGTCCCGCGCGCTCCTTTCTAACATACATACCTAGCGCATGATAACAAATTTTGCAGTACAGGATAAATTAGAAGCCTATTTAAAATGCATCTCGTACGGTTTGGACGTGATTATTCTCCATAGTACTTGAGATCCTCAAGTGTATTCTTGACGAGTATACGCTGCAGACACCGAACCTGAAGGGGCGCGAAATAGTGTGCGAACATCTCTCGACTACAGGCACCCGATTGGCTGATCCGGCTTCCGTAACAGTGCACGCTTTTCGAGAGCCGCCGCGTACACGCTGGACGCCGGCGTGCGTCCATACACCTGTGAGCATGCAAATGACGGCGGACTTCGGGGCAAACACATTGGCAGCCGCTGTCGGCGCCGCCAGCCACCAATATACAGGTGTGCCTGAGCCGACTAAAAGAAAAGAAAACATATGGTAATAAAAGACGCCGGTCGCAGTTTCAGAACGCGAAGCTCAGCTTTTGTTTCGACTCGGTGCGTCTCTTTCTGCAAACATTTCTGCTTTGGTATCAGGTAGTATCCTTGGTAGCCCATGGCAACCAGCTGCGCAGCTTGACGTAAGAAGTGAGAATGAAAAGGGAACGTATACGGCCACCCGAAAAGTTTACATTTAATAAGGCAACGCAAACAGGAAGGCAGTTCTTGTTTGGTAAAACTGAGCCTCGAATCCGGTTGTTTGAGGCCGGCGAGCCTTGTCTGGAAGGAGCAAGTATCAACACGGCCGCTTATTTTCAGGGAAGAAACACATCGGTCTCGGCAAAAATACGAGATCATTCGCGCGTTCGTTTTTCCCTGCTGAACATGTCTGTTACACGCGGCTCGCTTCAGTTTTTCTTCGCAGCGCGCCCCTTGAACTCGAAGGGCGCTCGAGGTCTGGAGCGCGCGCCGCAGATGTTTGGAGGAGCCGGCAGAGAAGCGCTGAAACCACCGGTCGTCTGCGTTTTTCGTCGCCCACGCGCCGCAAAGCGAGCGCCGTTGAGTTCCCCGGTTGTACACGCCGCACAGCGAGGCCGTTGAAAGGCACGAAACAGCCGTTCCTGGGAAACACTCGGCCCGTTTCTCCGCCGTGGCCCGTGCGCGTCATGATCCCGAAGCGAGAAATTGCCGCCCCGTACACAAACGCGCGCGCGAATTTGTGCGGCGGCGATCTGTGCGCGGCGTCATGATGGTGCTATAGCACATGCGTCGTTAGCGGTGACTATTGAAGTGAATTGCCGTTGGGTTGCAAATGAGCCCACTGAAGAGAATGACTCGTCCTATGCCCCGTAAAAATGTTAGTGGTCAAACAATACAGTGAAAGAAACTTGAGAAGTAAAAGTAACGCGAAACAAACTGGGTATAGATGGATATGAGTGAATGTCCTTGAGCTTTCAAAGTAAAACGAAAGCCCGTAAGAATTTCAGAGTGCAAACCAAGGTTATTTGCAACATTGCTAAGCGATTGCGGGCGTAACGATTTTATCTGACAATCTCTAAGGGGTTTCGCTAGTATATATGTACACTGGACCTGTTCAGTGCACCATAAGAACCTAACATCGGCGCGTCTAAACTGTATATCTGCCTGCGAGGATTGTCTGCAACGTTTATGGTGCTCGGTACGTTACATCACCGAAGGTATGAGGTTCACACTACAGTGCAACCAAACGTGTTTTCAAGGTTCCTTGCAATATTATTTATTTTATTTATTTATTTATTTATTTATTTATTTACAAACACTGCAGGCAGCAGTGCTGCCCAAGCAGGAAAGGGTTACAAAAGGTGAGTTTGCAAAGAACGCTCAAAAGTATTAACATTATTACATTCAACAACACAAGCAGGTAAGCGGTTCCAATGTTCGACTGCGTAGGGGGAAAATGAAGTTAAAGAATTACGTGCTTCATTATTTTACGAGACAGAATTTGAGCGACTCACCAGTAGCTAAACGTGTCCTATAATAATTAAATTCCCTATGCACGCCATCGCTGAACGCTACCTTTATTTACCTGCCTGCGCAGATTCTTTAAAATATCAATCGTTCGAACACCGGACGGAGAACATACTCGGAAAAAACGTGGACAATCTCCCCATAAGTTGGCACTGTAAAAGTAGTGACATCTTGCTAATATTTTATCGTAGTTAAGTTTAAAATAAGCCTGAGTAATCCATACGGGACACGCCCCACGAACGACCGGCTCTGCAGATTGGCGAGCGGGCCTGCTGGCGCATTTCTCGCACGCGGCAGGTTGTTTATTGGCGCGCTTCATCCGTGGCCCCTTTTCAAGTGGCCCACGCCGCTATTTCGATCTGACGGGAAGGAAGCGGGCGCGATTTTCGCGCTGCTCCTCGAATATATACGTGCAGCGCGCGTTGGTCCAGTGCGCTCGCTCTCGTTGAACGCAGTCTATGAGAGAAGGAATGAATTGCGGTCGATAGCTGGTCTCTGAGAACGTCAACGACGTGTCGCAGCTCGCACGGGACGCTATTTGGGACACGGTCAGACTCCACCGTTTCGGCGTTTTAAGCCAATCAGAGAGGCTGCATGGCAGCTCTGCGAGTCCACCAGGACTGACAGGGTGACGAATTGGACAATATCGCGGAACCTAACGCGGTGTTGCGGAATAACACCGGTTTCCGTTTTTCCCGAGATGCTGATAAAGGTCGTACGTAAGCAAGGCATCTGTTGATTCGCGATGAACGCTTGATTGTGTGTGTATACCAGTGCAAAGTGTGAACGTCCCTCTTCCTTCTCGTCTTTCAATCCTCTCCCCCCTTTCCCCGAGTGGAGGACAGCCTATATATATACCGATATGCGGGCTCAGCCTCATTAACCTCCCTGCCTTTCCCTTATGACTTTTCTTTATCATCCTTTCAATTATTTTCGCCCTCCGTCTTCGCTGTCATGATTATCATCAGTATGTCGGCCCGTATCACCGTGATGGGTGATAAGGTATGAAAAAAATCGAAGAACAAGAGTGTTTGCGTAATACGACGGCTCCTGTTGTCAGTTAGCTAGGCTTTATCGAGTCGGACGGAAACGCAGACACGGGAGTGCTTGTCACTAAGCACGTATTGCGCTGCCGTTTCATGGTGCGAAATAAAAATGGCTCAGCACTGGCCGTCAATTTCGTGTCCAATTCTCTCGCGTGGTAGGGTTTCTGTTGCCGCAGGCGCCGACGCGGAACGCTGCCGACGCTTTTATGCGACGCTTGCTTGGGACTTTAGGGCGAATGCTATGCACTGGACTGTTTTTATGCCGAGACTGCGCGAACGATGGCGCGAAATCGAACGTCTAGCACGTCCCGGCGGTGGACTGTTTGGCGGTCTTCATGCCGGAACGGGGTCGGTTGCCGCGGGCGGAATAACGCGGAAGGGCGCTCCTTTGTGACTGTCCTTGCTTGCGACGTTCTGTACAAATGCGCTTAACACAAGAGAGAGCGTGCAGCGCTTCACCCGGTGCGGAAGCGAAGCAATATGGCCGCGGGCCCATGAGAGCAGGTCGCGACTCCGCGAATCGCGAGGCTGTTTACATAGGGCACTGTTGAACGGTGCAGTGCGCTTCGAAATCGACGCACTCCGTTGTCAGTCATAACTATATACCGAGCGATGACGTGACCGTCCTCTACATATATAACAATGGCCCTTAGCTACCGTCCTTAGTGAAAAGCGCAAAATCGTAAAGTTTCCATCCCTATATACATAAACACGGTCGGTGGCTCTGTCTTAAATGTTTTGTTACTATAGCTCTGAGTAGCGGTACTTTCGTTAACGCAATATTTTTTTTTACTTCGTTGCGTGTAGTCACGTTTATTATAGGGAGTACTCACGTGACGTAACATGCGCCACATTTTTTTGTCCTTTTCACAGCTTCCACAGCGCCGCTGGAGATAAACATACCGAGGTTAGGCGCAGCTCTTAAAGATGAGGCTGTACAACGCTATGTCGCAACCTCGCTGACGTCTCTGTCATAGCCCTTATGTTACAGCAACTGGATTCGCAAAATTAGTTTTTCGGTAATGCCAACTTAGGGACCTGGGCGAGTGGGTTCATCTTGCTGACAGCGTTCTAAGAGCACTAAGGATAAAGATGGAAAAGATCGCACACACTCATGCGGAGCAATTGCCGGCCTCGGTCGCCAGGCTAAACCCGCCTATAAACACCACCACCACATGCATATATGACAGCACGGGAACTTTGTAAGAATGAGCGTCCCCATTCCGCTCTCAAGGACCGACGCCGCGAGACAACTTGGCATTCTGGCAAGCACTATCTCCTTAACAGAGTGGAATACCGTACATACAAGGCGCACAAGACTGCACCGACTAAACCCGCCACTTCAACTCAGACCTCCAGCCGGTGTGCACCGGCGTGAAGCGTCTCTTCTGTGTCGGTTATGGCTTGGAGTGGCCTTCACAAATGCCTACTCAGCACTAATTGGAATGGCTGATAGTCCTGCATGTGATGTTTGCGCATGCGAGGAGAACATTGACCACATATTGTGCCATTGTCCTCAATTTCAAGCACAAAGACAGTATTTGTCCGACACATTGAGGAAACTAGACGATCGTCCTCTGAGTGAACAGACAATATTAGAGCACCGTCCCGACCGATCATCGGCTCAGAAGGCAGTGAAGGCACTTTTGTGTTTTCTCAGAACTTCTGGTTTGCTCGAGCGACTTTAACTGAAGTGCTATCCGTACACGTACCTACACCTTCTCTCTCCCTTCTTTCTCTTCCCCTTCTCCCTTCTCCCAGTGTAGGGTAGCCAACCAGACTATTGACTGGTTAACATCCCTGCCTTCCTGTATTCTTATCTCTCTCTTGTAAGAATGAAAGTTCTGCCTTGTGATATTTTGGGTCTTCAGAAATAATAAGAGATTGCAAGAATATCATATGCAAATAGATCATAAAGTTAACAAATAGATATCTCATTCTTTAACTCAATAAATTTAAAACGTTAGTACCCTCCATCACCCAAAGATATATTTTTTTTGTTCCGTTGACTATTTCAGGGTAGAAGCGGTAGAGTTAGGCGGCTGTAACATTGTAAAACGATGTCGCTGCAGCAGCCTTGCCGGGCTAAGCACCACGTCATGTGACGATCGTAGAGACGACGTCACAAGCGACATTGCTGAATTTAGACTAGGTTCTACACATCGCTCCGTAGCGTATGATAAAGGGCGCATGACGTCCACTGCAGTATACTCGAAATGAGAACGGGTGCCCAAGTATAAGAGCAGGATCAAGCAGACATCAATGGAAAAACTCGCTGGTTCATCCATTTTTTTTATAGTTTTATGAGGTGCACTGCACTGCACAGCGTGACAAAGAGCCTCACTGCATATGGTTACCTACTTTACGCAGAGTCCCAAGATCGGGCCACTACTGCAAGTCTTTTTTTTTATCCTTTCTTTGTTTTTCTGTCACTTCTATGCTGCGATGAATAGAAGAGCCACGAGTGGAAGAGGAGAGTACACGGCCAGAACGGAAATTAAGCGCCACGGTAAAGCGTCGAGATAAAGCACACACATCCCGAAGCATTAAAAAAAAAGCGATATAGAATTACGCATAAAGACATCGGGTTAGCGTGAGGCGAGCACAACCTTTCGCCGAAGCGTCGCTTTGCATAGAGAATAGCAAAACCGGCAGTCCGTTTTTTTTTAAGTATTCTTCTTCTCTTAGCCTTCATGTTTTGGCGCCATGGTTGGCTGCTGTCGAAATACATTGATTATATACTATTTTCATCCCCCAAACTCCAGTTCTCAAACCCGCATCCATCACAGCGGTGCCGTCGGGGACTCTTCTCGATCTGACCTCCACCGGCTGAGGACCTTCGTGGAAGGTCGGCACGCTGAGCGCGCATCACGGGCGGCCCTGCCCCGCGGCGTAATCTCCGGCAGGCTGGATCCAGGCACGGCGCCGGCCGATCTCTCGGCCTGCGCCGTGCGCACTGCCCGCACTAAGCGCCTCACGCGAAAGAGGAGATGATGGGCAACATCCGTCTGGCTCCGTTTAATCCTCGCTGTTGTTGCTTATTATATGATAATAAGATGGAGATATACGCTACACTGCAGAGCTCTGCATAACAAAAGATCATCCCCCAAAAAGGAACGCTATACGTAAGCACATAGACAAATATAGTAAAAGAACAAGAGGAACGGAAGAAAAAAATAATTCATACATAAATATATGTTCTTATTGTCATGTCTTTATCTGTCACCGTTCCTCTTGTCTCCTTTTCTTCACTTCAATTCAGAGGCCAACAGCCACGTAACATGAATGCCAGAGTCGGCTTTCTGTCTCCTCTCGCTCTTCCCCCGTCTTTGCGTTTGTATTCCGGTTCTTTCGCATCTCTCTCTCTCTCTCTCTCTCTCTGAGCTTCTATGGACTGAGTGCCCGTAACCTCTCGAAGGCGCTCCGGTTTAACATATTCACGCTATTCATACATGGATGTGGTGGAGCTCTGTTGTTTGAGGTGTCACCGACCACAAACGCGAAAGTGGCTCGTCTGAGTCACAAAACAACCGGGCCACGACTTCTATACTTGTCTGGTCGACTGGCGAAGTCGCATACCTGACATCCATGTGATTCGATTTCTTATAGAATTACACATTGCTGTGCGTGTGATATACAGGGAGTACAGTACCACCAGTCGTGTGCGGACCACTCTTTAAACGAGCGCATATCCGCAAGCCAGATGTTCGATGTCCCGCTACCAAATTAGAAGAACGTTCATTGCGAGCTTGTTATTAGTGAAGCGCGATAGCACCATGACTACTACACTGGGCTCGGAATCCGGCCCTTATTTCATCGCGGTCGTTTGAGAGGCGCCTCAGCATGCAGATCGAAGCCAGCAGGTCGGCAACACTGGTGTCGAAGACATGGAGGTCGTGTGTTTCCTTACGAAAAATGTACAGTATAACTGCACGAAGTCTTGCTTGAACAAACACTGTCGTCAACCACACTCATTTCGGTTTCGACCGCTGGTAAATTCTGTGATTGCCACCCTGCGCGAGATGCGTCGACCATCTCTTGTGTTTCTCAGATGTGGTTTTCGACGGGCGTCTATGCTGCCATTTAATTGCATGCCCTTATCGCATTGTTGTAGCATGTCACGGTTTTATAGCATTCAAAAAGCGCAGAATCCGTTATAGTCAGAGCGCGATAACAGTAGAGCAGGAAACAGATGAGCATAAGGGATCACTACAAGTTACGTAGTAGGAAGTTACGGACAAGAATAACACAAAGTAAAAAAAAAAGAGATACACATGGTGCTAACGCGCATTAATGTTTTCTGCGAGTCAGCGCCGTGTATCTCCTTTTCTTCTTTTTTGTCTGTTGTATTTTACCGTAACGCGCTACGCAATCTGCACTAATGGCGCACCAACGGGCCCACGTAGGAACCTTAGCAATAGTTCAATTCGGTTCCTCCCTTTTATCATTGCAGATGTACCCAAAACAAGGTTTATTCTGCCCGCATATCTGAAACTCATTTGCTACAGTTATTGCAAGCGCTCGTCCCCTCATTCATGGTTCTTTCGCATCATTCTGTTGTAACATTCTAAAGCAATGTAAGGGCCGAGACGCCGCAGTGGGGGCTCCGCATTTATTTTGACTACCTGGGATTCTTTGAACGTGCATCCAAAGCTCGGTACACGAGCGTTCTCGCATTCCGTCACCATCTAAATAGGGTCACCGCAGCCAGGGAGTCGAAAACGCGATCCCGTGCTCAGCAATAGAATACCGCAATGACTGAGTGACTGCGGCAGATGCTTCTGGTTTTGCAGTCTTGCGTACTTCGCTGTATCCCCGCAATTCGGTTCAAAGTAGCAACGTCGCATGCGTTAAATTGTGTGCCACGTACAGTTGGTCATTTAACCCTAGGAGTTTACAGGATAAATTACTAGTGGGAACTCTAGCACTGCAGTGTGACCATTCAGACACCATGGGAATGATGGTTAGTAGGCATATTCGTCTAATATTCGTGCCGTGGCTCCGAACGTTTCGGGCGTTATTTCTTAGCGTTATTTCTTAGCGTTATTTTCTTCTTACAGCGACGCTGTATATGGCCAGCCGATTCGTCCGTCCGTCACCTGTACGCCGAAAACTTCTGCAGCGCAACCCCGTCGCACGCGCGAAAAAAAAAAAAAAAGAGAGAGAAAGAGAGGCGCGGAATTGGCTGCGCCAATAGTGACGAATCTGCTTTCCGTCACAGCCGAGCACGTGCGCAGCAGTTTCTTTCCGGCTCCGAAATGGGTAGGCTATGCGTCATACGCACTCCTCAGGAGCAGGCAGGTTTCGATCAGCAACGCCGCGAGCTGAACCGGGAAAGAGCTCGTCTACGGCGTGCTGATACTACTGCCCTAGCACAGGAACAGGTTCGTGCAGCCGAGCGAAATCAGCAACTGCGTACCGAGGATCCAGCAGCCTACCAAGCCGTCGTTTACTGAACCGTCGGGATTAACCCAGTGATAAACACCGGGGCCGCGTGTTTCAGCTTCACTGTTTAGCCATCTGTACGGAGTGCTTGGGCGGTGATGTTTTCGAAATCTACAAGCACTCATACGTTTTTAAACAAAGTAAGGCAATAAGTCTCTGCGGACATGCGTAGTGGTTGCGAATTCTTGCATTTATAACCCAATATTTTGGCGAAAATGATTGATTCGTTTCAAACTCTAGGGCCAAGCCTATAGGCAAGCTCATGCATACTACCCACCATTCACGTGCTGGCTTGATCGCTAAACCACCGTAATTGCGACTCCCACAGACACTATACCGCCACATTTACCTGTAGTAATCATTGTGGAAAATTATGATTTCACCGTGGCTTCCAAGATCGCAGCGGTGCGATGCCGCAGCTGTACGAAACGAGAGAAGAGAGGAAGAAGGGAAGACACAAAAAACCACGGCGCTGACTAGCAACTGAAATTTTATTCGGCAAACGGTCATAGAACTTCAGTTGTTAGTCAGCAGTGCCAGCGTATGTTCGCTTCTTCGCCCTGTTCTGCCGCGCTCGGTCACCGGACCGACCTCGCCGGTGGGAGTCCGGCGCAGGTTCAGGGAGCTTACGGAGTTGCACGAGGTTGGCAGCCGGTGCTTGGAGGAAGCAGCGCCGCTTGAGTGGGGAACCTGCGCAGAGGAGAGGAAGAGATTGGTTTGCTCGGCGGCATTAAGCAAATATGTCGGCAACATTCATTGTCCCATTTTTCTGCGACAGTTTAGTGTCATTTCGAGAGATAGCAATGACATTATTATCACCATTTTCTGTATATATAGAGACAGTGACGCGACTTGTAGGGATTAAGAAACAGTGAATACTGGAAGCGATGAGATAAATGTGTGTAACTGAAAAACGAGCAAATTGAGAAAACGCTTGCATACACAAGATTGAAAGAATCAGCTATAAATGTAATGGACGTGTTAGAACACTTGCACAGTGAAGACAGAAATGAACAGCTAAGAATACGACTAACAGAACGGAATGCTGGACAATACGTATAAAAGAAACGAGTATGACGTGCGAATAAAATGACGGGTACGTTAAAATTAAAAAAAAAATTGAAAAGCACTGTTAGTGATAAATACAAATATTGACGTCAGAACTTTGTACAGATGGTAAACGCTGTAGCCGATTTCGGCGTTGAAGGAACATAAGAGAACCCTTAAACCATTACCGGTTAGTACAGAGTATCCTTTCAAAGTTCTATTTACATTTCTCTAACGCAAGCAGCTTATTTATTGGCAGCCAACACGAAGACCTAAGTTTCCTCCTCAAATTTCGCGTCACCACCGCGCCGCCGATGACGTCTGTGTTCCGTCACATGCTTTAAATTATATTCGGACATTCGTGAACAGAACCTTCCCAAAAGTTGGCTGGTTGAGTTCTAGCTTGTCTTTCAGTGCATTTTCCCCCCTTTATTGATGAGATTCCAAAACACGCTGCCAGTATCCGTGACGTCACGGGTAGCTGGTACGCGAATTCCAAGGGCCCACTGCAAACCCGCGCTTCGTTATATATTGCGTCGTTTTCTGGCCTCCCAAGCCTCTTCGATTACCTTGCTACTGACCCATAGATAAATTGCATTCCACAACTGTAGGCTACAAATCTGGCTTAACTTGATCTTCCTTTAGTCTGCCCTCCTTATTGCGAATTCCTCGTCCATCACATGGCGAACACGGAGGCTCGAGTTGAGCTCGTCGTTCTTTCACGTCGTTCCCTTCTAGCGATAATGGTTTGTTGAAAGTACGGCGCTGCGTGGGTCTTCTTTGTGCCCTAATTTGTCTTCGTCGTATTCCTATATATGCTGTTTCCCCCTGTAGCTACATCACTCAAGAAAACCCCCGTGGATACCGCGTAGCTGACCACGGCGTGCCGTTTGAAACTATATTTTGAAGAGCCACCTATACTGCCACATCATCTGGAGGCAGACGAAGAAGCTCTATGTCACGGGTCAAAAGTGATGTATAGTGAGGGAGAGCACTGCGACAAGCTCGCAATTCTCAAAACGGCTTTCAAGTAAAGTTGCGATTCTAGTACTGTTAGAGAAAGGGCTCTGACCTCACGGCCACGGAGGCCAGCGCGTGACCGACTGAGCCGTTCGGATTAGTGATAGTTCCTACACGTGCCGAGGGGAAAAAGGAAATCTCGTCTTGAGCTCACGGATCAGGCTGACCAGTTCCACGTATAAGCTGGTTGGGCACACTGATTTTTCTAAATTTCCCGTAAGCTTAATCAGCTCTGCGTCGGTGTTGGAATTTCATTACTACGAATATTATTGGCTCATTGAAGTTGGATTTATTTTAAATAATGAAGCGGCAATTTCATGCGTATTTTGCTTTCGCATAGTCTAACTTCCAGATGTCCTTTAGAATTGAAAAATTCCCTATAGAGTCCTTGCGAAAATTAGTCTTTTGATACTTTAATCCCTTTATAGGCTACAAGCAGCATCACCTGAAAGGTTATCATTGGATGATTATTGGAGGGTAACATAATAAGCAATGATTACGTCGCTTTGCCGCCGCTGTTCCAGCGCTTGCGCAAAATTTAACCCGTCTCTTCAAACGCATTACGAAATCCAAGAAAAAACTGCGCAAAAAAAGGGACAAGACAAAGAAAGAACCACACGACACGGGCGCAGACTAACAACTGGTTTAATGCACCATCGCCTCTTTCCCACCAACAACAGAACGCATGCGCACCGGCCACAAAGACAAAAGCAGCTGTCAGGTGGTCAAGCCTAGAAACGCCAACTCCTTGCGGTACAAATGTATGGATGCTTCGCTAACACATTTATCAGGCCCTAATCTCGCGATTTCTAAGGCTTCGATTATTTCGCGCTCTTTCTTATCCCTTGCGCGTCCGACAATCTTTCTTGGATTTCGTAATGCTATACCAACTAGCCCCTCACCGCGCGCTTCTAGTCTTCAAACGCACTTGAATATTAGTGCACAAGATGTACTTTCAATTCAGGCCGACTCTCATCTCAAAATAGATTCTTCAGTTGGAGTATTCCGCTTGTTTCAAGCTATTTTCGGACGAGTCATGGCGCTTACTTTGACTGGTGTTGAGATTGGCCAAAATTGGGCAGAATTTATCTGATCGCACTGATGCGCACGCTGAACAGCGATAGTGACAACAGCATCTAGCTCCCAGCCGCTGCAATCTGGCAAGTTGGGCTGCAGGCTTCCCTGTCATGTTGAATAAGAATGTCCTCAAGCATTGCGCTTTGAAAGATAGACGAGTTACCTAACTAACCACACCCGCCAAGTGCCCGTCTCCCTGCCCCCCCCCCTCAAAATTCCTTTAAAATTAAATTCCCAGCTATTACGTGCCAAACCGCCGTGGTTGCTTAGTGGCTATGGTGTTGAGCTGCTAAGCACGAGGTCGGGGGATCGAATCCCGGCCACGGCGCCCGCATTTCGATGGGGGCGAAAAACACCCGTGTATACTTAGATTTAGGTGCACGTTAAAGAACCCCAGGTGGTCTCAATTTCCGGAGTCCCCCACTACGGCTTGCCTCATAATCAGAAAGTGGTTTTGGCACGTAAAACCCCATAATGTAAGTATTACGTGCCAAAATCAAAACCTGATTCTCAGGCACGGCGTATAGGAGGGGACTCCAGATTCATTTTTTCCACCTGTAGCTCTTTGAGGTGCACTCTGTGCTTGGTACACAAGTATTTCTTTTTCTTGCATACCGCCCCCATCGGAATGCGTTCGCCACGCCCGTCATCGAACCGGCGACCTCGTGCTCAGCAGCACAACGCCATAGGCACTGACGTCATAGCAACCATCAATGTCATAGCCAACGTCATCACCTCTTCTCTTTGGGGACGCTTGTCACTTAAATCGAGTTAATATGAAAGTGTGATAGATTGTGGTGTAAGTATGATACCACGGCTACAGGAGAAGAAAGCGTATTCCCCGTAACAGTATCAACAGGAGAAGCAAGCGTATGTTTCAGGAAGTATCAACTATATGCAAGTAATATATCGTATGCTTTGTATTGGTGCGTGTGGACGTCACATCTAAAAATAAATGAACTGACAGCAATTTTTTCTAGCGTGGCCATTCTTTCGGTCGACTGTGTTCCAAATTATTGTCGCCGCGCCCAGGCGCGAGTCGTCGGTCATCGCAAACGCGGGAACCGCAATCTAACACCAGGCGGCGTACGAGTAATCACCGCGTGCTCGCGCTGATGGCGCTGAACAACGTTGCTTCTCGTCAGTTGTTTCAGTTCTTGTGGGGCTATGCATGGGCTCCTCGTGATCGTCCCGGTACAGCAGTGCCTGGACGGCGTCTCTATAGCGGAACAGGCCAGCGACTACGTGAAGGCGGAGGTTGCAGCGGGGGCTCAAGCTTCGGTTGCCACTTTCGCGATAGGCATCGAAAGGATAAGACAAAATGCAACGAACGTGCTACAGTTGTATAGGTTGAAGTAATCATATATTGCGTTGATATTAATTTGACGCAATTATATGCAGAATTTAAAGTTTGTTTCTATTATTTCACGCCTTCTTCAATCATATTTGTTCATTCCTCGTACGCTGCGCCAACAGGCGGCGTTATCGATGTTATCACTTCGACAGCGACTTCAGTCACTTTTCGAGCTCGTGCGTGTTTCTTGCACACAGTTCGCCACATCGATATTTCCGGGGGTCGCGGGGCGGAGGTCATTCTGTATGGTAAGCGTGTCAATGCGTATCGAATAGAAAACACGGAGCATGCGCATGTACTGCGCTATACATACTGATATGGTCATTGTACAGTGCGCACGAAGGAACTTGCACGCATATGCGCGCATCTGTATTGTACCGCATGACGCTGCTACACCGCATTCGTGTATTGCATGCAAAGTGAGGCACCTTCCACGTCCCTGATGTTCCCGACAGTTTGACAGGTTCGCAACGACGCTATTTTTTCTTGTCTTCACGCCATTATACGGCTGATGGCAGTGCAAATATGAGCTGTTGGTGACCCGCCAATCAGTTAGTTAGGATGCAGCAGGTCACTTAACCAGAAGCACGTCGTTTCGCGTTGCGAACGAGCATCCATGCGAACTTGAGCCTTTTGCGAAAATATGCGGGTACTCCGCGCCTTCACCGCATACTTGTTCGGCTGTGTGATGCGGTCCTGACAATTCATACTGGATGGCGAGTATGAGAGTTATTGTCACTTCCGATGGTGTTGAAGCTTCTGGCACACAAAAGAAACTCCGTGAAACAATTTGTAGTCAGTCTGGCCGCTGGCAACGTAGCCCATGTACTTTTTACAAAGACTATGTATACATGCGACAGGCCAGCATAACTGACAGCGGGACTGCGCTTATAGGCTGCGTAAAACAACAAAACACGGAGAAAATGTGAAATTAAGAGAAAAAGACGAAGGCAAACATTGTCTCGCAGCCCATATAAGCCCGACTCGCGCTTCTATAAGAACAGCTTGGCCGCGTGCTGCTGCTAACAGTTTCTAACTCTGCAAGGGGTGTACGGTAGCGCGATTAAAAGATGGGACAAAAGAAGACACACAGGGACACACACAGCGCTAACTTGCAAACAAGCCCACATTGCAACCCGTGTAATCTAACTCTGCGCTCGGAATTTTCTATTTAAGAACACTAGCTTGTTTCCTGCAAGAAACCACCTACTTCTTTGGGCAGCAGTGTCAGGGAAGCAACACGCACGGCTGTTCACAATATATGCTGTCGTGTCGTGTTAAAGAGTTCCAAGTAGATAAATTTTATTTCTCTAATACTTGTCCTTCTGGTTCTCTACATTATAAAGACTGCCTTTAGACAAGTAGTCGACAGACACGTTTAATTCTGTGTGGTTTATGCACTCTAATGTTATCATTTTGTTAAATGTAACTAAGAAGGCTCTGGCTACTCATGTGCTCCGACGCGCATTAAATAAAGAATAACACTCTTGGGATAACAAAGTCATGGCAACGCAAAAAAGCACTCGAAAAACGAGTTCCCGCGAGTAGTTCGCAAGTCGTGACACAAGAACTACTACCTGAGCAAGAGGTCGCGGGATCAAATCCCAGCCATGGCGGCCGCATCTCGATGGGGCGAAAGGCAATTAGGTGCACCTTGAAACTAATCTGGAGGCCCCACTACGGCGTGCCTCATAATCAGATCGTGGTTTTGGCACGTAAAACCCCATAATTAGTTATTCGCCAAGACCTACTAGTTCACAATCCAAGTTCATGAGCTAGAACACAGGTGCATTGCTACCCGCATAAAAAAAAAAAAAGACACGGACAGCACGAGAATGTTTCAATGAGTTGTTTACAGATACGCTTATATAAACAGTAGTCGACCAGAAACCTGTAAGGCCGCTGGTACGCATGCTGTTTAATATAGATTCTCCAATACTGTTCACAGCCTTTCTTATTAACACCGTGATCCTGACAGTCTGTCTAGTTCTGATACGTTAGGCTCACAGATCACAATGACTGGCCACTTATTATAGTGAATAGACTTTATTGCGAGACACATATGCAGAGATTGTACATATAGGCAGTCCAACGAAAACGTTTCGTGGCACTCGGAGCTCTGCACGCGTCGAGGGCGCCGGTGCACTTTACGCGAGTGGCACGGGGCTGCCGCCGCCGTGTGTCGCCTCGTCGCAGCTGTTCCGCCGCTTCCCCGGAGCTCGCGTGCAGCAGCGGATCCGCTGTCGTCGACCGAGGGGTGCGTCAGGGCGCTAAGTTTAGGATTGCGACGCGCCATCCGTCAGCGCGTGCCATGGGTTCCATTGTGCGCAACTAGTTGAACGGACCCGCCATATATATATATATATATATATATATATATATATATATATATATATACGAGGCCCGTTGCTCTGAACCAGCGGTCCCTCCAGACGCGTGCTCGAAGCGCGTGCGCCTGTCGACCGGTGCGGCAGCACTGAGCTCAGAGCGGGTTGCTCTCCGCGGGCACGTATACGGGATGGGAACGGCAGCGAGCATGCGCGTGTTTGCGACGGTGCCGACGCGTGATTCCCTGCTTCAAGCAGTAAACAGCGCTAAACAACGGGACAAAGAGTGGGACACAGACAACAGCGCTGACTAACAACCAACACTCTTTGTCCTGTTGTTTAGCGCTGTTTACCGCTCGTAATCATGAACCAACCAGCTCAAATGCGTTCTCCCCTGGTTCAAGTTTTATCTCCTGGTGAGGACGGTTTGATATTTAAAAGATGAAGTGCGAAGTGATGAAGAACTTTAGAAGATGAAACAAGGGCGAGGTAATTGCTTCCGTCCACGTCGCCGTCGTCGTCGTCGTCGTCATCATCATCATCATCATCATCATCATCATCATCATCATCATGTTCGCCTGTATTACGAAGGTCTCTACCACAAATCTCCATTTACTGTTTTCTCGTGCCTGCTCCAGCAAATTTCCTAATTTCATTGCCTTGTTTTCTGCCTTCCTCTGCCATCGCTTGGCACTGATTCCGTAACTCTGTAATAGACCATGGCTACCTGGTTCTGCGCCGTACATGGCCTGGCCAACTCCCATCTTTTCATCTTAATTTTCTCCGAAATATCGGCTACTCCCATTTGCTATCGTATCCACCGCTGTCTTCCTGCCTCTTAACGTTGACTGCAAAGCGGAAAAGAAAGCTTCGCTTTGATATTCCATTACGAGCTTTCTTTATTAACTGTAGGGCACATGTTGTGTTTGCGGAGGTCATGCTGGTTCTGACATCTCCGAGCAGATGGAAGCGCGAGACTGGCACCAATTCTGAGATATTATTCATCTGCAAACTTCATGCGAAATGTAATAAAGATATAAGTATAATTTTCCCCACATTGCTTTTCTTATACATTACATAGCTTGACATGATATGTGATAATACAATACATGTAAAGTAGTTTATGGGATTTCTTTGGAGCAACCACTTTTAAAATGACAGTATTATTTTAGCTCATTTCAGAGTACTAAGTAGTCTCCGGTAGTTTTAACGGACAGTTTTTTTTGTTCTTTTTTTAAGGCCAATGTTTAATTTCTTCTAGCACAGCGATGCAACGTGAAATTGTCTTAATGTATGACGCTGGTCAAAGACGCGCATGTAGGCAGCACCACTTGATTTCAGCCTTGTTGCCTAGGCTGTTAAGAAAAGAAAAAATAAATTTTTAGCGGCACGTTCGGTGCCCAGGATTTTGCTCTCGACTGCATACATACATATCCGCATGTGCCCGCCTTCAGTACATCTTGCTGAAGTTCACGAGCTGAAAAAAAATAAAAAGTTCCATTTCATGGACTCCATATGCCTCCCTTCTGTCACCTCCATATGCGATACTTAGTTACGAAACTTAATAGCTTGTATCAAGGACAAGCTTGTAGCTTCAACGTGACAGGCTTGCAGCTTGACGCTGCCAACCCAACATTCGCTTTGAAAGAGCCATGTGATATCGGGCCGCGCTTTCTTCATACGCTCTGCACTCGAGCAGGATGTTTTCGAGTGATTCCGCAGCTCCGTGGTTGTCGCTAGACGAATTTGTTGTTTGACCACTGCGGTATACGGATGGCTGTGCATGTAACCTTCCGTCGTTTCAGCTGACTGAAGAACCTAAATGTTGGGTTAGGCACCTTGACCCGAGCTACGAGTCGGTAAATTATGAAAAATTATCGTGATTGAGTGAGGAGCATTGCAATCCTTCGACGCAGAGTTTCCGAAACTCTGCATATTCAGTGCGAAGATTTTTCTAATGACGAATATCGATGCATCTGGTTCCTATTGACACCGCCCACGGACGTCCAATATTCGGGGGACCCGTCCTCCAAAGGAGGCGCACAAAAGGAAACACCACGGAAGACGGCCACTTGCGGGGCTCAGGGGAGAACGGCGCCGCGCCGTGTTTGCCTTTCTCCACCCTGCTCGCGATTCTTTTTCAACGGGCGAGAGCGCCAAAGCTGTTAGCTTAGGCAAATTGCGCAGCCCTTGTTCTCGTTAAATTTCCGATCAAAGAGAGAGAAGGGAGGCGGGTCCCTTCTCCTCCGCTCCTCCGCAGTGGTGCGCCTTGTTCCACCGCTCCTGAGGCTCCCTCCACCAACGACGACAAAGGACTTTTTCTTGCACACTATAGGCTGCTGTCGCTTTTCTCGTGTGGGATCCAGCGTGAAGTGGCGAGAGGAGGGGGTCGCACGGGGCGCCAACAGGGTCCCTCCATTCACTATATTTTTTGTCATGTCTCTTGCTATCCTTTCATTTATTTGTTTTTTATTTGGCGCCCGAAGACGAAGTGGAGCTTCAGAACCCGCCTGACGGTGCGTGTACACAGAGGGATGTGGACGGGATAGCGGAACGGGAGGTATTCGCTCTTCTGCGTCCTGTGTGCCTTGCGTATAACGCTACTTCTTTATCATCGAAAAGAGATGAGAAAAAAGAATTAAGCTCGGGTAAAGCGAAACGTCTTCGTCGCTGCGACACTTTAGTCTCCCTATACAGTACCGTTATGTGCTCGCGAGGCATGACCTCTCCGTAGATCTTCTAAACGGCGCCAATAACGACTGTTTGCCGGTTGCCAGAAGAAGACCTTGCAAACGCAAGCAGACCTAACCGCCACGGTCATAAACTGGACCCAGCCGTAAACGAAGTTACAGCATGGTTAAGGCTGCTGACAGATGGGTGCAGTAACGCTGCTCGAACCCCGTGTGCCAGCCGCCGGAAGCGCAAGCACACGCCCGCATCGCCGCACTCACTCGTGCGCACCGACCGGAATGCAGTGAAATACAAGAGCACAAGGAGTGACCAAGAAGTACGGCTGCGCGAATACTAATTGTTGAGATCGAATCGAATACGAACCGAACGCCAATCGAATAGTGCCAAAAGTGAATCGGATCGAATATTTTTAGAATAATGAACAGCCATCTTTACAAACAATATAAAACGATGTTCATACCCTAGTATTCCCTACGTTGGCAAGCTTCCGTCATTGCATATAACGTTATAAAGCGTTATTCACTAAAAGCACAAATGGAGCTTTAGGAACAGACAAGCAGTTTCTTCGCATGCACAGAACTCTTTAGAAAGTGAGAATCGTCGCCGTGTAAGCCGATGAAGTATGGCTCCCTGAACGACGTAGTCTGTTCCATCATGCAAGTTCTCATGTTTTGCGTCTATATACACTGTGTCCACGGGAATGAAATTTGCCGTACTTCTTGCTCTAGTGTTATATTTAAATACACAAGGTTGACGTTCTGAAATATTCGTGTTCACGAATAGTGACTATTCGTTTCGATATATTCGATGTGTTATTCGAAAGCTTCGAAAATTCGCATACCACTATACCAAAACGCCAGGGATGTGGTTCCACAAAACAAATTGTTCACGTGGCTCCGAATTTTTTAAGCCGATGCTCGAAGCGTTGCGAGACTTGCTGCATGGCAGCTGCCACGTTTGCTCAGTAGCTAAATCATTTTTCCGCTGAGCACGAGGTCGTCGCGGGTGCGATCCCCGACCGCGACGGCCGCATTCAGATGGGGGTGCAATGCACGCTCGGCACAAATGCGCTCTCGTAACGTGGTTCGGGTGCACATTTTGAGATTTCCCGGCAGATCAACAGTAGTCCGGAGCCCACGCTCTAATGCCGGCGTCCCGCAGCCCGTATGTTGCACAGGGGACGCCAAATCACACGAATCAATCTTGCTGCACGTCCATTGCCGTCACATCGTCGCACCTCGCGAGAGAGTTGATTTCTTTTCTTCTTTTGAGCAAGCGAGCGAGTGAGTGCGGGCGAGGAAGTTCGGTGAAAGTGCTGTGTACGAGGACTTCGATAAGTTGGCGCTAGGACTCCTGCTCTCTTAAGGACTGCACGAAATACCGCCAACTTTTCCTCTTTCTCGAGAACCACTTCTCTTCGAGAAGAGGCCAATCGGCAAGAGCCTTGGTGAAACGCTTGTATAGGCGCAGGTTCATTTCTCGTTGATTGCAGCTCCATTTCAGCACTTCTCCCGTTGGACGGCGATACACATGCTAGCTGCCAGCGAAACGGATCCGTGAATACGCCGTGCCGCTGGCAGCGAAGATGCTCGAGCTTCGAGGGTGGCTTCATTCGTCCTCTTTTGCCTCCACTGGTATCTGCCAGTCCGTAGCAGGCTCGGAGACCTTGTGGTTTACTTAAATGCGAGTTCGTTCGCTGGTTACAATCTACGGATGGCTTACGATATACTTATGTCGCTCCTCAGTTGGGAGCATCTATATTTACATCTACAGTTGGAAGCATCTACATCACTGCCTGCATAAAGTCTGGAATTTCGTATTTTAAAGGCCTGCGCAAGTGCGCCCGCTTGGTAGCGTAGCGGGCCAATTTCACTAATGCCCCGAATTCCTAAGCACGACGGCAACATCGCATACAGACGAAGCGGTCTGCGTGAAATATATCATGAGCGGAAAAGTGCGCTCATAATATATTTCCTGAAGTGACCTGGTGAATCAAGCTCTCTTCAGGAAATTCTTAAACATTCATTATATATAATATATATATATATATATATATATATATATATATATATATATATATCTTATAGGCTGCACTCAGAGGAGGTTCTGTGCTGCGTCTGTGAGCACGACCCGTTAAATTAGTGTGTTTATACAAACGCCCCTAGCTCATGATAAACGTTTATTTTATCAGTTTTTTGTACATGTACAGCCTATAAATCACTGCTAGCTCACGCGGTCTCAGCAAATTTCAGTTTTTAAGTAATGTGCTCGCTGCAGTGCGGTCGTCTGTTACCGCGTACACGTTGTTATAGCCCGTCAAATGTCAAACGTGAAATATGTTTCGGTGTTTGTGTCAATATAAGCGAGACGCATTTGCTCTCCAGAAGCTTCCCTCGCACATCACAAAATCACGTGTCTATAGCTCTTTCTTTCTCGTACGCTTCATTACGCGTTCGCTCGCCTGAACTCGTTGATAGAATTTTTCTTTTCACCCGCTCGTTGTTATCAATACTGATAAACACGCACTGTTTACCTCCTTCGCAACGCGCGCTGGGTTCGGAACGTTCTTTCTTTCCCGCTTCCTATCTGTCACCTTGTCTTCCGAGCGAGTCACGAACGCTAAAAATGAAGACAAACGAAGGGAAACGCGGCTGCTTCGCTACATCGATTGAAGCGGCAGCCAAGAACTCCGTGCGGCGCTAGCTGTTTCGGGAAAATCCGATGAACGCGTCTCGCGCGCGGCGCGAATTCCGCCCGGTGCGAATCGGAGCGGCCGCTCCGGCAGGCCTCGCTTTCTTGGAATCGATTTAATTTTCGCGCGCCCCGAACGTGGGCTTGTTGAAGCCGTCTCGGTTTCCCGGAGCGCGCGCGCGTGTGCCTGCCTGCTACTACAGCACGCGACACTGCAGAAGGCACGTTTAACGAAAGCGAGAACCAAGCCGCCATCTTGCGCTGTTGGTGCGAAAATGTGATTATACGACCGTCGCGCGAGTACTTGTAAGCGATCTCGAAACGATAAAACAGCCGCGCGGACAAGTTTAGTGTTGCCGCGTCACATCGGCACCGCCGCGCACGGAAAACGTTACGTGTAGAAAATAAGCCGACCGCGTCACGATTGGTTAACCAGGACAACTGTTTTATGATTTGTTCCATCCGCTGGCGGTGACTCAAAGGAAGTGTTGATCTGCTGACGCCACGGATTCGATTCCCTACGGTGGCTGCCGCATTCCAATAAAAGCTAAAAGCAAAAATAAAATCGTTTAGCGTGCTCCGGGTGTGTGTTCAAAGGACCCCAGGTGATTGAATTTAATCCAGAGCTCTCCACTAGGCGTTCCTCATACCCTATAGCTGCGTGATTCCGGGACGTTGTATTCCATGGATTATTTTTGTTTTGTTCCTTAGATGCAGAAAGTGAACACCACATGTTGCCTGATGCAGCGTATGAGGTCTAGTGTATGTGAAATAGGTAGAGTGATGAGGTTTAACGGCCCAAAGCAGCGCATTGGTTATTCGAGACGCCATAGTGCATTTCGTTTGTTCATTGGATACCTTCGTACATTGCCACGTAGTGTTTTTTCTGGGACTATGTCCAACTGATTGTGCCAGCGTTATCTCTCCTTCCAAAATGTTTCTAGATAAATAAAACTGAATTGTACTGAAATTAGCTTTAAGGTCACGGAAGTGTTTCCTTTAAGTGCGTTTTCTTTGTACGCATATTACGTGTTTTCGGAAGCGCTCACGTTTGGCTAGAGTTGGCTTTGACGTGGCAACTGCGCAATTCCAGCGTAAAAAAACATTATGGGGTTTTACGTGCCAAAACCACTTTCTGGTTGTGAGGCACGCCGTAGTGGAAGACTCCAGAAATTTCGACATCCTGGGGTTCTTCAACGTGCACCTAAATCTAAGTACACGGGTGTTTTCGCCCCCATCGAAATGCGGCCGGCGTGGCCGGGACTCGATCCCGCGACCTCGTGCTCAGCAGCCCAACACCATAGCCACTAAGCAACCACGGGGGGTAATTCCGACGTAGGCCTTCCGCGCGTTATATCTGGGTGCACGGCTCTGTGCGCGGTACGTCTGTCGTTTAGCGCACTGACGTCGATACGAGTGCCCGCGTAGCCTCCGAGAACTGCTGGCGCGCCCGGTCCGCCAGATCTCGGAGGCCACGGTGCCAGTTGCGAGCTTTTTGCAGGTAAGCGGCCGCATCCACTCAGACCTTCGTCGAACGCCCCATCGAGATGATTTGAGCAACTACCGGGACCAGTCTCGCGCTCGCAAGTGTATAAGCGGCAAGAATAAAGACAGCGCAAGTTTGGCGCTGCTCAAGATGAGCGCACTCGCATGCGCATTAGCATCAGCTGGTAGTGAACGCCATCTGCTTCGTAAAAAACAAACATGTACTACGCGAAGAGAACCGACTTTCACCGCTGTTATTAGCGCTCGCCGGCCATAAACAGAGCTCGGCGCTCAATGTTTGCCTTGCGTGTGTGCCTCCGCTGCCATCGGCGGTACGCTGCACACCTGTAATTACACGACGAGGGAGCAGCGATGCTCTCGTGCAGAGCGTAATTACCAGAGATGAGAGCTCGCAATTAAAGGCACGCCGCCGAATCGCGCGCTCCGCCCGCTTCTAACTATACACTCGCACGGACACGGTCGCACGCACAAACACGGGAGAATAAATACGACTCATCGAACCGCGTAATCTTCACGGTTTGAAGAACCAGCGCGGTTCGTCCTTGCGCCGCCAAGGAGCGACACGGGGGGTTTCCGGTGCCTTCCCCCCTTGCGCTGAGCTCGGCCTGGCTGACACGCCAATGCATCGGATGGCCGAATGGCCTGACAGTGGGTACAGTTTGTGGATGGCAGCAAAGTCTATGCCAAAATCTGGTTGGGCAGCATTCATACCTAGTGGCGTTCAACAGTCCAAGCGGTATACATCGTTTGTAAACAGCCATCGTTGTCCACACACGTACGTCAACAAACTCAATGGGTGTTGCTCGAACTAAGGTTTCTGACCGGGCAGGTAGAAAGGAATGAAGGACAGAGCAACACAGAGCAGGCAGCGCGCACACAACTGTGACGAAGGGCGCCGAAAAACGGCAGGCAGCTGACTTTGTGACGCAGTGCAAGAGAGAATCTAAACAGAGCCACGCATCTGGTCATCGCGTTATCGCGTGAATTACGCGAGAGAAGCCAGAAAAGTTAGGCAGCATCGTAAAAATTGTGCGCTCTGTTCGTGCAGTGTTTCGGTGGCATACCTCAGTAGTAAACGTGAAAACAACGCCAAGATGGTCAACGCCAAGAGCAGCGTGCTGCGCTGCTCTCGGCCAATCTCGCGGTGAGACAATACATCCTTCATATAAACTATTTATAGACGCCACAATTTCGCATCTCACTTATAAGTCGAAGCCATTTTACAAGCCAAGTCTTGCAGTGGCATGCTTGCAGGTATACATGGAGGCAACGTATATTTCACTAACAAAAAGTAAAAAGCTTTTGTCAAGGCTTGCTTTCCCACAGTAAGAGTCTTCGTTGGTAGAAGCCCACCTTCTGCGAGCACCTTCAATTTCAATTAGCAACATCTTGGTGAGGGCTCGTTGGTTCATCTTCAGAACTGTACTCGAACAGCGCGACTGATGCGAGGACACATAGAGACACGAATACCGTAGAACAGGCGCTGTTCTATGTTATTCGCCTGTCTGTTTGATCTTGTATTAGTCCCACTGTTCGAGTATAGTTCGTTTCCAAGTATCGGGCGTTTCAGCATTTCAACCATATAGCAATGCAGCCTGCGGGGTGCGCCGTGCGTGCTAAGAACGCGATGTCTAAGACGACAAGTAAAAGAGGTCTGCATGTATTGGGTACCAGTGCATGCGACAGACAGGGCGCGTCAAATACAATGCGAGTGCTGCGAGGGACAGAGGTAGCGGAGTTCTAAAGCTACCGCGAGTGTAAAGGTATGCCTAGAAATATCAAAATATATTTAAGGGTTCTCAAAGCCTGCGACCCAAGTGCAGTCGGAGGACAGCAAAATGACGTGGAAGTAATCGTCAGTGCTGCGTCATGCCGCACGAGAGAAGCCTTCCCACTCACCGCGTTTTAAACCGCGACAACTAAGGAAGCGTTGGTTCCGCCATTCATTAGCAGACTTTATTTTCAATGTGCATTGAGTGTGCATGGCGCAGCTCCTCGCCTGTTTTGCGGCGCACAGCCCATCGACAGTCGCGCTTTGAAGTAATTAGTGAACTGCATTTTGTCGCAAAGAGGGTGCGAAACGTTATGCACAAGTCGGAGCATTTGAGAACGCCAATAGAGCGCGACAGAAGACATAAACCGTGCTCATAAATTTTGCAAGTGCAAGTTCTTTATTTGGGCAAAACAAATACAAGGTTTCCCCGCATGGTAAGGCTAAAGGAGGGCGTAAACCTCCTGACTAAGGCCTTTATACCTCGCTGGAGCAGCAGAAGTAGCAGTTTAAAAGTATCAATACTAATAAAACCAAATCGAGATAATAAGGCAGAAAACATCAAAACTATTTACAGCAAAATTTTAAACACACTGCAAAGTATCAACTCTTTGCAACATAGCAAGTAAATAAATAAATACAGCACTGCCAAAAAATTAGAACCTTCTGTTACTTACATAAGTTATACATTTAGAATATAGCATTTATAACATCACTATTGAAATCGAACAATTTAAAACTCCATTAACATTCGTTAAACATGCATGTCGTGATCAGAAAATAGTATGCTTTGCATTGCACATTTAAATTTGTGAATTGTTCTAAAATTTATAGCTTCCTCGACAATTTTGGAGCCCGGTGGCGTGCGCTTGGCCAGGGCAGTAGATAATTATAACGCGCTGTCACCTAAAGTAACTAAAAAAAAGCTACTCCCTCTTACAGGTTCTCAAATTAGTGTCACCTTTTTCCTCCCGATTTTGGAATTAGCTTTACGCTTAAATAGTAATCAGTGTGTACACGTCTTAATATTTAATGCAATACCTCTTGTATACTAATTATACAGAAAGCATTACCATACACTAATGAGTCGCAAAAGCGCCAAGCAGTATACAACTCCTATTTCAGCGGACTGTCTGCAGATATTGCTTCTAATCAGTTCAGCCTGCGGGCGGAGCGTGTGGCGCCAAGCTTCCACATACAGTCCATTCCATTACGTGCTGCGATAGCGCCAAGAAGCTGAAGAAAGGCAAACCAACCGTTGAGGACGCGCCCGCTAGCGATGCCAGTTATTTATTGCACATTTGATGCGACTTCTGGATCGCGCACATTATACTTCGCGAGTCGGTTGCGCATGGCGCTTGTCGCGCTGCTTTGGGACTATAGCAGTTCGTCGACAAATAGCGTCGGCGTCGAGTCGACACGAGCGCCGAAGCCTATTTCTTCAAAATGTCCGGTGAAACCTGAAATACGTATAGTTTCGCTTTCTCAACTTCCCCATCCTCGCGAGCCCATCATAGAAAGCTTTGCGCACGATAACCTAGGTGCCCCAAGATGAGAGCACCGTCAATAGGGCACGCAGAAAGTGATCTCGCGCGAAAATAAAGGTCAACATACCAGACACCTTTCATTTCATGAGACGCTGATGACATGCTTCTTGCTTTATAACCAACGTTCGCATCTTATCCTCCGCCTCCTTCCAAACCTGGTTGCATGGTATCGGCACGGATCTTTAGCCACGGAGAGCATCACCCGTGCGGAAAACCGACAGGCCTTTTTGTCCGGCGAAACAGAGCAGGTACTAGGCAGATTACCGCATTGCGGTGCCGCTGACACAGAGGTGGTCTTACCTCAAACTTTTTAAACATGGCGTAATCAGGACGCGTTGTTGAGCAGTTATGTGCTTCCAGAACAGCATCTTGGAAAGGCTAGATAACAATCCCGCACAAAAGCGCATTTTCCTGCGCGTGTGTGCAGCTCTTCTCGGAGGCCATGCTACAATCAAAGGGTGCGTAGATGGGCGCGCCCTAATTGAGTGCGTAGGAATGGTGGAAAACTGACGCTTCGGATTGACATTTTCTTCCCGGAGAGCTATGGCAATTGGAAGATGAGTCTGACGACTAACGTTCCCTCTGTCACAATCGTTTAGTCTCCATTCTATCTACGTGTATGGCATTAATCTTACTTTATTATTGTACAAAAATGTGTTGTTGAAACACAGACCCTTCGAACGGCTTATTGGCTCGATGCCCAGCTTGACCAGCACTGCTCAAGTTTATTTGCTCTGTTCCTCAGGAACAGTAGCGCATCATGTTCCGCGAGCATACGTGCGAGACCCTCGAGTGCTTGGCCGAAAACGCATGTTTTGAGACGTGCAAACGTACCAGTGCACCGCTCGTCATGTTCTTCCCTGTCGTTCCCAGTGCTGGTGCTGCTTTCACCATATAAGCTATATGTACTAACTTCCAAGCAGACAGGATGAAGATAGTTTAGACCGATGCGTTCACAAGCACCGGTCGCAAATGCACTTTGTGGCAGCGAGGCGCTATTACAAGCCTCGAAACGCTATTACAAGAACCAGGGTGAATTCATTATTGATATATCACGCTTCTGTCAACATCGCCAGCTATATTGGCCTCGTTTCGACAGCTTGTCACGCAATTGGATTTCCAGGGGCAGTTGCGGAGATAAAGGGAACTTTTATGTCATGCGCGGCTATCCGCAAGGAAGCCCTGATAACAAAGTGTTATGCGTATTAGCCTTATTATAACTTTGTATAAGGAAATCGTAGCGAACGGCGTTAAAGAAGCCTATACAAACTATAATGTCGCTAATGTCGCCGCGTTACAATTTGTGCGTGTTCAAGAAAACGATCCCTTTCTGTCGTACGAATAAAAGGGCCTAAAGATTTACCAGAAGTTACGTTCACAGGTTGCACTTCAGGAATACCGCTTTTTCTTTCTTTCTTTTCTATTTTACAGTGTGGAGGAGATGTAAGCGAGCTTCAAGATGTAAGCGAGAGCTTCAAGATGTAAGCGAGCGAGCTTCAAAATTCTGAAGCAGCTCTCCATGACGTTATGGATTTTGACAGCGTTTTCTCCAGGCTAGTTTGAGGTATTCCTACACGAACGCGTTTGGAAAGGCAGTGAAATCAGCGATGTAACACGCGTCATTTGTTGCGCTGTTTGGCGCGAAACTCAAAATGAGAAGCTTACCGTGGGTTTGTCAACACACACACACACAATATATATATATATATATATATATATATATATATATATATATATATATATATATATATACATACATATATATATATATAATACACACACACACACACATTACTATTTAGATATCGAAGAAGCAGGGGAAGGTGGGTTACGACAGAGCGGGCTATTCGCTATCGCAGATTCGTTACGCAAGAAAAATTAAAAATATAAGGAAAAAAGATTGAAGAAACAAGATACACACTCGAACAAAGATTGTCTCGTCTACGGGCACCAGCACCAAATAATTAACCTTTTCCCGCCAACCATATGCATATAGCCGTAATAGTCTAAACAGCTGATTTAGGGTTTCTTTTTAGTGACGCTTTATTAAACATTCACCTACTATTCGCTCTGTTAATCAGCGCACCAAGTTATTTCTTAAATATATTTCTTTCTGTGTGTGTGTGCGTATGTTTAGCGTTCCAAAGTAAACTGTGAGATATGACTCATATGAGTGACCCCGTGGTGGCGAGTTCTGGATTCAATCTGATCACGTGGTCTCTTCTTTTTTTTCAATGCTACGCCCACGAGCATTCGTGCAGTCATAGTAATGTGGCTGCAATCTAGACTTGGATGTCGCGACATCGCGATCAGAACGCCAGTGAGCCACTGTGGTGCAAAATATTTCGTGACGCGTCGTGTTTATGTGAAGTGTTACGTGTCCTTAACGCGGCCGTTAGTGGTGCGGGTGTATGGGGAGTGCAACATTTACCTCAGCGCGACAACATCCTTTGATTTTGAAAATCTGGGTGCACTCAGTGCTTGGGGACGTATTCTCGGACGACATCAACTTTCGGCGACACTATATCACTTTCGCGCGACGTAGTACGTAGGCGGCGCGTTGTACGATTCAGGCGGTTTTGCTCAACCAGCCAGTCAGCGCGCACCGAAAGTGACCGTCCGGTGGTCCGAGGTACGCACCCCGTGTCCTGTCGCGGCAGCACGCTTCGAGTGCGGACGCAGTACCGCGGCGCGCGTCGGCGCGACGCACGTGCTCGCCGCGGCACGTGTGGAGCGAGCGTCGTGGGCGCTGTGCTCACCTGTGCTGGCGGCGGCAGCAGCAGGCAGCAGCAGCACACGATCGAGGTGCACAGCACTAGCAGGCCCCGGTGGCCGCACACCGGCATGCTGCTCACGGTGTCCCCGCGCACCGGCGACGGCGGCGACGCTGGGACCACGCTGGCGACGGAGCCATCCGCATTCCTCCGTGGGACTCCACAAGAACTGGCCGACTGCGCGTGCGGCGCTCCCTCTCCGCCCCTGGCTGCGCGCGTGGCGGCGCTGGCTGCGCCGCGCTCCTCCCATCGCGGGCGGAAGACGCGCGTCCCCTGGGCAGTGCCTTCTCGGTTCTCACTACACATCGCCGGGCGGACTGCCTGTTCGGCGATTTTACTTCAGAAACCCGCGACCGGAACTTACCAGGGTGGTTGCTTGGGCTACTTGATATTTCATGATAAATAAATGACGTACAGCGCGAAGGACAAGGACTGCGAGAGACGACATACACAGCGTTGTGTATGTCGTCTCTCGCAGTCCTTGTCCTTCGCACTGTACGTCATTTTTTATCATGAATTACCAACTAGCCCAAGCAACCACCCTGGTTCACTTCATTTCTAGTACAATGGGCCCTTTCTCTTCATCTTCTTCCTCTTCCTCAGCAAATCCTAGAACAGTGCTGTGTATATCGTCTCTCGCAGTCCTTGTCCTTCGCGCTGTACGTCATTTTTTATCGGAGCTTACCACTAGCGGAAATGGTATGAGAAAGGCCCGTAGCCAGGAGGAGGGTCCTGACACCCCCCGAAATTGTCGCTGCCGCTATGTACTGCTCAGCACAACTTACATATCAGCAGCAGCAGCCTATTCTTATGTCCACTGCAGGGCCGGAGCCTCCTCTAGTGATCTGCAATTACCCCTGTCTTGCGCTTTCTGATAACAGCCTTGCGCCTGCACATTTCCTAATTTCATTGCTGCACCTAATTTTCTGCCGTCCTCGACTCCTTCCTCGGTACCCATTCTGTATCTCTAATGGTCCACTGGTTACCTGCTCTACGCATTACATAGCCTGCCAATCTTCATGTTTTTTTCTTCATGTTTTTCATGTTTCCATGTTTCTTTTTTTTTTTGACGAACATTTTTTTCCTGACGAATATGTTTAGAATAATCTTCGCTTATTGAAAAGTTAGTTCCCTTAAGCTTAGAGGCAGCAGTCAAGACCATTTGCTTATCTTTGAAAGCAGTGAACTACACAATTACAGGCCTTTTTTTTTTTTGTTAACTGCGCGTCGGCCAATCCTGTGCGCCCTCTCTATAGCGGAGGAGGTAATTTCTATTTCCACATTTTCCGCACAAAGCAAAATTACCTTGGACTCGTTCCATGTTTCTTTTTCGGTGTTATCCAACCCGAAGAAAAGTAAATTATTACTACGCGACCTGTTTTCAATATCGTCTTGTTTTGCCAATACATTGCGCACGGTATCAGCCAGATAAGTGTTTTGTGCCCGGAAATCTTCCTTTTCATAGCCCTCGGTCGGGGCTTCAACTTTTTTTGCCATCTGTTCAATTTGCTCATGCAGTGTTTGCTGCTGCTACTGCAAAACTTCAAGCTCCGCGAAGATATTCTCTTGTCCCTCTAGTAGTTTTGGCAGGCATTTTATTGCCTTTGGTAGTTCGTGTTCTGCGTTTTCCGAAAGAGGGCCTGGATATTCCTCAACTTCTCCGGCCATGAGTAAAAGTTCTTTCTCCAAAGAAAATGTTGAACATACAGCGCACCACACATCAGTTAATAGCCCAACAAGCCCCCCAGGTGATGTGTAGGGTTCCGGCACCGACATTGACATTCCGCAAACTGGTCTATAATGGTAAAATTTACCAACCTGCAGAAACAGGAGCCTTAAGTGCGCGGTCCTCATGTCGGCACCGGAACCCAGTTGAGCAGAGCGTGGTAGCTGTTTAAATAGCTCGGCATCACGTGACGAGCCTTGCTGATATGCGGCTGCGAAGCCGCTCTTAATCCAATGCGCAGTGGTCATGTCGAGATATGGCCATGCAGCCACATCACTCGCTGCTGCTAGGCACGTGCCGTCATCCGCGTTTCCTTCCCAAAGCAACGATACCAGGTAAGCTGCACGCGCCATCGCCTCGTCTTCTCGCAATGGTTGTACTTAAACCGATGCATCCGATGTTGCCCCTTTGTATTTCCAAGCGATGCACATTTCGTTGTCCTTGCTGGCTCCCTCGAATTCCCATGACGAAAAGCCGGCACAGTGTACCGCTCCAAGTCCCGATGCCTATGAAAGAGGGATCAACCTACCCGATGGCAATGAAAGAGGGATCAACCATTTTTTTCTTCTGTGAGGGGTATGCATAGCTGCCAGTTCTCCCGATTTGTCCGGGAGACTCCCAAATTCTGACGAATATTTCCGATTGTGTGGACACCGCCATAAATCTCCCGAAAAGCTACCCCAACACCACGGAGCAAAAAGAACAAAAAGTAAATAGAAAATAAACGCGTCACGCGCAGCACAGCCCCATCGTAATCCCCATTACGCGGTAAGTAGCTAGCCGCCGAACTCAAATTTAAATCCAAGCCATTTGCGCGCATGCAGTTGGGGAGGGCGCGTGAGGCAGATCTAATATTCGTTGCAGAATGACCGGTTCTCTTGAGTCAGCTTCGCCATTATAAACCGGTGTTACGCAGTGATGCATATAAAGAGTGGAAAGGGGTCATTGTCACGCGACATAAAACGTGATCTGAAGTGAAGGCGTGACATCGACGGTGGACGAAGAAGGAACACACACACACAGGGCGCCCTGTGTGTGTGTGTGTGTATGGATAGTTGGGTGTGTTGGTTAAGCGTGATCTGAAGTGAAGGCGCGACAACGACGGTGGACGAAGAAGGAACGCACACACGCACGCACACGCGCGCACACACGCACACACACACACACACACACACACACACACACAGTGCGCCCTGTGTGTATGTGTGTCGTTGTCGCGCCTTCACTTCAGATCATGCTTAACCAACACGCCCAACTATCCATCCTAACGGCATAAAACGTGTTCCTAATTGAACACGCGTGCACGCGCCGTCTTCGGTCACAGTACCAGCACTGAAACGTCGTATAACTGTACTGGCAGCCACCCGGAACTCCTTCTGACGTTGCCGTGGCCTAAAAAAAAAAAGAGCGAACTTCTTTTTCTTTTTTGTGACTTAGTCTCTACTCTCTGCTGTTCAGATAATGTTTCATGTCTGCCTCGTGAATCTCTTGTGTATATTTGCTTTCTTGACAGCCATAATTATCACATAGTTCGTTAAAATCCATAGGTAAGCCGTTGATATATTGCAGTGCTCGCTTTTTGCCACGGAACGACATATAGTTTCCAGCTAAGATTGTCGCTGAAGCGGCCGCATTCCTCCAGTACAATTCAAATCGCCCGCGATGAGCGAGACAGTGTGACGCATGCAGAAAACGTCATCGGTGCCATTTTTCGCCGTTGGTGAGTAAAATGGCTCCAGAGAGTCGGGGCAACGATTTTTGAGTAAAACGCGAAAATGCGGCCAGAAGCTGCCGAAACAGTGACGTCGACCATTAGGGCGTGCCATGAGATCTCAAGAACATGATATTTATTGCTACTTGCAGTTAGCACGACGAACGACCCTGTCTGTACCAGGAGCTGCCAGTCTGTACGTGCAACAAGCTGCACAAATTTATTTATTCCAACTGTGTCGCATTTTACAACAAGTGCAGTATAGTTGCCTGGCTAACACGGTTATCAATACAGACAGATGTACTGTGAACGGTTAGGGCCTGTAGCAGAACTAGAACCACGACATAAACGAAACCACCTTTGTTTTTATGACACTGCAACAGAAGACAAAATAATATACACTGTGCAAACGAGCTGCCAGTCATTATAAAAAGGAAATCTGGTTTATTCATTGTTATTCGGTAGAAAAGAAAGAGAGAAGAAAAGTCGGTACATTTAGCCGTCCCGACTGGGTCAAGTAGGAACTCGAGACATTTGCTCAGAAGTCGGAACTGTCCCGCTAAGTCCAGGAAGGTTGGCAACCCTACTCCTACCTCGTTCCGGTGATGTCACCCCGCAAGCTGCTTCGCTGAAGACGTACAGTTGCGAGCAAAAGTTTGGAGACCACGGTATCAGCAAAAAATTTAAATATATTCAAGTGCAGCCTCGGGGCCTGGTGTTGGTTTAATAGATTGTATTGGTCAAACACGCGCACGTAGGCATGCGCTCTTATTTCAGCCGGAATTCTCTGTCTGCGAGAAAAAAGAAATATCTGCACCTTTGGTCACCGAACGGAAATACCCCCCCGCCCGACGCATAACTCACGCGCGAGGAGCCGGTGTCGGGAAGGCAATTACATACACATTCCCACATCGCACGATATGTCATGCGATGTGTCCCTCACAATATACCCTTATCCCGATTGAAACACACCGGCCACGCTTTAACACGCCACATAAGCATGTCAGTCAATAAAAGAAGTGCCACTTAACCCATACCCGAACGCACAAAATTGGGAAGTTTCGCTGTCCTGCGTCGACTCCGGCGACGGGCTCTGTCTGGTCAAGAGAGCGTGCCGGGCGGCTACAGCTCATGGGCCCTTGACTGAGGACTCTACGCACGACCCACGTCTCTAGGCGACGAGCGCCCCGGTGCGATTTCAAGTTTCTCCCTCTCTTTGGGTCACTGCAGTGTATGTGCCACTGGGTTATGCACCGCTCTTCAATATGAGAAAAAAAAGTATCCTTTAAAATCTATCCGGTGTTGGGTGGAATCGAACCCGCGGCATATATATTCAGAAAATGTTGTCCGCTAGATTACGCAGCGTGTCCAGAAGGAAGCACGAGGAAGGAGCCCGCCTGCAGCGCACGCCTCATACACGACGCGCTTTGGCGGTGGCTATACGGTGAGTCGCTGCACTGCTTCTTACGCTGGCATCGGCAGTCATCCTCAAGTGGCTTCCGTGGGACTTTTTTTTTTTTAAGCTAAGCATTCTTTGCCTGTTCCTTCGACTTTCACACTGCTGCTGATACAGCAGACTCGTGTGCCATGCATTGGGTGCAGGTTAAAGAGTACCAGGTGGTCGAAATTAATTCGGAGTCCCCCACTACCGCGGCGTGCCTCATAATCAGTTCGCAGTTTTGGCACGCAAAACTCCAGAATCAATCATCAATCCATCAGGCGACACTACGGAAGCGGTCGCACGTCGAATCAACACTTCTGTGACATCCGCGGTAGCTTGACGGCTATGGCATTGCTCGAGGTCGTTGGTTCAATCCCGACCCTGGCAGCCGCATTTCGACGGAAGCGAAATACAAGAAGGCTACTGTGCACTTAGATTTAGGCGCACGTTAAAGAACACCAAGGAGTCAAAATTAATCCGGAGTCCGCCACTATATGGCGTGCCTCATAATCCGATCGCGGTTTTGCACCACAATTTCAATTTAGTTGCAGTAAAATAAAAGTTAAACTTTTGTTCAATTAAAGCTTATCACTTCTGGTACGATGCGATGTGCCATGTGAGGGAATGATAATGATCAACCCTCTCAGAGATTATGAAAAACGGCGCACAACAACGCCTCAAGCAAACACGTCTCCCTGTGTGTTATGTGCACTACGCAGACAAACGGCAGTGGTTCGCCCAATGTTAACGTCAACTCAACACTCTCGTGTTAGCCGTCAACATAGTCAATCAAAGCAAACAGCATAGAAAGCTTCTCTTGCATCAATTCCCACAGTGCGTGAAATCCGTTCTTTTTTTTTTTTTTTTCGCTGATCAACGCGTGACGCTGTGATAACACGGGAGAGACACAGAAAGAAGTGGTTCTTGAGGGGAAAAGGAAAGGTTGGCGTTATTTACTGCAGCCCTTGCGGGAGCGCGGCTCAGCGCCAAGGGAGACACAGCGGGAGATATTGACGTTGGAATACTGTGAGGGCGAGAGTGACGGAAGGCTACGAGGACCAGCTACGTCAAGACAGATGAGGTAGTGGTGGCGGACCTTGACGTTACGGTTACATTAGTTGCACACATGTCGTGATGACATCGCCGTTGAATTGGTCCCGGACCCGGACCGGAACCCGGAACCCGGACTGTCAGCTAGATTTAGAAGGCTCGACAAATAGCAAAATAGCTCCGGCGACTATTTGCCGCCTTCTGAACAGAGTACGCGGGAAAGAATCTGCCTTAGAGTAAGACAGCCTAACACAATTAGTTTAGCCCCAGTGACACCGTTTGAGGTATTAAGCTCGATAAATATACTGCGTAACAATGTCGCAACAGGTTCTGATGAATTAAGTGTGGCGCCTATGAAGTATGTTGCGGATCTCATCTCAGAGCCCCTGGCTCATATCATTAATTGTATGTTCGTTTCTGGACTTTTCCCTTCCGATCTGAAGCTTGCGCGTGTATGCCCTGTGCATAAAGGCGGTGCTCTAAATGACATTTCGAATTACAGGCCAATCTCTGTTTTGCCTGTTCTATCGAAGGTGTTTGAATCTGCCGTAAATTGCAGACTAAGGAACTTTCTTAGTAAGTATAACATAATAAATAATGCTCAGTATGGATTCCAGAAAGGCAAGTCCACTGAATTAGCCCTGTTAAAAGTAAAAGAAGAGATACTAAACAATTTCGAAAAAAGACTGTATACAGTTGGATTGTTTCTTGATCTGAAAAAAAGCTTTTGATAGTACAAAACATGATATCTTAGAACAAAAATTATTCGACTACGGAATACGCGGTGTTACTCTTCAACTTATTAAAAACTACTTATTTGCCAGAAAACAATATGTTAAAGTCGGTAGCTTAACGTCAGCAGAAATTGAACTTAAGCAAGGCGTTCCACAAGGTTCGATCTTAGGACCCTTATTATTCATAGTTTATATTAATGATATATGTAATATCCCTTACACAGAAAAACTAGTTATGTATGCTGATGATACGAATGTCTTTTTTAGTGCTGATTCAATGAAAAGTCTCCAAGTTACTGTAACGAATTATTTAAGGCATTTGGAAGTGTGGCTAAATGAAAATAAACTTGCATTAAACGCACGTAAAACAAAATACGTTATTTTTAGGCCTACGAACAAGCCATGTATTAATCTGAAATTCTCATTTCAAGGCACAACGTTAAAGTGCGTTTGCAAGCAAAAATTTCTGGGTGTTTGGTTCGGGTAAAACATGTCGTGGAATACCCATGTGTCAAGGCGTGCTTCTGAATTGGGCAAAACTGTAGGCTGTCTGTACAGGTTATCAAACCTAGTTCCATTATGGCTAAAGAAAGCTATATATTACGGCCACTTCTACTCTCGCTTGTCTTACTACGCGCCAGTATGGGCAAAAACGTCTGTTCAGAACCTAAACAGACTCGAGGTGTTGCAGAAAAAGGTTCTCAGAATATTTGAAAATTTTTATGGCCACCCTCGCGAACTACGTACTCATCAGCTGTTCATAAAGCACGATATTACTAGAGCAAGTGATCTTTATACATATAAACTACTACTTTATACAAAGAAAAACAAGCTTGATGAGCATTCATTTGATAGCTCCCCCCGATCGTCTCTCCGAAATCAATCGATACCAGTTCCTTTTTCCCGTACAAGCTACGGAGAATGTTTTCTTCAATACCAGATACCAGCAATACTGAACAATTTCTAAACTTGTACCAAATTCGAACTCATCATCATCATCAGCCTAGTTACGCCCACTGCAGGGCAAAGGCCTCTCCCATACTTCTCCAACTACCCCGGTCATGTACTAATTGTGGCCATGTTGTCCCTGCAAACGTCTTAATGTCATCCGCCCACCTAACTTTCTGCCGCCCCCTACTACGCTTCCCTTCCCTTGGAATCCAGTCCGTAACCCTTAATGACCATCGGTTATCTTCCCTCCTCATTACATGTCCGGCCCATGCCCATTTCTTTTTCTTGATTTCAACTAAGATGTCATTTACCCGCGTTTGTTCCCTCACCCAATCTGCTCTTTTCTTATCCCTTAACGTTACACATATCATTCTTCTTTCCATAGCTCGTTGCGTCGTCCTCAATTTCAGCAGAACCCTTTTCGTAAGCCTCCAGGTTTCTGCCCCGTAGGTGAGTACTGGTAAGACACAGCTGTTATACACATTCCTCTTGAGGTATAGTGGCAACCTGTTGTTCATGATCTGACAATGCCTGCCAAACGCACCCCAGCCCATTCTTATTCTTCTGGTTATTTCAGTCTCATGATCCGGATCCGTGGTCACTACCTGCCCTAAGTAGATGTATTCCCTTACCACTTCCAGTGCCTCGCTACCTATCGTAAACTGCTGTTCTCTCCCGAGACTGTTAAACATTACTTTAGTTTTCTGTAGATTAATTTTCAGACCCACCCTTCTACTTTGCCTCTCCAGGTCAGTGAGCATGCATTGCAATTGGTCTCCTGAGTTACTAAGCAAGGCAATATCATAAGCGAATCGCAAGTTGCTAAGGTATTCTCCATCAACTTTTATCCCCAATTCTTCCCACTCCAGGTCTCTGAATACCTCCTGTAAACATGCTGTGAATAGCATTGGAGATATCGTATCTCCCTGTCTAACGCCTTCCTTTATTGGGATTTTGTTGCTTTCTTTGTGGAGGATTACGGTGGCTGTGGAACCGCTATAGATAGCTTCCAGTATCTTTACATATGGCTCATCTACACCCTGATTCCGTAGTGCCTTCATGACTGCTGAGGTTTCGACTGAATCAAATGCTTTTTCGTAATCAATGAAGGCTATATATAAGGGTTGGTTATATTCCGCACATTTCTCTATCACCTGATTGATAGTGTGAATATGGTCTATTGTTGAGTAGCCTTTACGGAATCCTGTCTGGTCCTTTGGTTGAAAGAAGTCTAAGGTATTCCTGATTCTATTTGCGATTACCTTAGTAAATACTTTGCAGGCAACGGACAGTAAGCTGATCGGTCTATAATTTTTCAAGTCTTTGGCGTCCCCTTTCTTATGGATTAGGATTATGTTAGCGTTCTTCCAAGATTCCGGTACGTTCGAGGTCATGAGGCATGGTGTATATAGGGCGGCCAACCTTTCTAGGACAGTGTTCCCACCATCCTTCAACAAATCTGCTGTTACCTGATCCTCCCCAGCTGCCTTCCCCCTTTGCATAGCTCCCAAGGCGTTCTTTACCTCTTCCGGTGTTACTTGTGGGATTTCAAGTTCCTCTAGACTATTCTCTCTCACCTTATCGTCGTGGGTGTTACTGGTACTGTATAAATGTCTATAAAACTCTTCAGCCACTTGAACTATCTCATCCATATTAGTAAGGATATTGCCGGCTTTGTCTCTTAACGCACACATCTGATTCTTGCCTATTCCTAGTTTCTTCTTTACTGCTTTTAGGCTTCCTCCGTTCCTGAGAGCCTGTTCAATTCTATCCATATTATAGTTCCTTATGTCCGCTGTCTTACGCTTGTTGATTAACTTAGAAAGTTCTGCCAGTTCTATTCTAGCTGTAGGGTTAGAGGCTTTCATACATTGGCGTTTCTTGATCAGGTCTTTCGTCTCCTGCGATAGCTTACTGGTTTCCTGTTTAACGGCGTTACCACCGACTTCTATTGCGCACTCCTTAATGATGCCCATAAGATTGTCGTTCATTGCTTCAACACTATGGTCCTCTTCCTGGGTTAAAGCCGAATACCTGTTCTGTAGCTTGATCCGGAATTCCTCTAGTTTCCCTCTTACCGCTAACTCATTGATTGGTTTCTTATGTACCAGTTTCTTCCGTTCCCTCCTCAAGTCAAGGCTAATTCGAGTTCTTACCATCCTATGGTCACTGCAGCGCACCTTGCCGAGCACGTCTACATCTTGTATGATGCCAGGGTTCGCGCAGAGTATAAAGTCGATTTCATTTCTAGTCTCACCATTCGGGCTCCTCCACGTCCACTTTCGGCTAACCCGCTTGCGGAAAAAGGTATTCATTATCCGCATATTATTCTGTTCTGCAAACTCTATTAATAACTCTCCTCTGCTATTCCTAGAGCCTATGCCATATTCCCCCACTGCCTTGTCTCCGGCCTGCTTCTTGCCTACCCTGGCATTGAAATCGCCCATCAGTATACTGTATTTTGTTTTGACTTTACCCATCGCCGATTCCACGTCTTCATAGAAGCTTTCGACTTCCTGGTCATCATGACTAGATGTAGAGGCGTAGACCTGTACAACCTTCATTTTGTACCTCTTATTAAGTTTCACAACAAGACATGCCACCCTCTCGTTAATGCTATAGAATTCCTGTATGTTACCAGCTATGTTCTTATTAATCAGGAATCCGACTCCTAGTTCTCGTCTCTCTGCTAAGCCCCGGTAGCACAGGACGTGCCCGCTTTTTAGCACTGTATATGCTTCTTTTGGCCTCCTAACTTCACTGAGCCCTATTATATCCCATTTACTGCCCTCTAATTCCTCCAATAGCACTGCTAGACTCGCCTCAGTAGATAACGTTCTAGCGTTAAACGTTGCCAGGTTCATATTCCAATGGCGGCCTGTCCGGCGCTTGAAAATAGCCTGGGGCCTGACGAACCAACCGACTGAGCTATCTTTCCGGGCAACATCGAAGGGTCACGAGTTCGAATCACCTGTTATGTTCCTTCTTCTTTTTCCCTTTTTCTTTTTTTTTCCTTTCTTTTTAATGTCTTTTCCTTTATTTTATCACTGTACGGGAACCCTCCTAAAAAAAAAAAGAAAGAAAGATACATATCTTCAATTATGTATGGCCGCACATGTGCAGGTCATAAATACCAGGTTCTCTAGCCGAGTGCCATCCGTGCGGTATAACCGAGCTCAGATTGGTCCACCTTGACTGATCAAATAGGGCACCACTGTATGTTAAATGATGCGTACAACTCCTGCGGGACCCGCCGTGGTTACTCAGTGGCTATGGTGTTAGACTGCTGAGCACGAGGTCGCGGGATCGGATCCCGGCCACGGCGGCCGCATTTCGATGGGGGCGAAATGCGAAAACACCCGTGTACTTAGATTTAGGTGCACGCTAAAGAACCCCAGGTGGTCGAAATTTCCGGAGTCCTCCACTACGGCGTGCCTCATAATCAGAAAGTGGTTTTGTCACGTAAAATCCCATAATTTAATTTTTAATTTAACTCCTGCGGGGACGGTAGAGTATCCGCCTCCCGTGCAAGAGGACCGTGATTCAAATCCCGAGCCGCACAATTCTCCACCGGAAAATACCAGAAAAAAACAACAACAACCGTGTGTTGAGAAAATTGAACAAACAGGCCTGGAGTGAGGCCTGATCCTGGTGACCAGAACCGGTAACGCACTCTCTCACCAGAGCAGGATTGGCCACCCTGGTGCAGTACTTGGCCACAACCTCCTATATGAACACAACAATCAAATTCGAACTACCAGAATATAAATTCAAGAAACATGTGCGAAATATGCTTTTAAACATGTAAGAACCACTCGAACAACATCTTTCTTTTGCTATCTTGATATATATTTCATTTTGATGCATAAAATTTTTTGCCTTTGCACAAGTGTTTACAAAGATTTTGTGACATCTGTATTATATGCAATTATGTTGTGCGCTAAAAGTGTTGCGTTGCGTGTATTATATTTCATGCCGACATTTTTGTACAGCGTTTCAGATGATTATTTTTGCAATCTGCCTGCTGCTATTTAATGGGTCCTTGGGCACTCTCAAGATGTCTGCGACATCTTTTCGCCCAAGAACCTCCGACTCGGTGTTGGAAATAAACTTCACTTGACTTGAAACTTCACTTGACTTGACTCGACAGCGTATCAAGCGGCCCCAAACCAGAGAGGGTGTTACTCACGAACGGGGAGTGTATTATTTCTCTTCTTCCTGCCGCAGCCCTGAACTATAGAACACAGCGGGAAAATGGCACCAGTAGGGTCTCCCCACATCGAAGCCGTTTAAACCCTCTTCGCGGGCCAGTTCTCTATAGGAACTAGATGGCGCTTAATCTGGTGTCGTGCCACACGTTGCCTAAGGCAAATGCGTAACTATTGCCCCTTCTACACTGCTACTGTGCGATCAGCTGTCTGAAATGCGAGTGGGTGATCGCTAAAGCACTGTACTCCATTTATGCTGCAAAATGTAGAACGGTACAGGCAAGACTTGTGAAGTAGTTGGCTGCAGAAAGAGTGACTGTCAGTTTAAGGAATGGAATGAATCTGTGTGGCCCAGTTCACGGACTGCTGCCATGAAAATAATGCCTGTGTTTGCCCTTTGCGATGTATGGCTTTTCTCGAGGATAAAAAAAATTACTCATCCACCAGCGTTGTATCGTTAGCCTCAAACAAAGAACTTCCACCGCGGAACGCCGGCAAGAGTGAGTACCGCTAGCTGAACAGTGACAAAGTTGAATGGCACCACTTCATAGCATGGTAAGTTTCTCGCACGTTATTTATACACATCTACCCCAACTCACACGCGAACTCACGCCCACCATATCACCAACGTATCAAGAATAAGTGAATGGGCGAATACTTGAATGAATGTGCCGAAGCATGATTGACGGCGACTACAGCGACACCACGCGAATGTTCGAAGCTGAACTGTTCGTGACGGTTCAGAGTAAGCGAGTGACTTTGCTACAAGCGATTGCAAAGTACAGAACACCTACGTTGCAAGCCCAGTGCGCAGCAAGAACAAATCTGTCGCAACTCAGCACACCCGTGAGCGATTAGGCAGAAAATAAACGCTCAGATAATGACCGCATGATGAACTTTTCTGAGTCACAAACATGACAAGATGCTGCTTCAAGGTTTTTGCCAAATAAATAACGAAGAGCCAAACACACTGATCCTGATTTAATTCATAAGCGGAAAGTTTGGACAGCTTGAAATACATTTCCAGCGTTGTTTTTTAGTACAGGCACCGTATATGCTGCTCGTGCCGTCTCGACAGGGCGCATGAGCTCCGAAAGCGCTTACATGTCCTTTGAAGCTGCGGCCAAAGGCTCGTTGTGTCGGCAGCGGCAGGCAAGCGGGGGGCCCCGACGGGCGAACGCGCGGCTAGCGCCGGCGCAGTGAAGGAGACACGGAGCTAACTGCTCCCGATGAAAACCGGAACGAAGACTCCGCCGACCCGCGGCTGTTTATTACTTATAAAGGCTTCACACGCTAGATGACACCTCCCGATTGGTACAAGCTCGTCACATGACAGAAGGGGGGTGCGCCATCTAGCTAAACAACTACAAAACATATGTGCGATGACACAGAGATCTGACAGGGGGCGATACTATACTACATCATCCCCCCCTGGAAACAAAGTAAACATAGTGAAACGCGCACACAAAACGCGCACTTAAGTCCAAAGGCGACTTCAGTTCATTCCCCCAACGTGCACACACGCGCACCAGTTGCACACAAAGCACGCACTTAAGTCCACAACAAATTCAATCTGTCCCTGCCCAAGTTCACATACACGCGCACCAGTCTTGGGCACCAAAACACAGGCAGTCACACAAAGTCTGACGAGGAACACGGCACATAACTCGCTGCACCGCAACAAGGAGTACTTTGTACCTGTGTTAATGAAACATGTGGACTGTCTCCTAAATGTCACAACGAGGCCCCTAGCCGTGGCATTTCGAAGAGGGCAATACGCTCTACACTACAGAAAAATCGTCGAGCCACGGAGGCAGTTTCTGTCACGATGAGGACGTGTGCGTACCTCAGGTGAACTTTGGGGGTTGCGACGCGTATCGGTCGACTTTAAAGACCTAGTCGTCCCACTACTATTTCCCTCCCCCTGGTTGGACAATTGAATGTGGGTGTCGCTCAAAGCTGGAGAGGGTTGCCCAGGAAGCTCCTCTCGACGTCCCAACAAGTCCTGGGAGGCTACCGATTCCTCCACGGAATCAGAGACGACTGCTGACTGTGTGAACTCTGAAGTGATACAGTCAGACGGACTACTTAACTGAAGCTTATGACTATGAGAAGACGATGTCACTACAAACGAGTCATCAGAATGACTAACCAGGTTTGAATATGAGTACAAAAAATCTTTGTCACTTGTGCACAATGCACTACCTGCTGGATCCTTCATCACTAGTGTTAACTTAGACACATGCCACGTCTTCCCATCATTGAGTAGAAAAGTAGATGGTCCTATCTGTGCCTTGACTTTACGAGGTTTACTGTACTTAAAAAATCCTTTCCTGTTAAATCTAATTCTGACGGTGTCTCCCACCTTGACACGAGTTGCCTGAGCACCTCTACGTTTGTCTACGTACTGTTTAGTCTGCCACTGTTTCTGCAAGACTTTCTTGAACTTTAGGCACAAGACTGTCCTGTTCCCGTAGATCTACACAGAGCCGCATGGTTCCATCCTTCTTGCGCACCACCACGAGTGGAGACACCCACTCAGTAGCCTCGACGCGCTCGATGACGTCGCAGTCCTCGAGACGTCGCAATTCATGTGTGACCTGGTCATGGAGAGCCAGGGGTAGTCGGCGCAACTTTGAAGATACTGGTTTCGCATCTTGCTGCCGATGAATTCGGTGCACAAAGTTGTTGACGTGGCCCAACTCGTCACTGGAAAGGTGATCAAAACCCGGAGGCACACCTGTGGGGCTCTGTACTGAAGGAAGCGATGGTAGACGACATGTCAGCGACGTACCGTCGATCTGTATGCCCAAGCGTTGGATGGCGTCTAAACCCAGCAGTGATGTTCCTGTAGTCGTTACGTGGAACGTGACGGAGCATGACCTTTGGAAAAACTGGACAGTGGCTTGAAACAGGCCTTGAATGTCGATGCATTGCTTGGAGAAATTTTTCAAGTCCACTGTTTGTGACAGTCTGTGCTGTCGACCAAAGTGCTTTCCAAAATCTTCGACAGTCATCATTGAGACAGACGCTCCCGTATCCACCGGCAGTCGCATGGAGACGCCGTTCACTACGACCGGAACTTCCAAATCTTTTTTAGTTTCGAAAGCGCTTACCGTCAAGACAGACGCGGACGGCTGCCCTGCGGAAGTTGAAGACAGCGTCTCTGCGGAAGAGACGTGTTGAACAGTACGGGTTTTTCGGCATACTGATGCAAAATGGCCCAACGTGTGGCAGGCGTTGCACCGCCGGTTCCTTGCTGGACAATTCCTATACGTTGCAATATGTTTCGTGCTGCCACACCGATCGCATGCACCACGGTTCCCGGAGGAGCCATGTGCGAAATGTCGGCCCTCTCGGCGGCTTCCCGGAAGAAGTCGGCCCTCTCGGCGGCTTCCCGGACTACGTCGGCCATCTTCATGGCCTCCCGGACTACGTCGGCCATCTTCATGGCCTCCCGGACTACGTCGGCCATCTTGGCGGCTCCCCGGAAGAAGTCGGCCATCTTGGCCCGTCGACAGAAGTCGGCCATCTTCATGGCCTCCCGGACTACGTCGGCCATCTTGGCGGCTCCCCGGAAGAAGTCGGCCATCTTGGCCCGTCGACGGAACGCCAAGTTGGGATGCCTCAATTCTTCGAACATTTTCGGAGCCGAACGCGCGGTTCGCTCGATGCAAGGCTTCTAACGAGCGTCCAATTTCTTCTGCCTTGTCCAGGGACAGGGTTTCGCCATGAGCCAGCAACTTTTCGCGAACGCTGACGTTCGCTACGCCATGTATTATCTGGTCTCGGACGCGCTCGTTGTAGGCTGTGCCGAAGTTGCACTGTACCGCCTTCTCCTTCAATGCGGTCACGAATTCCAGGAATCCTTCACCCTCGAACTGCTTTCGACTGGTGAATTCGTGCCGTTCCACCAGGACATTTGTTGACGCGGCGAACAGCCGGTCAAGCCGCTGCAAGAGTCTCGGAAACTCTGACGCTGGCGGGACCGCATCACTTGACGATGACGCTGCGCCGGTCGACTGCCTTGCTGCTTCGCTTGAAGCTGACGCTGCGCTGGTTAACTGCCTTGCTGCTTCCTGCTCCTCGTCTGCAAAGTACTTCCGTTGTCCCTCACGCCCGAGAGCGCTGACGAGCGCGGACGCTCGTCGCGCGTCTGTCCAGTCGCCACCGCCGGCCGCTTCGAGGTGGGCCTGAAAAATTTTTTTCCATCGATGCCATGGAATTAACGGTGGGCCGGGCACTTCAAGAAAAACGGGAAGGTTCGCCGTAAAAGCCATGCCGGGTAGCGTGCAGGAGACAGTGCAGGAGGCAAGCCGGAGCTCGCCGCAGGAATGGGCAAGGAAGAACAAAGGGGGCGAGAAGGCCTCGGCTCGGAAGCCTCGCGACGCCAAGTGCGTCGGCGGCGTTTGCCTGCCGTGCGGACACGGGAAGGGTCGCTTCACTTACGAAGCTCGTTGGTGTCCCGGGGCTTCGGTCGGAACCGCTGCGGGAATCCCATCCTCGTCGCCAAAAGATGTTGTGTCGGCAGCGGCAGGCAAGCGGGGGGCCCCGACGGGCGAACGCGCGGCTAGCGCCGGCGCAGTGAAGGAGACACGGAGCTAACTGCTCCCGATGAAAACCGGAACGAAGACTCCGCCGACCCGCGGCTGTTTATTACTTATAAAGGCTTCACACGCTAGATGACACCTCCCGATTGGTACAAGCTCGTCACATGACAGAAGGGGGGTGCGCCATCTAGCTAAACAACTACAAAACATATGTGCGATGACACAGAGATCTGACAGGGGGCGATACTATACTACACTCGTGTCGTCCAATCAGTCACCGTCTACGATTTCCGCCGAAACAAGAGCTCTGCTGAGCCACAGCGACGTCGTACAGAGCTACTGTAAATACGGAAGCAGCTGAGGGAAGCAATGGATGCGTCACCACGTGATCAAATATGGCGGCGCCAACGGGAGCGTCGCGGCTACAGTGTACTACAGTGTACTAGTACACTGTAGTCGCGGCAAGGGTCTATAAACCGTTTTTCGGCGAGGAAGAACGTAGCCTCGAATCAGCGCGCTGCGCCGCTCTTCTCGCTCTGGTTTCTGCGGATTGCCGTTTCTCCCAGCGGCAGCTTGGAACGGTAGCGGTGACATTGCGAAGTGCTGCGATTCTAACGTGTTCCGTTAGATCAGATCACTCACGATCAGCAGGCTACCACTGTGCTGTGTTCGGCTTCAAAAATAACTTTCTGAAGGGAATGTGAAGTGCATCCTCAGTCGCTGCTACTCTGTGGACTCCGCCGCTCCAGTTGCGGACAAGCGTCCCCTTTGGATTGCCAGCATAAACAAAAAAGACTTGATGTCATCCGCTCCGTCGAGTGTATGTTCAGAAGATTTTGTTCCCAGTGAGCGCACGGCGACGAACTCGACACCCATCATCAAACTGGGATATGAACGGAAGGTGCGCATTCGAGTCGGTCGACTGGTGTGGCACACTGCGTCGCACCCGGAGACATCTCTGACTGTTGTCACCTGAGTGACACCTTAATAGAGTCCACGGCTAGATATACAGTAATAAGTTGTGGTACGTATCGACAATGTTCAGACTTGACTCGCCTCCTAAGGAAACGGAATCCAATCACCGTGATTGCTTCATTTTTATGTTGTGTATACGTTTAGCAACGCGTCTTTGTGCTGATTGCCATGAGAGCGTCGATGCACTCCCCTGTGCTCTTCCCGCGTTTCGCGTGCTTTGTTTAAAAATTTAAGGATCTAAAAAAAGCGGACCCTGTTCATAAAAGCGCCCAATATAAGGGCCCAATATAAATGCAGCGCATAATTGCTGGATCTTGGCTTTGTTTAAATAGCGCAAAACGAAATGAATAATATGGCAATTTTATGCTCAACCCGCTGCACCTTATTCCAGGCTGCTAGAATAGAATAAAATTATTTGTACGTTCTGGAAGTGACCAACACGTGGTATAACAGATGCATCTGTTGCCAGCGCTTTCGACAAAGCGACCTGTGCCGAAACGTTGGCTCCGGATGCTTTGTTCGACTGCTGTTTACCAAGTCTCTATCTTTCTTGCTTGAACGCGTCGGTCCATCGGATGATTTGAATAAATTGAAACAGCATAAGGAAAGAAACGACTTAACCGCTACAAGGATTATTTGATCACTGCGGGCGTTAAACGGTCCGCAGACTTCTGAACGTTTTACGGCTTGATAGGCCATGGTGTAGTGATAGCACTGCAGCGGGTCACCACAGGCATGGCCGCAGGAGATATGAACAATTCACGCAATCATAAAAAATCGTTCTAAAGAAATTGCGGATAATTTTTCACCCTCATCTGATCAGATTGCGACTGGACGCACGCGCGCGTCCACAACCTCTGCTTTCTGTCATGTAAGCTGTTCCAATTGCTCCAGGCCCGAATGGCAGTATGCTTGGCGCGCGTTGTGGACGTGGTCGCATTAGGAGGTGACAGATAGCAAACGAATTGGTGCCTGCTCAAGAGAGAGAGAGAGAGAGAAGGAGAAGGATGGAGGAGCAAGGAGAGTGAGACAGAGAATAGAGAAGACATGAGTTTAGATACCACACGCACTAAGCAAAGTGCAGCGTATTTACCGGCACTCATGTCTGCCACTTTCATACTTAAAAGGAAGAGGTCTGAACACCGACCTAAATGGTATAAAATAGTTATTTACGTTTCGGCTCCCCCACGGGAGCCTTGTTCACAATGAAAGAAGCGGCAGAGCTGGCGCCCCTTTTTATGTGTGTCTCAAAACATGACTAAGGCACCTGGCATACACGGGCGGCAGATTGCCTCCGCTGCGATTAAGAGTGTGCGCCGTGGTTTGGATGATTAGGTACTCAAGATAAAGACGTGAAGAATGATTTGGTTCCTTGGCAATCACGCGAGATTTCTCCCAGTTAATCTTCTGGGATGTGGTCGCGCAGTGTTCGGCCAAGGCATTCGATGCAGCGTGTCGTTTCTAGACGTCATTCATGGGCTGCTTAAATCTTGTCTTGAAGTTGCCGGTTTCACCGACGTAGACATACCGACAGTCCGCACACGGAATGACATACACCACGCCTGGGAACTTGTCCTTTTCCAAAGGGTCTTTCACATGCACGAGCTCGTGTCTAGGTTTCCGAGAGGTCACGTGCGCAGCCTGCACGTCATATGACCACAGGACGCGTGCAAGAGTCTCGCTTATGCCGGGGACGTACGGAATCGAAGCCCGTCTTTTGGGGGGTCCAGGCTGGGTGGGTACTGTGCGAGCCAGCTGCAGTGCCCTACTGAGTCAATGAAGTACTCAGGGTATCCACAAGCCATTAATTCCCTCCGCACAAGTGCATTGTCCGCCATGCTGTCTTCCGCTGTTGTGCACACGTTTTTTTTTTTGTTTGTTTTTTTTTTATCTTGACACCTTGACCCTTTCACGGTTCACCTAAACAATATACAAGCAGCAATCAAGTTCACTGTTGAAGTGGAATCTGAAGGCCAACTGCCGTTCTTGGACACCCTTGTGCAGCGAAAAGGGCCAGACCTGTTATTCAAGTTGTTTAGGAAGCACACTCACACTGGCCGCTACCTAAACTACACATCGGTGCACCCTGCTTCGCAAAACAGGTCTGTCGTTGGCTCTCTTCTTCGTCGGGCAAAAAACGGGCCTTAATCGTGTTTTGAGACACACATAAACAGGGGCGCCAGCTCTGCCGCTTCTCGGCCACACCGATCCGGCCCAACCGACCACCCAGCGACGTACGTGCATCGATTTGACGTTATGCAAGAATGTGATTGCAGGTGCGAATGAAATATTAACCACCGATCGAGACAGTAAATGAGTTCGCACCTTTGTTCAAAATTATGTGTGAACTCCGTGTCGTGTGCTTAACGGCTTCGCTGGTCAATCACATTCGCACGCAGACTAAATAAAAATATCAAACTCACTGTTAAAAAAAAAAACAAAAAAAAAGCAACGAGCCTGCCAGGATTCGAACCTGGAATCTTCTGATCCGTAGTCAGACGCGTTATCCGTTGCGCCACAGGCCCAGACGTTCAGGCGAGGTCTTAAATATAGTTTTAATAATTTTGACTCAATTACCTAGCATGAGTATGTCGTTGTCGTGGTTTCAAGGCATAAAAGCAGTGAATTAAAGTACGCCGCGTGCGCTAGCATTTTGTTGCAAAATCAAACTGTTTCGGATGGCAGCACTTTTCTCGACAACGCGAGAATCAACAGGAGAAAGGGCACGGTACGGATCAGTGGGATCAGCTTGAATCAGCTATCAGTTCTCTATCTTCTATCATGTACCATGTCGACATGGTGGGCATACGTATCATTTGTCTAGGAAGAACAAAATGGCGCAATTTTCTAGTGCCTTATTTTTGATGTAAGCGCGTACAAATATAACTGCGTTTCAGGTATCAGACCCTATTGACACCTAATGCGTTCATTTGATGGAACATTCCACCAACAAGCGTAGCAACGCAAATGGGTGAGCTGCTATTGCTAATGCTTTGGAGCGAGAGTAATCGAAAGACTAGATCACTGGACTAGATGTTGATCGCATGAATTGAATGCTGGTGTAAATGGGACCTATTTGCATCCCAAACTCACCTGACCTGCGGCTATTCTACTCAGCTAATTGATTGTTCGCATGTTTACTGCGCTGACTTCTGATATCCGCTTTCGTAACCATATATTTTACTAAACATTGCGTCGCGTCCCAACGCGCCGGTTCGTCTAGACCGCTGCCGTTCTGAGTTTGTGTCTTTCAACATTTTAGCGACTGCTCGTCGTTCCTGTGGAACCAGCTGGTATCCGGGGCGCCTGTCGTGCTCGGTCTTGATGCCTACAGGTGAGAGCGGCCTCCTTGCAGAGGTTCGGCATTCTGTTTATTGCACCCAACTTAGATCTTTGCTTAGATCTTTCTTCGTTGGTATTTGTTGCAAGCACTTATAGCATTTGATTTCTTTATTTCAAGGTACTCTTAAGTACTAATGAATTATGTTAGTCGCAATGACCATGCACAGAAGAACACAGTTGTGGTTGTGTAGCGACCGAGATGCAGCTTGACTGCTAAGAAAAGGGGCGTGTTAGCAGATTTGTAAATAGTATTGCAAGTGAATTCAACACTTCAGTCTGAATACTGCTGTGTTATAGCCACTAAAAATGCATGACACTTGGGAGTGCTTATGAAATAGGTAAAAATTCTATTCGAAATGGTAAATTAAAAATTAACTTCCGAACCTTTGAATAAATGTTTACGCTTGGGTCTGTTGTGATAGTGTACTGTATTTGTGCTAACCACGTTGTTTGCAGTATTTCACGCAATTTTAACAATTGGCATTACACTTGCTTTATTCTCAGGCCACCCGCTGTCAAGATTAGAGACCAGGTGTTGAATGCTGCTTTTCGGACGGCGTTAGAGAAGCGCACAGAACAGTCTGTTCTTTCATCGTTGGCTGGTACCGTGCAATCTTCCACTGGTATGTATGCACTCCTTAGGTGTTTGGCTTGTATTTCTTGGCAGGGTGGAGGATCATTACTAGGTCTATAGTATAAAAAGTAATGAACTAATAACCAAAAGACAATAAATAACATTGACAGGCTGTTTCATTCTCATTTTGTAATTCTTTGAGTTCTAGGCATGTTAATTTGCAGCATTTTGTTATCATGATTTAACTTCTTTGTATTTATGCGCCAAGGCATCCAGTTTGACACCACCTGGTTTCAAGTTAATAGGGGCCTTTATTGGTTTCTGGAGTTTGATTTTGTCATTTTCTGTTTAGCCAATTGCTCAAGATCTTCATTTTACACATTTAGCCAACTTATGTGCTTCATATTAACCTTCAGGGTGTCTGTAAGTTTAGGAAATTTCAGGGTAGCACTGCTTTCACACTTCTAATTGTTATTGCACACAATTGCTTCTCATATAACCTAAAAATACGTTAACTAAACACTTTTTGTTTATGACGCAAGATGAGTGTGAGAATTTTTGTCGTGGTACAAAATGCCAAAAATTTTAGGTACTAGCTCTTTCAGCCTTTCTATCAACACTGTCTTTCCACATTGACCTGTACAGTCAACCACAAAATTTTCAGACTGTGGAATCTGAGAAAACATTGAACTTCTTAGCAGTTTGTGACCAGAGCCAGTACAACTGCACAGCACTATGCTGTTTACATGCTATACTAGTATTGCCTAGAAGTTACCCGCTGTTGTTGCTTAGTGGCTGTGGTGTAGGGCTGCCAAGCACAAGGTTTCGGGATCAGATCCTGGCCATGATGGCCACATTTCGATGGGGGCAAAATGCGGAAACACCCGTGTACTTAGATTTAGATGCACATTAAAGAACCCCAGGAGGTCCAAATTTCCAGGGTACCCCACTGCGGCATGCCTCATATACAGATTGTGGTTTTGGCATGTGATAACTAATAATTTAATTTATTTTTTTGGCTGGAAATTTGAATACTAACTTGTGTTTTTAGGCTGCGGAGATATTCAGCCTTTTCTCAGACCCCGCGGTTCGTAAACTTTTAGGGCTGACTGTACATGTCACCACACTATGGGCCTGGCACTCTAGAGTTTGGAACGCAGCTTGCTGTGACCTAGTGGTGAGCAACGAAATGACACGGGCGGTACACGTCGCAGCTCTCCACATTGAGTTATGCTTTCATACGGCTGTACAGCCGATCTACCTTGCTCTGTTTGTAGGGTCAGGTTAGACTTCTTAGTTAGTTCAGCGTCAGATTTGGTATAAAAATGTTTATTGCATATGTGGGTTTTGGCTGTGCGATTCAAATTGTTGCGACCCACCATGGTTGCTCAGTGGCTATGGTGTTGGGCTGCAGAGCACGAGGTCGCGGGATCGAATCCCGGCCACGGCGGCCGCATTTAGATGGGGGCGAAATGCGAAAACACCCGTGTACTTAGATTTAGGTGCACGTTAAAGAGCTCCAGGTGGTCGAAATTTCCGGAGTCCTCCACTACGGCGTGCCTCATAATCAGAAAGTGGTTTTGGCACGTAAAACCCCATAATTTAATTTTTTTTAGACTTCTTACTTTATTTTGATGCTTATTGCTGGAAAAGGCATCTTACAGTAAGCTTCATCTCATCTCATCGAGAGTGCTCCCTGTGCTTTGCTTAACCATGTCAAAAGCTGGAGCAAAAATGGTGCCAAGTCTATAAAACCGCAGGCATTGGTATTTATTTTTATTTTAAAACTGCCACACACAGGAATTTACAGGACCTTAGGGAATCTTTTATGGTGACGTGGCACAGATATATAAAGGAAAGCTTATAGAGTGGCAGGAACTGCTACAAAACACATTTCTGAGAGGACAAAAGAAATAGAATTGACTGCACATGGTATAGACAGTCAGTTACAGCATAAAGTTAGGGGAATGTAGATAAAAAGTGGTGTTAAAGTTCTTCTGTCACATTACATGTTTTTGTGAAACAAATTAATGGCAAACAAACAAAACATTTGGAGCTACATTGTTCTCTCTCTACGAGCAACATTGCTTGGCCTGAATGCAAAAGTTAGGGAGACACAATCAATTCACCGATGACCATTGCCAGTAAATGTGCAATTTGCCGCATAAGCATGTTTGTGTCCACCAGTCCAATGACTGCCAGCGTCGGCAAGCACCAGAACCAGTCGCACTCAGTCACAGTGGTGACACTATAGCACCTTCTTTATTGTTTGATTAGTTGATTAAATCATTCTTCAGGCACCACGGTTCTTAGTTGATGTGCATTAAATGAATACACACGCATTGTAACAGTCTGTCGTTGCAGCTTGACATCATGTAACTTGAGTGGCACATACTTGAAAGTGGCAGTGCCACAAAACTGCATCTATGACTTCTTGTGCGCAATGTATGCATATGGTATAGCACTTTGGTTCTCTTTAGATGGAAGGCATGCTACAAAGCCTCCCATGCAAGGCATTCTCCAAAAGGTCCACTGCAGCACAGCTCAGATCAGCAGATATATTGTGGCTCTTTGCCCTCATTAGCAAGGCTTCGTGTTTTGTAGTACTGCCCAAAACTGGTAAGTGCAGCTTGGAAGGTGCTGTTGACGGACATGTCCACAGAACTGCCTGGGCAGTGCATCACACTCATTGGTTACACATTGGCAAAGTGCATAGCGCAAGTGCACAATGGCAGGCAGGCAAGTATAGGGATGCTTTGTAACAAGGCTGTATACTGTGTCATGTTGCTGTCATGTCACGTGCCATCAACACCTCAGTAGCTAACGAGCAGTACATCTCGGACTGGAGTCACTCAGAAAGGCTTCTTCACCGTCTCTGTGTGCCATAAAATATTTGTGAATTGTTATTTTTCAGGCTTATTAACTGCTACCTGCTGCTATAATATCAAATTGTTTTACATTGTTCATTATTTACTGTGCCCTCACACAATAAAATGTAGCTTGAGCATTCTTACTTATAGTATATGCTGTGAGAAATATCCATGTTTGAAAATATTTACTACAATTTGCTTTCAGAAAGTGATGGCGTTGTCATCATACTGGACCAGGTGCCAGGTTGCGCACCATCCCCATTGCGCCATAATGTCATCCAGGTGCCCTGCAAGGTGCAGTTGTTTAATCCATATTGCTGTCGTTTGAAAAAATTGTGCTGTTCAAGTGACAGCGGTAGACAGCTTTCAGAACAAACTCTGTTGAGCCAAATTCATTGAGAAGGTGAACTATAATTCTTACCTTTCCAACATACTTCTACGCTTAAAAAGTGTGATCAGGTAAATTGTAATCCATTTCCTTGCATTAATATTTCTTTTTTTTAAATGTAGTTATTCCATACTTTATAATACATACTTGTATTTGATTCTAGTTTTGTTTATTATCTCATGTAAAGAACTCGTGTAAAAAAGAACACGTAAAGGAATTTCACTTGGTTTTGAAGGTATTTGAGGGTTTTGAGGATAACATTTTCAAGGTTCTGTAAGTTCATATTAGAAGGGTGTCAACTGTATATTTTTTTACTTTTAAGCTCATGTGCACTAAATTAACACACTTGTGGAATTCTTCATTGATGTTTGCAACTTTCTTTTCTGTGAAAACTTAGTTACATGCGGGCACATAGCTATGAGGAGTGTTTTGTTTCCTGTTTTGCACTTTCTGCAATCCTTTAATTCTTATAACATCCTGCTACAAAATAGAAACGGCTGTGGAGCATGCTGATAGTGCCTCCCTTAAAGGCCAACTGCAAAACAATTTTATGCCATTGATATAGCCTAGTTTCAGATAGCGTAGTTATAGAGCAGCCTCCATGCAAAATACTATGTTTCAATTATGAGTGGATGCATCACGATAAGGTACAAAAGTTGGCAGTTTTGATACTGAAACGGAAAAGAAGATAAATGGATCCAATATCAGCCACCAGAAGTGACACACAATCTAGAACATTCAGAACCGGCGTGATTTCTTAGCACCAACTCTGAGATTACACAGTGCCCGTGGCTGCCTGCAGAACAATGAAAAATACCAAAGATGACATTCTGGGATTTACATCATATCTTCTAGCCACGAGGCAGGGGTGTATCCGGATGGAGCTTCCCCCCAGGTGAAAGATATTTGGCTGTGGCACTGCCACAAGGCACACATGTTATCTGATTAAGTGATATTTAAAGATAGCTTATCAGAAAATTAGACAATTACCAGCCCTGCTGCTGTGCCTAGATTGTTTAAGAAGTATAAATGACTCATTTATAGCTAACTTACCCAAAACGAAATTTTGTTTTAGTAGGCCTTTAATGAATTCCTGGCTATGCTACCGGTCTTAATGCTTCCATATTAACAGCCAAAGAGAACAGCACATTAGGGTTCATAAATAATCTATCTAATGACCTCACCCTGGTTGTTTAGCACTTTTCTTGCTATTCGGTGTGCAGGAATTGTCAAAATCCTTCATATTATTGGTCTTTAGGTTTTTGTCTGCTACTACATGCAAATGCATTTAAACACATTTTCAGTTTGACAAGGTTACCCCTGGAAGTGGCACCACTAGTACAAGCAAGGAAGAATGGTTGTCTAAGTTGACGGTGAGGAGAAACTTTGTGTTTGCTAGATTGAAGTGACCGATTGAGATGTTTGGAGTTGCTAACACAAATAGTGCCTCAATTACAAGTAATTCCTAAAGTGTCAGTGGTGCACCAACAAACATTGAAGAACTTCAAAATAATTTAGATAAGCATAGTCTGTTGCTGCTTTTTCGTTTTCATTTGTCCATCATGTAATGTCTTAATGAGTAGTGAAAACTGTTGAAAAACTCAAGCAAATTCTGCGTTCATGTCTGGAGTGTTTCTTGGGCACTGTATAGTGATGATGATGTTTAGTCCTTATTGAAATTTGTGAGCGATTGAGAGGGCAGGGATTTCCCCCCATGATTACATTAAGAAGGCAGCCTTAAGCATGCATTGCCATTCCTCATGCACTTGCTAACACTCAGCTTGAGAAGGTGCATGGCACTCCTAATGTTATACAGTAAGGAGTGTCAGCTGTGCATAAGGTTGCTGGCGCATTCATGCTCAGATTTTTTTGCAGAGGATGGCGTTTCAGGTCAAACACAGTCTAGTGCCTTGCTTGTGGGCCATTATTTGCCTGCTTGGTCCAGAATAAATAGGTAAATAGGAAGTATGCATGGTCTATGGTGATACCAGGCAAAATATATAGAAATATGTTTTTAAAGACTATACAGACTTTTTAAAAGATCACCTGTGGCACATAGCATAACTGTAGTCCTTTAACTGAATTGCAGAGGTAACCTGCACATGTAATTGAAATATATGTGATCAAAGAAGTAACGATAGTAATTCAGTAATTGCCTTTTATGAAAGGGTACCTGAAACAGTTTTTGTCGTATGCCTAGACACGGAGGTTATCTCTCAAGGAATGCTTTCTCACAAGAATTTCGTGCCAGTGTGCAATAATAACACAGGTGTGAGTGGTTAAACATTACCCTCCTCTCAAGCTGCTGTGTTACCGCTAAACTTTTTGATCGTGCAGCCATTGCTACGTCTCCCCTCCTTCAAGCGGTGATGCAAGGGTTGTCTTCTTTCAGTTTATTTGAACTGAGTGCATCCCACGTCTCTTTCCTATGCAACCTTTATTGTTAAGCCTGGGCTACATGAAGCAAGATTTAAGGGCGAACTGCGCGTGGCGGATGCAGACACGGTCATACTGTCAGAGTTGTCGAGCGATCCCACCGCTGTCAACCAGATGTAGGAGTCGTCGGACGATCTCGCCGCTGCCACCATTTGAAGGAGTTGACGGCCATAGAGGGGAACTGGGTGAACAGGATTTATTTACATTATTTACATCTTAGACAAGACATACATCGACAGTCTAGCGTGACTCCCAGATGGAGCCCGCGAGACTAACATACAGCAAACAGCTTACGAACACACAGCTCACGAGCACATTTCGAGCACGACAACGAGCCCACAGCTCACAAGTACATTTCTAGCACGACAACGAGTACACACTAGCAGCCGTAATCGCTGCTTATAAGCACTTGGTCTCCCCTTGATTCCAAGCGCACGGAAACGTTCGTCCAGTCATCGTTCGACGTCATCGTTTGACGTCACCATAGACCAGCCCTTTTGGAGGAGGATGAGGGCTGTCGACTTGGAGGAGGAGGAGGGCTTACATACACGTGCCGCACACACCCACAGATGCAATGGTCCGGAGCCGACGTCAGAGGGGCTTCGTAGAACTCTGAGCCGTTCCGGGTAGCACATTGTCTGGCGTCTTGGTCGGAACGCGGGGAGGAGCCCCTGTCGGCGTTCCCGCGGCAACTCCCCCACTCATAGCAGAACAGGGCGGCGTTGTCGTGTTGCACACAAAGCCTGCTTCGTCGAACTCCTTCACTCGCAATGGCGACGAGGCTAGAGGTTGGCGGCGGCGTTCCAAGATGAGGTTACCACCGCTGGCGTAAATGGCTGGCAAACTTGCACTGCTGCTGGCCGTTCTTAACAATACTACCCACAATGTTTGCTGGCTTTTTCTTCTTTTCTTTTTTAAAGCTACATGAATCGAAAAGAGACGGATGCCACCGCGGACATTCGCATTGCTGCAAGCATATATGTGATGTACAGATTACAAAGCAGTTGTTTTCGGTATTCTTTCAGTTTGATAATAACCTTATAACATCAAAATATCTAATACATGCATTTATGATTGTCTCTACATCAGGCTCATAAGACTTCTTTGTAGCCATCGGTAGAAAAAGAAATGCTGCCGCTAACATGTGAATGTGGTGAAATGGACTATTCATAACGTTTTTGCTACTCTAGGACGTTAAAAACAAACAAACAAGAAAGTTACGGAGAGAAAAAAGGTATGTCCAGCGGGAACGAAACCCACACTTCCTGCATGGGAGGTGGAGACAGTACCACTATGCCAAAGTATAACTCAACATGGTGGCTCTCTGACGGGCATTTCGGCATGTTGTAGAGCATGTTCAGTTTCTTTAGCAATGCTTTTTTTTCGGGTATCGGCTTGTTAGGATCATTTTCTGCTGTCGTTCTTGGCAAACGATATATAAAACTTGGCTCTCTGACAATTGTGGAACCTGCAGTTACTGCTGAAAGCACCTTTTTAAAGCTATGGGTGACTCTATTGACCAAGGAGATTGGCACTGATGTTGACGTGCAGCGCTCGTGTCATCAGTGTGTAGTCACTGCAGATTACTCCTTGTGCACACCTGCAGTGTAAAACGAGCATAATACAGTGCTGGTGCCATTCATTTTCCTCCCACCAAAGAAGACGTCACTGCCCCTATTTTCATGTGGAAACCCCTCCGTGTTCCATTGGCTGCCCCATTGCTAAAGCTGTACCAGACAATCTGCATTCTTAAATGGAAGAAATGTCTAGATTTATTGCATTTGTCTAGTTATTTTTCTTCATCATCATCAGCCTATATTTATTTCCATGCAAGGACGAAGGCCTCTCCCAGCGATCTCCAATTACCTCCTGTCTTGCGCCAGCTGGTTCCAACTTGCATCTGCAAGTTTCCTAATTTCATCAGCCCACCTAATTTTCTGCCCTCCTCGACTGCACTTCCCTTCCCTTGGCATCCATTCTGTAATTGTTCTGCCCTACACATTACATGGCCTACCCAGCTCCATTGTAATGGGATAGCGTTAAGGGCCCCATGTCACAGAAAATCCGGTGTCAGCTTAGGTGTCGGCGCCGGCGTTTGCGGCCAAGAAAATCATCCCAAACCACGCATATTCTGTACAGCAAGTTGTTCTTCTATCACTGAAGTTGCTCATACTTTGTCTTACACTCTTTATGAAGTTATTTCTCGGAATTTTGAGAATGGCAGCCCACAAACAAATTCCGTGCGATGATTGTACACCTTCCTTTTCAACAACGATGGTAAGCTCCCAGTCAGGAGTGCAATGTAAACTAAGCAATTAAAACTTATTAGTGATTTTTGTTAATTGACTTCTTCGATTTCTCCTGGAACTCAAGTCTGTGCCTGAGTAATCCTGCTCAATGACTAGAATTATGCTGTCTGCCACAGGCAATTTTTTACAAGTTTGTATAGCTTAAAGAAAGAACAAACACCCTGTATGTAGAATTTATGGGAACAGAACTGTGGTGCTATCTCCCACCGCAATGGCAAGACAAGGCAAGTGCAAGTTGCAAGAACCCCAGGTGGTCAAAATTAGCCCAGAGCTCTCCACTGAGGTGTCTCTCATTTCACCTGTGATGCTTTGGGACATCAAGCCACATCAATCAATCAAAGATGGTGTGCCACAGTGATCACAGCTCTCACTCCGTGCACACAGACCTTTGAGGATGCCTGGGACTATGCATCGTTGGAGTGTGGGCTGGGCTTCAGCCTGGCTGTCATTGTCGACTTGGCAGCCCGTGTCAAGGGGCCCTCTTGTGACCTGACTGTGACTGCAGTCACCCCACTGCTGCCATTGCGCCTGGTGCCACTGTTCCCGATTCCAGTGCTGAGGAGCGGCGTCCAGGATACACTGTCCTCACCGCATGCTGCAGCACTACCTGACTTTGGGTACTGTCACCTTTGATTTTGAGACCTGCAATTGTACACACCAATGTTAAAGCTAATCATCATGACCACGAAAGAATATAACCATGTTGAACATCCACTATATACAGTACAACCCCGGCGCCAACGTTCGTGATTGAGAACTCAAAAGATTACTCAACACATTTACGCTTCTTCTTTACCGGTTAATACGCTTCTGGAAAGCACAGTCTTTAGACATCAGCATTCAGTATATTGCTACGCTGCAATCATATGATGCATTTTATGGGCACTAAATCGCATAGAAAAGGGAAAGGCATGAGGCATGTATGATTGAGAACAGCAGCTTCCTCGCCATACTTGCTCGTCCGTGGCAAGTGAGAATGCGGGTGCACACTTAGTTTCGTATTCCAGTACCAGCAAAACTCCTTCCAAGTTGTCGCACGCTGCATTCACAGCTATCGCCACCAGCCCCATTGTGAAAAGCATCCTCATTTATCTCTCTCACAGCACGTGAGGCATAGTGACTTTGGAAGCCTACTGCACGCCTTTAATATATGTTATAACCCAAATGCACCGCCGGTTCCCTGATACAGGTGGTGCGAAGCGAGTGTCATGTTTTGCTCTGCAGGCATTGTAGACATTGTATTCTGGTGTCGCCCACCAGCTTGATATCCTTCTGGTTTTCCGTCACCGACAGAATAGGAAAATGACATTGTGCATCCCGGTTTGCTCGGGCATCACCAGCTCAACATGTGGAGTGGGCACGTCAAAAATTGCAGCCAAAATACCTCGCTTGAGGAAGCTGCTGACCCAGGCCGGGAGAATTTCTGCTGATTTATTCGATGGTGAAGGCTTCCAATATTTCTCGTACCACTTTATCACAGTCCTTATAAATAAGACGTTTCCCTTTAACCCTTTGAGGGTGAAATATTTTTCACAAGAACCGTGCCCCTGCTATAAATTCATTGATTGCAGTTTTCAGTAGTAAGAAATGACTGAACACTTGTAAACACAGCAGAAATTTATTGCAAGTAATAGTCTCTCAAAAACACTTTTCTTGCACAACAGTATACACACAAATATGCTATACAGTAAGAGATAGAGAAGAAAAGTAACAGCCTATGCGTCACATGCAGCACAGTTGCAGCGTAAACTGGAGGAGCGGGTTCATCGGAGCTTCATTTTTGGCAGCATGCGCTAGAGGGTCTTCACGGCAAAGTCTCTGCATCATTTTCATGAGAATGGACTGCACTGTCTGCCCAGTGTCAATGGTGTGCTGTGGCTTGTGCTGCTGCCTGCACAGTGGTCTGCTGAACCCAGCGTTGCCGGGTTTCAGCTGTGCGGGTAGCTCTACAATTAGCTTCTTCAGCAGCGGTTTGTACCTTGCGAGTAGGCGCCATAAAGTGTACCGAAGAGTAAACACAGGTGCTGAGACTACGCGGCGCACATGTAACATCCCTTGACACGTGGCACAATGTGAAGCAGCTGCTACATGTTGTGACACTCCGTGGAATACAACACAACTGCAATGCAAAGTGTGCACATATTGACGCTATGCAGCGCGGATCTCGCACTATGTGACTCCTCATGTGCTAGCATGCATGTATATTCCGGCAGGAACCGGGCATGTTAAGGCAAAAGCCTTAAGTGACTCATACCCATGATGACCTTGAAAGAAATGTGTTGTTCGGTCCAATGGTACTATCATCAGCAGCAATGGCTCATTCCTCTCGTAATGCAGAGGCTACAAGTGCTCACCAAAGTGAAGCATGCAGTGCATACATTCATTAGAATCATGCACACAACGTACAGAAACGCTGCATTAGTCTAGTGGTACAGAAAAAAAAACTCGTGACTTTCTCGATGGCTCATACCCCAACCAAACAAAAAATGCAATGGCTCATACGCACGTAAGGTTGAGGCTACAAGCACGCAACAAAGTGAACAGTGCATATATTCATTGAAATCACCCATACAACACACAGAACAGCATACATTTCAATCCCCTGCTGAGAGGATGCAACGTAATGTCGAGAAGCGTTGGCTAGAGTCTGACCTCGCTAGGCAGCAGTTTTTTGCCTTCACATGTTATAGGAGTGTAACATGCTGCCAAACTACTTTTTTCCCAATTCCTGGCGATAGCTGCGACGGACACCGGCGACGATGGTGGTGGACAAAATCGTCAATTGAAGCAGCTATTGGAATGAGCCCATAACAGCTTATGCTGCAAAATGTCTGGCAAAATTTGTGGCTGTCAATTTGTTGCCCCAGAAACACATTTCGTCAGAAGGAAAGTGCCAGAAGTGAGTTGGAACAAACGCTTGAGCAGTCGCTGCGAGAAGAGGCACCATGCGCGGCCATACCAAAATCACGACTGCATGCACCCTAGGGTATGAGAATATACATATACGTACCCCAACTGATGGCAAAAAAAGAAAAAAAAGCAATTGGTATGTGTATCTCTGAACATTGACAGCGCCAGGCTACAGGCATTGCAATAGTGGCGCCTTTAAGACGTGTTAGCATCTCCTCCATGCACACCTTGGAGGTCGCATACGAAAAAAGAAGAGGCGTGCAGACAGGACACAAGAGTAGAGAAGTGGACAACACTGCGTTAGTGTTGTCCACTTCTCTACTCTTGTGTCCTATCTGCACGCCTCTTCTTTTTTGCATAATGAATCCTTACCAACTAGCTCAGCTTTCTGTCGTTCTAAGTCGCATTTGACATGCATGCAACCACGGGATCAAGTGCTCAGAGGTAAACAAATCAAATTGTACGCACTGGCCAGTGAAAAAACAACTTCAGATGACTTTGACCAACTTCGTAGAGATAGCAGCACCTCTCAAGAAAGAGTGGTGTTGGATACACTTGAAGCATCAAACATAAAATCGGTGCCTTGCATGTATGTTAATAACCCTCAAAGGGTTAAATTGCGGGTTGCAGACACGCTGTTTTCATTGAAATAGCATATGACCTGCATGCATGCCTTTTAGCATTGCAGTGTTCTCCCATGCTCTATCATTATGGCATCTGCTCATCTGTTCGGTGTAATGTTTGCGGCATGAAAGCTTAATATTGTAGATAACTTCTTGGTGGCATTCCATGTACATTGTCTTGTGCCCTTTTGCGCATCTCCATTACATCCTGTCTTGGTTAACTAGGCAAAGAAGGAAAGAGACTATCTTGGCAACAAGATAGGGTCACAGCAAATGTAAATAAAGACACAGTTGCTAGTGTAGCATTGCGTTGTCTTCCCTCCATCCTGTGTGTAATTCACTGTGTGCTGATTTTCCAGAAAGTATGAGCCAACTAGCTCAGCTGAGAGCCATTGTGCAGTATTTTAGGAGATCTTTTTATTTGATATGTGCTGCAAAATTGTTTATCGTGTTTGAGGTGCGTTTCAAAAAATTAAAAAAAAAAACATGAACATACGATAAGTATGATGATTGTGATCTTATCGTGGCTTACATATTTCACTCTTAGGTTCGTCACCTTGTGCGGGGACCACCTTTGCTTTCACTTCAAGCATCAGATTGAGGATGGTGGCTTCAACTTTATTGGAGTGTGAGTAGAAACACCATAGAAACTTGTACCTTGTTACAACAGCTTTACCCCATTTTCACAAATGCATGTTAAAGGGCTTCTAAACCACCCTGAGCTCAAAAATTAGTTACATAGTGGCCAATCTATACTAGTCTACTATGAACATATGATCACAATAATTCTTCACCCTGAGCTCAGAAATGAGTTGCAATGTGACTGATGTATACTAGTTTACTATGAACATATGGCCACTATAATTATCTTGAAATGGTTCAGTAATAGCTATGTTACAGGCATTTGATGAATGAGTATGTGGCCACTGCTGTTTCTCGCTCTCCTTTGCAACCCTCTCCACTTGCACTCTCTCCCCCTTTCCGCATACGCTCTCCAACTCTGCACAGTGCAGCGAAAGCTGCAGGTTGTGTCCGCATGCCAGAAGCAAATCTCTTCCATTCTCTCCCCCTAACTGCTCTCCGCATGAAGCTAACTCAATGGAAGCTTCATAAAAAGTTCAGTAACACACAATGGGCGAGTCCCCTCCATTCTCAGAACACATGGTCGGCTTTTGTCATATCGGCACTTTCATTTTTCAACAGCCGACAAGTTGACAGTTTTTACCCCTGGTGGTGTCACCTGGAGCACCCTGTTAACATCACAACGTGCAAAGCAGGCACTGCGAAGGCCAGTGGAGGAGCACAGGATAATTTCTTTAATTGTGATGTTTCTGGGGCATATGGCACTACTGCATTTGCCTGACGTGATAGTCACAGCATTCTCTGCGCAATGCGCACTTTTGTTTGAAATGTGTAAAAAAAAGTAGGAAATTGTTACGGGCCCTTTAAAGGGCCCCTCACTAGGTCTGGCCATTTTGAGTTCACAATCGCAGAGCATACAATGCGCACTAACGATCATGTTTGCAAAGAATTACATCGCTACGCGCCTCAAAAAAGGTCTGAAATTTCAATCCGAATGCCATTTTACCTTTCCCTCACGGAGGCTGCGCTCCAAGCCGGACGGTGACGTACTCGTGTCTCTGCGCCTACGTATTCGTGTCCGCAGTGTGACGTTGCTCGTGGTGACGCGTGGCTTCGAGAATCATTCAAAGCGGCATCAAAGCAACATCTGTTATTTGTGTGATCTATTGCTTGAATTGACGAATTGAAGTTTAGAGAAATAATAAAACACACACATGTAATGTCTGCATGTTTTTTGTTTTTCTTCGCACCTAAGCAAGAGAGATGTACTTCCACTTTGCCTGCTTGTTCCCACGGTCATGCAGTCATGTGCGCAGGTACCGAAACTATGCCATTTTCTACCATGTTCCAGTGTGTGACCATGCTCTGCGATCCGCTTGTTCTGGCTCAGTATTCGTGTAGCACTGAATTATATGGCTAGTCATGTGTTCTTGTGCACAGCGCGCAAAATCATGTGCTGCACGAAACCAGACAATCAGAACAGAACAGTTCGCGCAACGCCGTCAGTGGACGTACCCAGCGCCGGAAAAAAAGAAAGCGAGGAGGAAAGAAATGAAGGCGGGGCCTGTGACATATGCATCACGCAATCCTCGAGGTCCGGTATGAGACAACGAAGGGAAATAATTTCGCTTGTGGAGGCTAGACGAGGCGAGTGGAGAGAGTGTCTTGCTTGGCAGTGGAGCTCGCTTCTTGAAATCATGGGTTCGCGGCACTGAAATATTTCTTGCCTATTAATGAGCCGATTTTTTTAATTCTTGCGGCAGAACACTCCCTAGAGGACACATAACTTCCAGGGTATTACCAAGATTTGCTATGGGGCCTGGTGAGGGGCCCTTTAAAGGGTCTCTTACTAGGCCATATAGCATACTTTTGTGATACACTGGAAGTTGTTACATGTCCTCAAGGAGTGTTCTACCATAAGGATATCTTTAATTAGTTCGTTAATAACAAAGATAGAAATATGTGAAGGGCTGCGAACCCATGATTTCAGGAGGCAAGCGTCAAAGCCGACATAGACACTCTCTCCACTTGCCCCATCTAGCCTCCACAAGTGAAATTCCTTCCCTGCTTTCTCCCATACCGGACCTGGAGGATTGCATGACAAATATGTCATGGACCCCGCCTTCTTTCTTATTTTCTCTCTCTCGCATGTGTTTTGCCAAGTGGCGTACTTCCGGTGACGGTCTTGCACAAGCTGTTGCATTTGTCTCATTTCACGCAGCAGACGATTTTGTTCGCTCTGCACAAGAACATCTGATTAGCGGTATAAGTCAGTGCCACAATCATGAGCGCTGACGCATACGTGAGAGGATGAGAGCATGATCACGGCACTGGAACCGAGTAGAAAATGACATAGTTTAATTCTCTGCGCACATTACTGCATGACATAGGTACAAGCAGGCGAAACTGAAGTACATTTCTATTGCTGTGGTACGAAGTTAAACAAAAAACACAAATATTTGGTTTGTATGTATTATTATTTCTCTAAACTCTAATTCTCTAAACTGTAATTAAATAAATAACTGATGTTGCCTCGAGTAATTCTCGAAGTCACTTGTTGCTATGAGTGACATGATAGCACTGCCATGTACGTAAGAGCGCTTGCGCAATTAAGGTCAACGCTTTGGCTGGCAGTACTGCAGCTGCGAGAAGGAGGGCAATCAGCATTTGGTTTGAAATTTAAGGCGTTTCTGCAATGCGTAGGGATGTAATACTAAGCAGACACAATAGTTGGCGCACATGATAGCTCAAAATTGCGAGATCTAGTGAGGGGCCCTTTAAGAAACCGTAAGTGGTCAAAATAAAGTTGGAGCACGCCACAACAGTGTTTCTCGTGGTCCGCTGTGAAGCATCGTGACCCTAAAGCCTGCTAATCAACACTCACATTTGTTTTGTGCTGTTGTTTTTGTTGAACTTCCCTTTTCGCCTTACCAACTAATAAAATCTGGATCATTCTTAACATTTGAACATTGTGTCTAAAGGTGTTCATCACATTTAGTTATTTAGACCTCATTCCTCAGCAGTGAAATGTTTGCCTGGCCAAATAGTCAATGTAGTTCTTGTTTCCTCTCCTTACATTGCCAAAGAACAGTCCCTTACTAATTCACCCTTACATGCAGTATACTAGAATATTTTGCAGGTGTTTCGCATGTGTCTTGCATTTCAGGGAAAAGTGCAAAATGTTGGTAATAATTTCATGTAAATTGATTCTGTAGTTTGTACATTCATTTGGTATTTCAATCTCTTGTTTTTAATCTGGCCTGTAAGTGAGTCTAGGTTTCCTGTGAAGAGGGTCTCCATGATTTCAGTGTAAGATTACCTCTATTTTCAGCCTTCAGTCACCTATGTGCTTAGAAATGACAGCAGTGGTTGAAGCACCGGAGAAACGAATGCTTTGCAAGGCTTGTAAGCTTTTGCAGAGCATTGCCGAAACATGGAATTTTTCTAGTTCACTGATTCTATTTTATGCGTTCGGCATAAAGGCTGGCACTTCAAAAATTGTTCTAAGCTGTATGTTGCTAAATATTCGTTGTGTGTTTATCACCTGTGCTGTATGTATGAAGAAATTTTTGAGCTTCAATTGAATTTGGTGGCAGAAAAATACGTAAGCGAGGAAGATGACCTTCTTTGTTTTTTGTTTTTTTTTCTTGGTGTGTAGATGGATAAGTGGCGTGGCATCAGTTGAGCATCCCTTTATTTGGCTTGTTTGTGCCCAGTTTGCCACAAGCCAGAGACTAGCTTCAAGGTGAGTGGCTTTGATGCGACGCTAGCTTAAAGTTGCGAGAAACAAGCTGTTTTACTGTAGTAGGCATGAAAGTATGGAGCAGCTAGTTATGGTATTATTGTGGGTGATGACCAGTTGAGTAGCCACAAACAACTACGGCTGCGAAAGAATTAAGTTGGCCAGGTTATGTAATATGTAGACCACATAACCAGCTGTCTATTAGAATGAAAGTGTATTGGTATAATTGCCAAGGGAAGAGAAACATAGTCAACGGCAGCATAGGTTTAGGTGGTGGGATGAAATCGGGAGACCTGCAAGCATTGGCTGCAGTCTGCTGATGCAAGACACGAGTGATTGGCAATCATTAGGAAACGCCTTGATACTGCAGTAGATGTAAATGGGCTGATGATGATGAACAACAATGTGTTCACTTTTACCTTTTGGCTGAGACTGATGTTTGCTGATCACAAGCACTCATAATGTGCAACTTCTAAAGCTCTTGTACCAAGTTATCTTTGTTTAGCACAAAACAAAGTAATTATGGATTTGCACTAACTAGCCTTCAAATGCATTGTGCTGAACTACTAAATCTACTAACTACTAAAGTCAGGTTCTGCAGCATTTGAAAATTGCAACACTTGCAAAAAATTAATGGCTGCAAAACATAAAAATGTTACAGTATTAATTTTACAAGCATAAACAATTTCAAGGAGGAAGTTCTTGTATGCAACCTTTAGGGGCGAATGACTTGCTCGTGCCCCTGCAGTGTGGTTCTTAGTGGCCGTGGAATGGACAAAACTGAAAATTTGGGAGAATTACTGTGTGCTTATCTTAAAGTGATATTAAGGGACATCGAGTTAAGCTGCATTAGTAGATTTTGCTTCTGCAATGGTCAAGCAGTCATTCTTGCCATGAATGGAGTCTTGGCAAATAATAAGGACAAAAAGCAAAGGTGGGTGGCAAGGCCACCATGAAGTTTCCACACGAGATTGCAGTGAAGTCATCGATTGTTATAGCGTGTACTTGTGCCAAGTGTATAGTTGTCTATCAGAAAGCAAGGGCTACATTTCATTCGAAAGGAACCAAACATTCAACCTAGGAAGCTTTTAGGACATCTTGTGTTCCCAGGTTGCCCAAGCATGATAAAATAATTTGAAATCAATAAAACAATGATGAATTGGCACCGGATCTCTGGTGTGAAAAATTGATAATGGGAAGTTCATCCCTCATTTTCTTCATTAATAATCAACTTTCTTCTGCTAAATGAATAGGAATAACTTGGAAGGAAAAGTTTACCAGTCTAAACTAAGTCTAGTAAATTACTTAGGGTCCCTTTAGGAAAACACATTGTTCAACACAAGTTCCAGCCGTCTTCTCATTGTACTTGCTTTCTTTTCATATTTCTTCCCACTGATTCTATGTCTTCTTAAGATAGCTCGTGGTGGCACTATACACAGGCCCAAGGACATATTTGTAGTGTGCATTCTGTCGAGGCAAGCAGCAGCAGCAGTGGACCCTGGGGAGGTACCTGAGGATGTGCTGTTCTACAATTGCCTTTGCCAGAGTCATGCAAGCCTTCGCTTCCAGCTATGGCAGGGAGTGGCCACCACCTCTGTCGCCAGGGTATGTGCACACATGTATATTCAGTATGTCAATCAGCACATTCAAGCTCTGGGCTGTGCTGCAATCGTGTGCCATCAGCTGTGAGTTGCGAGGCAGCTTTATTGGGTGTGCATACTCTTGGAGTGCATTCCCATTGGAGCTCTCATTGTGCAGTGAACTATTCATATTGCTGCCCACCAGTTCTCACAAGACTGAATGCACGAAAGCTCGCAAGGTCACTTCTCGCAGGTTCGATCCGAATTCATAGTTAATGCAATAGTATTTGATATGTGTATTTAAAAAACTTTTGCAGATTCCACGCACAGTTGGAATCAGAAAGCCAAACTTTAATGAGCCAGCAAGGCGAAAATCCTGCGCTCTTATTGCCTTGCAACAAGTAAAGTTGTTTTGTTTTCTTTTTTCAGCGTTGAAAATCTGTCTCGTACCGATTGGCGGGATTTGGCTGTTTCCAGTCACACAACATAGACTTTCCAGTCACCTGAAGATCAGCTGCCTGAAATATCATGTCATGTGACCAGTAAAAAACCTACCAGTGTGAACGGGGCTTCATTGCCTTTTTTTACTTTAACTTTATTTTGGATTGAGGTTTGTCTGGGTCTTGTTCAGTTACTGGGCATGGTTGTGCTTTCGTCTTTATCTCTAAACCATGTTTGCTGTTTGTCTTGTAGGTTTTGTAAACTATGTCTTATTTCTGTGTGAAACCAAACAAGATAAAAATTTGCAGGAAAGTGGAGATGAAGTGATTAACAGTAGACAAACAAGAAATGTCTCAAACTGTTGACATTTCGACAAGGGGACAAGCGCAAAGATTAGTCTTGATAAAAACAAGTCATTGGCTTCAAGAATTGACTCCAGAGAAATCCTTGTTCAACCACTGTTGATCAATTTTGTACGATGCACTAGCTAATGTTAGCCAAGCCGCTCAATGAAAAAAAATGAAATCGATAACTGGGTGCAAGATATGATTTTTAGACCTAAGTTGTTCGGTCATCAGACCTCTCACCCTAGGTCTTTCTTTTTTTGAACAGCTTGACTAACATTAGCTAGGACACAAGGTACAGTCAAGTGCCTCTACAAAGAAAGCCTCTACAATGAAATGACCTGTATGATGAAGGAATAATTCTGTCCTGGTTCTATTGTGAGCTGTGTGGTGCACGACCTTTACAACGAAGTGACCTGCATCAGCTGAACTCTGTCACTCTTATGCATTCTCAGTTTTATTTCACATTTCTTTTTCTTTTGCAGGTGCCATCGGCTTCAAATAAAACAATTAACATAACCCTTGAAAAAATCCTTTCTGGAGGTGCAGCTGAGACCTTTCACTCTGCCCTGAAGGAACTTGTGAAAACCCGGTTGGCCACTTTTCTGTTCTCTCTCTCTCTCTCTTTTAACTGATAGCCATTGTGTGCCAAAATTTAATCGTGCCCTTTTGATTTTTGCTGCAGCACGCCACTGGTGGCCACCCCGGAGCAGAGCAGCACTTCCGTCACTCAGGACTCATGGGTTCCCACACCGCAGCCTGCAAGAAAGCAGGTGAAGGATGGGACAAAAGTGCTGCTTATTGCGCAGCCCTTGGCTAGCGCTACAACATCTCAGACAAGCACAGAACTATGAAAAATGTTCATGGTTTAGATAATTACAGATTTCTGTACAATATATGCATAGCATATTTTTTCTAATCTAATGTTTTCATAGTGAAACTTGTAGCAGTACATTTTTTTTTTATAGAAGATCTTGCGGTGGGGGGGGGGGAAATTGTGCAACTAATACAATGACAAAGGAAGGCATGAAGGCAAGTACTGCATAAAGAACATGGAATACATAGGGTTCATGAATTAAACAGCACATGCACAAAACAGGCCTATCATAATTGAGGTAACCAAAAATGTGCCTCAAGAAAGCTTTCTCACTATTATAAAGCCTAATTACCGGGTTGCTGACGCAAACTTTCTCGTGTCTTGGTAATAAAATGTTTTCCTATATCAGTTGTGCCTCAGGACAATGCTCAGCATTGTTACATTGCTCAGCGATATTAGTTTCCTTTATTTTAATTTTCCACAATTCTTACGTTTGCCCTATTGTTTATGCAACATCCAAGCTTTTGTTTGCAAGCATCTTAGTGTGATGTATTGAGCTGTGATTCCACGTGATAAATGAAGAAAATACAAGCAGCAGTGCTGAAAGCCCACTGCTTTAGGATAATGTTTGATTGGCATAATGTTTTATGTTTATGCATGCAGGCTGAACCATACTTCATGATCTGTGAGGTATTTTGCTTTTTAATGGATGTCCTTGATGAAGTGTCACATTTCTTTTTTTCTTTTCTGTTTGCTTTCCAGAACTTCAATATGGCTCCAACAGTGCCCGACGTGTCTGACTTATCAGTGGGCTTATCGGTGCACTCGAGATCAGGAAACATGTCGTATGGAACACATGCTGTGACTTGCGATACAAGGACAGGTGTATTGAACATTGGTTCGCTAGGAGGGTGCTTTGCTCAATCGTCCGATGTTGCACAGAACAGTCGGAATACTGTAACACCAGCTCAAGGTGGACCAAGAACTCCTTTACAAAGCGGTCGTGTTCACGATTACAACGTTGCTGTCGCAGATGCCCATTTCCGACTGACCCAGCAACAACAGTGTGTACCTCCAGCTTCTGCAACTGAGCAACACCTGGGAACAGAATCAGTGCCTGTTGGTGTCTACGAGCTGATCAGGCGCCAGGACGAGCAGTTGCTGGAGCTCAGACTGCAGATTCAACGCCTCCTATCTCCTGCACAAGAACAGAATCAATCAGGGCCACCGGCCTTGTCTCTCCAACCACTGGCTGGTGGGACTGGCAAAACAAGTGTGGTAAGACCATGCTATCCCATTACAAGAGGACCACATAAGAGACATGCATAGTCCTATGTTTGGCTGGTTGGAGACTGTTACAACCCCCAGAAAAAAGTGAAAGATGTAGCGCAATGCAAGGTTACAGATTTTAGCCTTGCATGGCCACAGCCACAATTCTCCATGCACCATCCTACACACGTACAAGAGTGGAACCTTCACTCATAGACAACATAGTATTAGCAAAAATCCAGGCTCCCCGACCTGTAGATACTGTGGAACCTATCCCATGAACAATGGGATAGGTACAATGGGATGTGGGAGTGCCTTGCCACATCCCATTTCAAAAGGACAACACTTTCAAAGTTATGGCAGCTTGGAGGAGTGGATCAATTTCACATAATTTTTGAAAAAGTGTGATGGCCAGTTCTGGTGCAGCACATCAAGAATGTGCTGGACCTGGAGGCCTGAGTCTGTCAAAGAGACCTAGCCTGGGGCCTTTGTTGCTATGGGACAGAAATGGTATTTCCTCCACCTATGTTTGGCTGGATGCTACACTTTTTTAATTGTCAGCAGCAGCAACGAAAGTTGCTGCTGCTGCAATCCTATCTGATAAGATAGGACTGCTGCTGCAGTCCTATCTATCCAGCACAATTTGTGCTGGATAGATAGAATACACCTCTGGAATATAAAACACAAAAATGAAATATGCTGCCACCTTATAATTGCCACGAATCTTGGATCTTAACAGCGTCTGCTCTCGAAATCCAGGAGGGACAGCATTGCAAAAGAAAAATATGCGTGGACACAACCTGAAAACTTTTCCAAGGCCTTTCCTGCACACAAACAGGCAATATAGAGTAGGTGAAAATGACATTAAATTCATAATGCTACAATGACATCATCAGCACTATGTGTCGCCCACAAAATTGTGGAGTTCAGCCTGCATTTCCTTTTCCTATCAATCAACCTTTAATCAGCGGATTACGTATCAAAGTTTAAAGGATGCTCTACTAGTCTGAAATGATGTATTCCTCTTTAGTGTCCCTTAACCCTTTCAGGGTTGATTTTTTTCGTCATATGCGATCGCCGAGGGTCGATTCTTTTTATGCGGACTCCAATTCTTCTGAGGGACCTATATCAAAAAAATTTTTCGGAATTTTTCTAGGGTGACCATAAAGTGAGAAAAAAATATTTTGCTTGGTATATATGTGCTGTTTATTCATGAATAACAACAATAAAAAGAGGAAATTAACTTGTAAGAATTAAAAATTTAATGCATTGTTATGGACGTAGTTCAAGGCTTAGAAAATGCACACACGAGAATATTTCGCAAATCTAAAATGTTCCTGCTATTACACTAATATTTACATCCATAGCGTAATCGAACTGCGTAGGTAAGCGCACTCAAGAAAACTGTGTGGGTGTGTGCCCGTCAAAAAAGCAAAACGTGTGACAAACTTCCATTAATTTTCATCATATTGTCAATCAAAGGCAATTAGCTTTCACGAATCTCAAAAAAGAAAAGGAAACGCATGCACGGCGGCATCCTTCCTGTGTGCACCCCTGTGAGCACTGAATGAGCGAGGAACAGGCGGACGCCCTTTGAGCGATTAGTAACGAGATAGCCATAAGTTTTGCGAGCGCAAGAAGCTGAAGCCATCCGTAGAACAAAACCCCAACCGCCCGCCCGCCCACGCGCGCGCCAATGCGCGAGCGGTAGTATATAGACGCGCAGGAGCAAACTAGATCTAAAACGAACCATGCAACGAAAATCGAGAAAGGAAGGCGCGAGAAAAATATTCCCTGTGTTCCCACATAGTGGCAGCACAAGCCAGGAAAGAAAACGTTAGGAAACTGGCGTGCTTTTTAAACATACAGATGGCGCCGTAAATATATGGCAACCACCGTTTTGGTCTTGTTCACGGCACCGTATATTTACGCCATTGACCTTGAAAGGGTTAAATGGTGTCTCACCAGCCCACATAAAAAATTTTAGTTATACGCTGGAAGTCGTTACGTACCCGCAAGAGTCCAATATAATTCGCATCACACCGATTCTTCATTTTTATCATTTTCTCGCTTTTATGTGTCTTGTTATCACTGTTATTGACAAATTTCATTATTGCCAAAGCCTTATCTTTCAATCTAGCTCCACTTCATTTTGTGTCACTTTAAGCCATGCCTTCCATTACACATATTATTACTGAGACATGTATTAAATGAAGCAAATTTCGTGTCCTTCTGTCCAGCAGGAAAGAAATTTATTACGTCATTACGATTGTGCAAGCTCTTGCAATGAAACCTTTTCCTTTTTCATTTGCTCTGGGCAGGAGAAACTGACTTGTAATGCAGCGACCATGACAGAAGCCAGCACACAGCTAGTGCATCGATCTGTTCAAACAGAGAAGACCACAACTGAAGAGTCCTCTGTTGAAAAGGGCTGCACTTTTTGTGGCCGTCGCAAGCAAGGACTGCCTGCATCAGAAATCCCGGAGCGTGACACTGATTACACCATCTTTTTTCCTGAGAAGTCCCCTCACTTGGCGCAAAAGCTTTCCCAGAAGCCTGGCCCAAGAACAGCACCGAACTTGACTCACAGGTTGGTGCAACTCATTTTGTGCAGCAAATTGTGAAGTTTGTAGCATAAGTGCAAGGCTATCTACTTGGTCGATATTCATCATTGATGTGAGCGCAAGCGCGTAAAAACAATAGCATGTGACTTTCCATGTCTTGATTATCATTTGCTGTTTTTTCTTTATTTATTTTTCTCGAAAAGGTGTGATCGCCTAATCATAGATCAAACACTTGAGGGGTTCAAATGCTTTTTTTCCCCTTCGTTTTACTCTCCTTTTATTCAGGGTAGGAGACCGTCTGTTGAAGGTAGGGGAAGTTGGGGTAGTAACTACTGTTGCAGTGAATGTGGTCAGATTGCTGAAGTCTGATGATTTTTCACGACATGGGAAATGTGAACATGGCTGTTTCAGAACTGTCCCTTTTTTAATTTCAGAGATCCTGCCCGGCAGCCCCCAAGGCCTGCCTTTGCACACAGCAAGACTTCAGATCTGCTTGTCACACCCACTGTTTCCTTCAGTGATGATCTCTCTCTGTTGCCTGGCAGGTTGGAGAGAAGGTACGAAACAATCACAGTATCTTAAACATGCACGCTTTTCAACTGTCTCTGGTTTCTGTGCATAGTAAGAAAGAAATAGATAATCGGTATTGATAGCCGTTAGGGATTCAGCTAGAGATTCTCGCGATGTAATTAAGTCAGTTACATAAAAAAAAGACAATTAAGAAAACTTGGTGAAATGTTGGAGGGAAGTAAAGTCAAACACACTTATCTTCCTTGGTACACAGTACATTTGTTTTAATACCGTCTATAGAAACATGTAGTAGTTTTTGCTGCAGAACCACCTGCAGAACGTAGACGGCAACATTGTGCACACTATACACCAACACAAGTGTGTTATTCATTTATTTATTTATTTATTTCTTCAAAGGTCTCTTGTTGAGACATTACATCACGTCTATCTTTGCATGGTAAGTAGCTGCGTGGCTGAACAACTACAAAGAAATAAAAATAAATGTGCTGCAATGGCTTACAAGTAGTGTGCTTGCCTGGCACACCCATGGAACCACATTCAATTTGTTAATTCCTAACACTTTACTGCACTTTATTTACTTTTTTCTTTGTCACTGGTTGCAAGTGCATCCTTCAAAGCGTTTAATGCTATGGTATATGCAGTTAGCTGTGCAGACAGATAGTTCACTTAAGTGCGATTTTGTTATCACCTGTGAAAAAGTTAGTGGCATATCATCAGTTGCCAAGAGGCTAGGCCTAATTTTGCACCCTTAACCGGCATGTTTGTGGTCTGCCATTTATTTGCTTGGAAAACTGGCTTGACTGAGGTGAGCCATTCAAATAACCACCTATTCAGTAAATCAGTCTGTTGAATACTAATACCTACCCCAGTGGCTGCATGGCAGTGGTGTTCTGCTGCTAAGGACGACATAGTTGGTTTGACTCCTGGTCGCTGCAGCCACACTCTGATGGGGGACATAATGCAAAAACACTTATTCAGTGTGTTTAAATACGTAGTCCTATGTAATTGGGGTCATACCTAGCTAAATGTACGAAGCAGTGAGCTCGACCATCTGCAGTTCTTTTTTTAATTGTCAGAGTATACTTTCTTGGTTTGATAAGTGTACTGATAGAATTTCTTGCATGATAAACAAATTTACCAGCATGGTGAACAGCATATTAATTTTGCAAGGACAAAGCCATTGAGAGCACCATACCTGTACATATGTTTTCTTGAAGCGTGACTTTGCAGCTCACCCTCTGTGATTGGCATCCTTTCATTCTTTCTTTCCTTATTAGACATATAGGATTTAAGAATTCTTAAAATAATATTTGCATTCCTTCAGGTTGTTTTAACTGGTTGGCCATAGTGAAATTGAATATGTGTAGAGCAATGTAGAGGTGCCAAATTCGAAATATGTCGCATAAAACAAAAATGCTCCGATAGTTCGTTCTCAAATATCAGGGTATCCCGCTCTCATTTGCACAGTTCAGTGGGCTGGGCAAACTATGTATTTTATTTTAATTTTCATTTTTCTACATCATTATTATGTCATCATCATAATCATATCTTATCATCATATCTCTAAAGGCAAATCTCGAAGGCGTCAATATTATCGCGAACAGGGCCTTAATAACCGAGAAACTGAGGTAAAAGCGGGACATGATTAGAGACTCCACCGGCACATTCAAGCATTTGACTGATGGCAAAAGCACTCCTTGGTTAAATTCTACCACTAGTACTCAACCACTTGTTGCAGAAAACATTGAAGATGACATAAAATGCTACTTATCCGCTTCTGTTTCATTTTTAGAAAAATAGAACTAATTGAAATTACCCTTGACAGCGACATGGGTGGTCAAAAGGTTTCGTTTTTGCTCGCTGCCCATGCTTTTGCATTTCAGTAGTTTCGTTATCGCGTAGTGCTGCACTGGTTTTGCTGGCTCGCGAAACTTACACAAACTGCAAGTAGTAGAGAATTCAGCTTACATGTGATGTCGCACCATGCCCGAAGGGTCTGCACCACTTGAACAAAAAGCAGCTCCAGCGGCGAATCCACCGCTCTGTCTTGGCTTGATGCCACCGTTTGTCGGGCGCCGTTACACTCATCAACGGAAGCAAAGGGCGGTGATGGCATATGCTACGCCACGACTCCCAGTTGGGAGGCGGGACATTTGAATTTCGAAAAAGGCATTTGGACGATTTAAATGCAATTTTTTTGTAAACGAAGTCCTTTCTTGACGCGAAACAAGCGTTATGAGGTTTTTAGAGCGGTATTTAAACAATGTTGCCCACTGCTGCGGTTTACCACCCACCCCTTTGAGAGGTAACTCGCCGATTAGAATGGTCAATCTTCTGTCAAAATTTTCTATTCTTTATTTTTTTACTATGATCCTCAGGTGTTGTGTGGGAAAATATCAGAGAGAAATGTGAAGTAGAAGTTGAGAAAATAGCACTTTTCTGGTGCACTGTTGACAAAAATCGGTATACAATCAGGCCTCAGGAGCTGCGATCTTGATGACGTCGTAAAGATGAAATATAGAGTGTACTAGAAACAGGGAGGACGGAAAAAGCTAGGAGGAAGTTCTGCGCAACAGGATTGAAGCCAATTGAGTCAGCCAAACAAGTGATCATCATGTCAGAGAGCGCTGTAGACTGTAGCAGGATATTACATATGCAGAGTCTTCCCATGATATAATGTGAACCACCTCAGTATGAAATCTTTAATCTTTCTCAGTGGTATTGTGTACTAACCTGGACTGCAAAATCAAAATGGTGCTCACATTGTAGAATTATGATTACTTTCTCCTCATATTTTGGAAGTTCAATTATTAATCTATGATCATGGTTTAGCAAACCTTCGTGGTAGGAAGGCACACTATGGCAGCGAGACAAATGTGAAGCAGGAGCTCGGTGTTGCAGGAGTGTTTCCCAGGGAACAATGCCGACGTCCTCTGCCGGGACGTTCATCCACCCGCGGCTGCACTACGAAGAGGAGTCGCGGGTGAGCGGTCAGCGACGTGACGAGCTGAGCTTTCAGGTGGACCGCATCGCGCACAAGTACTGCCCAGAAGGGGCTGGCCTGTCGGCGTCCCCGTTGACCAAGGGCGGAGTGCCGCTTTCGCAAGATGCGCAGGCCTATCTGCACAACTATGGACTCGACTCCCGTAGAGCACGGGAGGACGCTGCCGGAAGAGTGGACAGCATGGAGCACATACTGGACATTAGCGCTCTCAGGAGGCTGCCCAAGCTGCTCTGACCTCCGAGATGGGTCGTTTGTCAAAGTGACACAGGCATGCATGACCAAGCATGGCTATGTGTGGGCCTCCTAGGACTCCAAAGAGTGAGAGAACTTGCAAGTTAGTTCCTTGAATCTGGTGCAATTTAAACGTTGCAGTCACAGCATGCATGTGTAGATGAGTCAATTGTGAAACCATCTGGCACGGCAGCTTTTGTCTCACTACGCGTCTGCTACAGGAATTGGCCATGGCTCCTCAATTAAGGTTGTGTGAGACTTGGAAAATGAGTTTCAAAAGTTGGCTGTACAGCAGTGGTAATAAAAGTTATGCCTGTAAAATTTGCAAGGAATTTTAAAGATAGACACACCTTGCATTAAGCCCAAAATTAGTTTTAAATTTAATTTAGTATTTTTCATTTTTGTTTACTTTTTCTGTATATGTACTTTTTTCTTAGATCTACTATTCGCAGAGTATTGCAATTTTGTACACAAGTAGCAAGCAACGCTTTACAAAAATGGAACTAAAATTATGCATGTGTAACAAAAACTAGATTTGTTATGCTTTTTTTTTACTTTTGTTAATGCATGAAAATTGCCACTTATGAATGTTCTTTTTTTAATTCCCTGGGCTGTAGTCTTTTGAAGTGTCAGCATTGCTATACCCTTTCTCTTTGTTTCTTCGGTCCTTTCTTTCCTGTTTCGCTTCAGATCTCAGCTTGAAATCACTTTTTTGGACCCGTAGTCTGTCTATAGATGTTAGTGTTGACACACAGAGAGGTCCAGGGCTGGCTCCCAAATGTTTCAACACACTTTCTTGTGCTACATTTCTATATACAGTACCGGTTGCCATGAAATTTCTGTTTTGCCATTAGTCGCTGACTTCTTCCCATTGTGAGTACATCTACAGCACAGGTGGACAGCGTCAAAGCTTCATGTGCAACCATAAACAAATGTTTGGTTCAAAACAGAAGAGCAACATGAGCAGCCCTAGTGGCTGAAAAATGTACTGCACACAAGACAAAATTCCAAACTTCAGAGCATAGACTTTCTGCAAGTATCCGAAATGAAGAGACCATGTCGAGGTACACTCGCTTTTCTTGTGAACACGTCAAAGAAAGAGGAAGAAAAAAAAAATTTTTAAACCGCGAATACCCAAGTGTGATATATTTTCTGAAAGATAAAGAAATTCTCTATCAAATAATTGCAAAATCTTGAAATCGAATTTTTTGACCAAACAAAGTCTTGCCCCGCCTTAAGACGTAGCTGACCATGGTAACAACAGCTGCTTGAAAATCTGGAGCATTGGGCACTCGAAGAACAGATGGTTAGTGCCATTCTTCCTGTTTGCGCTGATGTGGCACATTTTTGCGTTCGAGCTGTGCCTCTTGAGTTCACTTGCAAAATGCGGCTCTAGCATGTGCACCACCTTTCATGGCCTTCGGCTAGTTCCAACAATGTAGATCTCTGCATCCCTAGCTGCGGTATTGGTGCTGCTTGTGTCTTCAAGTGCCTTGTTCTACTTGACTGCTAAAGCTTTTGGAACGTGGAATTTCACTTTACCTTCATGCGGTGCTGTAGTTGCACGGGTAAGTGTCTGCTGCACCATGCAATTCTTGCAGGCATTTATTAGTGAAGAGCTTTCCCATCGCTGCTTCTGAAGATTTCGCACTAGGGTTTCCTCTTGTGTTTGCATGCTTTCTGATGCACATCCACAGCAATGCAATAAGTCATGTGCCAGAAAGCCAGACGTTCAGTTTAGTGCCTGCATTTGAATAGATATGAAATTTGTGTATTTCGCAAAAAAGAAAATGGTAATAAATAGACAATTCTGCCTTTTTTATTGATATATATGAACACTTTAGTAAGTACACTCAAGCCATAGCCTAAGGTGATATGTGACCATCGAGATGTTGGGCCGTGAACACAGTAGTCAAAGCAGATAAAGCCACCTGGAGAGCTCTGTTTACATTCTGACATTTCAGCTTATGCTCTGTGGACTGTTGCAAGTAGGCACAGAAGGCAGTCCTGTACCCTTGCTGGTGCTTTCGAGCAAGTGTTCATAACAGGCCAATATGGAATATTGTTACACCCAGGATGTCGTCAGACTGGCACTGTGCATATTGAATAATGGTATATGCATTGGAGAAATCTCCTGGCATGATAGAATGCAACACTTCAAATGCTTTTACCCTCTCGTATAAGTCTGTTCTGCACTAAAACATAGGGGGCACCATGCTTGTTTATAGGTAGCCGAAATTCTGTCCATACTGACGCTTTAGTGCATGTTATCAAGAAGATACAATGATATGGGTTGTGCTCATTTGGCCTTAACTTTGCGAACCAGTCTTCATATCTATGTTTCATAAGTATGCTAACATACGTGCTAACTCTCCCGAATATTTTTAGTGTTTACGGATTCAAGCTCGTTGTACAATTTCACAAATGTTTCAGATTTTACAAAAAAATTTAATTAATAAAGAAAATCGCATGTTGTTTTCACGCTCATCTAAAACTATGAGTGTGAGAACAACACAGGGACAGTGATGAACACAGCAGTGCTCTCTATCTCTGCATTTGTAAGGTGACACTTCTTACAACAGACCACGATAATCCAGGAAAAAAAAAAAAAAAATGTGCGTACTATCTGTACGCACATTTTGTTCACAAGAAAAGCGAGTGTACCTCGACATGGTCTCTTCATTTCGGATACTTGCAGAAAGTCTATGCTCTGAAGTTTGGAATTTTGTCTTGTGTGCAGTTTCATATCTATTCAAATGCAGGCACTAAACTGAACGTCTGGCTTTCTGGCACATGACTTATTGCATTGCTGTGGATGTGCATCAGAAAGCATGCAAACACAAGAGGAAACCCTAGTGCGAAATCTTCAGAAGCAGCGATGGGAAAGCTCTTCACTAATAAATGCCTGCAAGAATTGCATGGTGCAGCAGACACTTACCCGTGCAACTACAGCACCGCATGAAGGTAAAGTGAAATTCCACGTTCCACGTCTTGTGTGCAGTCTGTACTATCCAAAATTAGGGCTGTTATATGTCATGAAATGGCAGAACTTCGCGTTTACCGGTGTCAAACTTGAAGGTGATCGCAGAAACGATGAAAACATCAAAATTAAACTAAATAAATAAATAAACGTGTTTACGCAGTGATCGTGCCATCACACGGCACGACACCTAGCTGTTCACTGTTTAAAAACACTGGTAGCCGACAAATGGCAGTTTCCTAGCATTACACCAGCACAATGGGAAGATTAAAGGCCGGCACAATGGCGGGGACCCTGCCCCAAGAGTCGTGAGTTGATGTTAAATGTTACCTTGCGTGTACCACTGCTGTTTGTCTGCATAGTACACAGAACACACAGAAAGAGGTGTTTGCTTGAGGTGTGGTGCTCCATATTTTATAACCTCTGAGAGGGTTGAACGTTGTCATTTCCTCACATGGCACGTCGCATTGTGGCAGAAGTATTAAACTGGAATTGGATTATGGGGCTGTACGTGCCAAAACCACATTCAGATTATGAGGCATGCCGTAGTAGCAGACTCCGGATTAATTTTGACACTGTGTTCTTTGACGTGTCCCAAAACTTTAGTGCACGTGCGTCTTCTATTTTTCCCCCGTCGAAATGCGGCTGCCGCGTTTGGGATCAAATCCACAACCTCTAGCAATGCCATAGCCGCAAAGCTACGGCGGCGGGCATAGAAGTGTTGATTTGATCGACCACTTCCATAGTGTCGCTTGGACCACTCAGTGCACTTCAATTAATGCGGCTCTCCTTCTGCATGCCCTGGGTAGTCTCTTTCACATATTTGCTTGGTGTTTATTTTTTAGAAATAGCAGCAATGTACTGTACCATACCTTGAACTTAAGCTTATCCTGTTTCCCTGCAAGTAGTGGGGTTTCCTTGCCTTCTCACCTCGCCCCTCTCTTGTATGGCAACTGCCTCTTTTCCTCTCTCTCCTTAGCCTGTTCTTCTCTCTACAGTTCTATCTGCACCCCCTCTGGCCTGCACCTTAGTAGAAAGGGAAGCGCCCCAGTTTCTGCAATGCTTCTGAGGGGAGTCACAGATAATTACAGCTGTCAAGCGGCTAATGTGGCGACCGCCAGGGAGCTCCAGAGGGCATTGTGCACATTCGACGCGGTGGGGTAAAAACAAGTTTCTCCCGTCGCCTTTCCTCTCTTACGCTTTTTGAACCACCCCTAAGGCGGTGTGCACCACAGCAGCAGCAGCATGTTATTTTAAAGCTTCGCTTTAAAAATAACATGACTTTGCTGACGTTTCGGCCGGGGTCCGGCCTTCATCAAGTGTGCACCTACAAGCTCAGAGAGCTTCTTCTTCGTGGTTTGGGTGAGGGAAAGTGCACTTATTCTGTAGCCAATACGGGAGCATGGCACAGCGTATCGGGGATGGGAGTGGGGGATGCAAGATGAGGGGATAGAGGGGAAAGGGAGAGTAGATGTCAGGCAGCATACGACAGCATCATCTAGGGGCGATAGCCGGCGAGCGAGGCAGAGGCCCAAGGGAGGCCGATGTCTAGTGACGATCTAGGAGCCCGTTTGTATACACATATTCAAGCAGGCTTCGTTAGAAGGCACCTGCAGTGTGACCTCCACTTACCCCTGAGTTGAACAAAGCTGCGTTCCATTGCCCTCTTTGCACGAGTGATACACATCAGATTATACATAACAGATGATATATCGTAGGGCACGTTTATGAAATGACATCTATATTTCCACATTTCTTAGAAATTCTTGTTGCCCTGCTGCTATGTTCATACTTATCAGTTCACCTTGTAAAATAATTTTTACTTATATTTTATTCTTCACACAGGCATAGACTTTGTATAAAGAACAGCTTGCCCTCAGACAAAAATTGTACCACTTGTGCAAAGAGGGCAATGGAACGCAGCTTTGTCCAACTCCGGGGGGGGGGGGGGGGGGGTCAATGGAGGTCACACTACAGGTGCCTTCTAACCAAGTGGGGTATTGACCATCTTCAAGGTCGCAGCAGCTGCAAGCCCTGTCAAACTTGTCAGCCCTCCCTACATTACTCTGGCTGCATCGGTCATCTTTCCTTGTGGACACCACTGAATGTGCACCTGTTGACGTGTGGGTCGTTCACAAACTGCCTACCCATTTTGCTTTCCTTGAAGTTTTCTTTTTTCATTTTCTTTTTCATGCAAGTTTGCATTCACGGTTGTTTTCGTTGACTTTGACATGAGCCAGTGCACGTGCTGGTATTCTTGACACCACTACTTTTTTTTTTCTTTCTGTACACGCGCGAGATCGTAAAGTTCATATTCATGTTTTTGTTTCCTCTCGCTCGTTTTCTCTTCTTACTAAGAAAATGTATAAATTGAGCTCTCTGAGCTTGCAGTCGCACTCTTGACGAAGGCCGGACCCCGACCGAAACGTCAGTAAAGTCATGTTATTAAAGCGAAGCTTTCTTTGCCTCTTCCTTCGACTTTCCCACTGCTGCTGCTGCTGTGGGCTGCTGTGGCTGCTGCGGTCGCACGCACCGCGTCGGAGGGTGGTTCAATGTCGGTCATTCCAGCGACGCAAGCGACGCCACGCTGCCCTCCTCCGAAGCAATCACCCGGTGATAGAAATCTGCGACGCACTTCGGCGGTTCGGTCTGGCGGTGGTCATGGACGCGCCGATGAGGAAAAAAGGGAATAGTAATCACATGTGCAGCGTACCGAAACCTTGCCGTAGCGATTGTTCACTGCTAAGGTATCTTTAAAATGTACTTCAAGACAGGCGTAACGACCTGAGGCACTGGAACTAGTTAAGAAGCTCGCACTACGTATACCTTTGCATGACACTGAATCGCGTACAGTGATACCACTTGTCTACAGCGATCGAGCCGACCTCTGCGCAAGAAAGAAACAAATTATAAGGGAGGTATCGAGTTACGAAGAAACAACTAGAAACGCAAGTGGGAAAAACGTGAAACCCGTTCAGGCACAAGTACTTTGTCCTTAGTCGAACAGCTACGCTAGATTTTAGTTCATTTGCTCCGCCGTACGCTGCTCGAGGCTCTATACGAGCGCGATCACCCTTGTGCGTTAAAAGAGTTTCGTAAATTGTTGTATTTTACAGCCGTTCTTTTAGTTGGCGTTTCGAAGCGCAAAAGCTTGTTTCTTACTGCAAAGGATTAATTTGTTGAGAACAAGAGCGCAGACCCTTTTCCTGGCATCACTCGAGTTCACCAGACGACATCCAATCGCCGTTGCACCCAATTAAGGTGCGCAGAAGCGCGTCTAACACGTTCCCGGACCTGTCAGACAAGTTGGCGACCCACACCCGAGGCGCCGCACGTGGAGCTATTGTCCCACTGCTTGACTCTTTCCGAAAGTGCAACGGGAGCCTGGCAATGTTCCAGGTAATCTGAGTCCCGAGCGAAGTTGTTTTGCAGCTCTGCAGGGTCGCTCGAAAACAACCCGTCTCCCCCCCCCCCCCCCCCCCGCTGAGCGCTTGCAAACCCGGAGGCAACGCCATGGCAAGTCACCCCTGGGACAGTGGAGCCCTTGGAGCGACCCCCCTGAGCCGATTGTAACGGCACTTGCACGCTAGGAGGCAACACCGGTGGCAAGTCATCCCTCGGGCAGTGGAGCCCTTAGAGCGACCCCCTGAGCTGAATGTGACTGCACTTGCACGGGCGCCTACCATTGGAGGAAAATGACACCTGAGCGCGCTCGACGATTGGCCGGAAATGACGTGACCCCGAGGCACCGAAGGGCTTAAAAGCCAGAGACGGAGCAGAGAAAGCATTCCTTCATTCTTTCATCTCTTTCGGGCTTCTTGCCACGGGCCGCAGCGTCCGATTTGCTTCCGGCCATCAATGACTTTTGATTACTTTGTCTTATTACTGTAAATAATGTAAACAAACCTCCAGTTTCATCTTAAAATCCTCCTCAACGTCGGCCAACTACCGCACTCAACGGCAAGATCTAATACCTGGTGGACAGCGGTGGGATTGTCCTCCAGATCCAATAACGCTGACCTCGGTGTGTCTAATGGAATAGTAAGCTGTTGGGCTAGTCGGTCTGACATGATTTTTGCAAAGGGGAGCGCAGAATCGTTGCGGAAGGAGGAGACGTAGACAAGAAAGACGCTCACCTGCGACTAAGTATATTTTCAAAGACAAAACGATTTTACACAACCTAAAAGGGATCAGAAAAAAGCACGGCGTTGACCTCGTCTCCACAGCTTCTCTCAAGCTTTCTCGGTTGGGCGCCCTTGCAAAACGGCCACAACAAGAACAAGACCTGTGGAAAGAAACACACGAAACCGCTCGCCTCATGTGCTACCGAAGTGGTATATAAGATACCACTCGACTGTGGGATAGTTTACATTGGACAAATGGGCGCTGTCTTAATGACAGGCTAAGATAGCATTCCTCATCTTTAAAGGTGCTGAGCAACTCCGCGCACATTCCTGCGCACTGCAGGGATTGTGGCTGTAAACCCCCTTTTCGATAAAACCGAGATTAAAAGCAGATCCAAAGGCAGGCTCGAAAGGGAAATCCTCGAGGCAGGTCAGATTCACGTACATGCTAACCTTTGTATTGGTGCCCCGGCAGTGCATCTGATGGATAAAGAATTTACGTTCCTAGCCCTTGGCTGACGTTGCTCCGGCACCTCCTCTGTCACTCTTCCCCCGAAGGTTCTTTTGGAATTACTTCTGTCAGGACACTTACACGTGCCGTTGTTGCTATCACCTACACTACAGTTGTCATTATTGATGTAGTGATGCATGCTCCGTTGTTAAGCGAATTTTATATATATAAGAAAATGTAAACATTTTTTCTTTTTTTTTTTGCAATTCTCTATGACAGCGCATGAGCAATAACGTTTCTGGTGCTTTGTCTCTGAATGTATACTTACTTGCGAGTGAGCGTCTTTCCTATCCACGTCTCCTTTTACTGCAACGCTTCTGCGCTCCCTTTTGCAAAAATCGTCTCTAATGGACGTGATGCCGCAGCATATGATGTGACCGGCGTTGAACGTAGCTTCGCCTTCATTTACACACCTTTGCATCTCTTTAGCAAGAGAGAAAGTGTGGTTTGCAGTGAAACTAGATGGCCTGACGTGCTTTGCTGCTGGAGATGCATACGCTTGCGAGATCGACTTATCACCGTCTCGGCAGCCATTTTGACCGATATGAGTCAGAGGAAAGGCTACGGGAGAAACTCATTTTCACCCCACCGCGTCGAATATCCCCAGTGCCCTCTGCAGCTCCCTGGCCGTCGCCACATTAGCTGCTTGACAGCTGTAATTATCCGTGACTCTCCTCAGAAGCATTGGAGAAACTGCTGCGCTTCCCTTTCTACGAACGTGCGAGGCCAGAGGGGATGCAGATAGAACTGTAGAGAGGAGAAGGAGAGAGAGAAGAGGCAGTTCCCATACAAGAGAGGCGGGGGAGGGGGGGGAGGTGTAGTGAGAAGGCAGCGGTTGCGGGGAAACAGAATGAGCCTAAGTTCAAAGTACGGTACAGTGCATTATAAATTAAACGCCATGCAAATATGTCAAGCGGGCAACTTACGCAGGGCGTGCAGAAGCAGAGCCGCATTAATTAAAGCGCACCACAGGGTTCAGGGGACACTACGGAAGCGGTCGACCGTCAAATCAAGCTTTGCGACTGTGGCATTGCTAGAGGTCGTGGATTTGATCCCAATCGCGGCAGCCGCATTTCGACGGGGGGCGAAATAGAAAACGCACGTGCACTTAAATTTTGGGACACGTTAAAGAACATCACGGTGTCAAAATTAATCTGGAGTCCGCCACTATGGCGTTCCTCATAATCTGAATGTGGTTTTGGCACGTACAGTCCCATAATACAATTCAATTAAGTTTAATACTTCTGCCACAATGCGATGTGCCATGTGAGGCAATGACAACGATCAACCCTCTCAGAGGTTATAAAATATGGCGCACAGCAACGTCTCAAGCAAGCACCTCTCCCTGTGTGTTCTGTGTACTACGCCGACAAACAGCAGGGGTACACGCAAGGTAATGTTTAACATCAACTCACCACTCTCGTGTTAGCCGAAACATTGAAGAAAATAAGCTTTAGCCGTCAGCATCACCGCTAATTATCATCGATCAAAGCATCCAGCACGGAAAGCTTCGCTTACATCGATTCCCACAGTGCGTGGGATTTGCATATATTTCTTTTCCTACGTGTTTCTATTCCTTGAACTGTGTGTGTGTGTGATTGACCCTCGACGTCTGTAGATACAGTCGAACGCCTCTAAGGAAAACTTGCACGTACAGTCGCGGACAGAATATTACGGACCATGAAATCTAAGAAAAAGCTGAATATCTCCGCAATCTCGCAACGCAATCTGGTATTTGCATTTTGGACCTCGACTAGAATATGCTAACAATGTTGTCATGGACAGTTTTACTGGTTACTGCTACAGGCTGCTCGGGAATTGAACGTTTTCGGAGATCCCGTGGTCCATTTTATTCTGTCCGCGACTGTACATATAAAGATTCGGTGTATCCCGGCCGAATTTCTATATTTCGTGGGTAATGTGAACGCCGTTATAGCGAAGACCACTGCAAAGAATTTGCCTGTACAACGGAGGAGTCTGGGCGTCCTCGAAGGCGGCTTTTTTTTTCTTTCTTTCTTTTTTTTTTTTTTTGCAACGAACGCACGTTGTTGTGACTTCGGGGTGGAGGACGAAAGACGGACTCTTTTCGCAGACGAAGAAGAAACGAAAAACTTTATACCATATTTACAGATAGTGGATGATAGCGTACAGGTAGCAGTAAGAGCGCGTCAGACCGACTGGGCGGCTAGAAGCGACCCTCTCTTCTCACAATGGGCCGGTTCTCCCTTAAATCCCTTCGGCGACCCCTCCTCGGCAGGAACCAGGTGGGGCAGGGTGATGACGTCGCCCGCGTCGAATTCTTGATTCGTCGCGCAGATGGCTGGGCGCTTCTTGAAGTCGCCTCCCGTGTCTAATTATTGATTCGTCGCGGAGAAGTGGGAGCTCCCGTCGCCTCGTGGTAGGCACGTGGTGCATGTAGTATGGCAGCTCCCGTATCCCTCGTGGTTTCCACGTGGTGCTCATGGTATGGGACAACAACATGCACTAGGGTACACTCCAACATAAATGGGGCGCATAGAGGCGCCGACTGACAGGAAACACCCCGCGGGAGCTCCTGGTCTTCACAGCTATCCTCTACACCCCAGACGCAAAGAAAGAACTGAAATTGCTCAGCTCGTACACCGTTTTTTGCAACACAGCAGCGGGTGTCGGGGCCAACGATGACGTGTGACATCTTCGGAGCCACCAAGATCGGGAAGGAGGCAAATGTCGACAAAAGCAGGAGTGCCACGAAGACAGACAAAAATTTTGATAAGGGGGGCAAAGGCGCCATACGATGCTGTGGAGCTGTGCCTTAAAAAATATTTCATTTAAATACTGGGGTTTCACGTGCCATAACCACGATATGAATATGAGGCAGCCGTATAGCGGGAAACTAGATAAATTTCGACCACCTGGGGTCCGTTAACTTGCACCCAATGCACGGTACACGGGCGGGTTGCAGCAGTCCCTTGCGTCACGTCCGGGTTTCACTGCGGAACGTGCCGTGAACCTCAATGCCATAAGATCGGCTGCACTTTCACGTTACTTTGGGCGAAGTTTTTAGGAGGCAATTAACACTGTTTGCACCAACTGGCTGTTGAATTTATATCTTGATGCACGTGCTTGGCCTGCCGTATTTCGCGAGCGGTACGGTGCGCGATTTTCACAACGAAATGACATGTCTATAATGAAAGCGTTTGGAGGTCTCAACTTCTTCGTTATTTAAAGGCCGAGAAGAAAGGAAACCAAGGCGTCCGATTTTTGTTATTTGCAACCATGTTTTCCTTTGCCTCATTATCAGTGTCGGCTTCATATGTGGTCGTTATAAAGGCGTTTGATTATCTCACCCAGTATTTCCTGCATTTCCCGCTGACATTTCAGTCTGCGCTGATATTATGCGCGGTGAAAGTCGTGGACCTTTTCATTCCTGGCGGCGTGTAACTTCGGCTTTTCTCTTGGTGCATGTTCCCGCGATCTCATCTGTGTGCCATCCTGACTCCACCCGATGAGCACTCGTATGACACGCTACTCCCACATGCGCCCCCCGTGAACAGGACTTGCTGTTGACTATGTCTGCTTTGGAAAGGCGACAGCCGCGACACTTTAGCGAGTGATATGAATGTCTGCTGTAGGCTCGTAGGCCTCCAGGCGAAACCCTAATCTCGAGTGTCCAGCGATATTCTTCGCCACGATCTTGCCTTGGACCGAGTGCACTGACCTCGGCAACTCCGCCCCCCGAGAAAAGTTGTACGGCCGAGATGGTGACTGCCGGCACGAGAAAGAACTTGACGCAATGTATTTTAGGCATTTTTTCAATGCAGTGCTTTTCGCAACTGCAACTTAGTGATAAACCGCCTTGCAACGTTGCTTCGATCCTCATTCCGTAAAGACAAAAACAATTAACGCATTCAGTCAACCAGATTGAATGAAACGATATGTTCGTCATAACCAAAACTGCAACGATTGCGGCATAGAGCGAGTTAAAAATTAAAGAGCGGCATGGAACCCATATCGCGTTCTCGGAGACGGCATACCTGTCCGTGTCTTGACCGCGCGGGTTGTTTGTTGAAGAGAGAAAGGAGGTGTAAAATTGAAACCCCCAGAAATTGTTGGTCATAAGCACACGGAAGTCCAGGGAAATTTTGTAGACTCTTTTTTTTTTTTTTTTTTCATTAGGTGCCACGCTTTAAATCAAAACAATAAGGGCACTGGCAGAACCACGACGAGACAAGAGCAAATCGAACAAAATGAGTTACGTGATTGTCCGTGGCGTGCATACCATTATCGCCCCACCGGATAAAAACTAGGTAGTCGTACTGATTAACATATATTGCCAAGGAGACTATTCATAATCTATATAGAGCTGGCAAAACACTTCCGAACGGGTCACACTGCAACTCGTCTACACACCTGCTCCGAGCGCTTTCGGTCGTGGTCGTCGTGCTCGCAGACTTGCCACTTTCCTCCTTCCCATAGTTGATAGTCGCGGATGATAAAAACCCGTCTTTTCATCGGCCGAACGCGCCGTATCGTATGCTTGCTTTAAACAGCCTTCAGAGCAACTTCTGTGTTGTTCTCTAACGCATTTGAAGCCATATATTAGTACCGATGCCGTCTGAATAGGCGCAGCTTCAGGTTAAACGTCATGTCGCTGAAGTATCCGTGTTCATTTGCTTCAGGGAACGGAACTCCAAGTATGACGATGTCTGCAAACTACTGGTCGGCGTTATTATTACCGCATTATTTCGCACGAACGCCTTCTGTTCGGCCTCAGTATGAGTTGTTCCTTTCAGCGAGTGTACCTTTTGAAGCATTCGAAGCATGCATGCCGAAGCATGCATGCATGCCGAAGCATGCATGCAAGGTGGAGGAAAAAAAAAATATGAAAGGGCAAATTTGACGTCCACCTGACATTAGCCAATGCCACAAAGGAAGCCGAAGTGAATTTCTTCAAAAACAAAGCTTCGCAATTGAAGGAAAATTTGCGGTGGTCAGAGGATCGAATCCGGGACTGACGCCTTACCGTGATGGTCTTCAGCTGCGAAGCTATATTTTCTGAGAAACGCGTAAGGGGCTTGCTTTGTAGCTTCGGCTATATACCGTCGAGTGGACGACAAATGTTGCCTCTCATCGTTTGGATCAGTGACATGCGGTCTTGCGCAGTCGAGGATTGTTAGCTTTTTTTCAAGCATTGTTTGTGCATGTCAGATTTTTGAAGACCTGTCTTCGTCTGCGCCACCGTACGTTCAATTAGCAACTCAGTGGTCTTTTTGTATAAAAGGATGCACAGAACGGCTGATTCATGATTGCATTGGCGACTACATTTCGAGAGCGGCGAGCTTGTAGAAATGACCGTGTGCGTATCTAGCGAAAGGGCTAAATGGAAAGAATCCGCTATGTAACGGGCCATATGGCAGCCGTCGAAGTAATATGAAAATGACCGTCTACTCTGTATCCGAATGTTTCTTGTCGGCATGAATTGTTCCTCACTTCATCATCTCCACCCTACCGGTGACCGTCGTCTTCGTCACAGCGACAGAATAATTAAAGCCTTCTTTTTTCTTTTCAGTTTCCTCAGGGGTTAGCCTCGCATTCCTTTCCCATCATTATCCTCACCGTCATTCCACAGAATGCATGAGAAATCATTCATCACGAGTCGCAACTATGGTCGTAACTCACAGCCGAGAAAGTTGTCACTCGACGCGCACCTGGCGCGCTTCGAAGGCAGCGAAAAGTGGCCCTCCTGAGGGTCCTAGTGCCATGGAGTTGAGGGTCCGATCATGAGGCGAATTAGAGCTACAAGAGCGGCTCTTCGAATTATACCCGATTTCTGCGAGGATGTGTAATAAGTAGTTAAAGAGGAAGCTTTAGCTCGGGGCCAACTCCGATTGCCTATATTCTATACACTTGCGTAAAACGCAGGAATGCTTTCATGAGACAACTAGAGGAAATTGAATGAAATTCGATGCGTTTGCTAGAGAAAGTTTAATTTTAGTTGGTGTAGGCAGCAAAATTTTGCTTTATGGCCTGGAATTTGATAACATATTTCCAGAAATCGGTAAGCTTAAAACAAATTGCAGCATGAAGTTTACAAATTTGTAACTCTGCATCAGAAACAAATATCGCAGTTTTGCTAGCTGCACCTGGGAGAGAATCGAAATCGGAAAATATGATGTGCATTTACAGCTTACCTGAACTTGTTACAGTGGTTACGCTAATTTTTGCAAAAGCTATGTAAAAATCATATTTCCTAATTATTGTACATTTCAGAGCAGTGTATAATACATAAATTAGGTCTGCTTTAGATGTAATAATAGGTTCAATTTACAGAATTGCGATATCACTTTTTATTGCCAAACTACTAAAAAAAATAAATTATGGGGTTTTACTTGCCAAAACCACTTTGATTATGAGGCACGCCCTAGTGGGGGCTCCGGAAATTTGGACCACCTGAGGTTCTTTAATGTGCACCTAAATCTAAGTACACGGGTGTTTTCGCATTTCGCCCCCTTCGCAATGCGGCCGCTGTGACCGGGATTCGATCCCGCGACCTCTTGCTCAACAGCCCAACACCATAGCCACTGAATTACTGAGTCTCAAACTTGATAGCATTTTCCTTTTAATGTTAGAATTCTCAGTTTTTATTTAAGAAAAAACGACGGCCTAAATAAAATCTCCTTCCTACAATCTCAAGATTTTAACATTTTCTTTTAAATGCAATAAACCTAATCAACTTCGCTACATTGGTTGCCGGTTAAAACGAGGTCTCCGTTCCCATTTAGATGGGAATATAAAGTCGTGTTGACAAACATAATTATATATGGCGAAGGGAACCAGCTAAGGCGGGCTTGATTACCCACAGGAAGGTGACGCGAAGGTAATCGACTGATTTACTACGTTTCTTTTTCTTCAAACGTCGAGCGTGCTTGACTGCATTCTGCCGAGTTGTGGTTATACTAGTATGGCCTCAAGTTTACCTTGGCTGGTCATGTTTCGGGTGAATCATTCAGCGCACGCGGTGCTGGTCTTGGCGCGTTATTGAGACGTCAGAGACCCGTATAAATCAATGCATGAAAAAAAAAGCACTGTACGCACGGTTGCTGCGGGCAGCGGTGCCGTTGAAACCGCGGTCGGGAATATTCCGTCGAACTGGTCCCAGTGCGAGAGCCATGGCCGGAGAGAACTGCCCGCGTGCGAAGAAAGTGTGCGAAAAAAGCGAGCGGGCGGCGGCCTTCGCCGCGGTGCAGGCCGTCTGAAGTGACGCGTTCTCCGAGGTGATCTCGGAGCACATGCTTCATCGCCGTGGCAGTGACGAGGCCTTCCCGGGATTCAATTAATAAGTGGGTGCCTCGCCCGCGGCCCTTGAGGCAGTCTGGTCACGCTGTACAGTGTACCGTTTGTCCGTCCACGCATGCATAAGCGTGCGTCCGAGGTTCGACACGGAAAGCGTACATTAGGAATAGGCGGAGTCGTCCTCCAACAAGGTTGCTTGGAAGTTGAACCACTAATGAGTGGCGCCATAAAGCGAAGTTAACGGCATAAATAAAGGGCGTGAATAAACACGGACGTATATTCGTCAACAACATGGAATATACATTTCTTAATTTCGCGTTCTTCGGACCAGTTAGCATTTGAAGCTCGTTCTGGGGTTACTTTAGTTTTAGCAGCCGAAAACTAAATTTGAGGTTAATTGTTCCCACTGAAAAAAAAAAGGTATACCACCACGATTTTTGATGCGCCTGCAGCTGACTCCCACAGTTATAGGATTTCAGTCTATATATATATATATATATATATATATATATATATATATATATATATATATATATATATATATATATATATATATACACTACACGACACGAATGTGTTCCTTTATTTCCCGAGAAAGCGGATCACTTCAATCGGTACCTCCGTTTAGATTTGCTGTGTATACCATTGTAAGTTGAGTTCGAATTTACGCGCACCGCGGTGATTTACTGGAAGGTCGGCGGAGCTGTCGCGCTTGGCGTCGGCGCCTTTTTGCATATTGCGTTCGAAAGCGCCCTTGCGAGCTTTATCTGCGCCGATCTTGCTCCATGATGCCGTCTGACGTACGCCGGCGTGCTTGTTTGGAGGACGGCGGCTCTAGCGTTGACCTCGCAGTCGACGACCTACAACAGGCTCCCTCGAGGCGACCAAGTTCAACGGCCGCCTGCCCGCGCTTGCGGCCGTTCCACGGACGACCCGTTTTACGCGCTGGTGTTTGGGCAAACTGAACAGAAGCAGAGGAAAGCGTCTCGTTGCTGGGCTGGCAGTGCGAAAGTGTGTATATAGTACTTCCTCACCGAAATCCAGCGCCGGAACTTTTTCTTTTATCTGGCTTACCTCGGCGATACTTTCGCCCGTGATGTAACCGCCAGCCGCGACGTTTTCGCTGCCCGCTCGTGGCATTGTATGCGGAGTACTACGCCGAGTGAAAATAACGCTGGTGGAAAGTATGCCCACTGTTTTAAGTGCGAAATTTTGCAAGATCCGATATACAAGGATGCTTAAATTCTCTATTTTATATTGTGTGGGCGGAATTGTTCCGTGCGCGTTTGTTTTGTTGGTTAATAAAATATAAATCAGTAGCCGTTCTTATCTCTCACTTATTGAGTACTATAAACTTCTAAGCTTAGATGTTACTTAGTTGCAGCAAGCCATCACCAGATAGAAAAAAAGAAGTGGGGCGGGGGGGGGGGGGGGGGGGCAGTGCGTGGGTATGTGTATGGCTTGGGTCGTCGATCCAAGCATAAAGCGATTCATATGTTGGAAAATACAGTTGAAATAAATTGAACGTCACCACAGCTCACGACGGCAGAACGTGAAGTTAGAGCACATTTTTTTTTTCCGCAGACAGTGGCGCTAACAGCGAAGTGAAAATCAAATTCGCCTTTAAGAGTGGAGCGCGATAACATTCAAACATCCCTGAGTATTTGTCACGCTTCCCGACAACCGCAGCTTTCTTGCGGATGCGCGGAGGCGAGCGCCATCTGGATGGTGTTGTTCCAAGAGACCGAGCGGGCCGCGCCGCCCTATATATGGTAGCAACGCTGAAAAGGGGGTTTGCGTTTTCGCGTAACAGAATTGTGCTTTCTGGCATATTCAAATTACAGTTCGACGCCACCATGTATGTAGGTTGTGTATAGGTCGTACTTTACGATCTTTCTGGCGCATTTTACTTTGTGGTATTCAATTAGTCAACCAAGGCCTCTGCGTCACGCGGTGGGCCTGCGTCATTGTGGTTCGGAATGATTTTTCGCCTAAAGACGTCCGACGCCGACACCAGATATATTGCGACACGATGCTCTTAACGATTTCGCGTTAAAAAATACAAAGGTACATTAAACACATACGCTCGGCGCTGGCGTGTCTTCGTTCCTTAGCGCTATTCGTTCTTGTCTTCTACTTCTTGCGCTACAATTCGCACTTCCAAGATTACTTAAGAAGCCACATCGCCTTTCTCATTAAAGGGGAAAGAAAGGTCACGTTAAAAATGTGAAAAGTCATCAAGCTAACGTAGCACGTCAGTTGAGCAGACTTCTCTGCTTTAGCTTCTTGAAGCGTTGGGTAGTAGCTGGCTGCATTGAGTTTACGTTGCATGTCCGGTCCTTAGAGCTGAAGATAAGTCAGACAAGTGGCCACGACCCATTTATAACTCATAGCCCCACATTATCCCGTCCTTGCATTCGATTTGTTTTTTAAACTTATCGCTCCTAATTCGGAGCATATATAGCAGTAACTCTGTATATATCTACTTACGAAGCAGTCAGTATTGCGTTGGCATCTGACACTGAGCAGCGGCTTGCCAGATCAGTGTATGAATCGCTGTGGCAGAGCGACTTCTGCACGCCAAATCTCGATGGCTGCGCGCAGGATCTCGGCCACCCATCAGCATTTACAACGTGAACTTGGCTAACTATGTAGTGGCTGGCCAGGGGTCTTATCTGCTCGAGAACCGGTTCTTGCAGTAACGCCACCAGCGCGTCTCATAGCGCCTCTTGTGCAGTCTGCACATTCGCGCGTACGGCATCACTGCCTTGTTGTCATGTATAGCATCTGCGGGAAGCGGCAAACCAGCTTCGTTTAGTGCGAAAGGGCGCCCTGGCACAGGTCTCAGCTGCATCCCGTTGACCTTGGCCTACTCGTTCCAGTGACTGGAAGTGGACAGCACTGTCATCGGACGCAGCCGTTGAATGTTTCTGTTTTTCTTCAGTCATACACGCAACTGCGCTTGCCTGCATGCGTGTCAACGATCATGAAACTAATTAAACACGTTTGTCAACCAGTCAAGCAAGCAACTTGCACAAAGGAAGGGGGGGGGGGGGGGTATTGATACTCGTTTTTTGAACACTGAAAAAAGAATTCTAGGCCCCGATGATAGGCACGTATAGTGGCACAATAGTGGTTAAAAGCATAGAGTTCCCTACAACAAGTCATTGACTACGACATCTCTCGCAGACAGTTGTGGCAGTTGTAATGTGAAACCCCAAATTTAATTTTATTATATGCGATCGCACTTGTGCATATGAGAGACAGAGAATACAGGAGGCAGATTGGGGTATTCGGATGACGGTGCCATTCCTTTATTTTGTTGACTGTACTGGCTTTTTGATTGTCGGGTTAGCACAGCAAAATTTTATTTACGCATGGAACACATCAGAAAATTACCGATGCTAAGCTTTTTGTCATACAAGTCCGACGACAAAACGCAATCCTCCGTGCATAACACATTAAGCTGTCGCTTCAACCATATGCAGAATGATCAACGAATGGTCGAAGCCTGAGAAAGCCGTAGGGGAAATTGATTGTTATGTTTAGTTGAAATTTAGATACAACAATGAAAAGATTGCGGCAGATCCAACGAATTGGAATCTATATACAACGAAGCTTTGTGTGAGTGCATAAAGTGTCGAAACAGGAGTACACGCACACACACACAAGAGCGGGCGCACACAAATTATACCGAGCGTTTTGTTAAGCGAAAACGCTCACTACTGTCGAGCACGACGGACGCCTTGAACGCATCATGGTTTCAGAGGCAGCAATGCGCGTACGTACGTAGCGCAATTCAAATCCATTATATCCGCAAGAAGCGTTTACTTCCTCATTACCGTGCAGCTAAGGACGCGCAGAGTTACTGTACATGCTATACAGTAACTCTAGGGATGCGTAAGGGATGCGCGAAGGCGAGCGTCATCTGCAATGCTACAAGGAACCCGGCGGCGCGCGTGCTCCGATGTGATTCGTTGGCCTATTCGGCAAGAGCCACGGCCAGGCCGTAGCCACTGTCACGAAACCCGGCGAGATTCGCAAAGCTTCGCTTTTAAAAGGAGAGAGTGGGCGCTGGCTGACGCTCCTGCAGGACTAATCTTGTACGCATACACAAATACCCCAAGAGGCCGGGAGGATGGTTCGTAGCAATTAAAACGCGCCGCACTCGTTTGTTGGTTTGGCTCGCACGCGCAGTAAGTTCTTTTAATGCAAAAGCATTGAATGCCCCATGAAGCAGAAAATCCGGCGTCCGTTGTTGGTTGTCCGATGGTACCAAAACCCACGCGAACGAGTGATGACGTCACGTTCCCTGCGCTGGACCAGCTGCGGCTCGCACTGTGAAAACCCACGGTGAACAGCCACGGCGTCGGACCTGGCCCGCTCCCAAAATTGGATTAAGGTTGCTGCAAATTAGGGCAAGGTGGATTAAGGTGGAGTTTTAATTTAGGCGATAACTTAAACAAGTTATAATGCTTTCGCATTCAAATCACGTCATGATACTTCAGTGATTAAATTTTTTCGTGCACTTTCATTTCACTTTGCGATATTATTGCTATATCAATTATATGGACACTCTAGGTGCATTACCGCTGTCGTCATGATATTCCGTACAAAGTGCAAGTGCGATATTATTTATGCATTTCACTTAAAACATGACGTTTGCTTCCCTTGTGTAGACCTCTGAGAATCCTTGGATACGTTTACGATGATTTATTCTTGCGTCAATTCATCGCTCTAATCATTCGTTGGGGTCAGCGATGACGGTGGTGTAATGGCGCGATATCGAACTCGCCGTGCGTACCGGCTTGCCTCCCTGACCGACATTGACCACGATTAGCCCGATTCCGTTCGGTAGGCCGCGAGCGCTTCCGCCTCTGCGTAGAGGTCGGCGAAACCACCGGAAGCGCGTTCGACCCGCCAGCGGCGAATCTTGGTTTCGACGGCCGCGAGCGAGCAGTTTGCGTGCGTCGCGTGCCCATGCGAAGAGACCATCTCGCAGCTTATCGGAAAACCGGAAAGCGTCGGAGGTCGCCCTGCTCGGCCGTCCCGTACTGCCCCATGAAGCCCCGCCGCCGTCACGGTGCCACAATTGACGCAACCGCCGACGTCACACCGCGGCGCGGCGCTCGCGTCGGGACGTTGAAAAACCGGCCATCGTCCGCGGACGGGTCGTCAGAGAGCAGCGCGCCAATCTCGAAGCAGCCATGTGCGACTTGAAGGGGGAACACCGGTGCGTTGCCATTTCGGGCGAGACCGTCAAGTCGGCCTGGAAAAGGGTGATCGACTATTTCTCGGCGCATGGCGGCGACAAAGCAGCCGAAGAAGAACTGCGCACCTACGATGAGGCGCCCGAGTTCCTCCGCCAGAACCCGTTCATCCTGACGGGCTACCGCTGCAACTTGGCACTGCGCCGGTGCGCGCGCTCCGCATTCGAGTGGAACAACGAGACGCTCAACATTTGGACGCACCTGTCGGGCTTCTTCGTCATGCTGGCGCTGTTCGTGCACGACCTCGTCCAGCGGCTGGACGAGGTGTCTCCCTCTGCGGTGGACCGCGCGTTCTGCGTCGCCATCTGCCTGGCGTACATGACGACGCTGCTGCTGTCGGTGGTGTACCACACGTTCAACTGCCACTCGGAGCAGTGCTACCAGCGGCTGCTCAAGTGGGACGTTCTCGGCGTGGCGCTCAGCCTCAGCATGACGTTCCTCTCGGGCGTCCACTTTGCCTTCAGCTGCCGGCCGGGGCTGGAGCTCGCCTACGGCGGCGTCGAGCTGCTGCTTGTCGCGGTCGTGCTGGTGCTCAACTTCGCGCCCCGCTTCGCCGACCGAGCGGAGCTGGAACCCGCGCGGCTGCTGGTGCTCAGTTCGCTGGTCCTCTTCGGCCTGGCGCCCACCGCGCACTGGTTCTCTCTCAACGGCGGCCTCGAGGCGCCAATCGTCCGCCTGCTCCTTCCACGCATCGCTGTGCTCTTCGGCCTCATCGGCATGGCGTTCGCCGTGTACCGCTTCCGACTCCCCGAGTGCCTGTGGCCCGGCCGCGTCGACTACGTCTTCTCGAGCCACCAGATTTGGCACGTCATTGTGTTCCTGTCGCTAGTCTGGTGGCACGAGACTGGATTCGTCTATTTCCACTTTATGCGCAGCGGACAGCAGTGCGGCGTGCCCACGTAGTGTTCTTTCGTGTGCGAGGCGTGTGCAGCAGTGTTGTCCCATGCGGGCGCCCAGCACACACACACACACAATATCGTCCGAGCTGTAGAACGCCTTCCCAGAGTTCTGATTTCTGCTTGGGCTGTGTGTTTCGCGAAACATGCGCGCATACTCATCCAGAGCATGGGCCCAATGTTTGTGTGCCCATAGCGAGTGGACAGATACAACTTTCGTTGGAACTTTCACGAGACGGACGCTCTCGCACGACTTCATGCGCGCATGATGTGTCGTATACTGTCCTTTTTTTTTTCGATCACCTGCACATGTCATCAAAGTGCAGTGACTTAAGTGGCAATGCGGGCGCCAACCACGTCACGCATGCTTTCAAACTTTGCACATCATTGGACCTCTTCTCCGAAGGCCGTTCATCCCTTCAGGTCATGGATCTCAACGCTGCCTGTGTACTTTGCAGGCGTGGTCAGTTCCTATTCTTCTCTTGAGTATGTAGAAACAACTACAAACCAAGAGATGAACTACAACGTACCGAGAAAACAAGGACTGGACAATTTCTTTTGAAAAGAAGTTGGTCCATTAGCACCGGCCGACCCTGACAGGTTTTGGCCATCAGTGCCTTGTTAGCATTTTTTTGGTTCGTTAACGATGCTGGCGTTGTGGCGAACTTATGACGTGTATTTTTGCCAAATAGTATACTATATGTTTCAGACACTCATTTAAACATGTAATATAAATTGCGCTAGATAAGCGTAACATTTCTGTTGTTTGCTGCTTTAAAATTTTGCTTTGTTCAACAGCGAAACAGAGGCAGCGCTGAGACGCCGCTCATGTTCAAATGAGATAAATGCTGTTCATCAGTGGTGACACTATTTCAGCGACGTCTGCATTTTGCTGTTGAACATAAAGACTTTAGCAAATACGGAAAGGGGGGCGGGGGAATGTGTAACTTCTATAGCGCATTTAAATCGGTGTGCTAGTTTGAATAAACGCATTTGTTATCACAGCACTTCTGGTTGTTGGCACTCTTGTTTTCATCTGAGAGAGAGCTTCCTCGACAGTCGTCGCCACAGTTTCCCCTCAAGCACGGGCGACGCGCTTTCTGACGCGCCGCTTTCCACATGTGTGTTTTCCCGTAGTGTGGGACATTTACAGCGAGGCTTGGGTAAGCCTTGGCCGGCGCTGACGCTATGCAACAGCGCGCAGAACAAGGCCGTTCACTTGGCTGCGAAAGCAGCCAAGGGCACCTGCGTAATACTTGGGAGCAGAGCCGACCTTGCTCTCGCCTCTTCGGGATGCATTTATGCTCGAATGAAAACCCTTATTATATTTCGCATATCCGTGCCTGAAGCGTCAAGTGCGTCTACATTTAGCATACATGTGCCCAACACACAAGTCAAGATATGGCCTGACTGATGCAAACACTTTGACATAAAAGTTGGATACAACAGCGGTAAAGTTCCTCAGACAAACTGGCCAACGTTTCGATAGGTGGACATACCTTCGTCATAGACCTTTGACTAAGCGAGGCCCACATATCGAAACATCGGTCGCCCTATCAGACATTTTACATCTGTTTATCCAACTTTTACTACACAGTGCTGCCAACACTGTGTTTGGGTCTCTCGACATATATAGTTACTGCAACCAACACGAGTTGGTTGTATTACATCTATCTTGACACCCGCAGCCATACAAAACTCGTCAGCATAGCAAGAAACATGGCGTGCCGCCCAGGTGTGTGAAGAAAACGCTTCATGCGGCTCACGAACGGTGCGCCGCTGTCGAATACGCATGTCATTACACTGGAACTAAAATCCCACGCTCTGAATGCAGCGTTTCGCGTGCTTTGCTAGAGGGAAGTAGGGCGCAGCCCCCAACGACCCGTAGCGGGCGGACCTGCCAAGCGCTCGAAACTAAAACGCCCGCGGCGCCGAGGCTAAATCTTGCTCGCGGGTTTATTGTTTCCAAACAATATTATATATATGACGGTTGGCTACCGAAAAGTGGTGGACTGCATATATCATTCAACGGGGCACGTTGCGTATAGGCCAGCAAGAAAGACAGTTATGCGAAATGTTTGATAGCGAAGACCTCGAGTATATCTCCTGAATTAGCACATGTGCAAAAAGAGATGAATTTGTTCTGTCGGCGTCACATGTGCTCCAGTAGACATGAGAAAAATTGTACGATAATCTCTTTGACTAAGTAACCTATTCATGTATTTTTTTTTTCATAGCACCAATCCTAAAGCACATATTGCATGATAATGATTGTGCGTTGGGATTGGTTGGTTTGCCTCTATGCAAATTGCCAAATCGCTGTGGGTCGTCTTTCTCCGTGTTCTAGCTGCGCTGCACAATTTCATCATGAATCCGAACCAACTAGCCCGCCAACATTCGTTACTCATGTTGCAATTTGTTAACTGAAGCCAGTGGGTGTGCAAGGCGTGTCTGCTTACTAGCCATCATGGGTCTAGTATCGAGTTATTCGTCCCCAAAAATCTGCCTCTAAATACGTCCGCGTTCTGCATAGTTTTATCTCGCAGTGCTTATATGAGGAAGGGGTTCTGGGAAAAAAACTGATAAACACGACGTGAATGCATTTAGCGGAGGGACGGAAAATTTCTCAACTGGTCTTATATATAGTTCACTATCGTGGCAAAGGCAGAGCGCTGTATCCCGTAGTCTTCTCACGCCCTTGCGCTATCCAGAACCTTTACTGTACACAGACTAGCGATATACAACGTCGTTAACTTAACAATTAGTTTCACAGTTCAACAGAACTTTGTAATCTCTATGACATGCTGGAGACCCGCTGAGTATAGCTGCAGCTCAAGGTACCTACTACGTCTCGGGAGAAAGCCCAAAGTATGTAGTGCTGAATTAGTGCCGCGGTACGACATGTAGATTTCAAAACGATGCATTATAAGATTTTTATTGCCAAGACATGCTTTTCTTTTCCCAGATTTCTTAACCACCTCACTCATTACCCCATACAACTTCGACCGGAGAACTGGAAGAAAGAAGATTCTCATTCGTCGACATACTTGTCTTGTCAAACCACAAATGGCTACCAAAGGTATAGCTAATTCGACCGCAAACGAACACAAAATAAAAGCAGACAGCGCCAAACTCTACTTCCTGATGATAACGGCACCAAAACGGTCATCGCCCGCATCCTTAAGAAAGGAGGCCAGTGGCGCCCACAGAGCTACACGCTCGCTGACTTGCTCGCGTAACAGTTACTTCTTTCTCTCTCTAGCAGGACGTTCTTCGGGTAGTCTAAAAACGTGCTCCGATAATTAAAAAAATATGTGGCGCGCTGACTGTTTGGTCAGTTACAGAAACAGCTCACGAGAAGGAAATACCGCGTAACACAAAATCGACCTCCGCAGCTATGCAAGAGAATGTGCTTTCCGAACATTCAGATGCCGACTATAAATCTGAACGAGACGGAGATCTTGCAAAGTTGTAAAAAAGTTGTAAAATAGAGGTGTTTGCTTGAGGCGTTGTTGTGCGCCGTATTTCATAACCTCTGAGAGTGTTGAGCATATTCATTGCCTCACATGACACATCGCATCGTGGCAAAACTATTAAGCTTTAATTGAATTGTCGGGCTGCACGTGCCAAAACCACAATCGGATTATGAGGCACGCTGTAGTGGCGGACACCGGGTTAATTTGAATCCGTAGTGTTCTTTAACGTGTCCCTAAATCTAAGTGCCCGAGCGCACGTTGGTAGTAAGATAAGCGCTGCATTTTCTGTAAAGCTTTTGCAGGGGTCACAGATAATTAGAGCTATCAAGAGGCTAATGTGGCGACAACGAGGGAGCTCCATAGGGCATTGTGTACATTCGCGCGGTGTAAATGTCCAATTTTTCGCGTCGCGTTTTCTCTCTGCAACGCTACTTCCATGTCTGCTCTGAACCACAACCCCGACGTGGTGTGACAGACAGCAGCAGTTGAGACAGTTACGGCGCTGCACTTATCTCTTCCGTCTCCCTTCAAAAATCACTTCACACAAAGTCGAAGGAAGAGGCAAAGAATACTTCGCTTTAAAAAGACAGCACTGGAACAAGGCTAAAAAAATAAGAAAACGTGGACGAATTATGAGCGTTTGTCTTTCATGTTTTAACGATAGGTTTATTGAAAATATTTGACGATCAAATACAGGGTAAAGCACGAAAAAGCTAGAAAAACAAAAGCAAGAACAAACAACCAAAGCGATAACAAAGTCGCAAAGCACATAGCACCAGAGTCGGCTTGCACGAACATTTCATAACGAAAAAAAATTACAAATGTAAGAGCGCGTTCTTAAATTCTTTATTTCCGTTATTAAATGTTCGTGCAAGCCGCTCCAGGCGTAGTTATGTGGAACCACAATAGGCGAACTCATACTTTGGGCCCAAAGGACATTGGACTTGGCCGGCTCTCACATGGCTGCACGTGTACTTTACAGAATGGAAAGTTTCCACCCTTTCATGGATGAGCCGATCTGTGCGCGTCATAAGAATGAGCGATGGATCTGCGGCACAGAGAATTGAATTGAAGGCTTGGGTCTTACGCGCCATAACCGCGCTATGATCATGAAGCACGCCGTAGTGGGGGACTCCGGATAAATTTTGACCACCAGGGGATCTTTAACGTGCCCCCAATGCACGGGGCACGGGCGTTTTTTGCATTTTGCGTTTTGTGACGTTACGAGCTATATTTCTAGGCATAGCAAGGAACTAGACACATATGCGTCTAGCCAGAACGACATGGCTCGATGTGCGACTTCAATTTTGGGACGCCTACAGGAACCAAACTAATAGCTCAGGCGACCAATAAAGGAGAGCTGGCTAAATAGCTATGCTGGGCAATGATGCCGCATGCAGCGTGCCTCTTTTTTGTGTAGTGGCAATTTCGTAATCGCAGCGGAGAGCTAAGAGGATGAGTGGTTAGGAGTGAAGCCACGGAAAAGGCAGGTGAAAATTAAATTCTGGGGTTGTACCCGCCATAACCACGCTCTGATTATCAGGAACGCCGTGGTGGGGAACTCCGGATAAATTTTGACAACCAGGAGATCTTTAACGTGCCCCCGATGCACGGGCGTTTTTGCATTTCGCCCACATCGAAACGCGGCCGGGATTTGATCCCGCAGTCTCGAGCTTAGCAGCAAACACCTCCGCCTGGGTGTTCTGTGTACTACGCAGACAAACAGCAGTGGTGCACGCAAGGTAACGTTTACCGTCAACTCGCCACTCTTGTGATGGACTGAGCGTTGAAGAAATTAAGCATCCGCCGTCAGCATCACCGCTAATTATCACTGCAGCATCACTGCTACTATGGGAACTGCCTCTTCTCCTCCCTTCTCTCTACAGTTCTATCTGGCCTGAGCGCTCGGCGAGTGACGTCATGGAAAAGAGGTCGGCGGCGTACTCGGGGATACGGGTTGAATGATGGGATCGCGCCCTTATGGGCAACGTTAACCAGAGCGCAGTTATTGACTTTTTTTTGTGCATAGTTGAGCACGCAGAGAACAGAGGGTGTTCTAAGATTGTTTTATTTATGCAAAACTATTTACGCGCTGCATTATTAAAAAGCCCGTCCAAAATAAATGAAATGGTTCAACCTTAGGATTGAGAAAGAATTTCGGGTGAATGATGACAGGGAGCATGGCTTATATTGAAAAGTCACAGTGCTGCACTCTTTTTCAGAGTAGCTTCTTTGCCTTGATTTATCGTCGGCGTCAAAGAGTTCGCCGTTCATGCGACCACAAAAGTTCAACAAAATGTTAGCACTGCACCATAACACATATCTCATGACAACTTCACTGGTGTGCCCTTCTTCACATTCGGGACACATGTATTTATTCCAGTCTAGATTGGGCTCTAAACGAATAATTTCGCTTTCGAGGCATAATTACATACAGTACCGCAGTTCACCCCATATTTATAACACCTCAAATGAGTTTAGCAACGGCGATACAAAACATTCGTGCAACTATTTACAAAGAAACAGCTGCCTTATTTTCTTCTTTGCCTTAGCATCCGCACCCAATATTCTGTCATTCATCTTGCGGAAACATGAACGCATGATTTTTCGGCCCCGATTTGTAATTGCTCCAGCAATTGGGCACGCAGCATTTATTAGGCATATCCTGGCATAAACGTAATCCACATTCCGCGGCAACGAAGGCTTGCCGGACACACAACAACAATCGCAGCACATGCGCAGAGACTACATGCATGGTTCATGTCCAGAAAAAAAAAGTGCGCTCGGAAGCATGTCGCAGCATGCCAGGAATTTCCTAACCCCGAAGCTATCAAAGGAGTGGCAGGGTTTCCGAAACTAGAATTGTTATCCCCGTCGTCGCCCACTCGGTCTTCCGCGTCTCATTTTCAACACAGGTGCGCCGCTCGTAGCTTCGTAGCAAGCTGCACCGAACATGTGGGCCTCTTTTGCGTGACGTAGCTCAAGGGGAGAGGGTACAGCCAGAAGCCCTTAAGTTCTCTAGAGAGTGTAGAAAGGGAAGCGCTGCAGTTTCAACAGTGCTTCTGAGGAGAGTCACGGATAATTACAGCTGTTAACCGGCTAAGGTAGCGACGGCCAGGGAGCTCCGGAGGGCATTGTGCGCATTCGACGAAGTTGAGTTTTAAGAGGGGAAACTAAAGCACAAACGAGGCGTGAGGAAATGCCAGATGGGATTTTTTACTCAGAAGAGCAAGTGGAAATAGCGGCCAAACAAACTGAAGAGGAAATATCGGAGGGTACTGAAACTGATTGGACTTACCCAAAGTTAATGAGACTATTTGAGCGTGAGCTAGGTAAGGTGCGAGTCAGGAAACCACGGCAAGGGATACGAAAACTCAAGAGCTGGTGGCATGAAGAGGTTAAGAAGGCCATAAGCAACGTCAGGAGGCTTCCAGGGAACACAGGTATTCCAAAAGTAAGGGAGAACGTGAAGCAGAAGTAGAGAGGAAATGGGTAAACTACATAAAATGCAGAAGCGAAGCATCCTATTTGATCAACGAGAAAATCAAGACAAAAGGGTCCCAATGGCTGTCAGAAGTAAGCAATAAAAAAGATAAACAGGCAGCTAGGAAATTTTGGCAACATCTGAACTCCTTGGGTAATAGGACAAGCCTAAAACAGCTCAAGGTACTCGGTTAGAAAGAGAGGAGGCAAAGGAGCATATAAGAAACATGATGAGGGAAAAATTTACGGAACAGAGAAATGGTACATGCAGTATGTCGGAGAGGGATAGCCCGGTCAATCCACTGCTTTCGCTTGGACAAAGAGAGTGGAAAAGAGCCGAGAAGAGGGTACCAAGTAGCACATCGGCAGACCCGGTATTCCAATTATGTTAATAAAGAAATTGGGCCCGAAATCTAAGACGGCAAAATCTAAGAAAGCATTAAAGGAGGTGGTGAGCAAAATTCTAATGGATGGTAAAGTACCTGACGAATGGAGGCTAAGTAGGATGAGAATGATATATAAGGGAAATGGGGACAAAGCTGATATAAATAACTACCGGCCTATAACAGTGACGTCAGTGGTTTACAGGGTGGTTATGTAGATTATAAAGGACAGACTGCAGGCATGGGTAGAGAACGAGGGGGGTGCTTGGAGAGCTACAAAATGGGTTCTGGAAGCATAGGAGGCTAGAAGACAATCTGTTCTCACTAAAACAGTGCATTGAAATAGCTGAAAAGGGACACAGACCCCCTATGGCTGGCTTTCTTGGATATCAAGGGAGCCTATGACTGTGTACTTCAAAAGCGCTTGTGGGGCATTCTGGAAACTTTAGGAGTGCAAGATGGAGTAACCAATTTCTTAAAAGATATCTATAAATGTAGCCGGGTGATTATACAATGAGAAAAGCAGGTTTCGGAGCCTGTAATGATTCGGCGGGGGCTTAGGCAAGGGTGTCCATTGTCACCTCTGATGTTTATGTTGTACCTACAAGGTTTAGAGGCCAAAATACAGCAAAGCGGACTCGGCTTCAACCTATCGTTTTTCAAACAAGGAAAATTGATTGAACAGTCATTACCAGTACTGATGCATGCGGATGATATTGTATTTATGGCTGACAATACAGAATATCTGCAAGAATTGATGGACATATGTGGTACAGAAGGAGACAGATTAGGCTTGAAGTTTAGCAAAGAAAAATCAGCAGTCATGATTTTTAATGATAACATTTGCGGCGAGCATAAGATACGGAAGGTCACGCTGGAGATAGTCGATAAGTACGAGTATCTCGGGGTGTAGATAAATAATGGAATTGAGTATCTGACAGAGTACGAAAAATATGTAACGACTAAAGGTAACAGAAGTGCAGCGATTATGAAGAGTAGGGCACTGTGGAACTACAATAGGTACGAGGTAGTACGAGGGATATGGAAGGGGGTAATGGTTCCGGGCCTGACTTTTGCCAATGCAGTTCTATGTATGAGAGCAGAGACCCGGGCACAGTTGGAAACTAGGCAACGTGGTTTGGGTAGACTCGCTCTGGGAGCACATGGCAAGACACCAAATCTTGGTGTGCAGGGGGACCTGGGATGGTCTTCTTTCGAGGACAGAGAGGCTAGTAGCAAGATAGCATTTGAGGAGCGATTGAGAAAAATGGGGGAAATGCGGTGGGCTAGAAAAATTTTCAGTTACTTATACACAAGGAATGTTGACACAAGGTGGAGGAAGCGAACTAGAAAATTGTGAAGGAAATACTTGGGCAGCAGTGGGGAGACAGGTAAGGAATCATCTGTCAAGAAAAAGGTTAAGGAGACAGAGAGGCGTATGTGGAAAACAGAGATTCAAACCAAATCGGCATTAGAGACATACAGGACATTTAAGCAAGAAATAGCAGAAAATATTTACGAAAACTCTAAGGGAAGCTCATTGTTGTGTGAGGCCAGGACAGGTGTACTGCGGACTAAAACGTACCGAGCCAGATACCAGGAGATATACTTGTTGTGCGGGGCGTGTGGAGAGGAGGAGGAAACGGCTGAACACTTGATACTTGCTTGTAAACAACTTCACTCTGCAGTTGTATGTAACGGGGAACTATTCAAAGCTTTGGGTTTTAAAGACTGTAAAAGTAAAATAGACTTTGAACAGGTAGAGATAACTAAACGGAGGCTATCTGATTGGTGGATAATATCAACGCGAAAGTGAAGGAGTAAATACATAGGTATGCATGCATATAGTACCATTCAAGGCTAGGTGGCGCGCGCCGCCGCCGCCCGATTCAAAGGGTTGAGCCTCATTCATACATTCATTCTCATTCATCCATTCATCCATCCATCCATCCATGCGGTCGGGTGAAAACTTGGGTGAAAACGACTTTCTGCCGAGGAGAAAAGGGCGCCGGGCGGGCCTTTCCTCCTCTGGCTTGTGCGACACGGCGCGGCGCTGCTTCAAAATATTGCTGTCGCGTGCTGCGCAACGATTTTGAGATGTTTTAGATCGTATCTTGTGAAACTTACGCAATGTCCGTTCATATAAGGTCGTCAGGGAAGCCTTTCGGTGCATCGGTAACTACACTACGCGGAAATATCTCTTGGGGGCGCAAACAAGCGACGCGCATTATCAGCCACGGTGTGTGTATATGTTGTGAACTATTTTGTGTATATCGGTTTTAATTCAACGAAGAGAACCGGCGTCTTTGTATTGCCAGCATGAAGTAGTAAATCTGCTCACTATCTGATCGCTTGGCGTAGGGACTAAAACATAAGAGCGCATGCTCGTGTATGGCCAACCTAAGGCAACCACGAAACATCTAAGCGGCAGGCGCTATGAAATATTTGTGATACACCAGCATCGTTCTCACGCATTTCAAGTCTAGTAGGCATGAAATCACTATATGTCTACGCTAGCTTCCTGCGTGAGGCCGGTGGTGCTGCTCAACACAGCGATCACTTCGGTTGGTGAACCAGCATGACACATATATAAGCTATATGTGCTTCGGCATTGCCTTTTTGCCCTTTAAAGCCATAATGCCCAAAGTGGATCGCATAAAAATAATGCGATGGCTATTGTTGAAGACAAAATTTCCATAACACGTGTGAGTGCGTCGTAGAGAACCGAACGAGCATAACCGAAAAAAAAAAGTCGGTTATCATCCGCCTTTTCGGAAAAGAAAGAGGAAACGGGCTAACGCCGCAGTACGACCTCGCATAGTCACACCGCACAACGTTTATAGATCTATAGACGTTGATGCCACATGCTTGGACCATGCGCTATAGAGAACAGAGATATCTGTAATCCAGCACCTACCAGTGCTTAGGATGCTCGCGCGGTTTGTAAACGGTCGCTTTGCTGGACAAGTATAGTTCACACTGTAAGGTATGTTGTTATTCTAACCAAAACCGCAGCTTAGAACTAGAGGATAATACTGAAATAAGGCCACATTAGTGACTGGAACTTTCAAAAATACACAATTGATCACAGAGGCTGATTGCAGGCTCGAACATGCGCACACACATCGCGCTGCATGATCCATCCGCCTCAACGCCAGCAGGAAGTCCGGCCATACCGACTTAAACCACTTCAGTACGTCTCAAAGAACCGTTTTCCACGTAGAAGACGCCACGTCATACTAAATAGACCGCACGAGCGCGAAAACAAACGCCAGAAACTACCGCCGACCGTATACCTGCCATGCAAAACGGAGCGCTCGCCCAAGCCAGCATGCCGACACTGCGTTGCAATATACGGTGGCACCTATGAAAAAACGGTCACGCTTTACGTTGTCTACTCTGAAATTTCAATTTAAAGGATAGCACAGACTGATATGTGTAGCGGTTCCTGAGCCCTTCGGCACACGCATGAGCATCAGCCACCCGTCTATTGATCTGACAGAGTACGCGTATCTATGCTCCATGTGCTACCGCCGACTCACACGGCCTTCCACGTGCAGACTTTTTTTCTAAGGATTTTATCTACCGGTTTTTCTTGCTGCGTTAACACTGATAGTGGCATGTCACCCAGGCTGGACACTAAGGTGGATTACATGCTTTCAATAAATCAGTTCCTAGTCAGCACTCGCCTGTCTCACTTCTTGTTGTGTCCTGTCCTGCCGCGCAGTTTGTTACAAAAGATGAACCCGTACCAACTCGCCCAGCTGTCTACGCTTCTTCGTTTCTCAAGTGTATTTGTCTTGAAGTCATTACACAGAAATGTGGTCACTTGTTGCGCGGCTGCAGGACATCGGCACGTTTTGCCACTCGTCCGGACACCTGCTACACAAAGGTGGCATCCAAATTCACGTCCCAACGAAGGCCCCCCTCCAGGTAACAAATACAGGTCTCAAAGGCCATGCTTTTGCAGGCTGCATGCGCCAGCCCAATGTAGTAAATCATGAATCGCGCGTTCCAGCGATCGGGCTTTGAAGTAACAGAAGCCGATCAAGGCCCATGCTTCAGTACTTCGAAGCAAGCGTTAGTAGGGTAGGTTTGCGAGAGCCAAGACAGGTGTGTTCGAATCCACGCCCCATAGAATGACGTCCTCTGGATTTAAAGTGCAGATCTTCAAGACTATGCTTCTGCTGGTTGCTTGCGGCGGAAGCGATTTGGGGGCCGAAAACGCCTCATAGACATTGGTTTTGGACACCACCTATTACATCATTACAATATTACGGCCGGCGTTTCGCGCACCGGATTGCTGTAACGCCCTCTCTGCAGTCACCCAAATAGCCAAAAAGTGCTGATTTGGCTTGGCTTCCTTTGGATAAAAAAAAAAAAAAAGCGGCGCTTGACTCTGCGTGGCGCGAGGATGGCAAATATTGTGAATGCGTTTTCGTCTCGTGTCGTGCGATCGTTTTCTGTAGCATTAGTCGCTGCCGCAGTTAGTAGGTTTGGCCGGTTTAACAATCTGGTTCATGTGGAAACCGTCTTCACCTGTAATTTTAACGTGCTAGAGTTATAGAATGTGTTCTTGGTCGCGTGTTTGGTTAACTCGTTATGAAGGCATGGTTCGCGTGATTGCCTTGGCTGCTTTCGCTAGTAGCTGGTAGATGGCTTTCGCTAGTAGATGGAGACTTGTGTTGTTGCAGCGTCCAACACTAAACAGTCAGGGCAAGGACAAGTATTATAACATACCTTGATGGTCGTGTAGGCACCTTGAATATCCCGGACTATTGGCCAATTCACGCTGGATGCCTGTGCGATCTAAAGATGTGTGGCTTTGCGTGCTTACACCAACTCTGACAAATAAGGAGTGTTGAAAGCAGTGCCGTCTTTTTGTTACCTGGTTGGTCCACATTGCTCTTGTTACCTAGTGATGCCGAAGCTACCCTGGCGGATCGGGCAGTGAAGCTTTTGTTACACCTGTTTTGTTTACAAACTCACCTGAATATTTGCTGTTGTGACATTTCGATTTTCCCCCTTCCATATATACAAAGATACCATGCATTCATTTGCAGGTCACCTATGGTCATCTTATAATTTTGCTGTAAAATCTTAGCCAGCTGCAGTAATTTTTACTCTCGAAACGCATTTGGATGTCCCTACAAATTGTTTGTTTGCATGCAAAACATAGGGTAATTGTATTTTGGGAGAAGAAAATAATTTTAAGCTTCGGTGCAAACGTTATTAACATTCTAAGCCGTATTCCTGATATTTTCTCATTGCTAATATTCATATGGCGTCATGGTTCTTCATGTCCAAAGTTAGTAATTATTGTTTGCCAGAGTGGAAATCTCTCACGTAGAACATGAGAGAAGCTTGTGTATTTGACAACCTCATTTATGCATAAAAAAACTTTGAGTGCGCTTGAGCTTCGCCTTTAAGCGGGGAACGCGATAGCATTCAAAGATCCCCGTGTGCTTCTCATGCTTCCGGGCAACTGCAGCTTAATTATGAACCGTCATACGTTCACCGGAAACGCTGGTGGCGAACGCTATGCACGAAGGCGAGCTTTGTGGTTCTTTTTTTGATGGTGTGCAGGGAACCGAGGGGGCCGCGCCACTCCTATAAGACGGACCTCAAACGTCAGCTGAAAAACGCAATCGCGTTAAAAGGGGCTTGTGTTCGAGTTTCCACGTAACAGAGTTACGTTTTCTCGTACATTCAAATTACAATGGGACGCTATCATGTCTGTAGCTTATGTGTAAGTCGTACTTCACGATTTTTCTACGTATTTTACCTTGAGAAATTCAATTAGTTCAGTAATTTCCTTGCGCCACATGGAGGGCCTGAGTGGTTCGGTAAGCGCGGTTCAGAATTCTTTCTGTCGAAGCGATGTCCGACGCGGGACGCCGGATAAGTCTATAGCCGCAGATCTGCCATTGTAGGTTAATTAGTACAACGCTTTGTGCATACCTGAGCCACGTCCCCTGCCAACAACATATTAACGAGTTTTTAAATTAATAGTGCCCACAACAAATTTCAATGTGTTGGACACTTTTCTGGCTGCATGTTGAAACATTGTCAAAGAGGTTGGGGAGCATATCCACGGTCACTGCATCTGGAAACATCGCATTGCAAGTGTAATTTGCATGATGCTGTACATCTCAGCAACGCCAGCCAACCAGCAGGCGCAGAGGTTCCCTGCAACGCAGTGGAACCTCGCCTGCACCATGCCACAATTGAGAACTGTGGTGCAGCAGCATGCTTTTGCACCAAAGAATATAGGGCTATGGTACAACACACCGTGACTGGTGCGCATGGTGAATTACACTGTGCATGAATCGGACAATCCTTATTTGGTACACCAACCACCATGCTTGCACCATGCCAAAGTGCTACATCCATTTCAGCCACAGCTGTGCACTTCACTGAATGACACTCCACGATAAGGCTGTCAAAGTGCGCTGCACACTGGGCTTCGGGGAAGATTATCTAGCAGATATTGTGTGTGCACCCAATGGCAAACAAGCCAAATTAATATTTGTTCTTGTTCAGGAACCCTGGCCCACGTTTCACACCGATGGTAGCAGAAAGGCATATGTGCTACAATGTTGAGACATCAATTACCATAGACTTAACATTTTGACAAGATGGAAACGATATGACAGTGATGTTAAGGACTCAAGGCACAACAAGGCAAGGACAACGAACGCACATGATGGGACCTGCACAGTTCTTTTGTGTAAGCTCTTCGTGCGACATGTTATTAGTGTCAAGACGTAAAACGTACCAGACCCAGCTTCTCTTTTCAGTCAACAATGTACACAACAGAATTAACCTCTAAAGTTATCACCAAAATGAGTGCTAAAGCCCTTTAATGCTTACATTAGGACCAGAATTCACAAGTGATGTAATATCAATGTTTAAGTGCTCAGAGGGTTCTCAAAGCAAACATTGTTGAGCATAACATGGACATCACTTCCAGCAGCGAAAGTACGCGTGCGATGGCCGACAATGCCACATGTCACGCTCAGTCACTAGTTCCAAAGCAATACACAACACTCTTTCTCACAAAACTTCATAACACTAGTAAAATTGGTTGGTCAAGTTTCGATTTATCCCATTTGAAGTAAGCACATAAAGAGAACATCAGTCTTTCGTCCTTTATGATTAAATCACCACTATTAAATATGAACCCACCTTAAAATTTATTTGGCAGTAACATGTTTGTCTATCCTTGTATCGTTTCTTGAATCGCTCTAGTACAACGGACGACCACGCAGCCTGGTCATGCACTGTGTAATGAAGCTGTTTTTTTTTTCTTCTGGAAAATCACACATACCGACCGCACACACAACCCCCGCCACACCTGCACGGAGCACTCGAGCGTTACGCTGCGGAGAAAAAGATCAGCGAATGGCTGCTGACATCACAGCGATATTACTTTGGCTGTAAAACGAACAATGTTTAGCGACCTCATCCACTACCCCCGGACGGCAGGAAATAAAAGATGAATACTCTTATTTAGGCATAACAAGCGCGCGTACATCCCACCCTTGGGTCATCTGCCATTTACAAATTCTGCCATGTAGCAGCATAGTAACCAGGTAATGTAAGTGATGCTGAATAAGGCTCTTAATAAATCTGAAGGAACCTAAAATAAACAGTTGGTTGCATTCCCGGCACTGGCTGGCCGGTGTGACGGTCCGTGCGATGCACCAGAAGGAAAATAAGCTGTAAGCTCCCGAGAAACCTGGTAAGCCGAAAGCTTAGGTTCGCATAAACGATGCACATCGAACGGAAAAGTGAAGTCCTTACGATAGCTTACACTCTACGCAAGCCACAAGCTCAAAACGTAAACGATCCACATCTCCATGCACTTGTTTGAACTTGCCATTCTGCCGCCAGAACCAAAGACGGATGTGACATCATAGACGCAAGAGAAGGCTCAAGCATTTGTGAGAAACTCTATGGGCTCAAGGATGCGACATACCGGACGTGACGTTTAGGTAAACGTACCGCTCCGTACCGCTTGCGTTCCGTCGACCGAGCGAACGTCTCGGTCTCGCGTTCGAAGACAGCCAAGTAGCCAAGCCGAGTCCTAAAGTAAAAGCACATTTAGAGTCATGGATGTTTAGAGTGTAGCACATTTAGAGTGTAGCACTCTAGCACATTGCCGTTGTTGTCATTGTTTCGAAGGAAGTTTAGGTGTTCTGTGGCAAGTGCCTGTACGATTAGCGTTGACTTTATTTTGTAGCATCGCATTTAGTTGTGCTTTCAAACTTCACCGCGGCAAAACAATGGACGCTGCGAAAGCGGAAAGCATCGACTCTGACAGTAGCCTTGTCTTTCGTTCAATCCCCAGCGGTTTCATACCGAGCATCGTCGTAAGTACAAAAAGTATACACAGTTTATTCACGTACTGGTCACACATTACATTCTTCTGCGCATATATATGTCTGTTTTTCAGGCGTCTGTCAGCATTGAAGGTTGTAATACCGACATATCCATCATGGAGTTTACGGACAAACTGTTTGTCGTGATTTCCCAATACAAGAAACTCGGAACCCTCGTAAGTATTTTGTCCTTCCTCTTGAGGGGAAGCTCGTGCGAGCGAAAAAGCGTTGTTTGAATATAGACGAGGCTGTCGCAGCAACAGTGGTATGTAGAAGTGAACACTGCGCGCCTGCATTAGTGTTGCTTTCTCCTTAGCAGTGTCCGCTCAAGCTATGTTGTGTGTTCGTAGGTTCGGCGTCTGTTTGGGCTTTTGAGGATTCTGCATACTCGTGCAGAAACCTCTCCTGTCTTCATCTGAGTGTGCGCTTGTTTTTAAGCATTTCAACAAGTAAATCGTGACTGCCTCACCAGATCTGCGGCAGCCTCGTGCAGGCTGAAACATTCAAACACCTCTAGAATTATGTGCTTAGTAAGCCTCAGCTCCCTTGGAGATTTGCTAAATTCATCGTGACCTAGGGAATAATTCAGGTTGTCCTGCAGCACCACTAAGAATGTGGAATACGTTAGTTATCAAAGGGCACTGTCCCACAAATCTTTTTGAGCAACCTCTTTTTTTTTTTTAATTATTATTAAAGTTCATGTGGATGAAGTTATCGACAACCATGTGTTACCTGTGCCATGCCATGACGACCTTACTATGTTTTTGTTCTTGGCGCTCTGGGACTAGTCGCCACACAAAGTGATGCCCATGCTGTTTCTATAGGTGCAGTTCATCCCTGCCAAGCTTTAGTGCCACCATCAAATCAGTGATGAGCTTTCTGCTTTGTTTTGCAAGGCCTTCTTGCTTTTTGCGATCTTTTTAACCTCACTTGAGCATCGGTCAGCAAAATAAATGAAACTCATTCATACTCTATTACAGTAGAGAGCATGTCTCAAGCCTGTCTCAAGTGTATTCAAGCTTGCCAATATTCTACTCAGCCGAGCTCATTCAGACTCGTACTCGCCAAAATTCTTCTGAGCCGAACTCGCTTGTGATCACTCGCTTCTACAAACATGCACTGCCATGCGCTCACTTACACACTCTTCTGCTCAGGCTCGCATGTACAGTGCTCAGCGATTGAAACGTGATACCCCGACAGCATGGCAGCCGGCACCTTTTTGCGCCACTGTTGGACGCTGGTGACATTGAGTTGATGCACTTTTGTGTCACACGAAAACAAGTCGTTTTGATGCACTGAGAAGCAATTGGGCCCCCTCGGCAATCACTCAATGCTCACTGGTGGTGCAAGAATCGCTGACCGCCATACTGTCCAAGTATCGTGTTTTGATCACCGACCGCTGTCTTTGGTCATGCTCATAACTCGGCAGTGTTTGCTGATAATCTAACCAGGATGTCAAACTGGAGGTTTCATTCAGGCTCAATGCACTCCGATTTCTTTATTGTTCACGTATTGGTTCAGCTTAGTCCACTTTTTCTAGCCTCATAACAATGCGTTGCCCAGCACAGTTGGCTTGCCTGCATCACACATATGCAGGTTTTGTCAGAAGGAGGCAAAAATTACCTGGACATGGGAGAAAGCAATCAATGTGTTTACATGAATGCCAGTTAATGAATTTTAATGTTATGCAGCCACAGCAGGCCCACACATAGAGCCATATTAGCAGGCAGTAGTGTCGGTAGCTCTAGTGTGTGGCAGGAGGTAAAGCACACGTCGTATGCTCTGCACTCCCTCCCCGTATTTGCCTTTATTTTATGTGTACAATCATAGCTGCATGATCTATGCCCCATGCTCATTTGTTTGCAATTTGCAGGCTTGGTAAGGGCCTCTTAAAACCCATGCCTGGCTTCTGATGTGCCTCAAAAAAAAAAAAAGACCATATTTTGTGCGGCTGTTATTCCCTATATAATATGTGTGGAAATCTGAGCCGCATACTGATTCTATCATTGCATCCTTAGTCTGCCCCAGATTTCGAAAGCCTCGCTCACTTGTGGTCAGGACCTAATGCTAGGTCTGGTGTGTTACTAAATATTTTCACCTGTCTTGTAGAGCTAGGGATGTCACTGGTGCGCCGCAATAGGTCTTCAAGACAGCTTCGGCCATTCACTGTGACAGATTGAATCATTCGACAGAAGATGTTCAGTGCTCAAGAAACGAAGATCAGTTTTGCTGATTAAAGCAGCGAAATCGCAACATGCTATGCCGCAGGTCACTAACCAGCTGTTAGCAAATGGCAAAACTAGTCTTTATATTCATAAGGATGATTCAGAAGAGAGTACTTGTTGCAGTTTTGATGAGTGGCCCCTTCTAGCAGGTGAACTACAAGTGTTTGATGGATGGCTCTACAAATGAGCATCGGGAACAGACCAGCGTTCTTACTCTCGTTTTTCTCTCTCCCTCATGAAATATAGTTCGATATATGTTGTAATATTTTGATATCAGTGATTGGCCATTTGTGCTAGTATTTTTTCTCTATGACTGTACCTCTGCAGTTGTGGTGTCACAATGTCTCACATATGTATTTAAGACTCCTGTATGTCTTTATCATGCCTCTTAAAAGGCTGCAGAAATCAATAAATAAAACAGTTATTTCCTTATATGGTTCATGTTCCAGGTGCTCATAACAAAAGACGCCGCAAACTGCGACAACCCCCAGAAGCTTGTGTACACCACGAAAGTGCTGTTCGGAAAGGACGAGGTAACCTATGAGCAATGTACTTTAGTTCTTGTCAACCATACTTGAGCATAAAAGGCTTGATCATAACGGTCTGCAGTGGTGTGACATAATATATTGCTCTGTGCCTTCAATATATAAACATTGGCCCAGGAAATACCAGTTTTCTAAAACCCTGCATTCAACAAGACCATGAAGCTACCAATCAACCCTCAGGTGGTATAGCCATCAACATGGAGTGAGGCACCATTGTTAATAAAATTTAATACATAAGTAATAAAAGTTAATAAATGTCGTATCATTAAAATGTAACTTTGTGTTCACTGTACATTGGACAGTCAGCAGAACTATTTCTACTGTTAGTTTATTTTTCTTGGCAGTGAATTGTGAAACATACTCTGTAGATAGGCTGTTGAAGGTTTTATTTTACCAGGTAGCATTTGTGTTATAACGCAGGCTCATACGCTTCTTCATAAAGCTCGGGAAAAGTGTTTTGCGTATATCTAGCACTCTACTCTGGGGCTAAGTCTTCGACGGACAGGAAAGAGGCTCTCTTAATTGCCAGAAAGTCGGCCATTTGGTTGCCAGCGGCACTAGTGTGACCTAGTGCGTGTTACTCCACAAAGGAGTGGAATAAGGGGTTTCTTCCAAATAGCTCAGGTTTATGGAAACTTTGTGAGGCTGCACGGAGGAATGCAGAAGTAAGAAAGAGCGTGGCAAATGTTAACAACAGTATAGAGGCGATAAAAGCCCATACAAGGAGGGGTTCTCGCATAGGCATAATTACAGTACACAGTAGACTTCTGTATACATATATCTCGCAATGCCCACTGCACATACCTGCGCTTACCAGAAGTTTTCTTGCTGCCATAACTTGCAGTTCTCGGGAGATATTTGAACATGGCTGGAAAGCCCTGTGCGATGCTTATCCACTTCGCCAACTGAAGTTTTGTGGTAGTAGTGGTCGACAGCAGTGCTTATTCAGTGACTAAAATTTCACCCAGGTTCATTGTCTCACGATGTGAATAGCATGTTTCTTTTAAAGCTTGTGTTAGTTAACACGCAGCAGCTACGCAAAGTGCTCTTACCAATTATTTTTCTTCTTGTGGTGGTTAGCCAGCAAGGACGTATATTGTCAGAAGGGCGCTTCACATTATTTGAGCTTGACATTCCCAAATTGTGACACTTTTGTGTATAGATGCAGTAGTACTCATGTGTTTACATTTTGGCAGTCCTTAAACTGGGAAATTAATCTGCATGTATTGCAATATGAAATACCGGTATGCATTGAAGTTTCCTTATTGACTTGTATTTGCACAAAGGAACCTGTTTGTCAATTGTTAATGTGAGAGACGCTCAGCAGCACTTGGAAGCAGTAAACTTTGTCACTTTCAACTGGTCGTTTTTGAGTGCTATAACAGTTTCATGAAACAAAGTTGTTACATGGTTTTTGCTACAGTGTGCCTGTTGTCTGCATACATCTTAATTGATTTGTTAAATGAGCTTAAAGGTGCACATAAATGCATGGAAATGACCAGTCAAATGTGTGATCTGTAGGAATGTTGACTTTATATGCATTCTATGACCATGCGAGGCATTGGTTATACTTTCATCCGTACTCTTCTTTTGATGTAGAAAGTGGTAGAAATAAATAAGTGAACAGATTGTATCATTTCAGTTTCAGTTTATTGTTCATTCAAGATACATAGTTGGTTGTTAGTAGTATACAGGTGAGGGTCCCGAAGTCAAACGTCTGCAGCAGGACCCTCGGTTAACAAGAATATTAGTACAAAATGATAATTGGTACAGCAGTGTAAAATTATGCAATCTACAGGTAAATGAAAAGTGAACGAAGTTGTGGAAAGGAATAAATTCGATTCTTAGCAAGGAGTCATACATGTAAAATAAAAAAATTTTTGCATTATCAATCAAAATTGTTTAAACCTATTTAACAAATGAAGTACGCACTTTATATACAAAGTAATTTAATCAGGACAACTAGTTATACAAAATGAAATTTTAAGTTCATATTTGAAAGCATGCAAAGATGTTGATTATTTAAGGGCACAGGGTAAGTGATTCCACAATTTGATCGCCGAGAAGGAGGATGTCATTTTGCCATTGTTCGTGCTGCATTTAGGTAATAGAACGTGAGCAATTTGTGAGCAACCTGGAGTCTCTTAATTGAAATTCGAGCTGTTTGTTAATTTGAATAGAGTGGTAAGTAAATGAAATTTAAACGAGTCAGATATAGGCAGAATGAAGTTAGCCTGAAAGTGCGGAGGAGTCTTAGAGTAAAAAGAACAGTTGGTAATAATGCAAATGGCCTGGTTCTGAATGTGCTGTATGGATGGAAGGTGACAGTTATATGTATTTCCCCACGAAGTAATGTCATATGTGATGCGACTATGTATGAAGGCAAAGTATAAAGACAATAAGGCATGAACAGAAAGAAATGGACAAGATTTAATGAGAGCTCTTATACCAAAAGCAGTTTTTGTTTAACATAAGCAATATGATATGATCATTAAACTTCAAGTCCAGGTCTGATTTTATGCCAAGGAAAGTTACAATAAACTGCTGGGATTAAATGGTGGTTTATGGATACTTATGGTAGATAACGGAAAACTTTTTGAGGCATATTAAAAATCGTGAACTGAGTTTTAAGTAGGTTCAAAATTAGGTTGTTTGAACAACACCATTGAATAACTTTGGTCAATTGTGTATTCTTCTTTGCTGCTGGCGTAAATTTTTCGCAGGAGCGTAATTGTTAACACATTGTTTTTGTAAATGTTTAAAATGTTTTGCACTAGGTTAGAGCAATATTAGCTCTTTGTTTGGCTGGTTAAGCTCCGCGCCAACAGGTGGCTGGACCGTGCAGACCGATCAATCTCCTTACGTACATCTACTCTAAAGTTCCTTCATCAGCTTGAGTTTATGCCTCCACCCATCCATCGAAATGCCCAAATTACTTGTGGTTACCGGAATACCAGACACGTTCGGCACTGTGACAGAATGCTCTCAACGCACGCTGCTCCGCACGCTGAATCGTGTCAATGTCAGTCGATGAAACAGGGCATTCATTTACTCCTTCAATGGTTTTCAAAATCACTGTGCAATCCTCCCCTTGTGTACAAGGGACACCTTTCATTTTGATGTTATTCAGCCTACTGTATTGCTACATATCTGCAATCCTCTTGGATAGATGTTCGTTTTTGGTTCTCATCATTTTGTTTGAATTGACCAATTCAACAGACGAGTGTACTGAATCATATTGGTCACTCATGAAACGCACACTGTCAACAAGTGAACCAAGATTACAAAGACCCTGACCTTCTAGCTTTTTGGAAATTTTAGACACAAGATCATCAACAAGGTCATCCAGTTTAGCATGAAGCAGGGACTCAAGGTGCTGAATTTTCTTGGCAAGTTCAGTAGTAGTAGATAGACTGCTTAGCAAGCAAAAGCACAAGGCAACACTTATGAACAACAGCCACAGGCGAGTATGCAACATGGATGAAAATAATAGTATGCAAGTATGTAAACCAACCTGTAGCGGAGAGAACAGATTCTTAGTAGACATCCAATTCCTGCAGCCGCTGCCCAAAAAATGTCTGGGTCGCTCCCTTATATACCCTCCGACGCAGCTAGTGCAAGCGTAATGGTGTCGTAGGGCAGAAATGCAGCCCAGGCAAGCAACAGAATGCTAAAGGCCGCACAATGCAACCATAGCAAAGGCGATGACAATGTTCCGGTAGTCACGTAGCGCAGGTGCAGTTGGCCACAGGAGAAAGCGCAGCAGGGTGGCATGTGCAGGCATGTGTAGCTGCGCACGGTAGAATGCTGCATTGCAGGGACCACTTGCTCGACAGCACCAGTCTGTAGTGGAGAGAACAGATTCTTAGTAGGCATCCAATTCCTATGACCGCTGCCCATGAAGGTAGATGTGGTTAGCACTATCAAGCAGCAAATGAGCAGTGCTTCAGATTATTGCTTGCATTTCTTGAGTTGTGAATACTATTTGATATTGTTAGATTTAATAACTGCTTCTCTCACTTGTTTGACTAATCTTAAGCATCAGGCACTGAACCACTGTTTCCTTTTCTGTAATGTGTTGATGTTTTCACCTCTTTCACAACGTAACTGCGCCCGCTAACATAACAGTGCCACATTCCATGCTTTGTTACCTTTCACTTAATTTTTACAAGATGCAGTGTTTCAAGAAATAAAATAGTCTTAAAAAAACAGTTTCTTACCTGTCTTTCTGTCCGGCTTATTTATTAGTCCTAAACATGCATTCCTGCAGCCAGCTGTTGTCTTTCCAAAGATGTAAACATTTGAGAGGAAGCTTTAGCTCGGCAGCTCCTATCCAACTATATGGAAATGTAGAAATCGTTTTTCCCTTCAACCACTGCACCAATTTCAATGAAATCTGTGTCAAAAAAGAAAAGTTAAAATCCAGTGACTGCAGGAAGTGAACATTTTGTTTAGCCTGTCAATTTTTCTAAAGATAGTCTTAAAAAATCTCATCATGTCATCACATCACACATCATAGTCTAACATGCCACATACGCCGATTTGGGACACATGGTACAAATGCGCGTGTGCTGATGTAAAATTCTTGTGAGATAGCATTCCATGAGAGGTACTCTTTAAGTTAGTGTACGACAAAAATAATTTCAGGGATTCTTTAAGCATGCCAAAAACAACAAAATATGTGTTTCAACCCTTTGAGGGTCAAAGACATAAATATACAGTGCCTTGAACAAGTCCCAAATGGATGATGCCGTTTGTCCACGGTGCTGTTTGTATGTTTGAAAAACACATCACTTTTTCAGCTCTTTGTTGCTCAGCAAGTACTGTCACCCTGTGTGGACAGAAGGAATTTTGTTTTCATTCTATGGTTTCTTTATGCCGGCGTTTCAGCTTCCGCACGCACACAAGTGCGCTTTGATTATTTGTGGTTTTCTCTTGCAGGTTGTGTCCATTCGTTGTGTTCATAAAAATTGATGTCTGTCTGTTTTCTAATCTCTCAAAGGGGAGCAATTACATCTGTTCACAGATGGGTGCTAGTATATACGAACGTTGCTGCCATGCCTGCATTTCTTTTTCTTGATCCTCCAGAAAACTGTTAGCCCCTCATTAGTGATGGGATAATGGTTAACTGCAAGTTTCTGACTCGTTTGGTTTATCTGACAGGGGCACAACCATTGAGTTGTCTTGCGTGCACTCACATACACAATTCAATTACACTGTGGGCATGTGCGCCAGTTCTACTGCAATTTAGTCAAGCGGAGATTTCTCCGATACAGACTACTGCCCAAGCACCTAATCCGACTATTGGCCTCGAGCTCCACCACTGGAAAAGCTGGCGCCACCGTCGGCGTGACGTGCTATTAGGGATCGTGTGGACATAGCGGCCACGTCGGCTGCTTCGGGAGCGCCGAAGCGAGCTGAAAACGAGTTTAAATTCCCTCGTACGCTGCGGTCCTCATTTAGTGGCGAGATTTTCCCGCTTCGTGTGTCTCCTTTTCAACGATTGAAAGCACTACATTACATAGTGGCTGCCTTTGAAGGCGTGCTACATGGCAGGCTACTGCTCGGTGCCGCAGTGCCGAACGTACGCAACGGAGCCCGATGTCAGCCTTATTCATACATAGCCGCAGGACAAGAAGCTGCGTGAAGCTTGGCTCGCGAAACATAAAACTGGCAAACAGTCATTGGCTACAACTCGGGTATGCAGCAAGCACAGACACGAGGAAGATTTCTGCTACGGCGCCGGGTCTGCGATGTTCGAAAAACGCGCAATGAGACGCTCGCCCGAGTCCGCTGCCCGACTAATGTCATGACGGTTTGGTCTATGAACTTGTCGATGCTATAGATACCGGCAAGTTCACTGGAGTGGAAAGAGAGCGGTAAGAGGCACATTAAAAAAAAGCATTGCATATGGTCATGTTCGTATTATGAATTAATGCACTGGCTTACAAAAAAAAAGCAGCGGGAAATCGCGCACTGAGAACACTGATAAACATATAGTGCTACGCAACTCGAGAAATAATATTGAAACGTCCAAGAATTTAGAAAAAGAAAGATTGAATCGTCGCGACTGCACATCACAGTCCCCGTAGGCCTCGAAGTCTTTACAATGAAATTATTTTTTAACAACTCTGATAGCGCCCATGCAACAATGGTTGCTTGTATACTGTCAAATGCTCATATTCTGTGGCCTAAAGCTCATGGCACAGTGCGAAAACGCGCACGTGGTGAAAGCGAAACAGTGCGTGGGCAAACATGCAGACGCAGTCGGTCGCGGCAAAACTGTGCGATGGCTGCATTGAGGCTTCATTCTATTACGCTCCATTTAGTTATACAAACACTATAAGAACATATTTCACGTAGTTTGCTCTCAGCATTTGCCTACCTTTCGCGCAAGAAGCCGAATCGGGAGACTCCATCGCGGCGACCGCGCGCAGTGACGTTCACTGTAAGTAGAAAAGCCATCAGATTCATTTATAATAGGTACAACCGTAATGATTCTCCGACAGAACTCCTCGATAAAGCTTGTCTCCCGACTATTTACAAGCGTGCGAAATACTTACGTCTCAAGTTTCTGTTCCACCTCCTTAACGGGGTCTACAAATTAAACAGTGGTGCATATGTATCTTTCACTGAGCAGCGAAACACTAGAACTAAACATCATAAACATTTAATTGAATACAGGTTCCACACAGACACATTCAGGTATTCTTTCTTTCCCCAGACAATCAGAGACTGGAATTCATTGCCTAGTGATATCATAATTTGCTCACCTGACGATTTCCTTCCTATGATGGAAAAATATGTCTATGAATGCGCATCTTGATTTACCAGTATCGCCTGCAGACCCCGCATTTTTTGGTTTTGATGTACTTTTTTGTTGTTTATCTTATGCTTCTGTATTTCTGTTCATTAACCTTTAAACTGACTCAGGAAGGTCACACCCTTTGTTGTATTACCCAACTACGTCTACTTGTAAACCACAATACTAACAAGTGTATAAGTTTGTCATTCTTATTTTGATGCAATGTATCTTCCCATGTCCTGCAACAGCCTCAAAATGGAGGCTAGCAGTATGTATGAAATAAATAAATAAATAAATATTCGGTAAAGAGATAGCGTCTGTAAACGATTATGTGCTTTTAGTTTGCCCAAGATTATTATTTAGACAGTAAAAAACTCTCGTTTCGAAAGTACTTACAGAAATATTTGGGAGAGCTCCCGCGTGGTGTTTTCAGTGAGCGCTGACAGCAACACCTATGAGGAGCGCGCCGCGTGATCCCTCATACTACACCAGCGAGGCGCTTCCAATAGATGGCGACTCCCTAATTCCTCGCCGCCAATACCTGTTTCAATGTATCTGCTTATATTTATTATAAGTACTTATGCAAGGCCATCTGTGTTCATGAATAAACAATGCATGTTTACCTACAGAAAATACTTGTCACTTTATGGTCACTGTAAAAAAATAGCGCTAATTTTTTTCAATATTGGCCAGTCTGAGGATTTTCAATCTGCAATGAAGATTTCTCTGAAGGGTTGCATTTGGGGAAAAAAATGACCCACAGAGTTAATTTCTGTCTTGGTCACCACGAGTTTTCTTGTTTTTTGCTTTTGCTCTTTTGCTGTGTGCATGTTACCAGTGCCGTTCTTGTTCTTTCAGGCAGAGGTAGATGCAACTGCCAAGCTCATAGCAATGACAATCAAGTCCTCAAAGACTGTTCTCCTAAGCCTTGCCTTGAAGAAGTTCTCACCAACAATTGTGCGAAGCATTGCAGCAGCTGTGGCCACCCAACTTGTGTCCTTCAATTCTCCAGTGCACCAGAATGTAATACCTGGTACCAGCTCGTGACTGTGACGCTTTTGTGTACATTAACCGTACAAGCTCTTGACAGGTGCTTGTATGGTTGTTGGTGCGAGTGAAGAATGTTCATCTCTGAACAGCAGACAAAGTCGCCACTTCTAGCAACTGTTGTTGAGCATTTTAACTGTAGCTCACTGGAGACTACTGTATAGAACAAGGATTTGATCATGGATGTGAAATCAACAATGTTGTGTGCTTCAGGAAGACAAGATTCATCATGCAATGAAGAGCTTTGAAGTTATTATCCATGTAGAGGAATGTGGGCACTAGAGTGGAAGTCTTAGCCAAATGCAATGTCTGACACAGCAGAGAAGCTGAAAAGTCAAGAAATGAATAGTTATGCAGAGTTACCACGGTGATGCGTCAGCCGAGTTTGATGCTTAACATTATGGCCTGGTGTAGTGACTGGCCAATTAATAGTGTTTTTTGTACTATGCAAGATTTTTTATGGCAAGACTGTGAGCATGGCGCACACAGTGTTCTTGCAAAGGAGTTTTAAGGCGAGGCAGACGATTTTTGATATTCATTTAAGTTAACAAAAGATCATTATCATTTTATTTGAACCTTGGAGGCAGTTTATAGAGCTAATTTGGAGGCAGTCACATTTTTACGCACAGATATTTTTTTTTTTCTTTACTGCTAAAATTCTTGCCCAAGTTGAGATTATTATCATTGAATTTCTATGCTCAATCCAGGCAATTTTAAATGTGTGTGCACTAGGAGAGTTGGGAAGGCAGCCCCATGACGAAATGTATGACGAAACTTGAAGGCTAAGCAGTTAGCTCGTGCTTGTGAGATGACTTGCCAATTCATCTGGCAAGCATCTGCCATGATGTGCCATGATTCATACTTCATGCACTTTGTCATCGGGTGTTTATGACATAGTAGCGGGAATGCCTCAGTAGCATGCTCAGTTTCGATATTGTTTGCATTGAGCTTATGAATTTTATATTAACGTTTTGAATTAGGTGCAACTTTCAGGATTAAAAAAAAAAAATTCGGCTGCTTCCAAATTTGCTATGTAAACATGCCCCCGAGGTTCCATTAATAAGTTAATGAACTTTTTTTTGTCTCGGCGGCAATGTCTGCCTGACTTTACAAATTCTCAGCAAAATTGCCACGCGCGCTGTGCTCAGTCTTCAAAAATACACCCTATATATTTATTGGCTTGTAATAGTGCAACTACTGCAGGTAGCACCAGGTTAACGTCTGTGCAGATGATGGCCACATTGCAACAGCTCTTTGGCCAAATTACTTAGAAAAAATTTGTACAAGCTCCACTTGAAGTAAAGCATACTTTCTGCTGCAAGAGTTGTTACTGCATAAGGGGATAGGTTGTTTAAAAAGCATGTAGAGAAGCAGATTTCTTGCATAATGACCTAAAATGGTACAGAACACACCTTCATATTTGAGTGAATCTGTAATTGTCTTAAAAGCTACACAATTATCCACAGTTCATATGAACATGTCGTACCGGCAACAGCTGTGGTGTTTTAAGATTTTATTCTAAAAGGCATTCTCACAATAATATGAGGCACTGCCTAATTGCTTGGGTGTCGAGATGACTTTTGAGTTTATGTGATGATACATTGAAGACTCACTTAGAATGAGTGCCAGTACATTTTATTCAAGCACTGCTAGGCCAGTGTGATGGTCCAGTGAATCTCCTTGCAAGAACAGCTGGTTTGATGGACTCACTGGTGCACTTGAAGCCATCCACGTGGTTGCACCTAAGCCTACACTGCTACCTTTACATCGCTATTACAGTGCATAAACATTCCTTGGTGCGAGTTGTTTCTGCCACATGGGTGTCATTGGTACCGCTGGAGGCTCTGAACGTTTGCATCTGCTTGACCAAGGTGCTTCCTGAAAGATTATGCTGCCACAGTTGCCCGATGTTTTCATGTGACCTAGGAGTGCTGGTCCTTGCTGCTGTGCAGGAAATGCCACATGAATTCATTTAAATTTTACTACTCAGACAGACATCTTTTGATATCATGGTGTCCATTGAGGTGTGCTCACTTTTGCCAAGTGAGATAGTAGGGGGTGGCATGCAGGTAAATGCCATAATTAAAGAGGTCCATCTACCATGCCACTTCACTTGCATGTGTTTTCTTTTCCACCTGTTCTAGCACATGCCCCAAACAAGAGGCTTTGCACAAGCGCTCAAGTCTAGGAATAGGCAGACATGAATTTGTGGGATGGTGTGTAGCTGTTGTTTCCCATTATTGGTTCATCATAGAGGCTTTTGTTATGACTGTATAGATGGCCCAAGTTCTGAACAGGTAACAATAGATCCAACAATTTTTCATACAATAACCTCAGTCAAACAACCAAGTTTTATTTCCTTCGAAAACAGTAATTTCTCAGAGGCATCTATAAGAATGTGCTGGAAAAGAAGTTTGAAAGTGATCACATAAGATGGAGAGCAGTTTCCAAAGCGAATCGAAAAATGATGGAAAAATACAAAAAGCTAGGGGCATGAAGTTTAGTTACCACCGTAATTCTGGTAGTCTAATATAACTGGAATGTAAATATGCACTCATAGTGCAAATGTTGCTCATAATGTCCAAAAACAAACGATGATAATAATAATAAAAACCCTAAGTATTTTCACAATACAGCACAGCAACCAACACAGACTGACTAACAGGGCTATATAATGTATACAATATGCATTCTTTGTATAATATGTCTATATATTAAAACTTTGGTGGCTCTACATGTAACACACAACACAACAAAGTTGCAGCTAATGCCAACACACCAATAAGCAACAGGTGAGCACTTTATCACCTATTAAAAGCAGTGTTGACGTAAAGCTACCCTTTCAACCATGCCTACTTAAACATACACCAAGGCAACAAGAATTGCATTTGGGCGCTTGCTATGCTGCTATAAGGTACGTTTTAACAGTTTTAGAAAGTTTCACATTCAAGTACACATTGTCCCACAACAGTAATGGTATTGAAGCTCATTTGCTTTCAAACGCACATGTGGAATATTTCATACACAGGATGTTCTTAACTGGAAATTAACCCAACTGTAATTACCATTTTCGTACAACAACTATACAAAGTGCAGTACTTCTTTATAATGCCTGTATATGGTAGATAAATCGGCGGTCATATGGGCAGTGCATTAGATACCTTGACGACCGAGGGCTCTCATAAAGGCAGTCACTGGAGAAAATGCAGACAGCCAGAACAGCACTTCCACCTTTTTCCTTCTACAGCACATAGAACTGAAATGCAGCGAAGGTGCTGCAGCATTGCGCATGGAAACAACCAGCACATCTCGTTCTGCATCATGGGGCAGTATTCTCAGACGATTGCTTTTGGGGATACTTTCACTGGCATGAATAGCAGTAGACTAATGGTGTCTACAACTGACACCATTCGTGGCACAGAGCCAAGCAGGTTGTCCTAGTAAAGCGCCAGGGGCACCGTCACCTGCAGGGGCCAATATGTCGGGTGCTAGTCGCACAAGTAGCCCTGAAAGTGATTGTCTGAGGATACCATCCCTAACATGTCAGTGGCAGCATAGGAATAAAATGATCAACATGAATCAGTATGCAGCCACATGGATGCAGCTGCATAACTTCCTTGAAGCTCAACAGCTAGATTTAATAATTTTGTCTGAGCTTGATCAAGACTTCCAACTTCTAAGTACCACTCTACTTTCTCATCTGAACCATTAAGAGGTAGCTGTGTGAAGCTGTTCCATTGTTGAAAGATTGCGAGGACTATGAACAAATGTTCTATGAGAAGAGCAGTTTTGACATCAACAGTACTAAGAGTAAGCATGTGCATTGCCCATTGTGAAGTCTTGATAACAAGTGGCAGTACTGCAATACATTTTTTTCACAACAATGGGGCTATTATACATTTTATCTGGAAGTATGGGTGGCTTGTAGAACAACTTCCCAAAATTTAGTAACTATGTTGGGCACATGGGTAGCTGGTTATATCATGTACCCTTGGCTGGAATTTGCATTACGCTGCAAAGTGTGTGTCATGGAATCTCTCACTATAATTATGGTTTTATTGATAGGATTTATCTTAAAACAGAGGGGCTATTTGAGATGTTGTGGAGCATTCTAGATTAATTTTGACCTCCTGACATCCTTTCATGAATGCCCAAAACATGTTACATAAATGCTTCTCCTTTTCACCTCCATTGGAATGCGGCAGCCAGGAATCGAGTCGTAGCCACTGCAGCCTGCGCTTGTCATGGTTTGATTTCACAGGTCAAGGCAGAAAGCAAGCAAAATGAAGAAAAGGTACTATAAGACTTATTACAAAACGTCTTGCCACTGCATCTAGACTGATGGCAAGACTGATGTACTTTGTTTTGTTGAGATCTGCAGAAGTGCAGCCTTGAAATGTGTACAATAGAACTGCAAAAAAAAAAAAAAAAAAAAACGTAACATAGAGGTGGGAAGCATTAGCATATATTTAAGTAACCAGGTGCACTTGAGGGGACAGCACCATGCAAGGTGCAAAATGCAGTGCACCCACAATTCCTTGTAAAATGTAATGGAGCACAAAAACTTATAAATTCTGCCTCCTTGTGCAAACATGATCCCTGAAAGTAGGCCAAAGTCCTATAAATAGTATCAGCTGCACTATTAAACACTATGTCAGTTGATTAAACTAAAACAGGTGAAGTGCCAAAAGTAAAGTAAAATGTCAAGGAGTGGCCAAGGCGTAGACACTGGTGTGACCAACAGTACACTACTAGCCTAAAATGAAGTACAGTATCACGATGCTCACGAGAACACAAAAATGAACACTGAGAAAATGACAAGCAATGAATATGTGATGTATCAGCTAAGAAATTGGAGAGAGTACTTTTTCAGAACTCAATGTCAGGATTTGGGAGTGCTCAACAGTTGTCCCAGAAAATTCTTCAGGAATGAGTCACTCCCTTCCTCGCTATCAGCATGTTGAGCACAGGGTGTTTCTTGATGTACTCGACAGCCTTCTTGTGCGTCACCATAGTAAAGTCGTAGCCGTTCACCTGGGAAGCGGGATCGATAATTGTGAAGCATGCATGAGCTTGATGACGTCCACCGTGCCACATTGCGATAAATAATACAAGACCAACTGAAGTCTATTTCGAGAAAGAATGTCATGAGCATCGCAATTCCTTCTGCGCGTGTGCAGGAAGTGATTCTAAACTCGTCAAAACGTGCAGCGAAAATCTTCGACACAGAGCACTTAGATAGGTTTACATTTCCGGGGTTTCGGCGTCTCTACGCGCAATCAGAAACGCTGGATATGCGATGCTACAGCCCTTCAGCAATTGTTACTCTGAGATCGTAAGTTATACTGCCGCACCTGCAGGATCTTGTCGTGCACTTTGAGACCGCACTTGGCTGCAGGGCTGCTCTCGTAAACTTCGGTTACGTAGATGCCCTGCAGTGGAAAAAAGTGCAAATTGACAGCTCTGTCGACACATGTGGTAGGACGTGCATACGTTATCGGTATATCCTTGCGGGCTACGTGTGAAGTCCTGATCGATGCCACCTCCAATCTTGAATCCGCATTTCATCACTTCCCTGCCTTCGGAGTCGATGCCAACCTCCTTTGCAAGCTTTATAGGGATCTGCAAAAGCAGAAGTGGTTTCCAAGAACTGCGATGAAGTGATCACGCGCACAAAGCTGAGAAAAGTCTTCGTGTAAATCGCGGCCAGACCACAAGGCGTTTTTTTATCAATTACCAAAACCAAAACATAGAGCATGCACGGCACAGGCACGAAATTTTTAGCCTCACTCGGAGTATTGACAGCTCCCGCAAGCATTTAGAGAACGGCTTTTGCGTCTGATTGACGAAACGGGTAGAAAATATTCGAGCAAACGTACACTCAAGCACTGCATAGCTGTGCCGGGCTGGTGCTGAAAGGCCATCGCCCTGGAGTCTCCACTCCGTCAATATTGAGGAGCAAAACAGCAAGGCACAAAAGCTTGACTGCACGGATCCCGTATCAAATGGAAGGGGCGGAAGAAACTCCGACCATTGCTCTGACAGAAGTGCGTACGGAAGTATTGGTCGGAATCGCACATTTCCCAACCAATAGCGGCGCGATATTGACAACGCTTATTGGCTCACAAAATTACGTCAGGTACGTGAAAATAGAGTACGCTAATTTTGTTGGCTAAAAGCGCGGGATATTTAAACGTTAGTATCCGTGACTCGCATGAAACAGGTTGATGAGGTGTGCCCACAGAACACATATATGAAACTTGCCAAGGTTGACGACTGGGCGTGTTGGTATAGCATATTAGACAACATTTTGACGAGACACACAGAAGAGACACACACCACAGAGCGCTACTTGCAACTATCGTTTTATTCCCTTGTCAGTGGAATAAATACAGGAAGATACTCAGGGGGGAGGACCGCCCTTCCCTCTTCTGTGTGTCTCGTCAAAATGTTGCGCAATCCAACCTCTAACATATATGAACTTGTGTGCCCTTGTCGAATGCGACAGAGTTCATTAATCTCATTGGACGAATTAAATGTACTGCACAAACAGGAGGACTGAAAGAGTGGCTGAGTCCATGGCATGAACAGAGCGAAACTAATAACGTGGTTTACAATGCATGGTAAATGTACCGGCTCCCATTTTCTTTTCTTCTTTCTTCCTTTTTGCTATATAACTCACTGGCGAACAATAGACCATTCTACATTCTATAAGTTGCAGGCATTGCAGCTTTATTTCATGCGACTACGACGAGCTTGTGATCATTTTTCAGCACATTTGGTATCGAGGAGCAAAAAAGGGACATGTGAATGGAAGCAAGGTAATGTTGACTGAGCACAAAAAGCAAACGCCGTGTGCAAACAACGAACTAACGAAGTATATATATATATATATATATATATATATATATGGTAAAGAGAAATTCTTCAGGCTACCTTTCAAACGTAAATAACTTCAGCTATATGCTCTATAAGATCACAAGCACAAGTATTTAATTTCAACAGAGAAGAAAGGAAACCGAGGGGTTCGATTTTTTATTACTCCTATCATAAGAATTGGAGAACAGACGCCAAGGACAGCATAGGTGACATTACTCGTACTTATTAATTGAATAAAAGAAATTATAAATTAATGGAAATGATAGTGAATGAAAAAAAAATTCAACGGCGATTATGATGCTCCCTAATGCGGAATTTGAGTGCAGCTCTGTATGTGTTTTCATTTTGCGATATATTGGCTGGCGCGGACATTCTGGTTCGTGTGGCGCGACTGCATCGATAATCGGGAGATGGCGAGCGACAGAGTGTGGGTGACGCGTGGGCGAGATGCACAACAACCGCCACAAACAGACCTCCGCTGACTGATGCAGCGCTTTGTGTTCATGTAGAGTATCGGCGGACGCACTCGCCGCATGCCATCGGTGAACAGACGATGGGTGGATAAGGCTGATCCATTAAATCCGGGTGCGGCACCCACCACATAGTGCGACGCGCGCTACTCTGACGCCATCTCGTAATCATCGTCGCTGCAGAGCGGTACTTCGTCTTTCTCACGCTTTCGTCGTACCCTCCTCCTCCGCTTTCCTTCTCGCGCTCTCTACACTTTTCATCTTCCGCTGCGCTCCGCGTTCGCGCTTTCATCCTTCGCTCTGCTTATTCGCTCGGTTGCGCCGACGATGCCAAGGCACGTCGACGCTCAACGCAAGAACGGGCGCTTAATTGAGCTCCGCTCAAACTGGCCGCAGGTGCGATACGAACCCGCGTCCTCGCATTACGCGTGCGAAGCTCTTACCAACATGGCTTACAGCAGCGCCGTTTTCCACTTTCATTCCTATTAATTTCTAATTTCTTTAATTCAATTAATAAGTGCAAGTAATTTTCCCTATGTTGTTCTTGGTGTCTGTTTGTTGGCTCCTTAAATCGTTTTAGTGGTGGTGATCCAGGGAAAACAGGGGGAAGGCGGGAGATGGAAATTAAAGACGATGAGCGAAGCGAGAACAAGGTGAAAGCAGGAGCCAACGTTTCGATAAGTGGTCTTGTCTCATGGCGACATATGCTTTCCTCGCCACAGTATATATAGGTGGGGTTCTTAATTCTAAAGGGGAGAGGGCGTAAGGCGGGTGGGCGCGGCAACGAGCGAAGGTGTGTTTGCGGCGAGGGTGCAGAATTGAGAATAAAGGAGTGCTGTGCACAAGGCCAGTGACACGGCCGTCTGTCAATCATGTATGAATACTTTGTTTAGCGCAAAAAACAACAGACACAAGAAAGACGACAGGACAAAGCGCTACTCTCAACTGACATCATTTTATTGCGTCACTCCTTTATAGACCGCTCAAACTAGAGGAACATGCACAGTGAGCACCAGTGACCACCATGTGTCGACCGGCGTGTCAGCAGCGTGCTCAGCACCCATCTATTCCCTCTTTCGCTGGTGGTCGAGGGCTATCGTGTCTGAAAGAGATAATAGGAGCGTCAGAAACAGGTGCTCTTGAAGGAAAAAAAAATTAAAAAATACTGAAATGGAATACACAAATAAAAGAAAAAAAAAACGAGAAAAAAGTCCCCACTAACCAACCAAACCTGTAGCTTGAAATTTAGCATAGCGAATAGATTTTAAAGCTCCCTTTGAAACGTTTATGCCTGTTGCAATGTCTTGAACTTATGGATAAGGTACGATTCTCTGTATATTCTTTCTCGTTCAGAACGGAAATTTGACTGTAAGATGCAAGTTCATCAAAGTTATGACCTGGTTCGTTGGAATGCTCGGCGACGGCTTTGAGAAGCTCTTTAGCTGTGTCCGTGCGATGTCCGTTTAATCTGACGTTCATTGTTTGTCTCGTTTCACGGATATATTGTTTCTTGTCACTATGTTATGAGTTGTTATGTCGCCTTGAAGAAGACATGCAAGTCCACTTGTCGAAACGTTGGCTCCTGCTTTGTCCTTGTTGTCGCTTTGCTCATCACCTTTAGTGGTATATATATTTAATCACTACCGCCACTAAAAGTTTGCTGTAACGTAGCGTGATGTGACCATATAGTTTCCTAAATTTCATGTAGGAGACACCACAGAGTTTCATACAAAAATTTTTGTATGAAGCTCTATGGGAGACTCTATGGATGTGACTATGATCGTGAACACACTCTTCCGAGAAAAATTGGATAGCAGACGAATTCAACAGTCCTTGATTGTGGCCTCCGAGATCGAAAATGGGCATCAATGAAATCTTGGAGGACACGTTTGACCACGTCAAATACGTAAAAACTATGAAAAAGAAATGATTCTCAAGATAATTAACAAGTTAATAATAAACATGTTATCAAGTCCTGTTTGTGCAATTTGTATCTGATATAGTTGTAACGTTTTATTATAACTTTTGAAGTTGTTGACTCAAAAGTCGATGAATACAAAACTTGATGCTAAGATAGCCAAGATGAGCCAGCGCCATTGAGGTGATTGACTAAAGATGCGCGAGTAGCCCGGGAAACATGAGTAGCAACGTGAAGGAGTGGTTTAGAAATGAGGTACGATATCTTTTATATAATGGACGAGAGTGAATGTCTGTAGGAAGCGATAAAAAGGTTCCTCACAACATTTCCAAAAGCGCACACGTGCTTCTGCGCATGCCTTTCCATTAATTTCTTTTTTGTTTTACTTCAGGTTCACTTCTGGCGGTGTGTGCACACCATCGAGACAGTTCTAGCCGTGCAGTTCATTCTCACCCCGATCGCTTTGGTGTTCCTCCAGTTCAACGTGTTTTGTCCGTTCGACGGCTTCATCGGTGAGGAGGTGGTAAAGGATGAATATAACCCAAGAATGCTTTCGAGTTCGCATGTCGAGGGCAGAATGCTATGCCCCGTGTTGCTTAATTTGTGCATCCAATGTATAGTAGTTTGAATGAGGGAATGTAGCTGTGTAAGCAGGGAAGCAGAAGACCAAGGAAAACGACTGGTACAGACGCTTGATAAGTTAGTGACTTGCCTTTGTTGATTCATTTGTCTACTCGCTTATTCTGGCGCCAACAGCACCATGTGAAAGTTAACGTAGATAGAGGAATAGCGGTACTGTATGCAATAAATAGGTTAAATGTGCTAACATGTTACTGATAGGCAGGCGTGCTAAACTGACACAAGTAGCAAAACACCAATGCTGCTTCTTTCATACATACTTATGTCTGTATTGGCACGTATGTCGATCTGTGCCAAATCGTTCTTAACTGTTTTGAACACCTGTACACCGGCTAACAGTGAAGTATGTTAGTGTTTTTCTAAATGTGGCCTACATTGACTGTTAAGAATAGATGAAAAAGAAATAATTTATTCATATGTTCACAAATAAAAGAAAAAAGAAAGACATGTAAATTGTTTTAAAATGTTTGCAATAGCCATGTTGAGGGAAGTTGTGACTCTGTACAGGTGACGGACAGGAAAAGGTGACTGGCTTTGTTTAATGTGTTTATCACTTAAGAGAAGTTTGAGCACTATTTTGTGTGACATTAACTGAACTTGGACTTCAGAAAATGCTATCCACACGAGATCATCAGTAACATAGTCACAATAGTGTTCATGCTTTATTAATGCATTTGTGCAGCATATGAAAAATTGTTTTTCTTTCTAGGAAGACTGAAGTCTGATCGGTTGGCGCAAGACAGGGGTAATTGGAAATCGCAGGGAGAGGCCCTCGTCCTGCAGTAAACATAAAACAGGCTGATGATGATGATGATGAAGTCTGACTTCAGTAAAGAAGTGCTAGCGGTGTGACAATAGTTACAAAAACAAAATGATTTCAGCGATCTTGAACTGTTTTCAGGGTATCAATTCATGTTGGCTGCGCAGAACCTGTACTGTAAATCATATTCTAGATTAGGTCAACTTAGTGCAGCAGTGAACTGTTAGCTTAAGGCCTGCTGGGACTTAACAAAGTTTCTGTGTGCGCAACTAAAAATGCAACTTGTAGTATTAATGATCAGATGGCTGAAAGCTTTGTAGCACACAGGATGGGATAACACTGTTCAAAAGGAATGTTCATATTGTTAGGCCGTAGTGACAGCAAGGACGGAAGAAGAGGACGACGAAGCGCACTTGTCTTTGGAGTGGCTTGGTGCCAGTGCGGCAACCCTTTATACCCTTTTCATTAATTCATCTTTAAATGAATGCACCATATCGTAACAATTTTGGTGGAGGAACAGGGTAAAACTATAGCGCCCCTGAAGAATGATAATGACCTGACCGCAGAGGTGCAGTCTGTGGAGCTTTTCCAAATTGCTATTCTGCCACCAGAGATTGCTTCTGACGGCATCAACCGACCACCTTCTTCTAGTGTCCCATGGCAGCCCTACATCGAACCACGAACCTTCGCCAGAAAAGCCAGGGAAGCCGTGGATGGATGGCTCAGCGTCTACCAAGGAGCAATTCGGTTCAGTGGCTGGAATGCCATCGCCAAACTTAACAATGTTGCCTTCCTCCTCAAGGGAACCGCATCTTTGTGGCTTGAAAACCATGAAGAAAGCTTGACAGCATGGGAAATGTTCATAGAAGAAATCAAAAATGGCTTTGGAGATCCAGCAGCTAAAAAGAAGTGTACAGAGCAAACGCTAATGCAATGAGCTCAAGCTCCCAGCGAAACTTGCATGACATACATCGAAGAACTGCTCAAGTTGTGCAAGGCCTTGGATCCTCAGATGACGGAAGAGGACAAAGTTGGCCATCTTCTAAAAGGGATTGCTGAGGATGTGTACCGGTTCCTCATTGGAAAAGTGTCTGGAGTCTGTAAGTGACATCATTCAGCATTTGCGACACATTTGAAGCTCTGAAAGCGCGGTGTATCACACCAAAGTTCGGCTGCCTGGCCAACGCAACTAATGTCACCAATGATGATGTGGTCCCTGCTACAGCTAACCTTGTGTCAGTGATTTGCAAGTGGTGTGGGAAGTGCTTGACCAAAGTGGGGCAGTTTCCCTCTCGACTCCTTGGGTTTGAGACCCTTTTTCTTCCTGCAACTTTGGTGAGACAATCATCACCACCGCCTCTGTAGATGCCTACAACTATGTGCCTCATCCAAGAGTGCCAAACCCTGCTATGAACGTGCATCCCAGTTGCCAGTTCCATGACGGTTACTTACGCAGAGCACCCGCAGTTTCTAGTGTGGGATGGCTGTGTCAATTATTCTTCTGCTGACAATTTCAGTGCATCCTGTGAGCACCCCATCTGCTTCCAATGTGGCATTCGCGGCCACATCACCCGATTTTGTCGTCATCACCGTCGCATGTCACCACTGTCCTACAAGCAACCGCATACTTTTATTGCCGTAGCATTTGGCACGGTGTGGGAACAGGCTGGCCCTCTGACTATGATAGCAGGACAAACCACAAGGCGAGTTGCAGTAGCGACTCACCAGCTTCTGTGCGGAGCTTGACAATGCTGCCTTCATGCCAGCGCAGGTCTCCATCTTCGCGACGATGTCTCACGTCACCGCTGCCGGGAAACTAGGTGGCACAACCAACAGAGGGGAGGTCAGGAGGTCACCAGTCATCTTCAGCTACATGCCCCTATGCCTCTGCCAGTCTCCTTGTGCCATAATAAGATTCGTGTAATGGTGGACAGTGTTACTACATTGTCGTTAGTGGACACAGGAGTGAGTGTCTTCGTTATCAGCCTGGATTTCAAGATCTAACTAGCCCGTAAAGTGATAACACTAATACATTTTGTGCTGTGAGTAGAGAGTTGCTCTGAACTATTGGTGTGTGCACTGCAAACGTTTATTTCTCCGATGATGTGTATCCAGTTGAATTTGGAGTGCTTGCTAAATCCACTCGCAATGTAATTCTTCGCCTTGATTCCCCACACTAGTGGGGTTCCACTGTTGAGTACAGTAGCGGTGAGCTTTTCTTCTCTCCTCTTGCAGAACAACCTGCTACCTTTTCACGTGCTCTCGCTGTCATTGAAGATGCTGTCTTACCTGCACTTTCCTTATCCAGAATTTTGAGTTGCTGCTTGCGGCTTCGACGCCGATACATTTGGTGCTATTGTCGAGCCTGTGCCTTTGATCATTCTGAAGAAAAGTGTGCCTCGTACCTCGATGTATCCTCTCTGTGGCCTGTGGAACAACTACACTGAAGGTGTCAAATTTATTCTCCCAGTCTAGTGTGCTATACAGCGGTATCTGATTTGCCTCTTTTGAAGCGGGTACTAATCTTAACATACACACTTTAATTGATGACACGTTGCGCAAAGCCCAAGTGCACTTCACTCTCCTCTTCTTCAGTTCTTGCTGTCACTATGGGGTAACAGTACCATCATCATGCAGTTTAGATCTGTGCTTTAAGAAAAGTTGCTTGCTACCTGAATATCGAGAAACATATGAGTTAATGTTCTCAGAGGCATATGGATGTTTTGCGGTAAAGTTTTTGGGATATTACACTGGTGTGATATTATGCGCTTTCCTTTATTCGTATCTATAGTCAGCTATTTACTACACTGCATTCTGTGCACCGCTTCATCAGGTGCTTTGTAACATTCAGGAATGTGTAGTCAATCATCAAGCGATTAACTGTCAGATGAAATAACTGCATCACTTTATGTGTTAGCTGGTGATAACCATATAGATTCATTCCAAAGGTGTCTCAGGCTCCCATTAGGTGCTGGCTGGTTGGTCCACTCATTTCCCTCAGTCAATGTTCAGAGTAAGCTGAATGTTGGCGAGTTAAAACCCAAGTGTTGCACAGGAAAAACTGAGGAGCAGAACTGTAGCATTAGCCCAGAATGCAACTGCAAATGACTGCAGGAGAGAAAACCTGGCCACTCGGAAATGAGAACTGATGGTAGATAGACACACGCAGGAAGACCCAGCTTATGGAGCTGTTATGATCGACTTGTCAAGTGTGAGAGACATTGAGGCGTACATTACCATGACAAGATTCTTTGCCTCGTCCCAGAAAAGGTTGCTACGATAAGCCTGGACATCGACCAGTCAAGTGTGAGAAGCGTTCAAGTGGGCGTCCCCATGACGACATAATTGCCCTCTTCTCCGAAACAGCGTCACCCCTTTTATTCCCTGAGCTGACACAGAGGGAAGGACGAAGAGAAGAAAACACAAAGGGCAAGAGGTCATCGACGGCAGAACGTGACGAAAGCATTAATACTTCCACAGGCTCCCCAAGAAGACATCGACGACCACAAGACCACAAGGGGTTATTTAAGGCTGTCCTGGTTCCCAGGTTAATCAGAACCCCTCAAGACTTGGATAAGAGTCACCGCCATGTACCAATGAAGTGAACACAATGTTTTCTACTTTTTTTTTCATCATCACAATGCCCAGCTTCGTCGTCGTTTCCTGATTCTTGCGGTGAAGGCCCACCTCAACCGGTCGAGATAGTATCAGAGCCAAGAGTTGAGAGTGTGTCAAGTGTTTGAAAGTATTTTGCAAATTTAAATTATTGTGCCGCTTTCCAACCTGACCCCAAATTTAGGGGTATCCTATTGAAAAATTTAATAAAAGTCACATTGTTAGACATTAGTAACTGAAATGGGAAAAGTTAGTGCATAGGTTTCCAGATCGTTCCGTGAACAATTTGCCATAAGAAAGGGAAAGAATAAAAAAATGCTAAGTGGAAGCCAATTTTCATCCAACATTGTCTGTTTACATCTGTTTAAACGGGTAAACGTCCTTGCAAAGCGGCATGCAGTGCAAAGGTCTATGCTGAGCCCTTCCCAAAGTGCTGCCCTACATGGCCACTTGTTTTGACTACAGGCCAAAACACTCCTGCTTGTGTCAGTTAGACTCGTGCACAACGTTGCACACATAGTTTGTCTGCCATGGCGGCTGCCCTGTGGCTATGGTGTTCTGCTGTTGAGCGTGAGGTCACTGTTTCGATCCTTGGCTGTGGTGACCCCATTTTGATTGGGGCAGAATAGAAAAATTGTTCAGAAATAATCAACAATGATTGTCAATGTAAGTAAATAGCTTGAGCGAGCGGGCAAACAAATGAATGAGTGAACAAAATGTTTCTTTACTGCAGCTCCTCGTGGGGGGAAGGCAGTGGGAAAAGAGGGCGGTCCATGCTGAGTACAAACAATCGGACGCCACAGAACTCGCGTTTGATGGTCTCTTCCTGCACCTTGAGAGAACATGCCCTTTCTCTTGACGCCTTTATTTTTATTCTTTATTCAGACATATCCCCGCTTAGCCCGAATGCGTTACAGCAGGGGGGCTACAAGCATGAAAAGAATACATCTTGATTCTCACTGCACACCTGTTCACATGACAGTCGATTCCACTGAGCGATAGTTTTTACAAAAAAAAAGAATTGGCATACAGGCCCGTCCTAGCCCGGTATTCTCTAATTTTGCACTGGGGGTCAGTGCGTGCCGATATATAGTTTGGTGGTTTTATGTACATTTCCCTATCAATTCCAGTTTTGTTGTGATAGATTTCATACAAAAGCTTTAGCCGCAGCTTTTTTCGGCGTGACGACAGAGATTCCCAGTTGAGCTCTGTTTTCATTGCTGTTCAACTGTACTTCCTCCCGTACCTACCCGAGACGAACCTGGCTGCTCTGTTCTGTATTTTTTCTAGTTTATTTATAAGACATCTGTGACGGGTCCCAAAGGGTACAAGCATCATCCAAAATAGGTCGTATACAAGTTAGGTACGCCGTGTTTCTAAGGTTAGTATTTGCGCATTTTAAGTTTCTTTGAATGTAGTTCAAAGCAACTGCCGCTTTGCCAACTACGTAGTGCACGTGTGCCCGCCAAGAGCAGTCGCCCGACAGCATGACGTCCAAATATTTAGTCTTGGATTTACTGCTTAATATATTATTCATTAGACTGTAGCTGGCATCGATTACTTTTTTTCTTCTTAATAAACCGCATATGGATGCACTTACCGGTATTTAAATTCATTTTCCACTTTGAGCACCATTCGCAAATATGATCTAGGTCGGCCTGCAGTTTGAGAACATCATGTTCATTATCGATTTTTCTATACACAATACAGTCATCTGCGAAGACCCGCATGTTAGAGTCAATACCTAAGTTAATGTCATTAATATATATAAGTCCGACCACAGACCATCATTTACTGACTGCCGATTGCTGCCGGCCACGAAAATGGACGAAAGAGGCAAAGAAAGATATTCGCTTTAAAATGCATCTGTACTGATCTTAGGGTGGAAGTAAAAAAAAAATTATGGTTTTGCCCAAAACACAAAACAGTGACGTGATAGTTGCCAAAATATAATGTGCAGTAAGTAAGTGTATGTTGGAGTGCACATTTGCAAATATGAGCAAATCGTCTATTTTCAAGAGCCTCCTTTCCTCATTTTAATGCTCCTGCTTGTCAGGCTGATGTCAGCACAGTTGCTTGGAGTTGCTCTCTTGCACTCTTATGAGTGTCTTTGTGGCATAGTTGTTGGGCCTTGTTCTAAGTTGCACGTACCTCAGAGTTGTTTCGATAAAGCATCCACGCCTTGCTAATACAAGCCAAAGTTTCTTCCCATTGCCACCAGTGAGATATGCCCTTTGCTGCTTTCTACTCTGCAGTCTGTCGAGTGCGATGTTCCCTGGCCACAGCCAGTCTTTGAAGAAAGCAAGATGACATTAGCACCACTCAGTAAACATCTGGAGGAGCTGATTGCTAGAAAGTAGACCAATGAAGACAAAGCAGACGCAGTCATTCATTTTCTTTACATGTAGAAGAAGAAAGCTTAAAGAGGCCCTCAAAGAATTTTCTAACTAATCATAGAATGGCCTCGCTATTAAAGGACATAATCTCACAAATCTCATGCTGCAACACTTATACTTGAATTCTTCAAGTATAAGTGCACTCATTGCACCAATATGTGACTTTCGCTCTCTTTTAGTCTCCGCTAGCACACTCGAAGCTACGCTGGGGAAGCCAAGGGGACAAAAACCAGGCCCAAAAATTGAGTGTCTCGGCGGTAAAAGGGCTCATTGTGGCACCCTGTGGTAGATACGGCAGATTACGCTGCGCGGCATGACGCTAAAGAACTCCAGGTGGTCCAAATTAAACCAGAGTACCCCGCTACAGCATGCCTTTGTTTTAATTAATTTAGAGTCGCAGCCTATGGCGTGCCATGTCATTGTTTTGGCACTTAAACCCTAGAATTTCATTTCTTGTACAGATCGGCAACCAATGTTTCCTTACTCTGTTTAAAAGATGTTTCAAGGCCCCTTTAATTTAGGATCGCCTTCACAACTGGGAAGGCGACATGCTAGAACAAAAAGATGGCGCGGACGCCAGCTCTATCTAGTACACAGATGTTGAGCATTTGTTAGCCAATCATGGCAGCTGTGGGTGGGATAGTGCTCTTCAGGATCGGTATTATCTACTGCATTGGCAGAGTGGTTGAGAGGTAGAATACTGGACTGCCGGTCTACAACTTCTGATAATTACGTTTCAAAGCAAATTAGGGCTCTGATGCAGGCTGCGTTGCTGGCTGTTATTTGATTGAATTTGATGCTGACTGTGCTGCCACACCTCTCCAGCCTTCACCACCGCTGCCACCTGAAAATCGTTGTGAAACTCTCCTTAACAGCTTTGCTGTAAAAGCTCCAGCTGGTCTAACATTGATGCGAAAGCATCAAATGGCTCATTGAGCAAATAAGCCAGCGTCCGGTGTTTGCAGTAGCCTAAATTCCCATTGGCTGCGACACCACGGCACGAGTGCACCTTAACGGAGCAGAGTGAGCGAAACAACACCAGTGTGCCAGGTGTTGCATGAGGGGAGAGTGCATCACCGCGACACTACATTGCCCTTGCTCTTGCTCTCAGAAATCTGTGTTATTGGCTCGTTCCTTGTCTGCGCAAGCTCTCGCCTGCATTCTAATTGTGCCTTAGTTCAGGTCATATCAAAACGTGCCAAGCGTTTCAACGCGCTTGCTTGCTTGCGAGGAGTTCCTAACTAGAGGGACCCCTCAACAGTGCACTGCTGGACATTAATGCTTTCGTATACACAACTCGTAAGAAGTGCTTAGGTTTTTTAAAACCTCTTTACCTTTCCCCTCTGATAGGAAGACTGGCTTTGTTATATAAAACCTGATATTCTTTTGCATATTTTATTCAGTTTTGCAAGTGGGGCTGAATGAAGATATGCATAGATAAAAAGCAGGTGATTTTGAAAGTTAAATGAAAAGCCTCATGATTGTTTTTACACTGAAATTTGATGTTGACACACGTACTTGTCTATCTTTCTCGGGTGACCGCTTTTTCACCGGTTAACAAAAGTTAAACATTATCGCTCAGTGCAGGATGCGCACGCATGTATTGGAAGTTTCTTAAATGTTATTGATGGTTCTATCCATTATCTCTTGTCACCGAACCTTGCGTAATCTAATTACATGCGCGGCGCGAATTGTGTAGTACTTTCTGGGAGACATGCGGGCACATGCGATTATTCCGGTACCTTCGATGATCCATGCATAAAAAAAGCCGATGTGCTTGCACTGCAGATCAGATTTCTCCGATCGCCAACTGTGTTCTCTGCTATTGTGCTTTGAGTGTAGCTTGCTTTTGTGGACACAGGTTCGCCCAGTAAAAAGTTAGTTGCGTCATTCAAAGTTTTGCTATTGTTCTCTTCATTGTCACTATAATGTGACATCTGATGGAAGTGCAAGGTAAGCGTGTCGGCTTTTTACATGTCATCGTGGAGCAACAGCTGGGTGACCATGTTTGGGTTTGGACCACAATATGCCGATGAGGTCTTAGGGAGAAACTTCTGCAACACTACTTCAGACAGTATAAAATAATCCGACGAATTGGGGCACTGGACTATGAGGTTGTGCCAGGTGCCACTTGTCCATGTTGTGCAGGTTAAGTCGTTCTACCAGTGCTGAGAAAATTTGGAACTCTATTTCGTTGTTACTTTTTCTTTGTTAAGCATGCTTTTGTTTTTTGTTTTCACTCTCCTGTTATGTTTGTAGCATCGGGACGATGCTTTTTAAGAGGGGGACATTGACATGTGTACTTAATTTATCTTTCTCAGGTGACCGCTTTTTTTCACTGGCCAGCAAAGGTTAAATGTTTATCGCTCAGTGAAGGACATACATGCATGTATCGACTACAACGTGACACTACAGTGTGACAATATCTTATGCCAATGTGAAAGACCCTAAGTGCTGCAGCTCTTTTTCTTTCTCTTAACGAGTTGGGGGCTGTAGGGTGTAGGACGTGAGTGGTCAGTCAGTTCTTAAATACCTTCTGACACACTGCGACTGTCCTAGAGAACTTGACCAATTTGCTGAAGAACATTCTGTCACGTCAATGAGATTGTGTGGTTTTCTCTTTTTTTATTTGTTTTTTTCTTTCCTTCTTTTTTTTTGCTCTTATTTTGGTACTGCTACTGGTAACAGTGTGTTTTTATCTTGATATAAATATTTGGAATGGAGTAGGTAAATAATTTGTAGGGATCAGCAAGCCAGATGGAGGCAAATAAGACAGCCACATACGGCCTTCGAGCTGTAACTTGCCATAGACCACGATTTTGTATAGATGCCTTTTCTGATGCTAATGCCTTTTCGGTGCTTCTTGCATTTGTGAGTGGTCAGAGCATCAATTGGACCAGCCACGCACGCAAAAAGGCTTTAGCTCTAATCTAAGAAATGCTGATGCAAGTGTTGGTAGTTGTACTCGTGAACTGTTTCTTGCGTTGTCCATGATGTTCATCTGTCTGTGCAGGTTGGCTGACATCATTCACAAACTCACCATGGTACCACATTTGCTTGCTTGGTGCGGTTTTCATTCTAGCTATCTATCACGTCACCTGCGTAAATGGTAAGCCCCCACATTGACCACTGCTCATGTAGTGCTGTCAGGAGCATGATTTCAAGCCCAGTTACAGCGGATCTAGGAATACATTGAAATGGATGCTAGCAGTCTGTCAGTTACATTGAGTTTCTGAATATCGAATGGAAATCTGCTGTTGGTGTCTCTCATAGCCAGCGCAGTGCTTCATCGAGTATAGGAATGATGAGTAGTACATAGATCTGTCTGAGCATCTACCTCTTGTCATCAAACAACGCTTAATCTTGCTGTGTGGCAAATATTAGCTTCATTGAATTTACACATTCTGCCACCGTGCCACTTTCAACATGTTCCATATAAAAGGAGCTGTTTGAATTAAAGAGTTTGTCGCCCATGGTGAGTGTTAATGTGAATACATCTAGATATAGCGAAATGCATGCTACAAAGGGACAACACTTATTTAAGCCTGGAACTAACACCATTGGGTGAATTGGTTACAGCAAAACACTAATTTACTCTAAAGCATAAGACATAGCTGAACTGCATGCAGTGAGCAATATAAGTTACACTGTGTCCAAATTAAGAACCTGTAGTGTTGCGTCTAAAACCCAGACAAAAGAAGGAATGCGGTGACATACACGGAGCACAAACCAGTTCGCGCTTGGTGTATGCCACCGTGTTCCTTCTTTTGTCCGTCTTTTACACGCAGCACTACACCTTCATAATGGAAAACCAACAAGCCCAAGTGGAAAACTTATTAAAGTGCCCAAATCATTGAAGGGACCCTGAAACAATTTTGATGTTTGTGCAAGAATACACTGAGCTGGTAGTGTAGCACTTGTGATAATCGGGGGCCAAATTTAAGTGCTCTGCATAAACCGTGTAATTTATTATTAGGTTTTAATCTGCATTGCTACAGGTTGCAGTGGTGCTGCTTCCTGCAAATTCACCCGCTTTTTCCCATTCTACATAGAATGGGTAAGTGATGCGATATCATTTAGGCGAGTGACCCGATTGGCTTCAGATGTAATGTCATTGAGTGTACTTCTAGCATGCTGCTCCAGTAAGCTTATTTTTGATGCATATGTATACATGGTAATCTCTTACCCTATGGAAACAATAACACAAGTGCAAGAAATGTAGACTTTTCTGCAAATCGATGGCACATTTTCACCTGAGAATTCATTGTTTGCTGCAGTGGTTGTCTACTTGTGAAGGCATGTGCATGTGGAAAAGAAGGGAATACAGGGTTTATTCTGAAAAGCTGGGCTCTTGGTAAGCTTTTGTAACATTGCACGGATCAAAGACAAGGATGGGAAAAGATGCAACAAGAATTAACAATAGCCAGTAGCAACAGTTGATGGTTGGACACAGAGGGGTTGTTGTCTTCTTCTTGTGGCAGAGACAGGAATAATACTATCAGCACTGTACTTTCTAATCAAGCAGCAGTTGTATTTTTGCACTACTTGTCATGCTGATGAGAATAACTGCATTGAAAAGAGATGCAGAAAACACTTGCTTCAAATCAACCGGAAGTAGACAAGAAGGTGGGACATAGCCATGGCTGCAAGGAATACAAGTTAAACGAATACAAGCCACTGCTTGAGAGGAAGGTAGCATTTAATTATTTGTAAGTTGTATAGTAGTGCAGCAGCATCAAATTGCCCTTTAACCATACCTTTAAGCCCTTTAAAATCTTTTTAAACAATGACATACTTCCATCATTCCCAAAGTAGTTGAATGATTTCTGTGGCAGATTTCCCTCTAGTAACACAATATGGAAATATAATCTGTGTGACTGAAGGTGCCACAAAGAATCATTGGAACATGCGCAAAGGTTGTGGAACGTCATCTTTGTCTGCAGCTCATACGAGCAGGGGGCGTATTCTGCAAGTGGACGTGTCCATTTCGTCTGCTGGTGAAGTGCTGATTGGCTGAAGGTGCCTGTCTCCGTACCCCAGCCCAGACAATTAGAACTGTAGCAGCAAACAGAATGGGCATGTCCACTAAGTAGATACTTACAGAATTCATCCCCAACCCTGCCTCCCCCACAACCCCCACTTACCAACCCACCCACCCACCCACTTACCCACCCATCTGTGCGTCTTATGTATTGTGCATCTCGTGTGCAAAGGTTCCATTTTGAAAACACTGATGTTGTTTTAAAGGAGTACTGACTCAAAATTTTTTAGTGGAGATAACACGTGCGATCGATTTATGTGGGCACACACACATCATCTGCAAAATATCAGAGCCGAATATAGCTTAGAGCATATTTAAAATAAATTTGAAAGTATGTGCACAGAGCCAACTGCAAAACGCAGCATCTTGCGACATCGACATCAAAGAAGAATTGTAAACAACCGAGAAAACACTACGTCACAAATTTTCGTTGCCTGCCATGCTGCGTGCATGTCCTCGTCTCAATTGTTGCTTGTAGTGGAACGCTCTCCGTGTCGCTTCAACTGGGGAATTAAGCGTAAGTTTTTGTTGTGTTAAATACCATGCAGGCCACGACGTTCGATGCTGATTTGTCATGTCTTACCTTTGAACGTGGCCAATGCAAGGGTCTTGAGGTTCATCCTCACTGTAGCCGGCCGCAATATTCGAATTGCTGATTTCTAGTGGGTGGAATCGAAAGCGATTGGACACGTCTAATATGGCGGCAACTTCCACCTGCAGGAAATTGTCGCCACCGGACGACATAAACGAGGACAATGATGATGGCGGCGGGGACATCGCAAAGCACGTGCAGTCATAGCAGACGTTCGTACTAGCAACATGAAGCTCGCACGCCAGCACGCTTGCTGGCATGTGCATCAGAGCTTACGTCAGAGTTTTTTCCGATCACATGCCCAGCTGTGTTTACATTCCGTCTCTGGCCCATGTTGTTGCCCTCTGAAACTGAAACTGGGACTGGTCGCTACAAACGAGACTTCAGATAATTACCAGTCATGCTCTGAAGTAAATGAGGTTTCGTGCTGTGATTACTAGGTCATTATCTACGTATTAAAGCAGAAAAAAAAAAGCAGATAGACATTTTTTGTGTCAGTACTTCTTTGAAATTTATTTAAAAAAATTGATGGCTTGCTGGAGAGCATGAAATATCATAATCTCAGGGAGGTAACAGTGCTTGAGGGCTAGCTCTAACAGTCCTCAGAATTAATCTTTTGATATTGTAAATGCAGGTAATTTAATTTTCTAATGCTCTTTTTGTAATTCGTTAACTCTGGCTTTACATTAGTCACCTGAATGTAATGCCTTTTATGTGGATGTCTCAATTTTGTTTACAATCAACCTTTGCATGTGATTGCTGCTGCACGGTTGTCTAGCTAATAATGACAGTGCTGTTGACTCTTTCAAGTTTGTGCTGCTCCATTTGTAAGGAAACAATTTGAGTGGAGCAAAGTTTGGTGACATGTTGGTTCAGCTTCTGCAAAACTTGATTGCAAGGGATGCAGCTCTTGATGCACCCACCAGCAGTCTTGCCTTTGAATCAATGTGTGTACTATGAAAACGTTTTTTTTTTTAGAATGACTAAGAAGTCACTTACTACAGGAAGTAAAAATGGCAGCTAAAATTTCTAAGGGCAGATAGAGCCATATAAAGCCAAGATACAATGAAGCTAAGGAAAGCATGGAAGAAATTGGCTGATTTCCTCTTACTGAACTGTGCAATTGATTATGGATGAGGGACGAATTTTCTACAGTTTCATAGGAAAGTCTACATACTATACGACACCTGCTGGTAATCACTATCCCACGTTTGCCACCATGGTCACAAGTGGGCTGGCTAACACTTGCAGAGCTAGGTGAAACATACATGTACATTAGATACATTAGAATGTGGTAGGAGAGACAGCCATCACTATAGCTCAGTTGATAAAGCACTACACTCATAATGCAGAATTTGTGGGTTTGGTTACCACCCCTAGAAAAGTTATCTGTTCTTCCATGTTTATGTCTACTTTTCTTTATTAAAGATTGTGGGGAGCAGACACTGCTCGCAGCAATAAACATTGTTTGAGCTGACTGTGCTAGTTGCCTATGAGTTGGGGAGTATTATGGAACTACATTGTGTGGCTAGATCTGGAGCTTTCCTTCAGCCTCCCCAACCATAGTACTCCCCAAGCCATAGTGCTTGTAATCGCAGCTGTGTTGGATTCGAACGAATAAGGCAACCAGCTGCGTCAGCCCTCACGATGCTTGTTGCTGTGGGCGACAAGTAACACTTGCAGTGGTAAAGTACATTCTGTAATAAATAGGTTTGCTTCATTGCACGGGATAGTCAGGCAACGTGGCCACTCACTGTTTGCAGCAGGTATCCGTTAGGTCATTGGTTAGATTCGAGGTTGGGATGCCAGAGAGACACTCTCCCTTTAATAATGCTTTTTTATACTGTTTTAGCTTTGCGGGAAGGCTGTCCTTCTTGTGCATCGAATACCTTTCCCTTTCTCACGAGCCTGGGGGAGGGGAAGGGTGCAGCTGTAGTGCACCTCTCCCATGCCTGCACTGGCTCTCGACGTGTACACCACGTGCTAATGTGGCAACGTGAGTGCATGGGAGGAAATGGGCATGTGTGCTCCTCATAAAATATTAGATTAATTATACAGTTCAATAAAAAAAAATGTTATGTGTGACTGGTTCCTACCATGCTTCGACTCAGTTTTCAGTAGTGCAGAGCCCTCTCCACATTGGAGCCTGAAAAACAATGCCTGAGCTAAAGATGCAGCTGCTGTAGAGCAGTTGGAGGAACCACGTGATCCGAGTTCTGTTGGATTTCGATCTTACTTCAAGCTCGTAGGGAAAAGCACCTTTGAGGGCTCTAAGCTTGAGCATGGGGCTCTGAATGAACCGGCCTAGTGTGCTATGAGCTTCATGGCTGAGCGTGCTGCCAAGATTTTGACAAAAGATTGGTAAAAGAAGATGCAGGACAGACAAGGTAATGTGTAAACTGACAACTGGTTTATTTTTTTTCCACTGTGCACCTTATGTACAGAACTTGAAAAGACAATAACAGAAAACAGGGCCCCTAAAAAGGAGACAATAGATTAAAACCACACAGCTCACCAATCGCATACCCCGGAAATTTAGCTGCGCACTGTACGGCATGCATGTGTGAACCGTGCTTCCATGACATGAAGGACCAGACAGAAAAAGAGACAAATGAAGTATTTCAAATGCATATCAGTGTGGATGTGTGAACATCCCTTCGATTGCTCTATTAAAGAAGAATAGAATTTTTGAAAGTTGCAAATGCACAAAGAAAACAGAGAAATGTGTCTGACTTGGTAAGTGGCTTGGTATGTTCATGGTAAGTGAGCCGTGTGGTTTTAATCTGTTGTTTCCTTTCTCTTTTTTTTTTTGGGGGGGGGGGCTGTTTTCTGTCATTGGCTTTCGAATTCTGTACATAAGGTGCATGCCTGAAGACAAATAAACCAGTTCACACATCACCTTGTCTGTTTGTCTTGTGTATTCTTTTACCAGTCTTTCGTCAAAAACATGGCAGTGTGTTCAGCCATGAAGGCACACTAACCAGCCCCTGTCGAAGGTTTACTAGTGATACAAGTGCTCACTTTTGACCAGCCGAACGTAAACAGCATTGCGAGAGTGTTCCGAGTTTCCAAGCACAGCTAATTTTTATCTTCCTATAGTGAAACAACACTTTGCACATCTGTAAAGCAGCGTGACCTCTGCAGTGGTTCCTGTGGTACATGTGACACGCCTGGCACAAGTGGTCCACTTTGGGCACCCACGTAGCCAAGGTCATGCCATGTTGCGAGCACTTGCTGGGGCTGTCTTTGTCCGTGCACTACTGGGCATCTCGAGCAGCCCGTATGCCCATCTGGACGTGCTCTGCACCCCATCGTCGGAGTGAGTCTTTTCACTTGTATTTCTTGAAGCTCTTGCCGGATAAAGTCAGTGTATGCAGCGCACAGTCCAGCTGATAGCGAAACGTTTTAACCCTCAAAAAGCCCAATGTATCTTATTGAGTTTGACAAATTTGACACTTCAAAATGCTGATTTAGGCATGAGAACCGTAGATCAAGAGCCATAGTAGTGATTTTTACATGTTGGAGGGAACATTCAATTGTGGCCAGCTTAGGAAATTAATTTATAACTGAAGCAGCATTTCATTGTTCTCCATGGCCATAAGTAAGTGATCTAAAGCTGTTCTAAATTTTCTTTATGTGGCATGGTGCTTGGGCTTTCTTCGGTTAATTATGGAACAGTGGTGGCAGATACTATTGCCAGCGGGTGTCATCATTCATATAGCATTTCACAGGCTTCAGCTAATTTATCTGGTTGTGGTGCTGGGTTCATTACCTTTGAAAACAGTCATTAAAGCAAACCATAAATCAGGCAAGACCAAGATGTTATCTTTTATAGTCCTTGGCATTTGCTTTGGTTGAAAAAAGTGAATGTAATAACACCTAGAAGAAAAGTTTTCTAAACTTTCTCTTGCACCCATAATGTGGCAGCAGTGTGGTGCCTCAGACATAAGTAAGAGCTCTGGAGTTGAATTTTGTGTTTTTTTTTTGTATGACCAATTTAAAAAAATTTTCTTGATCAAAAAGCATCCAGCCTCAGCTAGTTGTTATACCACAGTGGATGATATCGCACTGTTAGAGTTTTTGAAGCACATTTTGCTGACTTTTACCGTATTTACTATATTGTAACGCACACATTTTTCAAGGAAAAGTGTACTAAAAGATGGCATGCATGTTAGGTTTGAATACGAAACAAAAACTATAATAGGGGGCAAGCTGTTGTCATTGGCATTAAAATTTTCTGTAATCCAATCCAATCCATATGTCACTGCAGCTGTAGAAGCTTGGGTAAAATTATGCCTGCCTCAAGTAAGTTTGTTAGGATATAGTATATATTCTGAACACTATAATTAAAGGGACCCTGAAACGATTTTGACGATTTTCTACAAACGTACTGAGTCGTTAGAGTAGGTCCTTCTGATCATTAATTGACACATCTAAGTGCTCCGCGTAAAGCGTGTAATTTATTATAAGGTTTTAAAAATGCACATCGCTGCCGATCGGAGCACGCTGCTCGGCGGAATTTTAAGCCGCCCCTACCCATATGACGAAAATCACCCATATGACGTCAGTGGGGCGAGCTATCCGATTGGCTGACCAGGGTGCGTGATCAATAATTTTTCCAACATTATGGTAAACAAATGATCTTCGTAATAGTTGGAATGTTAGTTCATTTGTTTTTATAAACAGAAAGTAACATAAAGAGAATGCACAAGAACAATTTTTCAATACAATTAAGCACTTCCGGCACACAGCAAGTGTCGTCTGCTTGTGTTACAACGTACTCCATTTTGACGAGAGCCCAGCGGTCAGAGTCGGTCTCAGTCTTTTCACGAGCACTATGATTCGACTTTGTTGCTTTGTGGACTGCAAACGTAGCGACTGGCAATATGTCAAGCTGCGACATCGTGTCCCTCTGCAAGGCAGCATACGAGCGAACTGGCTGCTGCGCATCGGACTGCCGCTATCCGATCGGCGCCAGGGTTTGCGCGTTTGTGGTCGTCACTTTACACCGGAAAATTACTAACGCAATAGCGTTTCGCGAGTCCGGTATTAGGGCAAATGCAAGCGCAAGAGGACAGGGTCTGGCCGCTTGACTGTGCCGTAACGGGATGAGCCATGGGATGAGCAGAATCGCAAATGCGAATGGTCTGCACGGTGCAGCCACCTGGTGGCACAGAGCTCAACCATACACAGTAGCAGTAACGAAGTGTATTCTTCTTTGCTGCTGGTGTGCATTTTTCGCAGGAGTGTAATCATCAACACTTTGTTTTTATAAATGTTTAAAATGTTTTACACTTGGTTAGAGCAATATTAGCGCTTTGTTTGGCTGGTTAAGCGCTGCGCCAACAAGTGGCTGGACCGTGCAGACCGATCAGGCCGCACGTACGTCTACGCTAAAGTTCCTTCATCAGCTTGAGTTTATGCCTCCATTCATTTGCCGAAATGACCAGCTTGCCTGTGGTTACCGGAATACCAGACACGTTCGGCGCTACGACAGAATGCTCGCAACGCACGCTGCTTCGATAGCTCTCGCTTGGGGTCGACGGCCAAGCGGCTAGCGGAGAGGTTTCACGCGGGCGGGGTGGGCTCCAAAACAACCGGAAGCGACGATGTGACGTCGCATCGTGACGCGAAACCAGTGAAGGCGGAGCTTAGCCCCGATGGCTCGGCGAACGAGTTGAGGAGGAAAAGCATGACTAGGGAGGAGGGTAACTTCTAATCGCTTGTAGCTCCATTAATACGTAACGCTTCACCTAAATTGTGGTGCGAATCTTCTACTTAAGTTGTACCCTACGCGTCTACAAAATTTGTCCGAACCGTTTCAGGGGCCCTTTAAGCTGCCATGGTTTGCAAGGCCACTTAGGAAATGGGGTATCTAGAATTTTGCAGCGCGCAGGACAGTTATAGATTGATAAGGACGCTTCTGTCAATAATGATGATCTACGCTTGATCTACTGTAGCTTGGATACAATAAAGTTTCTATTACTGCTCATCATGAAAAACTGCTGAGTGAACAGTCAAGGGTACCTTATTTATTATTTATTCAGGTATGGAAACCACCTTGCTTGCAACGTCAGATGCATGCCGCAATCGAGGGCACATTACAAATGAATAAATATGGTACTTATAGTAGATTCTCAGTAAACAAAGTTTTACTTGACGCAACAACTGCCTCTAAGTTTTCTCGGTAATGCCAAACACTTTTGTTAATTGGGCCCAAAATTTGCATATCTGTGTAAATGGAACCACAGAACATGTTTCGACACTCGAACAAACAGAACTGGCAACACCAGCATGAAGCTTTTTTTTCTTTTTCAGTAAGATCCAGTATGGGAAATTTTCTTTCAATATTTCTGCTTTTTTATGTAGAAAGCCATCTGTAAAGAGTGACAGTAAGGACTCTTGCTAGCAAGCATTGTCATACATTTAATGCAAAGCGAGTAGTAGTAGCAGAATAAATTTAGTGAATTCTGTGCCATAGCACTTGCAATTTTCCCTTTTTTTTTGTAAGAAGCCTGCACTACTTGAAATGGATGGTGACGTGTAGACATCCTGTTGCAGTGAGGTGCAGGTGAATCGAATGGACCTAATGTTACCATGTTGCCGAAACGTGCTCAAGTGTGGAAGCTTGGACGAGTGAATAATTTGTAATGAAAATTTCAAACGGCGTGGAAAATGAGTACGTGAGAAACATGAGGGGTGTGCCTTGTTTGTGTTTGCTTGTCTCCTCTTCAGGGCCCACGTAATATCAGTCAATGTGCGTTTCACCAAAGCCCATTGTTTGTAGCGGTTGCAGGCAAGACAACACGATGAGATGGTCCTAGGCTCAGAGGTTGTGCTTGTGCAGGGGTGAATACTGCATGAGTGAGGCGTACGTGTTTCTGGTGCTGCATGGAGCGTTCACCTCTGTCAGCCTGCACTTGACCCAGTTGGCTGCGAAAGGGTCCTGCCTTGCCTTCCCTCCAATACAGGTTGGTGCTCTCCCTCTCTTCCCTGTCCCATGTGCTTTAAATGATACAAGCCAAAGTTTTTAAGGGCACAGCAGTAGAGATCAAGTTATTTTTCCTACCGGTGTGCTTATAGAAGGCCTCGTGATGATTCTTGTGATGAATGAATGGAACGGCTTAAAAATACTTGGGTTTCACACTAAATTCTAATGAGCATGTCTTCCTGCAGTAAATTTTTAACAAGAAAGTAAATCAGTATTTTTAGGGCACATGTTTCAGTTGCAGAATTAAAGCTGCTGGTTAGAGCATAAGACACATATACTTAGCAGAAGTCCATTCACTTTGACAGCTAGGATAGCCCTATCAAGTGCCAGTTAATTCTGTTGAATTGAAATTTAGTTTTTATGAATTCCTTGCACCTTCAGCTTTAAAAACATATGTCATAATTCTGTGAATGTCTGTTTGGTGGCCTACAGCATTCAAATACGGTAACATTATACTCAGTTCTGCAGACAACGCTGCGGAAGCTATATAGTAGAGTGGTCCCAGAAGTCTCACTGGGCATGCTTTGCAGTACAGTTGCTCTTGATATGCAACACCTTAAGAAGCAAGTTTATGTCAATTTACACAGTACTTGCGTGTCTTTGTGCATTCAGTGTGTGGCCTACTACGTTAGCCGCGAGTGTAAATTATGTGGTGTGGCTGCTGTTTGTAGAAACATGTCACTACACTTGTTTGGTGGCAGGTCGGTTCAGATCTTGGATGCCTTTCGTGTAATGAATATGTCATTTTGAGGTATAATTGTAGGAGAGTAAATTTTACATCAGATTAGATGACGTGTTTTTTTTTAGCTGCAGATGTCTTAGTTTTCTTAGATGTTTTTCTTGTCTTAGCTGTTTTAGCCTGCTATGTGAGAAACAGAGCATAGTTCAGAGTTTACCTGAAATTGTTGCACTGTTTACTTCAGCTTTCCATAACCTCTCCGAATTGTTGGTATAATTCAGAGTAGTGCATATTATATCAATTTTGTCTATTTTGTGGTCTCAACAGATGCAGTTTACAAGATTGCAATGTAGACTTTTCTTGCTGCCTTGTAAACCTGGTGCTTTGATCTTCTTTATTTCTTTTTTATGATTTTCAGTGATTCTTGTGCAAAAATTGATAGCCCAAATAGAAAATCTCGCCATACTAGCCTAGTGGCTATGACATTCTGCTGCTGAGCCCAAGGTCATGGGTTTTATTCCCGTCAGCCATGTTATGATGAAGGTGGAATACTAGAACACCCATGCACATAAATTTAGGTGCATGTTAAAGAGACCCAAGTGGTCAAAATTAATTCGGACCTCCCCGCTGCCTGATAGCCCACTGTGCACTTCTGGGGCAATAATTTAACCTCTTGATAATTCAATAACCTCCCAATTTCATTTCAACTATTTTGTTTAAATAAAACGAATTTCATCAAGGTTGGTTTGGCGGATGCTGCACATCATTTATCAGTTTCCATGCATTTAGATGGAAGCTCCAGAAGTAAGTCTTCCCCTCAAATAAACTGTACTTAAGCCTGCACTGTTGTCACTACAGTGTTCTTCAAAGCATTGTGCGAATTTGTTTTCCAGGTGGCGTCAGTGAGAATGCACCTGCACATCAGGTCCACTGTGCTCAGAGCTACCTGGGAGACCATCAGGCATGCTTACATCTATTACCTGCTGTATTTTTTTCTAGGTGGGTAACATAATCTATGGCACCACAGTGTTCATAAATAAAAACTCTAGGGAAATATGAATCTCTAGTACCTATGCAGGTTTCTTCTGAAATACTTTACTTCCATGGGAATGAAAAGAAGCACATAGATCTGTCTAAACTTTATCCTTACGGCTTCAAACGACTGTGTGCATTATTATATTAGCCTTCTTGAAGATCACTCATCATCGCAAAATTATTGTGTTGCAATGATTTCTGTCACATAGGCTCTAATTTTTATGATTTGATGGTATTGAAGACATTATAGACCTTTCTAACTTAATTACCACACTCTTTGGAAAAGGATGCACGCCGTCTAGTATCCAGCTGGGCTCCATTATCACACTTGATTGTGTGGCTGGCTGCAATGGCACTTGTCTGTGTGAAAAGAGCTCTTTGCCAAACTGCACAATGGTGTTCTTGTATATTTTTTTCTCATTTGCTGGTTATGTTGTCAAAAGTAATAGTTAAACTGTGTAACTCCCTCAGGTGCTTAAGCCAATGAGCCACAATATTATTAATGTATTGTATGTTTTTTTTATTTGGGCCTTCCAAACACCTATGGAACACTGCTTAAAAATATATTGTAGCATATGTCTTACTCTCTGGGCCATATATGTCTCTATGTGCCTTAAGGGAATGGAACATTTATGCGAGTTTCTTAGCTGCTTCCACCTTGAATCTCCATGAAACAATTTCCTGCAATAGGAAAGCATTAGTGAACATTGCGAATGTTGCAGCAGTTAAATGTGCAGTTTTCAAGCTTTGAGTTGGCATCATTCGTGCCCCTCTTTCGAGAGCGAGCTCCCGTAATTTGGTGTGAAGGAGCTTGTTGTCTTGTGGGCAGTTCTTATGCGCCTGTATATATCTGGCCAAGACTTGTGCTCCACTCTAGGCTCGAAAGATTTCGAATTTGAACTCATGCGACTGCTGGGCAGAATTGAAGCGACGTCAGAGCGGGCATGGCAGGCTCGGTAGCTCGCCGTTTGACGTACATAATGTAGGCATTGTTTACTCCAATGTCCAGGAATTCAAAGAGCACTCGAAGGTAGTGTTTTATTTTCGACCTTTGGGCCCTTTCATAGGTTAAATTTTTTTTGTTGGCAGGATGTGATAGCTCATCACAAGGTTGACACCTAGAAAGACCTTCATTTCTTTAGCAGACATTATGAATACGTTTTTTGATAGTGTTGCCAAGTGAAATAAAATAGTTCGATTATGGAAGCTCAGTAGTTCTATATATTGCTGCCAGTAGCTTTCTAATGCGGGTTCCATATGTATGCGTAACTCACTATGTAACTTTTTCAGACACATGGTGTCCTTTGTGCAAGAAATAAATGCTCCATTTAGCATGAGTTCACCATCCGGGGTGTTAGTTAGGTAGTTATGTAATAAACATCTATAAGGGTGGATCAAATGAAAATGAAATAGTGCCCAGCAAATGGTATTAACCATGTTTATTTAAACATCATCCCCATGGGCACCACGTACACACAAAAAAGGACACTATCAGCACTTCTTCATAATGATACTCAGTACAAGATGTTATACAATTCGATGTCAACTCCGTGTGTTCCATTTTCATTTGGTCGACTTTTATATATTTAGTTACATGAATTGTAAAAAATGCTGTAATGTTTTTGTGCACTTAAAGTTGAAGAATGAACTGATTTGCAAATTAAAAACACTTAATTGATTTTAAGCAAATGTGGGGCTAAAAAAGAAGAGTGAAGGAAGCTGCAGTGTGCTTTCTTAATGGTTCCAAGGCAAATTGTAGACAAAGCCATGTACTACTCATGCTTTTTATAGTGGCTGAACAATTGCAGCGTTGGGTTTCTCTTTATTAATGTTGGTACGAAATTTTATGCATTGCCTATTGCGCGTATCAATATTTAATTTCATTTATTGTGGCCTTAAAGGCCCGAAGGCATTACATAAGGTGTATGTAATGATAGATTGGACTGTCATCTCTTCTCCCTCTGTTTCAAAGGTTCCTTGCCAAGAAGTTGGATTTATGGTGATGTGGAACCAACCATATGGTAGGCAAGATATTTCTTTCATGCATATTCAGTTTCAGTTTACATATTGATCACAAACTTATAGAATAAACAGTTCAATGTACAGGGAGATGTTTCTTGGTTAAACACTGTAATAGTGGCCTGTGGTTGTAAGATGCTTAGATAATAATAATAATAATAATAATAATAATAATAATAATAATAATAATAATAATAGTAATAATAATAATAAGGGGTCAGGTTTTGGTTTTCTGTGTGAAAATTAAAGAATTCAATAAATAAGATAAACACAGAAGGTAGGGTGAAAGGTTGACAAAGTACTTTTAGGGTAGCTTTTTTATAACATTCAATAACTAGAACAGTTTGTTGATCTCACATATCGACATGAACCGACTCATGATGCATTATGTATGTATATGTATTATGTATTAATCATATATAAGAAGCCAACAAACAAAGACACCAAGAACAACATAGGGGAAATTAGTTGTACTTAATAAGTGAATTAACGAGGGTCTTAAACCCGGCAACGTTGATGCCTCCAAGTAGCATGTGTGGGTTTATTGACCAGTTGCCTTCACCCAAAAAGGTAACGTACTCGTGATGCCTGGGGCAGAAAGGATGTTCCACATCTGCTGCCAAGGCTTGTGAATGGTGTTGCTGGCTAACACAGCCAAGGTTAGTTCTAGTAGTAAAACATGAATACCCAAGAAAGTGGACGGGAAAATGGTGCCGCAGTAGCTAAATTGGTTAGAGCATCACATGCATAATGCGAAGAAGTGGGATCATTCCTCACCTGTGGCAAATTGTTTTTTCATCCACTTTCATTGCCATTAATTTATTATTTCTTTAATTCAAATAAGTACAACTAATTAGTCTGAATGCACTACATAGGGTAGTGATCGAAAGTGCCTTCTGAAATTATATTACAGTCTTGTCCGCTCCCGCCTTGATTATGGAGCAATAATTTATAACTCTGCAACACCAAGTGCATTAAAAACCCTAGACCCCGTCCACCATCTGGGTATCCGTCTCGCGACCGGTGCTTTCAGGACAAGTCCAATCCAGAGCCTTTACATAGAGTCAAATCAGTGGTCACTTCATCTGCAGCGATCATATAGCAGTTTTACATATTTTCTGAAAGTACAAGCGAACATTGAACATCCTTGCTATTCAACCATAAACGATATCGCCGCTGCTACGCTCTTCCATAACCGACCTGCAGTGAGGAAGCCGTTTGCTTTGCGTGTGAATAACCTCATTGCGGAAATGGGTGTTCCACTTCTTGAACATTGTCCTATGACTCAAGTAAAACCGTTGCCTCCATGGCAGTGGCAGCTCATTGACTGTGATAGGTCGTTTGAGATGTCATGAAACATGTGCCAGAGGCACATAGTAAAATGCATATTTTAGAACTCCAGTATAAGTACTCCTGCACTGAGTTTTACACGGATGCTTCCAAGTCAGATGTAGGGGTTTCTTACGCAGCCATCGGCCCATCTTTTTCAGAAACCGGCGCACTGCACCCAGAAACTAGTATATTTATGGCAGAAGCCCATGCACTATTGTCGACAAAGAAGCATATAATGAAATCAAAACTTCGAAAAACAGTCGTATTTACAGACTTCCTAAGCGTTGTAAAAGCCCTGGAGTAACTCTGCAAACACACAAACCCTGTACTTATTGAGCTCTACTCCATTCTGTGTAGAGCTTACACATCTAACCAGCATATCATTATATGCTAGGTACCTGGCCATAGAAGCATTGAGGGAAATGTTCTAGCAGACCAAATGGCCAAATCAATTACATTGTAAACTACTCTTACCGCTGCAGTCCCTGCTATAGATCTGAAGCCTCTCTTACGAAGGAAACTGCGGAACCACTGGCAACACTTGTGGGATGCGGCAACAAATAATAAGCTCCACGTGATAAAGCCACAGTTAGGTTTTGGTCTTCCATAACAAAACCATGGCAAACAGATTTCCTATTCTGTCGACTCAGAATAGGACACACATTTGGGACCCATAATTTTCTACTTTCTGGAAATGAACCTCCAACCTGTGGTTGAAGTGGGGAGAGGCTGACCGTGCTCCACGTCCTGCTGGAGTGTCGGGAAGCCGAAGCTGAGAGAAAGAAACATTTTCTTCTGCCATACTGCTATTGTACCCCACTTTACCCGGCTATGTATCTTGGCATAGAACCGCTTTTTAATGCCAAAGCAGTCCTCGGTTTCTTCAATGATGTTTTCCTAGATGTTATTAGTCCCATACATTCGTAGCGCTTCCTCCCTTCAGAGGATGCGGCTGTGATAGCAGTATTGTATAGCACATGCCTCCAGGCGCCTGTGTCTCAAGGGCTCTGGTGAGGCCATAGTGCTGTGGCCAGTCTTTGCATATGACATGTTTTGTATATCATATCATTTTTCGCAATGTATTTTAAGGCTCATAGTACACGTCAGTAGTCATCACCATAATCTTATTACATGTAGATTTTACGCACTTTACAGCGACTATTATTTAGGCCCCTTTACAGCTACGTCACTTCAACTTCATAGAATCCATCACTCCACTGCGAAGTCACTAAAACTGGCATGGCGTTCTTTGGCCATACCTGGCCCTTACGCCAATAAAAACCACACATTCATTCTTTCATTCATTCATTCATTCATTCACCTTATGTTGTCCTTGGTGTCTTTGTTTGTTGGCTTCCTAAAATATATATATATATATTTAGGAGCAATTTCAATTAGCAACAGAGTTACTGTACTGGTCGCAAGCACACAGAAAAAAAGTTTTCGTACCTCATTTTCAAAATAAAAATAACATTAAAATGCTGGGAAATGTATATGCTGCTGATGGCGTTAGCAAGTTGGGCATAAAAGGGCAGCTTTGGCAACTTCCTTGACTTTTGAAATTGTGACAGCTTCAAATGTGTTCCTTTTGATGCAGTGCTCACAATACAATAACAAAATCGGTAGAGAATGCGAATAAATTCGCTTTTGCAAAAATTTCGTTGTTGCGGAATGAGACAACACAGATAGGTAATGCGTCGCAGAACGAAACTTTACTGTCAAAATTCTTTTAGCCTACATTGGCAAGCCTTGATCGAGGACAGAGAACTGCATTGCAGACAGTACAAAGTGTGCCGCATGCCTCGATCAGCAGTTGGCAGCACTGCCGTGAAGCAGTATTCTCGATCAGAGCTTGCAGAGATATGATCACTTATGCAAGATTTTGTGTAATTTGGCACTGGACACAGAGCGGCAGTGCTACGCGCATGCAGCAGCATTTTTCCAGCTTATGCTGTCGCCCGGAGACACAGACGTGTCCAGTGGCGAGCGTGAAAGTGATCGTATCCTATATGTATACCCGAAGGCAATCAATCGAGATGAACTGTATTTGCATGAAATGTTAAAATTCTTTCAGTGGCCATGTTACAGTTGAACCTCAATACAACGATAATGGATGTAGTTAAACCTTGACATTACAAAGTCGGTGCAATCGGCAGTTAGTTTCGTTATATTGAAATTTGACCTCTTAGACAAATAAGTACAGTTGCCGATGGATATATTTTTGCACAGATGGGCCCACAAGATTTTCTGAATTATGGGGCAATTGGAAAAAGCAAATTTGAATTAGAACAATATTCATTTTGGTGAAATAGAGAGTCTGCAATGAATGTTTCATGAATTGCAGACTCATGCCGAATTTCATGCCCTGTTGATAATATGTTCACATCGAAGGTATGCTTTCATATCCACTCCTCCCCTGCAGCCGACAGTGTAAGCCGCAGTGAGATGACGCTATCATGAAAAGCGTCTGCAGTGGAGTACAAATGCTTAAAGGCCAACTGCAACAAAATTTTCGACAAAGTGGATGTGGCCCAAAACACTTGCAAGAATACAAAACGGACAAAAAAATGCCTTTATTACCACTTGCCGGAAGTGACATACAACTTCGACCGTGGAAAACCAGCGCCTGTGTCGTCCACTTCCCTTCCTTGCACCGTTTTCGTGTATCAGCTAACAGGTCCCACACATTTTTGCTAATCATAGAGTTAGTAGATACTGTTAGCTGCTTCGTGTGCTGTGCCCACGCTATTGCATGCCCGTGATGTTCTTTCATTTCCTTCTAAGTCGATGAGTTCCATCTCTGCTGTGAGACGAGGAGTACATGGAGGTGAGCAAGCCCAAGCTAGAGGACCTTAGCTACCTTAGACTGAGCAGGCAACTACCATCTGTGGTAAAGGATAGGAAGTAGTGGACACTCGTGTACCAAGTGCACGTAAAGTTTCGCCCATTTATCTCCTGCATTGCAGGATCATCTGCTGCTGCAACTACAAACTGTGCTCGCAAAATATAGCCTGTGCAGCTTTGTCAAGTGTAGCTTACAATTTTACATGCTTTGTGCGTGTTGGCTGGTCTGCATCGCACTTACTGGCTGTGGTGGGGTGGATGCTTGCATCCAGAATGCTGGGAAAAATGTGTTCTGCCCTTTTCAGCACAGCATTGTGCATTGCACAGTGATCACTTGTGTTTGAGTATGCAAGACATTGGCATTCTTTCAACAACTCATATCAGGCCAGTGTGCAATGAGAAAGCATGCCAAGCGAGGCGCCCATCAGTAAAAAAAATTTTGAGAGAGTGATGCTCCTGGGCGACTAGGTGCAACTTGGAGATCAGCAGTCGTGTACTGTTCTGGGATTATCATCATATCTGCATCACTAGCGCTCACCGCCAGTTACTCGGGTCGTTTGCTTAGGAGCTACTTGAATGCTGCTAATGAGATTAGACAATTACCAGCCCTGCGACTTTGCCAAGATTATGAAAGGAAAAATTGGCATCCACCCGTATGTGGCATGAAGCTACAAAGGAAACACACAAGGGTTTCTCAGAAACAAAGCTTCATAGTTGAAGAAAAATTCGCTCTGGTCAGGAATTTGAACCCGGGACAAACGCCTTTCCGGGGCGGTTGCTCTACCATCTAAAGTAACCAGGAGGCTAGCTGATCGCAGCGCGAGGGCGATTTAATCTCCAACTCGAAGCTCAAGGAGAATGAATATGGCAAATCAGTTCTGCAGAATTCCACGAGGTGGAGGGAAGGTTCATGCAAGAAAAAATTGGCAGGCTACTGCAAATCTTTTGTGTGGATACATCATTCTTATTATCTCATGTTAATGTTTTCAAAACTACATGGCTGTTGCTGCCTAGGATTGGCGACCTGCAGACAATATGTGGTCTGGTGGACTTGCGGCTTTTCTGGGCACTGGTAGTCACTGGCACTGCTCTCAGAACTCTGGACCAGCTGGCTGTACAGATGCGAGACTGCTTTCTCACCAAGGTGTGGACTGTCTCACTTTTTTCTCTGCTTTGTTTCATTTAAAAGTTCTAGCCTGGCGGTGTATTTTCATTTATGTCATTATGGAATACTATGGAGACACAAGCATGTATGATGATCATGATTGATTGACATCCTCTTTGAATGGGGCAGTGACAAATAATCACCTACCCTGCTCTAGTTACTCAGGTACGCTATGCATGCTTTCGTTGTTGCATTTTTGTATACATCTTGTTAATCTTTTCTTCCTCAAAACTTCTCTATCTGCAGTGTACCGCTACCTATGTCTGTAATGAATCCTGTCATATCAATCTCTGCCCTGCTTCTTTCCCTACCAATACTTCTAAACGTCTCTTGCTTAACTTGACTGCTAACCGAATGATACTTCTGTCCACTTAACTCCAAGAGCTTTTGGAAAGTACATGTTACCTATGGGTCTCACTGTGTGGATCCCTTTGCATTCCATTAGGATGTGCTTAGTGGTCTCTGGAATTTGGCTGAAGCGTACAAATGTCTCATCTAGTTGTGAATATTTGCTCTGGTATGTTTTGTCCTTAGGGAACCAGCTCGAGCCTCAAATAGCAAAGTACTTCCTTTTGTTTTACCGTACACATTTTTTCTTCTAATTTCTTTCTTCCCAATCCTGTATATTGACACGTGTACTTGTATATCTCTATTGGGCGACCACGTTTCACCGCCTAACAAATGTTATCGCACAGTGCAGGACGTGCCTGCATGTATCAGAAGTTTCTCGAAAGTTATCGATGCTTCTGTCCGCTGTCTGTTTTTACCGAACCTTGTGTTATCTGATTTCATCGCGTGACGCGAATGGTGTAGAACTTTGTGGAAGACACGGGGGTCCCAGCGATTAGTCTGGGACATTCGATGACTGATGTATAAAAGCTGATGCGCTTGACTCGCTGATCAGATTTTGATGATCGCCGACTGTGTTCGCCGTTGTCGCCATTCTTTAAATGTAGCCTGTTTTTGCGGGCACAGGTTTGCCCAATAAAAGTTAGTTTCGTCTTTCACGGTATTGCTACTGTGTTCTTTATACGTCACTACCACGTGACATCTGGTAGAGGCATCGACGGGGCCTGTCGATAAGTTCATGAGAAAGCCTTCCTGGAGCTAGCAGAGCGCTGTCTAGAAAGCAAACTAAACAAACAAGCTCAGAATGGCGGTACGCTGTCTGAAAGGCAAACTCGATGAACAGAATGGCGAGAGCAGCCAATCCACGGGTTTGCCGCAATAGCCAGAATAGGATGTAATGATCGCGATGTTGATGCGACCTATAATTCAGGCAAAGCCTCCAATGTCCACATTTGCAGTTAAATCTAAGGTGTAGTGCTCTGACTAAGGCAAGGCCTCAGGGATTACAATCTATCGTGTAATCTCCGAAGCCATACTTGATGTCTCACATCTCTGAGGCTATACTTGTCATCTTGTCGAGGTTGCCAGAGGAGATAATGGCGGCAGAGTCGGCGCATGTTACAGCCATTGACGGAGTTTTGATAATCGAATGTAGCGCTGGCAGCTGTCCGGTATATCAGTCATCTTTACACATTGTCTATGGGGCTATTGGTGGTGCTGCGAAGCTGTATGAATTACCAAGCATGTCTGGATTAACGGTGTCCGATTTATCGGTTGGTGGCTGTAGTCAGCAATGCTTTCAGGCCAATAAGAAGTTTATCGAATGTTAGATGCCGTTGGAATGACTAATTGGGAGGAGCATTTGGTTAGAATATTTTGTCATGGTTGACAAGGAGGCAGAACCCTGTTTCAACAGATTTTTATATTGTCTGTATACATATTGCTTTTTATCGAATACTGGATTGCCGGAAACCCGGATAGCATTAGCAATGCTGGCAGCATACTGCTAGCAACCTCTTTTATTTATTTATTTATTATTTGCAAGTACTTTACAGGCCTTCGAGAAGGCATTGTGTAAGGCGGGAAATACAGTAACATATTCTTGTGTTGCTTTGTATTGTACAGTATTGACCAACCACATGTTTGAAATGTCTTTGTGTTGCATAGGAAAATCAAAATGAACTGCATGTTAATGGTTATGTCGCTCCAGATGTGTTTCACCAGCAGCTGAATGGAGTGTGGTTGGTCAGTTCTATTATAGCTGGTCAATGCTAGGCATGACCATCGGAAAATAGAAGGCACAAGACTGGAAGTTTGTGTGGACAAGAGGTGGCAAACTATTCGCAAGGAAAGACGAACAGTCCAATGTGGTCAACGCGTGAAAAAAACACACACGATGAATTCCCATACCAAAGTTTCTGAACTCCTACTGTGAACTTTGTTTTTGTATACCTCCGTTTGTCGTTTCCCTACTTCCACCAATCTTCCGATCGCCTCTTACTAATCTCTATTGCGCACATGCTTACTTGCCCCCTGCTCTTGCTGTACCCAAGGGCTTCAAGGAGGCCAGTGATTTCTAAATAGACTGTTGGGCAGATATTTTCACATTCTAATAGGATGTGCTCTATAATTTCCCAAGCTTTACCTCAGCAGGCACATGCTTCTTCTTCCATCTTATATCTCACTTTGTAAGTGCATGTTCTAACGCATTCTTATCTCGCTTCGAAAAGTAATGAGCTTCCTTTTGAGTTATCATAAATTGTTTCTTTCCTGATTTCGTTTTTTCTTCTTAGGTAGTTACTTGTGGCAGGTTTCTTTTCCATTGCCGCCACTCATGCGATTATCTCAGCCTCTCTGACTTTCTGCTTAACGTTCTTTGTTGCTATATTGCTCACCATACAGGCCGAATACTTGCTGGTAAGCTTACTAGTTCTTTTTCTCCACTGTGAATCAGTGTTATTCTTGTACAAATACCTTAACGCTCTCCCAGCCTGTTTACTTTCTTCTATATTCTTCAGTCATTCTTGATAATTAATTTTACTGTGAGCTTCCCTCTAGCAGCTGTTGGCCCTCTAGCAGTGGCCCCTTATGGTAGAGTGCTGTACCACTTCCCTGTCAACGCACGGCAGCATATTTTTGGCAGTATTTGTGTTGCCGCTCAATGATTATATTGGTATGATTTGATTGGAAGTACAAAGTGTAAAATGCTTGACTTACTTTTTAATTCTATATTCTTTACTTTTAAAGAAAGTCATTGCAAATCATTTATAGGATAATAATTATCTTCGTTTTAAGCTTGCAGTTGTGCTAAGACTGCTTTTTCTCTTGATAGGGCCATGTTTTTCCTGTCATGGTCCAATGTGATGCAGACAAGCCCATGCAGCTGTCAACGGCCATGGCATCACGTGGCTGTGCTTTTGTGCAGGTGTGTGACACCAACATGAAGAAGGTTCACCTTGGGGCCAACTCAGATTTTCCTCTTAAAAATGCCTATGAAATGTAGCAGTATTCTTGTTAGACAACTGCTGAACCGATATGAATGAAATTTGTGTCATTTAAGAGAGAACGCTGAATTCTCTTGACTGTAGAACGCAGAATTTTGATTTAGGGCCTCAAATTATTGACAGAACCTGCCGGAAATTGCCAAGATTAAGAAAAGCAAGACTGAAGCACATAGTTTAAGAAACTGTAACTCTGCACCGAAAGCAAATATCACAGTTCTGTATAGTGCATCTCTTAGAACACCTCAAGTGGAGAAATTTGATATATGTGTTTATAGTTAACAGTAAACTGTTAACAGTGTTTCTAAGGGTTTTTCAAAAGTCCTACTTGCAGGTTAGTGGTATACAGTAGAACCTCTCTAATACATTTTCCATGGGACCGCATGAAAAAAATAAAAATAATTTTGAGGGATGTATTATGAAAACATGCTGTTAAACTTATGAGAACTATCTGTTAAGTATTAAAACACTCTTTAAAAGATTTACAGTCTCCACCATCTAATTTGGACTTTTCGGGGACTGCCTAAATGTCTGAACAATTGGGAGTCCAAAGTGTTGGATTCGGCAAGAAAGGGGATTCGCATTCTAAGATGATCATTACTGGGGATATTTTCAGTTTCGAAAGCGTTTGCGTGACAAGTGCCTGGGGTGCATTGGCATCTACGAATGACAGCATTCTTGGCACAGTGCCAGGATCATCAAAGCATTTGGTGCTATGAAAGTGATAGCAGTATCCTTGAAAGTGATCATTTGAGATTATGGCCCAAGTTTGTCAAAATGTTGCTGCGCGCATTTGCACTTGCTTGTGACATGGTGAGTCCGTACTTCGACCATTGTCATACTGTCACCACAGATAGACGAAAGTACAGTCAATGCATGCACCGAATCCTTCTCCCATATCAATATAACTAAAGTCGACCAAGCTGCAGATCATTGCAGATTTCTTCGCAACAGCCATTGTCCAGCTTTTTCCTCACTTAATCGCTGCCTTCTACGCTGCGGGTGTTGAGAGTGGGCTTGGCACCACTTGAAGCTGCTTGCATAAGTCACCTGGGATCATATCACTAATTAACACAAAAATAAACAATGCTGGACATGCAGAACTGCCACGACAAATGGCAAATGCAGTTGAAGCAGCCTACAGCCTTTCAATACTTAGCGGCTTTACTTGACTTATTCTGCGGTTTGGGTAGTTTGGATGCCGTCTGTGATGCTGGATCATCTACGCTTCGCTAGTTTCAGTTTCAAGGAGGAACCGGTGACATGGCCGACAATTATGCCGGCCGCATATTAAAGCCAAAATATTGCTATTTTTGCCTGTTTCTGTGGCCAAATTGGCATGCTCTTGTGCAGGCGAAGTCTGAGTGCTTAATGGCATGTCGTAATGTATCCGAAATTTTGCAAACTGGGGCGTCAAAAGTGCACGTTGGTGGCGGTCAGAAGTGCACAGTAGGGAGCCTTGTGCAGTTGATGTTTTTCTTTTTTTTTATGTTATAGATGGTGCTTGCTTTTGACAGTGTAGATTCGAGACTCGCATGTTTGCTACTTCTGTGATGCAGTACCTGAGCTTCCAGGACTTCAGGCACCTGGCTGAGCATTCTCGAGCACGCCGAGCACAGGTGTTTGCTGTCAGCACACCAGGTATGCTGGCACATTCACTCATAAACCCTGCACACTTCTGGTATAGCCATAATTGTTTTGCTATGTATCTCCTAATAATTATGCCTGTCCGCTTTAGGAAGGTACTAGTACATTCTCCGCTAGTGTGAAAGAGAACTCGTGGTTGCTTGGGCTCATTGTGCCCTATTCTTTTTCGTTTTGTGTGTTTGCACTTCCAAACAACCATGAATCTATGCCACCCGGCCCAGTTATCCACTCTCCTGCATGAAAGGGAACACTTCATCTTTGTTCAAACATGAGATTCTTGCCATTGTGTGAGTCAGAGCCTCAATCACTGCTACTTGTTATGCTGTTCTCGTGTTGAAGCATCCCGTTCATGGAACTTTTGCTTATTACAAGCACACACAAAAGGAATTATTGGCAGTGAACGCAAATCTGGCGTTATTGCAGGAAAGTACATACCGAAAGAATAACAAGTAAAGAATAGAGTAGAAAAACATATGACGGGGCAGGAGGCATAATAAATGAAGGGATGAGAAAATAAAAGTAGTAGGGTGTGTGTGTGTGTGTGTGTGTGTATATATATATATATATACATATATATATATATATATATATATATAATCAACAAGGGATACACTTCAGAACAGCAGAAGAACGAGAACGTTCCACCACGCTAATCAGTCAGGCACTCAATGTCTGGCATGTGGTCCACAAATTGGCACAAATTTAGGCCACCTTAGTGATAAGTTTGTTTAGTTTACAATAGGAAGTCTGAATTTTGACATTGTCGCTATGTGAGGCTGTGTAGAAGCAGATTCACCCTGGTCGACATTTTCTACAGGCTTCCACCCATTGCACTGGGGTGCACTTTGTGAAGCGTGCTTGGTTCCTGTGCGCCAATTCAGCCAGGCACTGGGGCAAGTGGATGTCCCACCGCCGACACGAACAAGTCAGCCTCCACCTACAACTTCTCAGAGTGAGTATACTACTACAGTAGAACCTCGTTCATACGGTCCCGTTACGTATGCTTTCCCGGCGCTAGCGTTTGCATTTTAGAACATGAAAAATTACCCAGTAGAGTTACGCTCATTTTTGACAGGTTCATACGTTCCCGGAGAACATGATATTTTGGCACCAACGTTCAGCATGTTGCCAAACTGCGATCGTATGATACGTTTTCCGACTGCTAGATTCCATGTAAATAAGAAAATGCGCGAGGCGTGTGCAATCGAGAACAGTATGTAGCTGCCTGGCATGGCAGCTTCACCGCAATATTTGCCCGCCCTCTCATGTGAAAATGCCGCCAAGCACTCAATTTCTCACTTTGGTACCACAATATCTTCTCCGGGCTTGTCGCACGTGGCATTCACAGCTATCATCACCAATTCTATTGCTGTAAGCATCTCCGCCTATCTGTTTCACAGCACGTGGTGCCGTCGGAAGAGTAGCGCACACCTTTAATAGGTGGTAAGCAAAATGCACTGCTGTTCCCTGCTGCAGACTGCGATTGTATATGCTTTCCGGCTGCTAGATCTCATGTGAACAAGAAAAAGTGCAAGGTGCGCGATTGAGAACAGTATGTAGCTGCCTGGCGTGGCAGCCTCACCGCAGTACTCGCCCTCCCTCACAAGTGAAAACAACGGCACAGTTTCTTATTCCGGTACCAGCAAATCTCCGCCCCTGTCGTTGCAAGTCGCATACACAGCTATCGCCACCAAACCTATTGCGATAAGCATGTTCACCTATCTGTTTTACAGCGCTTGGTGCGTAGTGCCATTGTTGCCATACCGCTACCAATGGCACTAGCATACTGCTACCATGCAATAGGAAAACAACAAGCCGCCTCTCGGGTTGCTAGCGCACTCCCAGCTCGACATGCGTCGGCGTCTCATGCTGCAACGACCCATGCGACGCTTCTCATTATGTAAATTTAAACGAAAGTTGTCTGTCAAAATTTTTTATTTCGAATCGCACATTTTCCTGGTTAGTATGTTTCTTCTTGCAGCCTTTTCCAAAACGTATGAACAAGGTTCTACTGTATATCATGTGCTATGTCTTGGCAGTGTGAGACTTGCATTCACCTTCCTGAAGAGGACCTTAAAGAGCAACGTGAAGTCAGTTTACACTGATAAGGTATTCATTCGAAACTGTATTTTCGTTAATTATGCTGTGAGATGCTGATTACTAGAAAAAAAAATGAAAGTCATGTTTATCTTCCTTAAATTTTGTGCCTGAACACCAGTTTGTGCACATCAGTGTGCCTTCATAGACTTCCAAGTATCTCCTTTAGTATTTGGATTGTTCTTGAGTAAACTGTCTGGAAACTTGCTAAATTCAGTCGTTCACTTTTTGAGAACACTATAGTCCATTTTAGTAATGAAAAGTGGGCTAAGCCTGAGCAGACACCATCAAAATCTATGGTGTCATGGCGAGCTGTTGTGAAAACTTCAAGGTGGCATCACTATCTGTCTTTCGTTATTGCATCTTTTCTGGTGGCGGCGGCAGTGTCATTTTTATTGATTGCGTTGTTGGGGTTCTAAATGTGCTCTATACACTAAGCAATCACTGTCTTGTTTAATCAGAGCAGTGTAAAATTTTCGGCACGTTAAATGCTGCACTAGGGATCTTTTGTTAATATTTTGTGATTTTTGGCTGACTGTGCTGTTGCAGCTTCCAAAACACCTGAGAATCTTTCCTTCGTACGAATGCGGCCACTGATGGCAACAACACCACCACGTGAGTCAGTCTCTTCACCTACTTCTACTGTTTGTCCTTAATTGTTGTTCCAAAAACATTGAATAGATTGTTTGTACTGTACACTGCATGTTTCTTTCGTTTAATGTAAAGAAATGGAAAGGTAGGCCTCTTTAGGGCCAGCTGTGCTGAAACATGACCCATTTTATCTTTTGCTTGAAGATTCAACATAATATACAATCGTATTTGTTTTATTTTTGAACCACTAAAAGGAATGTGACGAATATGCAAATGTTGAATTATCAAATGGGCAAGGTGATTGAAACAGGAGGTGTTGAAAATGACCATTAGTGGAAAAATTGAGGGAATAGTTTAACAGCACAAGCAAAAGAGGAAGACAAAGGAAATAAACGAAATTACAGGACAAGTGCTTACTTCCAACTACTACTACAGCATACATAGCTACAAAAAATGGCATGAAAAACCAGATACAAGAATCTTTTGTACTAATTGTACAAGCAGAACCAGCAAACAAACAAACAAACAAACAAGATGACTACATGTGACATTAAAAAATTGTAGATCTTTTGTTGATAAATTAAAGGTATACTGACGAATAATTTGTTGTAGTGCTCCATTTCAGCACCTTCCGATTGTTTCTTGTGAGCAGCACACAAGCCTGGGTTCACAGCCATGCTCCTTGCAATGTACAGCCAAATGACCCTTTCATTGAACAAATCATTGATGCAGCAACTGCTTTGGCCAATGTAATACAGTTGAACCCACTTCTAACTATATCGGTTTTAACAATATGTACAGTAGAATCTCATTGATATAATCCCATTATGCATGATTTCCCGGCGCCAACATTCCCGATCAAGAACGCAAAAATTACCCAATGCAGTTACATCTATTTTTTAGCGGCTCATACGTTCCTGGAAGACACAATCTTTTGGCACCAATGTTCAGTAGATCGCCAAACTGCTAGATCCCATGTAAACAAGTAAAGGGGCAAGGCATGCGTGATTGAGAACAGTAGCCACCTGCTGCAGCAGTTTTCCTCCAATGCTTGCCCACTAGTCTCACATGAAAACACTAGTGTGCACTAAATTTCTTATTCTGGAACTAGCAAATCTCCTCCCAAGTCGTCGCACACCGCATTTACAGCTATCGCTGCTAATCCTATTGCAATAGGTGTAAAGCACTCTTTCAATAGGTAATAACCCAAAGGTAGTGACTACAATGACGGGGCCTGGTACTTTAACATCAGCACTACAGTGACTGGGCCTGTCATTTTAATAACACTGTAGCGACGGGGCCACCACTATAACGACGTCGGTGTTGGGGACGAGCCTTAGAGTTTCGTACAACTATGGGGGTGAGGACTTATGGAGTTGCCATCTGTCGGAAGCGCCTTACTTGCGTTGTCTGAAGGATAGCGCAATGCGCTCCGCATAGGTTTGGCTATCGGTGCTAAATAAAGAAACTATGCGGGAGCCCTCCCGGACATTTTCGCAAGTACTCTCGAAATGACACAAGTATTTTACCTTTAAAATAATAATCTTGGACAAACAGAAAGCACAGAATAGTTTACAGATGCTATCTCTTTACCTACTACGTGCAGTAAGCTGGGACACTGCATGCGGTCGTCGCAGTCGATTCCCCTGAACCGGTTTCTTGTGTGAAAGGTAGGCAATCGCTGAGAGAAAACTATGTGAAATATGTTCTTATAGCAAGCTGTCTGTGTAACCAAATGGAGCAAAGCAGAATGAAGCTTCAATGCAGCGATGAAACAGGTTTGCAGTGACCGACTGCGCGTCTGCATGCATGTCTGCGCGCAATGTTTTGCTTTCACTGCGAAGGCGTTTTCGCACCGTACCGTGAGCTTTATGCCGCAGTATATGAGCATTTGACAGTACGCAAGCAACCATTGTTACATGGACACTATCAGAGCTGTTCAAAAATAATTTCGTTATAGCTAGGCTTCGACGCCTACGGCGACTTGTGATGTGTCGTCGCGAGTGTTTTCTTTTTCTTTTCTTCTAAAGTGTTGGAAGTTTCAATGTAATTATTTCTCAAGTTGCATCACACTGTATGTTTATCGGTCTTCTAAGCGAGCAATTACCGGCTGCTTCTTTTCTTAATCCAGCCGAATGTTGATTGTCAGGTGCTACACAAGCATGAACATATGCCATGCCTTTTTTAAATGTTCTTTTTACTGTTTTCTTTACATTCTAGTGAACTTTCTTTCTCTCTTTCTTTATTATTATCATCATAGGTGTTACAGTGCATACACAAAAGGCTGTTGGACCCAATAGCTGCAGGCTAGAGGATGGGCCCGGATATGCGAAATATAATAGACATTCAGTACAAGCATAGGGGGACCAATACAGAGGATGAATGCAACACATGAGAACATTAAAAACAGAAAAAAAAAGAATTTTTTTATGGCATGCATAGAAATTATCACCAGTTACATAAATTGTCAAACCGCATACAACAGAACGCCAAGCAAGAATACAGGCACAAAATCAGTGGTTTATAGCTAATAAATTTTGTGTTTCTTATTTTGGAGGGTATGTTGTTCCATGTCTTAACTCCAACACATTCAAGTAGTTTTTTGCGATATACATTATGTACAGGAGGCAGGTTGAAATTTCCAGCGGCAGTACTTCTGGTATGATGATGAAAAAAATGTGGACACTGGGAAAGGATGATTACGTTTCACAACACTGTTTACGTAGCTAGCTGTTTTATGCTCACGCATAAGATCGAATGGCAATATGTTTAGTTGATTGAACACTGGCCTGCTGGGTGTATCGGTTCTCAAGTGCGTCATGATTCTTAATGTCCGGTTTTGTGTAACCAAATGGAGCGTAACAGAGTGAAGCTTTAATGCAGCCGGGCCCCGTCACTGTAGTGTAGATGTTAAAGTGTCGGGCCCCGTCACTGTAGTCACTACCTAACCCAAAAGTGCTGCCGCTCCCTGCTGCAGAAGGAGCAAAGGGAACGTCATATGTCGATCTGGTGGCATTAGAGGCATTGTATTCCATTGTTGCCCATCAGCTTGATTTCGTTTATATTTCCCGTCACAGCCTTCAAACATTACAATAGGAAAACAACAACAGATGTCGCGGGTTGCTTGGACCTTAACAGCTCAATGCGCGTCCATGTCTCGTGCTGCAACAATTCACGCTGAGTGGGCATGTAAAAAATTCCTGCCGAAATTCTCCGCTTGACGAAGCTGCTGACCAAGGCTAAATTTGGAGATTGCAAACGTAAGTTAGCCGAAGCCGTAAAGACGCCAATGTGTGTGTTGGGCTTGGTTTGCATGGGCGTCTCGTGCTGCAGTGATTCGTGAAACACTTCATATTATGTAGTCAACTACACTTGAATCAGTCAATTTTTTAGGGAATTCCGATTGTACGTCAACTCAGTATCTTTTTTTCTCATTTTTTTTCTTTTATTTTTTTTAAATATGTGAATGAGGTTCTACTGTATATAAGATATAACAACGAGCAGCCAATGCGTCGTCATCTTTTGTATGTGTTCTATGGTTCCGCATTATCGGTTGTAAAAATGAAGTCTGGCTACTGGGTGCTTGCGCCAAAAGAAAAAAAGATGCAAAATCTTTTGAAAGAACAAAGAAGAAAGAGCCGCAGTAAAGCCATTCACTAAACGCATTTTACCTGGATACATTTATTGCTGTCTTACCTTCACATCACCACTGGCATTCTTCAACTTACTGCTACCAATATCTGCAGCGATGTGGCATCCCCCGTCTTCATTGTTCTACCTGGGATGAAGGTGCTCGCAATGAATCTATAGCACGAGCAAGTGATTCATTTAGTTGAGATGGTTGGTATAGAGATATATCTCATCAAATTTCTCAGAACCGGGATGCCTAGTGCAGCTTGGTGTCTGCTAGTCAGAGGGCATCATTTCTTGATCCCAGGTACCAAGGCCTCCAAAATGAGTAGCCAGATACCAGGGCGCAATCCATACCGATATTAGAGAGAGAAAGCAAGAAGAGGAAAGGCGGAAAGGTCAACGAAACGCATGTCCGGTTTGCTACCCTACACTGCGGGTAAGGGTAAGCGGAATAAAAAGAAGAGAAGGAGCAATGAGTGCACAAGGGAGGATGTGCAGGAGCACTATAAGCGATGTCTTAAACCAATGTACTTAAGGAATTGTACTAGTGCACGAATCGCCGATATTAGAGACATGCTGGATGACCCAGTGCCTCCATTTGATGAAAGCTGGAGGGCCACTAGCCAGTTTCAACCAGTGGCACTTCGTATACTGTTCCACGGCCGCTGCATAAAAAAAAAGGGGGTGCGTCCTGCTGCAATGGGAGCGAATGTGACAGCCACAGTTGCTTAGCTAGGCTGAACGGCACTAGTTGCGGGGGACAAGACACGTCAGGTGAGGGCGTTACAAGCGTGTTCCTGACACATTTTCTAGGCCAATCCCAGACAAAGAATCCCAGCCGGTGGTGACGCGGCGGAGGACAGCGTTTTTGATGCATGTGACAGGTCGCACCTTCTTTTTTTTTTTCTCTCCAGTGGCCATGACTATTCATTGCCCAGCTCCGTGTCACTCAGCTGATAGACGATCTCTTCTAGCCCCTGCTTGGACTAAACTTGAACTCGCTGAAATGGTAGAAGGCCCATGAGTAGTAGTATGCTCCTAGCACAATTTGCAAAATATAACAACAGTGCTACGGGGTTTATTGACAGTTAGTGCGAAGCTCAGTGATGTTGGGTCCAACACAGAGAACAGCTGAGCAGTCCCAGCCCGGCGCCAGCGCGAGGAAGGCAGCGACACTGATCAGTTGGTCTTTGTCTTCACTTCAGGAGCCATACGGCCGCAGCAGTACTGGGCAGTATCGAAGATATTTGTATCATGATACATCTGGCAAGACATGTATCAATATCTGCATTTCCGATACATGAAAGAACGTAATCGTGTATCCTAAATACAAGATACTACTATCAGAACACCACAAGCGAAACTATAAAGATTGGCTGGACTTCGCTTCTCAAGCTGAAACTACTGCCACTAAGCCAGCTGAACAAAACTAAAGGGTCTGCACATTCCTGTTGGTGGAACAAAATCATGTGGTGGTGCTTGCACAGTCTTGGCAAGAACAAGCGCACGAACGTCTGCATGCACCCAGCCTTTTGTTTTCTTTATGTTTTGTTTTCAGTCCCGTCAGTGCCATGAAACTTTCTCGTAGCCATCATACTGTACTGTGTATGCCAGTGTGTGCGGCGTAACGTCTCTTGCGAAAATTTTGATGCTGTTATATTCTCGTTATCAAAGTTCCTCTTGCATGGCACTTTGTTACAGTCTGAAGAATGCAAGAATGGGTTGCCTTGCATCTAGTGTTTTGGAATGACAATATTATACTTTGAGCAAGAAAGAAAAATTTTGAGATACTAACATACATTTTACTCAAATGAAACAAGGTTGGTTGGAGTAAGAAATTTCCAAGCGAACATTTTTGTGCATATGCATTTGTTGCTACATTATATTGTTACTATATATATATATATATATATATATATATATATATATATATATATAGAGAGAGAGAGAAATTTGCAAATGTATTGAAGTATCTTGAGATACTAATGGAAAGTTGCATCAGATACAATAATAACGGTAGTATCTTGTATCTGTATTTCAAATGCTTGTTGCCCGAGTATCTTGTATCATATCGTGATACAATTGCAAGGTATCTTTGCTCAGCCCTAAGCCGCAGCGATGTTTGGGCTATATTCGTTATTAAAATAATTATAGTAATAATAACAGGCACTTCCTCATGTAAGTGTTTGACATCATCGTGCCACTATGTTTAACAACTTGGCTACATTAGCTGCGACATATTGTATAAGAAGATAAAGAACAGCTGTGAGCTGCCAACAAATTAAGTAGGGGTAATTATGAACTTTATTTGTCATGAGCTAACTCACAGTCCCTGCCATAAATGTGGTTTAGTTTCGTAAATTTACACACATCTTTTTCACGTGGAGTAATGAACATCTTGCTAAATAGCTGTGTGTAAACTTTCACTCTTCCTTTACTTTGGTCTTTATCTAGTTTTGTTGAACAAAAATCACCGCCACCTTTAAAGAAAAAGTAAAGCGAGTGAAGGACACAGCCTGAGTAGTGTCTGCCTTTGTTAACAGTTTGTTAGTGCCGTCGATGAGATATGACAGCGTAAGTCGTAGGCCTGAGAACATTCGCACATTACTGATTTGAGACTGTTGGTATAATTCTTAAGAATTGCACGATGATACTATAGAGCAGATCACCAATGAGTTTATGGGCAACTTTAGGGCTGAATATAAGCAGAATAATCAGAAATCCTCGAAGCTCTTTATTTCAAATATGCTGGTTGGACTACACCGTATACGAGCTTGTGGGGAGTTTCGCAGATTTTTGCCCCACATACTTATTGGACGCCTAAAGGTGCAGATGCCTTTGCATAAAGAATAATAGCAGCCCTTTGTTGGTATTCAGTGACGCATGGAGCATAAATGGACGCATAGATGAATCCATGGAAACATTTTTAACCATCTAATAAACAGCATATATTATAGGCTGTGAATTGTTACACTTAGCACGTGATATGAAAATATATGTGAAGAAATCGAATATTCGAATGAAGAGTTAGTGATACCAAATATCCACATATGAATATTTGATTATCCGGCTATCCAGTTACACAAACTGGATATCCAGTATATTCAGTTTTATAAGTCTGAATAACTGGCTTTTAAGACCGGATTAGCTTCTCTCCGATTAAAGGGGGAAGTGAGTTTTAGAAAAACAAGAAGTGTTTTATTCTTTGAGATATGGTGCTGAAATCTTGTACATGTATGTATGTTATGCGCTTCCATTCCATTTTTGTTTATCTCCTCTAGTCCTAATTATAGCTGAGCTTCCTCTAAATAATCTTTTGCAAAGATTTGCAAAATATCAGTTCCTTAGATTTTGCTAAACAGCATATCAACAAGAGTTGTGAGAGTTCAAGGATAAGCACCAGAAAAACACTCTTTCGAGTTTGAACTTAAAAACTTCACAACTCGTGTTCTAGGTAAGGTAGATCAATATTGTATGAACTTATATTTTGCAAATATTTGCAGAAAGTAATTAAAGGATGCTTGCATAAAGTTAAACCCAGAGGAGACAAACAAATATGGGCCTTATATTTGAAATAAGCGCATAACATGACATATATGCACAAGTTTATAGCACCGTACCTTGGCACCTTGCCAGCTTCACCTTGCCTGAAATTAGTACGAGTCATGATCGTATCACTGAGATTCTACGATATAACAATTATTGGTTATAACAATGGGATTTAGTACTGACATGCTTTAAGCAACTAATATAAGGGGATCTGAGGGGATCTGTTATTCAGAACCTTGTAATGACGCAGACAATGATACCACAGAAATTATGGGTAAAATTATGTGTTAAGCTTAATTTAAATTTATTTATCTATTTATTTATTCGCTTAATTAATTTTATTTTATTTCGTAAATACTGCCAACTTTAGTGTCAGGCATTGGGCAGAAGTGGGATTACATAAAAGCAAAACATCGGTCAATGATAGCAACTAAACAAAATAATGGGGCAGAAAGAATAATAAATACATCGTCAAAATGTCATATACAGCATCTTAGCACTGCACGTGATGCTTAGCACTGTGCATATGAAAAATTAAAAGAACGCACAGAAGCATACGTAGTTGGCAAGGCTGGAAAAAAAAAGTTATATTTTATGCATGAAAATACATGAAATCTTAGCATTATACAATGATATCATATAAATGGTATATAGATATCATATACAAGAAATAGCATATAGATAGCAAACATGTAAATAATGTGAAGAAAAGTGAAAGTGCACAAAATGATAACTTGCCAAGGTGGGAGCCGAACCCACGTATTCTGCATTGTGCATGCGATGCTTTATCAATTAAGCCACCGTAGTAGCCATCCTCCCATCCATTTTCTTTGGCATTTGTTTGTGTGTACAAGATTGGCCCTGGGAATGTTAGCCAACACTGCACATTAACAAGGCAATGGACATGGAATATCGTTTTGGTCACAGGCACCACAAATTAAGTGCGCTTGGGAGCAGGCAACTAGCCAATAAAACCTTGTATACTACCTTATGGCATTCTCTGAAAAGTGCATTTCAAGGTATTTGTAATTAAAAACCTGTGTGAGTGGTATGCCATGTGAACGACAGCTTGGCTTATAGGTGAATGAAATGTACTGGCGCTTGGCAATGTGTGGGTGCATGTTCTATTTCTCACACCACTCCATATTTCATTTGAAAAGTAAATTATGGAACAATGTTTCACCTACTGCTGGTCACCTCACCTGTATACTGAGGCTGTGAGTCTTTCTTTTTTCTAGCAAACCCATGGCAGATGATGAGTCCTGCTCAGCCGCCACCACCCCCTGCTCCTCCAAAATTGTCACTGGCTAATCGGGTAAGTCATACCAACCAGATAAACCAGGCCAACCAAGCTGCACAGTGGCAGCTTTGGGGAGACAGCAAGCAGAGAGCTGTTTAGTCTACCAAAACTGCCACAATGCTGCGGCACGACAGTGTGAAGTCACTGAAAGGATCATCCGAAGCTAGTGGGAAGAGACAGAAGTTTTCTCGGTCAGCCGCCTACACCTATGTAATGTGACCATGCTCTTTGCATTTTGCTGTGGATTTCGAGATACTGCAGCAAAATGTTCCAGAAACTGTTCAGAAATAGTAATGATTGTAGTGATATATGAACAACATCATGTATGTGTACACTGGCTGCACATTGTACTGTCATGCACATTGCACATGTCATGTATGTATATTAGGCATTTTTTTTTTAACTGCACCAAACTTTTTAAAGATTGCCAATGGCAGATAGCGCAATTTTAACCCTTGATCTGAATTTTACTTCTGTGAGAAATCAAAATGTTCAATTGAATGATTAACATAATTACGCTGATTAACTGTTTAATTATTTACTTTACACTACATATTTTGATCTACAAATTATAGCCGCCGAGTTCGCACAGCGTATCCACTTGGAATGAATTCTCTGGACAGCACCAGTTATGAGATATTAATTTTCAAGATGTCTGTTGAAATGCATTGGAAATACAAATGAATTCAACCCCAACTCCCACTCCCACTTGATAGGTTTTATTACATTAGTTTAGATTGAACAAAACCACCGCACACCGCATATGCATTTCTTGGAAAGGCCATCGTGGCAGTGGCGTGCCAGACTCATCAATTTGCAATTTGCGGGCCCACAGTGTGCGCTGAACACATTTCATTCGTGCTCATGGGGTTACACGTGAGTGGGAATCAACTCGGATGTTCTGTAAGCTGCAAGCCACTTTCGAATATCACAGCATCTGCCTGGTTAACTCATTGCTGATGCACGGCGATCGGTAGTTTGCATAGCGTATTGTGATGGACGCGTAGCTGGGCACATTCACATGCGATTCGCAGTACAAGTGTGCTCATGATGTCACAGCGCATGTTCATACAGGCTCATTTGCATTCGTGCTGAGTCCACTTCTACTTTATCCTGAATAAAAACTTGCAGCAAGCACTTCAATACGTGCAAGGCACACTGCGGTTCTGCGGCCAGGCGATTCGGGCTTTTAAGCGTTAGTGTTGCGATCAGTATGTATCAAAGACCATTCTGCAGGACAAGTGACTTATGACGATCATGTGCAAAAAATGAGTTAAGTGCGTTTGACAAAACCTTGAAGAAATAAATAGGTAAATTCCTTCTTTTCACAACCTCGGGAAACTATACGAGACATATGGAGTTTTAAGATTAGCTACAGATAGGCATATGTTACATTTCTAATTATAGATATATGGAACTATTTCACAGTTCCCTTCAAGTACGATATATCTCAGGTTGACTGTAAGTGAGCATTTCACATACTGAGAGGTTTTCGGAGCATATTTGGTCATGCATTATCAGAATAAAGTTTCGAAAGACACTCTTGTCGGCAGCTTATCACCTGTGTAAATGTTTGAGAATAAATTGCCATTGGGTAGCAATGGCAAGGTGAAAAAAAAAGCAGATCTCTAGTTAGAATGGTTGTGGCTTGGGCAAACTGCAGCTGGCAAGCCATAGTAATAATTCCGTATGATCCCACAGATCACACAGTTGTGTATTAGTGATGGTGTAAGGCATGTGTATTGAATTGTTGTTCCCGTGCCACGTGTTGGTACAGCAGGTTACTGGCGGGCCATCAAAATTTGCAGGAGACCCATTGCTGGCCTGTCAGAGACGTCATGCTTGTTTCATTTGTGTATGTCTGGTACCAATGTCAGGGTAAACGCTTATAAGGAATATTGGATATAGTGAAGCTATTTTCGTGTCAAATGCAACTTCATTATAACAAGATTCGACTGTATTAAAACTTTCTAATGACACTTATAAAGTGCACAAAATTGATGCATTATATGACGCTCCAAAATATACCACTAATTTGTGAATAGGACTTTTGCAGAAACCTTATAAACGTTGTAACAATTTTCTAAGCTGTAAACTTATATATTAAATTTGTCCACTTTAGATTCTCTTAACAGATTCTGTTTACAAACTGCGATATTTGTTTCTGGCACAGAGTTATGTATTTACGAATCCAATACAGCCTCGACTATCTGTCTGTGGGCCCTATACTGCATGTGCAGTATTTTGTTGATTGCTCGCTGAATGGGCGCAGGTGCTGGCTGCATTGAAGAGCAAGCCTCTGGTGACCTACTTCATCTCGGAGCTGCCCGATGTCAAGAGCAGGCAGCTGTTTGCTGATTGCCAACCTCTCATCTGGGCCATAGAAGGTTTGTGCTTTCATCCTTGCATTTTGTGTACGCTACAGCAACAGAACCAGCACTGTCTAGTCAAATTTTGACTGCCATTATACTGCTTGCTTCCGCCTGGCTACAGTGTTGGGGTGCGATCGGGGATCGTTTTGGAAGTACACGTTCGATTGTGCCGTGTGTGATTGGCCTAGGCTGTGCCGACTTTGCGCGGCTCATGAAGTCGGCATGGCCTAGACTAATTGCACGCGGCGCAACCAAATGTATGCTCCGGACGACAATCTCCGATCGCGCCCCTGCTTGGCATTTATTGAGGGTCTCTCTGTGCTCACACGAGGATGTTTAAGTGATGGCTGTCTCCAGTCAATAAAAATATGAGGTTCAAACCAAAGTAATTTTTACTAATATACACTTGTAGCAATGGTAAACATTAAAATCAGGGGGATGAGCATGAAAAAGATTATCGATAACTCATTTTACTGAATAATTCTGAAGTAATAACATTGAGGGCACGATGGCACCCTTATTTAGGCAATGCAAAGTCAAAGCATACCAGTCTGCATTTTGACCACCTTGCAGCATTAGACGTGATTATGGTGTTTGACCTGTGCAGGTCTTTGCTTGCTGGCATGTGCTTCCAAGACTGAAGACCAGTATGGTGTGGTGCAGTTCAGCCTACCCAGCATCTTCAATGCCCTGCTGGAGCTAGATCAGGCAAGCTGCTTTTTGTGTTCCGGAAGAGACTCCTTCAGAACTGGGCCAGGCACTTAAGAGTGCTGCCTTGAATGCAGTTACTATCTCATAATTAAAAGGGTCCTGCAAAACACCTTGAAAATGGTAAGAAAGAAATCCGAGGACTCCTAAGCACATCTTATGAGTTGTGAATGCGAAAGCATTAATGTCTAATTGAGTGCTGCTGAGTGGCCTTTCGAGTTTTGAACTCCCCGGGGGGCAAGCGATCACATTAAGATGCTTGGCCACTGCCTTCTAGATAGCGTAAGGCCAGTACACTTCAATCCGTGATGTCACGCTGCCTTTCCCAACTGCCATAGAATCTAGTGTGGACTCTCCCGAGTAAGCTGTGATGATTTTGATGTCACCGCTTTCGTCAAGCCGGGCTTGGCAATGGAAATTTTAGTCCAAGTGCCCTGACGTCATAAAGCAGAGTGCACAGGCCTGCCATCTAGGAGGCATTAGTTTAGCCCAGTGGGTAAGACACTTTACTTCTGAGCCTGCGTTCGTAGGTTCGAAACCCGCTACTGCCAGTGTTTTTCCTTTTGAATTAATTCTGTTTCTTTATACATTAATTTCTTTATAGTGATTACCGAAGAGCAGTTAGAATGCAGGTAAGAGCTTGCGCAGACAAGGAACGAGCAAATAAAATAGGCTTCCAAAAGCGAGGGTGGCGGGGTATCACGGCGGTGACCTCTCCCCTCATGTAATGCTTGAGGCGCTGCCTGCTCTGCTCCGTTTAGGTGCAGCTCCTGACATGGCATCGCAGCCAATGGGAACTCCATCAAGGTGCGCTTGTGACTTGGCGTTGCAGCCAGTAGGAATTTAAGTGCCGTTTCGCTGCTCCAGGCGACAGACACTGGCTTTTTCACTCAGTTGGCCATTTGACGCTTTCGCGTCAGAACTGGCTTATAGTATTACATTTCATACATAGCAGGCAATGCTGCAGGAGCTACACATGTCTGTTCATGAAAGTCTCATTTCCCAGTGTAGTTGTTTTAGGCTTGCGACACATTCTATTGAATAAATATTTCATATATTACAACTGCAACTCATCGGTGTAAGGCTACGCGAGATTATGTATTATTTGTGCATCTTTGTGTTTCTAGCATGTGAAGTACTATGTCTTGGTTGTGAGCGTAAATGGTGTACTGTGGCTGCTGATCGCAGAAATGCGCCACTCCCTCATTTGGTGGCAAATAAGTTCGGATCCGTGACAATTTCCAAGTAATAAATATGCAATAATTTGTGACATGAAAGTATGTGATAGTGTTACATAGGCTTATTTCTTTGTTGTATTGCTATACGCGTGTGGAATTTGATTGTTTGAATGAGGTGCGTGGCCGCCATTACTTGAGAAAAGAGGAGGAAGAATGCTCTCTGGCTATCGAACTGGCCAGCGCTGCATTATCCCTTGTAAATATATTTTGTAAATAGTCTCCAGTTTTAATCCTTCGTTCGCGTAACGTTTTGGTGGAGGGTGCCGTTCCCATCCTTGCCACGGAGCTCCGCAGCGGCCACACCGTCCAGCTTTCTGCCATGGCTCCTGGTGACGACATCTCGTCTTCTTCTACTCCTACGACCCCGACAACAACATACATTACGGTCACCAACCCCCGCGATGCTGGCATATTCTCCGGCCAAGATAATGTCGACGTCGAAGACTGGCTCAGCCTGTATGAGCGTGTTAGCCGAAACAACCGCTGGGACCCTACCATTATGCTAGCGAATGTCCTATTCTACTTGGGCGGAACTCCTCGTGTCTGGTTCCGGACACACGAGGATGAGATCTCTAGCTGGGATGCTTTCAAGGAGAAGCTCAGCTACCTCTTTGGAAATCCCACCGTTTGGCAGCTGGCTGCTAGAAAAGAGCTTGCTACCCGAGCTTGCGGTGTTCGTGTTGTCCACCTTTTTGCTCTTGTGTCCTGTCTGCACGCCTCACCTTTTTGCATAATGAATCCTTACCAACTAGCTTTCTGTCGTTCTTTGCTACCCGAGTTCAGTCTTCTACTGAATCGTATGTCTTGTACATACAAGACGTGCTCGCTCTTTGCCGGAAAGTTGATGAGAAAATGGCCGAGGTTGACAGAGTCGGCTACGTGGACGACGCATTCAACTTGTTGGTCTTCAACAATCTGTCCACCATCGACATCATTGTCAAGGAATGCCGCCGCTTTGAGCTCGCAAATAGCCGCCGTGTGATTCTACAGTTCTCCTGGCTCCCTAACACAGCTGCGACGTCGTCTTGCGTCAACCTTACCACTTCACTACCTTTAAATGAGCATGTCACACGTATTGTTCGCTGCGAACTCGAGGCCACAAGTCTTGTGCCATTCCATCAAAGCCCCCTTGACCCCACCATTGACCATCCTCCCAATGTGCTCCCAATGCTCACGCATTAATACACTAACTAACTTAACTGATCATATTCTGAGATTAGAGTAGCATAGTGCTATTTTGTTTGTGTGGTGTTGCCAAAGACTGGGTGGCGATGTGCATGCAGCTTCTGGAACGCCATGGCAAGCGTTTCTCCATCCTGCGCCGTCCCAACAGCAGCTCAGGCCATGAGCTGCGTTTGGGGAGGGCCTTGGCAGCTGCAGTCTCAACAGGTCTCTACCAGCTGACCACCACTTTTCGACAGCACCTCGGGTAAGTACATAAGGATGTAAGGATAGCAGTGAATTCAAATACTGACTGAGAGATCTTGTTTGTACCACCTCTGTCCGTAAAGTTCTCTGACTTGAGTTCACTGAAAAAGAACATGCAGATTCACTGCACATGCTGGAAACTATGTTAAGCAACATGGCAACCTAACTGCTTTACAAGTAAAGACAGTGCATCGAATTTTGATTACTTTCATCCTATGCAACGTGTAATCTCATGCAATGTTTATGTTTATCAACCACAAAGGCCACAACTTTATTCTCATGCAATTCTTTGTGCATGCACCAGACTGCTCACATGCTATGCCAAGATGCACTCTCCAGGCCAGGCAGATGCACAGCGCGAAATGTCCATGCAGTAATGTCACAAGGACGAAAGCAATCTATGATGTTTCTCGAGGGAAAAATGGCTATGACAGGTGTATGTACAGAAAAGTATGACATGTATCGGGCAGTATTGCACGATTCTGTAGCTGTTTTGTCATTGTGGCAGTAATTCTGGAGGATTGGCCAAGAACGGGCACACACCCAGTGGCATGTACCGAATAGCTAAATAAAAAAAAATTAGTTAAATGCAGTGTACTGCACTTGAACCTCGTTATAGTTTGACAGGTCGTAACGAAATAGTGGATATAACGAAGTAAATGTAACTCCCCTTGAAATCTTCATAGAGATTCATGTTTTTAAAACCTTGTTTTAATGAAGTAAAATTGTTCTGCTAATGGATATAATGAACTAGATTCCTGTCCGAAACCAAAGGTACCGTCCGTGGTGCACTGAGCATGCATATCGATTTCTGTTGGGTTCTGCACTCGTTTGGCGTGGCAGAACGCCAAACGTGTCGCCAAAATTCCCGTGTCGAATACACTTTCCAGCACCACTAGTCTTTCTTTCACACTGCACTTGTGTGCTCGGTGGCTATGCACAAGCAGCACTTCTTTCTTGTCTTATCGTACCTTTCTTGCTGCGGCACATAGCTGCCAAAGCTAGGCTGCTCGGCGCACCCTTCCATATCGCAATCTTGGAGGCTCCGACACACCACATATCCATGATGATCTTGTGTGCGGCATGCCAATAAACCAATGCCTCCACTTCTCTTTGTCTCAATGCCGCGCGCTGTACTGGCCGACGCAGCTGGGCATGACCTCTGAGATTGCTTGAAAACAGCATGAGATAGTTTCGCTTTCACAGGCCGAACGCGACCGCGTATATGGCTGACAATGTTTCTGGCACTGTGCCAAGCTCTGTCAGCCATACATCTTGACAGGTTCGCGACATCACGGGAGAGACTATCTCCAAAAGTCATGGAGCTTGCCTGAGAATAACTCCCCGGCTGTGTAGTCGGTGCCCCGTGTTGTGGGCCACGTGCTGCTTGAACACGACGGACTGCGTTTGCATCGCAGCCTGCTAGCTGTTCTTGTCGACCGCGTCACTGTTTCACCAGTTTTCACGACAGTGTGAATGAACCAAGTGGAAAGTGTAAGTGAAAGGCCAAACCAATGGAACATAAGGACGGTATCGCGTGTTGTCGGGATAGCGACAGCATTGCACACTCTGTCGCATGTTTCACATTCCGAAGAGTCTTTGCTGTTTTATTAAAATGTCATTACATGTGTGGCCAGGTACTGTTTCAGCATTCTGTGTCTTGTTTGCATGTATTAAGTTGTGCAATCCACTGGGAATATACTGCAGTAAAGGACAATAGTCTATATAACGAAGTAATTTCAGCTTCCCTTTCAGCTTTGTTATAACGAGGTTCTAGTGTATTCCAATAGTAGGTTGGTGTGTTTGAGAGACATCTATGAGCCAGCAATATACGTTCTGGTTTTAATAGGAATTAATTTTTTTGCTGCACAGAACAGGGAGATGTGCTTACTTGCACTACTTTGTTGGTCACTGTACAAGGTGTATACGGTCGACCTCCATTCTTTTGACCTTGGCAGGACCGTCAAAATTGATAAAATTGTCCGGCAGGTCAAATTAAACAAGGTGCGCAGAATACACTGAAGCACACCTCATTCATTTCGCAGCATTTTCCCGATACAAACACGCCCCCGAGTTGAACACGGGCCCACTTTCTCGGAGTTTGAAGTGGAAGACTAATGTAAAAATGACATTAAAGACCTTAGCAATGTACAGATGTAACGTGCACCCAATTCTTTATCTAGAAAAATGTACCATGCCTTTAATTCTGGGAATACGAAAAGAACAAAACTAGCGAACTTTACCTTTGCAGAATTCAAGTTTATTTGCACGTAATGTCTACCGTCATCAGTCCCAGAAAGCACTTTAGTGCTGCCTGTGAGTCACATGTCCTCCGTATGGCCCATTGTGCATTTGATATTCTGGATTTATCAAACGACTCCGCAACAATTGCAAACGGGATCGTGTCCCCTGCCTAGACTAACCACTTGGCTAGTTTGTTCTGCGACACCTGCAATTATCCACAACATCAAAAACAAGTGACGTGACTTGTTTCCACTAGCTTAACATGTAAAATAATATTTTTAATTAGCTTTAGTGATCGAAAACTGAAAATGACACAATGTCACTGTCATGCTATGCGAGATCGTCTGACATCATTTTGTAATGGCAATGGCAGTAATGCTGGCTAGGCTGGCTCTGATGTAGGCTGTTCGAATGCTGTGAATACGGTTTTGGTTACCTATCTGATTGCACCCTGCAGGCAATTTTTGGTCCAATTTTCTTGAAAAACAAGGCACATTAGAATCAAGTATATACCGTAATCATTAATTGTGAGCTACTGCTTTTGCTTAAATATCTTTCTGGGGTAGGCCGACAACAGTTATTCTTGACAGGAGAGGATATGTGTTTAACGTTTTCATTGTCCCCTGAGCTCAGCAAGACAAATGCTGCCACTGAAGTTGTTGCTATTGAGGTGAGTCATCATAGGGGTCAGGCCCATGCGTGCTGACTGGTCAAGTTTGAATTACCCAGCGAAGGCCAATTTTAGGATCAAAATAACAAAAGTTGGGGCCATAAATATGTATGGTAGCCAACCAGGACCTATGGCCAGGATCGAATTAACCTGAGTCAAAATTGCTTTATAAGCTCATTTGCAGCTACTTTCATTGGCATATATATAACTTTCATTTATACCATCTATATATCCACAAATGTAGATATACAGATATCCTCATATACATATCCATTGATTTACCTGGCAGCCATGTTAAATCCAGGAAGGTAGATGAATAAAGCTTCGCTTTAATAGAGGCTTTCAATATTTAAATCATTTCTGCACTCCCCTTTGAAGCAGTTTCACTTCCAGCCTATGTGCAGCTTCCGACACATCTTGAGTTCCTGGAAGTATTTAGAGAATGCTTTTTTTGGTGAGGAGGGCTGTCAGCTCCTTTGTTATGGCATCTTGAATGGCCTCAATGCTCTCCATTCAGCATCTCTTTAGGGCTTCCTTCACGCACAGGAACAGAAAAATGTTGCGTGGCAGAGTGTGGCAGATGTGGAAGTATAGATATGCTATTCTTGTCAAGGAACATTGTGACACTCCAGGCAGTTTGCAGCCTGGCATTATCATGGACTCCATTGTTCATAAACATTGCAGTGCACCATGTGTGCATTTGAGCACACCGGTACATAAAACTCTTCATTTACCATCTGCCTTCGTGGCGTCTGGCATCGAAAACAACTATGAACATGCCTTTGTTTTGGATTGCTTTCACCGCACCTTTCTCAACGCCAAAGAGCTCATGAGACTGCTATTTGACGCTCTGACTCGTCCTTCGAGGATTGTACTGAAAGCAGCATGTTTCGTCTTCAACAATGATGTTCATAATTTTTATTTGCTTTGGTTGCCATATGGCATGATGCCGTTGACGAGCGCTGCATCTTTGTGCGCCTCTTAGAGCAAATCAGCACAAACTGATGCCCGCATGTTCTTTTGGTCCTGCATGAGGGAATGGGGCACTAGTTTGGCATTCGGCTTTTGTTTCCCTAAGTTCTCATGCAAAATTTGGTGGCATGTTGTCGTACTGATGTTGAGGGTATCTCATAGTATACAGACTATAATGTTGCAGTCTCGCTCTATGATTTTCCTAATATGAGCTATATTGTCCTTATTCTATGAGGTTGAAGGGCACCCCTGTGGCATTGTGTGCACTTTTTCTCAAAACTTTGTCTGTGAAGTTATAAAAGAAATTTATATTGTTCTGGTGAAAATTTTTCTGTCATCTTCTGCCAACATTCTCCTCGACAAATATATCTTGTGTCCCTCTAACATTCGCATCGTGGTAATGTCTAGTTCCTGTAAGTGTAGCGAAGAAGCTTGTACATCATTGTCGCTGTCTTGGCAAGCTTCACACTAAATTTTATGTTTACATGTTGTTCAGATGGGTGTCAATCTCTCCACAGTCACTCACATTAGAATGTGCCCATGACTAGCAGCAAGAGATTTTTCTGCCATGTAATACCATGTAGCGATTAACACAGCAAGGTAAAAAACATAGGTTATTGCCAAAAGATGGTGCTACACATCCATGCCAACATACGTTTTGGGAACCATTTTTACCAAAACAATATAAATTGCTTTTATAACTTCACAGACAAAGGTTTCGGAAAAAGTGCACAGATTGCCACAGTTTCTTTATTATAACCATTAGTTTCTTACAGCCACCAATGACATTTGCTACAAATATTTTACTGAAGTTGCCGCGTTTTATATCAGGTAGGCTGAGGTTCTGCTACTGCAGGCTGTTTGACCATTGGACAACTGCCCTCGTGGCAAAAAACAGTGGCTGATCCACTGCTTTGCACGCTCACTTCTTTTAACATCTTCAGTAATATGAACAGTAATCTGAACAGTGGACATATTGCTGGCCAGAAGTATCCCAATTGCTGGGGTACCTCAGTACCACACCAGTGGTTGGATGGATGGATGCAAAACTTTAATAAAGGTCCTGAGGTACGAGACTCAGCGCGCTGCGGGCCGCTCCCACGTTGGGACAGTCAGGCCATGCCCGACCGCCGCATCGTGGGCCCTCTGGACAGCCCATAGCTGCGCCCCGGCATCGGGGCTCTTGATAGCGGAGAGCCACTTGTCTTCATTAATTCGTTCTGTGCCTCGTAACGAGGGGCAACGCCAGAGCATGTGGTCTAGGCTAGCGATGTCATTGCAGTGCCTGCAAGAACTAGTGGCATAGGTGTCGGGATAAATCTTGTGGAATAAAGCCGGGCTGGGATACGAGCCTGTTTGCAATAATCTGAGGGTCAGTGCCTGCGCTCTATTTAACTTCCTGTGTGGAAGGGGAAAGTCTCTTCTGCCGAGATAGAAGTGCTGCGCAATTTCATTGTATGTGGTCGGTTGATCTCTGTTCTCCACCACTGCGGGCCGGCGTTGGAGTTCTCCATGGTCGCGGAAAGCGAGACCTCGCGCCTTGGAGTGGGCCAGCTCGTTGCTATTCACTAATGGTGATTGAACCTGAAATTGAGCACACATAGTGTGGACTAGTGAGAGGCAATTTAACTAAAGTAAGGTGGTGTCCTGCAATTAACCAGCTGATAATTTTTGCCCAATGCCAAATACTTGTTGATTTGCCTGTAGACTAACATTGTAGAATGGCAAAATGCTTGCATCTGGCTATAAAGCTTTCAGTCAAAATTACGAGTCAAGCGAAAATGGCTGGCTATGCAGTCGGACTGTTGAACCGGCATCGCAACTGGTGCCTGTCCAAGTGACAGGACCATTATTGTGACAGTGCACTTTAGACTATGCACCATGAATGTGAAATGGAAAACCATACAACACCATGTTAAAATGCAACAATCATTCCAGCTGCTGGAAAGGTTGCTACTGAGATATAGAAAGGACACTAAAGGCAAATATGTCCACGTGGACTATAAAATACCATTCCAGAAACCCTGCAGCACATGTGTTGTGCCAAGAAAGTGCTTAGTTTAAGAGAAAATGCATCTGAAGGGTTTACATTCCTCTAGTGCAATCAAATCATCCACCATGAGCGAGGAAGTAGGATGTTGCATATGCCATCATGCCTTGTGCTGTTGTCTGCGAGTTAAAACGGTGCGTTCAGCCAGCGCCGTGTTTCTTTTCTTTTTTTTTTTTTTTGTCTAAAATGCGACACATGGCCAGAAATCCAGTGATGACAACAGCTGAAATCATCCCAAGACATCTCGCGGACGGGATATTTTTTGCCTGCTTGCAGAAATTTCGCTTATCACTGTGTAGTGTACTCGGCATGATTGCATAACAGCATGACAGCAACCAGTGTGCCTGCTTCGATCTGAATTCATTATTGCTGTTTGCTCTCCTCCGTGACAGCAAGAAATAAGTGGTAAAATGAGCCATCACTTCGCCTCATTCCCACTGGGTACGAAATATCCAAGATTGAGCGTGTGTGCAATCTTGGAGGCCATGGATTCATGAGTGTTCTCATTTCAAGTTATCAGGTGGCGCCACAGCATTTACCATTGTCGGCATGGAATGCATCGTTACTGGCAACGGCAGCATATTGAAACTAGATCTAGTACCCTCTGGTTAAAATGCTGGCCTCACGGCACGTTTGAGATTTCTCTATGGGCGTACAATAATATATATTTGGACAACAATGAAAATTTGTCATTACTTTCTTTTGTGATGTCACGCCCATGTCTCCTGCAGCAAGACACGACAGTGCTACAGGGTCCGTCTGTCGCACTACCGTTACTTGAATATTGTGTGAATGTGGTTGACTCATTAGTGTGAGCTTTGCAAGACAGCAAAACAAGCACAATACCATGAGACTACCAGAAACTACCAAGCATGAAACTACCAAGCATGAGAGCACGGGTGGCATGGGGTCGAGCGAAAACTGAACATTTTGACCATCCGCTGCATCGTTGTCAATGGTAACATCAATGAGTTCTTTTTTCCAGACTTGTACACATCGCTGAAAAAAAAAAGTAACTGATTACAAGTACAGTTACTTCTTTCAAAAGTCCAAAATCAAGAAAGGGGCTGACAGATGGAATAGCACACTGTAGTATAAAGTTTGTAAACAGGGATAAGGTGCCTCAGAAATGCTGGCCAACGTTTCGATAGGAGGACCTATCTTGGTCAAAGGCGGCCTCGTCATCCTCGGCATGTTAGTTTTAAAGGGTTAGTGCAGTGAGGTCACATGTGGTTGTTGTCGGTGGCAGCTGGTTATAAAGGGAGAGACTTCAGAGATAATGAGCACTGTCGCCAGACGTCTGTGAGCGTGGTTCCCAAGACGAGGGGATAAGAGCGGGAGAGTGGGAAGGCGGGACAAAAGAAACGGAGAGAAAAAAATGGGGGGGGACACCAGGAAAAAAAAAAGAAAGAACAAGAGAAAAAAGAAAGAAGGGGGGGGCATGGGAGGGCGTTGGGGAAGTGAGAGATTAGGGAGCATTCAGGGGTGTCATTTGCAGCACGTTTTTGCGGCTTCAGAAGAGCCGATCAGGCAGTCAGTGCTTAAGTAACACGAAAGACCCCCCCCCAAAATAAAACGACTTGAGAGAGTGACTTTAGTAGCATAGCAGCAATGTGTCGAGTAATCTTGAAATAGTTAAGATGGCGACAAGTGGGATGCAATGTATGGGGTAACTGGAAGGCAGCGGCATGGTCTTTCAAGGGACGTTAGCCCCAGTAGCTCAACGTGCAGCTGCCTTCCAGTTACCCCATACATTGCACCCCAGACTCCTTGTTGCCGTCTTAACTATTTCAAAATTACTCGACGCATTGCTGCTATGCTACAAAAGTCACTCTTTCAACTAATGCTTTTTTCTTGGAGGGGGGTCTTTTGTGTTACTCGCGCACTGACCGCCTGACTGGCTCTTCTAAAGCCACAAAAACATGCCGGCAAAGACACCCCTGAATGCGCCCTAACCTCTCGCTTCCCCAACGCCCTCCCATGCCCCCCTCTTTTTTTTTTCTCTTGTTCTTTCTTCATCATTTTTTTTTCCCTGGTGTCCCCACCCCCCAATTTTTTTTCTCATTTTCTTTCTTTTCTTTTCTCCCCGCCTTCCCACTCACACTCTTGTCCCCTCGTCTTGGGAACCACGCTCAGAGACGTCGGGCGACAGCACTCATTATCTCTGAAGTCTCTCCCTTTATAACCAGCCGCCGCCGACAACAACCGCACGTGACGTCACTACACTAACCCTTTAAAACTAACATGCTGAGGATGACGAGGCCGCCTTTGACCAAGATAGCCTTTCTGAGGCACCTTATTCCTGTTTACAAACTTTATACCACAGTGTTCTTTCAAAAGTGTAATTGAATATGACTACTAGTTACTGCCCCACAAAAGTAATTAAGCAATTAATAAAAAGTAATACATTATTTCAGCACTACTTTCCTCCAGACCTTTATTAACATTGCACAAATGCATTAAGTAGAATGAGCTGGTCTGGCTCTTTCAATGTGTCCTCTGCAGCTCTTCACACATTGTTTATCTTCACTAAGTATTCCTTTTCCAAATTTTATTTGGTAATCTTCCCTTGTTTTCTCGTGAGCTCATCTGGCAGCAATACTGAAAACTTGCTCAATGTGTGTCATGGAGAGAAGGGTTCTGTAGTAACGTATGAACACCTCTCTCAAACGATTGTCGTTACTCAAGGCCGTGATGCTTGGGTCTGGGTTCTCTATGAAGTGAAGTGCTTCATTGTTGCTGGGGCTAGGAGAAGGTGTTCGTGATTGGGCAGCAATAAGCTGAAAGAATCATATTAGGTGATTCCCTGGCATCTATGTCTGAAGCGGCCATTGCTCTCAAGCCATTTCAACTTGTCGGCCAACATTTGGTGGACCTCCTCTTGGCACCCTTCAGTCATTAACCACTTAAACTTAGACTAATTGTAATGGATGCCAGCAAACATTCAAGTTCCTTGAGAAGGTGTCCAAATCTGTAATGTAATTCAATGTAATACTGGATAGTATTCAGCCCTAGATATACTGTTGTATTACAATCACAAAAATAGGTATATATGAGTCACATAATGTCAAACAAATAGAAACATGAATTTACCTGCCAAAAACTCGTCTCTGTCCGAGAAGTCATAGACTGCACTAAGTGAGGAAGAATTCAGTAGCAGCTCTTATCACATATGAAGGCCCGCCTATAAGCGCTTCCAGAAGAGAGGCAGAGAAATTGATTACGTATATGGGTTAAGCTGAGAGGTTGGACCTCCTAGAGAAGTGTTCAAATCTGCAAGCCTGCCATGTTCACATGATCCAGGTGTAGCTGCAGGATGCTGATTGTGGGAAGGAGGTAACCTATATACATGCTTTCATTCCTTTGGGCTCTATTTCCCTCCAAATTTAAGTTCTCAGAGCTGCCTTGCCTGTTAGAACTCGTTTTGCCAGAAATGTAACTGGTTATATGTAATCGGTTACTGAAAAAAACCCAATAAATTGCAGATAATGTTACCGAGTAAACAAAGTGATTGTTAAATTACCAGAAAATGTAATTAATTACGTGTAAATAATATGTTACTTACAAATTTGCATTTCTCCAGGAATTGAATAGAACTGAAGAAGTAGCATTTTCTTCCATCTTATAATGTGATGCAATGATCTTTTTATAATCATTGTCTTAGTACTAGTGACAGAATTATAGAATAGTTGCTAAATCATCAGGCCAGTACTAGAATGTCCCGGTAAAGTCTTAAATCATGCCCTACATTTACCTCGATTTCTCGCTTGCTAAAGCTCTGTGCTCGATAGTATTGATGCTTTATGCATTTTTAGTATTTATTTATTTAGTATTAATATTTAGTATTTTAGTGTACGTTTAAGAACCTCAGTTGGTCCAAATTTCTGGAGTCCCCCACAACAGTGTGCCTCATAGTGACATCGGGGTTTTGGCACGTAAAACCCCATAATTAAATTTTTTTTTAGTCTTCTTTCCAAGACTCCAAAAGACAGAGGGATGTCTGAAAATGGCCTAATACACTTTCACTTGCTTCTGTAGGTAGTATTAACAGTTTCTAAAGATATCATTGATGTGTTTTATGTAGGGTGCTTATCTGCAAATGTTAATTGTAGCTGGTCCATTTTGTCAACGCTAGCCATTGAATTGTGCTTGCATGTGTGTTTTCTTTCATTTCAGTGCAATGGATCTCACAGCAGAAAGTAGGCGACGTCTGAAGCAGTTCACAGAATTCAACAGATGACTTTGTTCATTTCAAAACGAGCCTGTTGTCCCACAATAATTGCCAGTGCCAACACTCACTCTTGCGGGCAGATTTTTCTACGATTTGTACATATAAATTCCTCCTAATGTTTCTTTCTTACATTTCTGTCAGCAAATAAATCCTTTCATTATACATAACAAGACGCTGCCTACTGTAATTGTGCCAGGCATTGAAAGTGTGTTACTTATTGGGAGACGAGTAACACTGGTAGGAAGCAGATGGTGTAGTACATATAGACAACAATGCACATTGCAAAGGCACTCGTTTAACCACTTGCATTGCCCTGCATTGGCAGGCATGCAGCTCACACATGGAGCTGTATGCACAAGCAACCAATACACTTTGGAAAGAAAGCCATTGTGGCTCATTAACAGACTTAGATGGGCTAGTTGGTTGCTGGCTTGATGGAACATCGTTATAACGGCACGTTTTGAGGACAAGACACAGAAAGAATACACACGGCGTCTGTCCTGTGTGCATTCTTTCTGTGTCTTGTCCTCAAAACGCACTTTTATAACCACGTTCGATCAAGCCATTGTGGCTTGTCCACTGCATGAGAGGAAAGGGGGTTAACCGAGGGGCTCTTGTTGGCTTCTCATGATGTCATCCACTGCATGCAAGTTCATTGCAGGGTAATGTTTTGCTCATGGTGGGCCACCTGTCTGGCAGACATTTTCTTGCCTCACCTTCTACGCACGATCAAGTATCACTTGACAGGTCATATTCACATGTCATCTCTTGCAGGGATACTGCCTTAAAGAGAAGTAGAAACATTATGTTGGCAAATGCTCTGTGTCCCACAGGGATATTACACAGTATGTTTTGTCCTGCCAGTGTTTCATGGAAAGTGGTTGATTAAGGTTATGGCCCATGGTGTCCAAATAATGTAGTGTAGAGCCACATGCAATGAATGAGCCGATTGCTGTGCATAGGTGAGTTTAGGTAGACAAAACCATTGGAACTCACTCCGGCTTACTCACAAAATTTATTTTTTGCCTAAGGCTCACTTGAACTCATACTTGCCAAAATCTACTCAGCCAGGCTTTCTCGGACTCAGACTTGTCAAAATTTTACTCAGCAGGACTCACCCAGACTCGGACTCGCCAAAATTCTACTCAGCTGGACTCGCTCAAACTCATGGGTCTGTCTGAGTCTGAGGGAGTCGGCTCATCAGTGAGTTTGTTGACTTACTCGTGTGGGGCTTTAGCAATGGTCTTTGAAATTAAGTAACAGAAATGTGATGAACGGCCATGGCATGACAGCTCAGAATATTGCACACAGTTTTCTGTAAAACATGTGGTAACACACAAACATTTCATTTCAGAATTGCTGCCAAAAGGAACAATCACCACCTTCCTCAGTGTGGCATAGTTTGCACACTTATTTCACGGCAGCTATGCCAACCATTTAGCATAGAAAGAAGGGAAAGTAGAATGCATGAATGGTCTTGCATTGGTGGTACTAAAGCAGATCTGGAGGGGATCTGCAGCTATTATATCTTTATTAAGCTCTGTCCTACCACGTAACACTGAAATTTTTCCACACATTTAACTTGACCTAAAAGAAAGCAGCCTAACTATTGCCAGTCATTATTGCTATATTGCCATATCATATTGCCAGACATTACCATGTCTAAAGAAAAGAGACACTTCACACGAATACGTTTTCTGCCATATTCTGGGCAGATATAAAGATTACATAGAATTTTACATGGATGATTCTAAAACACGAAGACGTCGGTGTGAGGGCCGTAACAAAAAATTGTAAAACAAGTATTCAAATACCATACTATGCCTCTGTTTTCACTGCTGAAGTTTATGCTGTATGGACTGTAGTTACAAACTATCACTGACAAGCAAGAAAATACAATCGTATACACTGATTCATTAAGTACCCTGAAGGCTCTAAATCTGAAATCCGAGTGTGAACCCCTGGTAGGGGATATTTTAAACATGGTGACTTTCAACAAATGCGGCAGATCAATTAATTTCTGCTGGGTCCCAAACCATGTTGGGATACCAAGTAATGGAGCAGCAGATAGATGCGCATCTATGGCAGCATACAAAGACATAATGAACACATTTCCTTACAGAGGTAGTATCCAAGCGATTTGGAAGGACTTGGCGTTAAAATGACAACACGAATGGGACTCTTGCACAAACAACAAGCTACATCTTGCAAAAACCGTGCTTGGCGAGTGGAAGTGTTGTAATCATCAGGAATGTTTTATTGCATTAATTTTGTGCTGCCTGCGGATTGGGCACACACACCTTACACACAATTTTTTACTTGCAAAGGAAGACCCACCAACGTGTGAGAAGTGCCAAGAACTGCTAACAGTTATGCATATATTACTGAAATGCACACATATTGAAACACACAGACGAACGCTGTTGCACAATTTATATAAATTACACCTTACACCCTGCCTTAGCTTTAGGAAATGATACACTAGTACCGTTGCCTGACCTGCTTAAATTTCTATACAACACTGGCTATTTACACATGCTATAGAACAACACAGCTTTCACTGTTTTTCAATTTTATTTTATAACACCTTGTGTTTGGTGCAGCATAGCCTTAGTCACTTTTGTGCCACTAAACCCTATTTACTTACTTACTGTTGAAGTTGGGAGACTAATTTTATAAGCTTAGTTGGTGCGAGGGAAGGAAAGATGCAAGGATGGTGAAACCAGTCCCAAGGTCTACCATGTTGGTAAAATTAATTGGGATGTGTGGCATTTGTCAGTTATGTGTGCTTTGTTCCCCTCTCCTCTTAGTTGTTCGTAAAGCATTAATAAAAATTTATCGCTTTATTTAACTTGTAAACAGTGGGAACAGTTTTCCAAGAGAGAGGTTGATTGAAGAGGAAGTGGGAAGCAACTTCTCAGCACACGGCTGTCTGTTCTGCCTTCAGATTCGGTGCGCTTAGTGCTTTATGGGAAGTTTTTGCAAGCGGAACTACCGTTTCCACTAATTTTCGCAGCATGCACATCAAACATGATGTCTGTTCATTTGAAACTGTTAGAAACACACAAGAATCGATGGGACCCACTTCAAGTATGCTACTGAAAAAACAGCACTAGCTAAGGACCACAGAAATATGGTAGTAAATGCGAGCGACCATATTGTCCGTCTTGCTGTGGCATTGAAGGAAAAGCTACAGGGGCAAAGCTTCTGCACATTTGTTACTGAGCCAAATATTCTAATAAGGGGAGTGAACTGAGCAAGTTGGTATTGATCCATGTTGAAAATTTAGTGCTAGTAAATATGAAGACAAAGGAAGCACACATCAGGAGTGCTTACTGACAGCTAACGGTTTATTTCATAAAAAACAAATCTATAGTAAGACTTGTGCATGTGTGTGGAGAAAAAAGTTATTGCAGCAATAACACAACCAGAAGAAGCATAAATGTCAAAACAGGGCTCCGTCACATGCTCGACACGTGGACCAGATGGCGAAGGAAATCAGCGAGGCTTACAATATAAATAAAATTTTGAATTTGTGTCGCCCAACTCTAGCACTACATGAGAAAGAGCGTCTACATGAGAAAAGTCTTCCTTCGATTTTGTAGTGGTATGACCACCACATTTTCATGTCTTGGTTCAGTGTGTGATAGAGCCCCGTTTTGGTGCTCTCATGCTTCTTTCTTCTGGCTGTGTTATTGCTGTAATAACTTTTTTCTCCACACGCATGCACAAGTCTCACTATATATATATTTTTTTTTTCTTCTCAAATAAACCTTCAATCAGTAAGCGCTCATTGTGTGTTCTTCTTTGTCTTTGTCTTTTATAGTGTTAAATTTTCAACACAAATATTCCAGCAGTGTTTGACAACGTTCGTAATTTCTTGGAGCACATAATTGAGTCAGCGTTGTTGCCACGTGAGTAGGTTTTGCATTCGTCCAAATGCAGAAAAGCAGAAAAATAAGATGCTGAAGTCTTCTTTTCCCCAACCTAAGCTATCGTGGATGAGAATGTGAGACTTCTTTCAGGACAGTTCATTTGTGCACTCTGCCTCCATAGCTTTAATTTCATTGCCACATGAAGTTATCCTCAAGTATTGTGCTGTATGTTTATTTAAAGGTCGATGCTCATCTACCTAGCCCAACTTTGTGCTCCTGCACAATGTACACGTCCATTGTTTCTGAGTATATTCCCTGTTCTGTATAAGAGCCAGTCTGCCTGGAAGAGAAAAAGAGAACACACACAAGGTAAAGGGGCAGATGGGGGCAGCAGATCTTTTGATGGCAAGTCAGAGAAGAAGAGTCTACACCACAAAAAGTTCTTTAGAAATTCGATTTTTCTAGCTTGCACTTCCCCTAACTTATCTTCACTGGGCTGAAGCCACCTGGACGTTTGTATTGCTACTGATAACATTACACATAATGACTACCATACTTAAATTTCAGGAAGTGTCCTTCACATCATTAGTTTATTAATTTTTTCTCTAAAATTCTATAATTACCTTACAATAATTCTAATGTCTGCAATTTATTTATGTCGCTCGAGCAACTATGCCCACTTACATTATTCACTAAATGCATATGAACTTTAAAACCGCCTGCTTCTGGGCCAATACCCTGTAGTGGGTAAGTGCCATTGCTTAGGGACAAAAACTGCAGCATTCCGTGAATTGTCTAAACAGAGTAAATGAGCTTCTCGTGCAGACCGAGACACACTGAAGCATACAGGGACAAAAGGTAAGGACAAGTTGCACTACACGGTTTACCGAGTCCTGAGCAGACTGTCTTAATTCCTAAGCTGGTATACTTAGAAATAGAGCCCGGCCCTGACTGAGCTGTGTAAAGTATGTGGAAATGTGTTGTGGCAACGGGACTTGGACCTTGGCTGAGTGGTATCCTCCTGTGATTCAGCTTGGAGGCAATGCCCATTCGTCAGAGGTCGATGTGACACCTGATGGAGACGAGTACAGCTGCAGAGGTGGCCTGTAAGGTTTGTGGCTAAGGTTTACTTATACCAGCCAGCCATCATGTGGTAGTACCCAGAGAGTCAAGCTGGTGTGGTCATTTAGGCTGGATTAATCACGTTCTAGGCAAGCTGTTCATGTTTATTCCTTTCATGGTGACACATACCCACGAGGTGGACTGGGCACACAACAAAGGAAATATGACCAGCGTGTTGCAAGTCTTTCTCAGTGGCACCACAGTCGATGTTTGCGTCAATGCTAATGAACGTCGCCTATAATATCCTGTAGTTTCCATACAAATATGTGAGAGTCCCACCATATCACTTAGCCTGGAATATAAAGCACAGAAAAGGGGGAAAAAAAACAGGAGTACAGAACACCTATGCTTTGGTTTGCCAAAGTTCGTTGCCAACAATTTACTATGTTTAGAAGCAAGATTACCCTTAATTTTGTGTAAATTTTGCTTATTAACTGTCCAAGCATTCTCAAAGATGTATGAATCTCCTATAAAATTACAAATAATTTTTATTTCTCAGCCTATGGTATTTTTTCAATCTTTCTGGCTTCGGTTCTACATACCTTAGGTGGTCTTTTTAAAGACAGTTGTGTTCACCTCAAGATTTCATTTTATCTCCTCTTCTGCTTTTGTCTGGCCATTCTTGGTAGGACTTCCCAACTTCATACCTGTATTTTCAGCTGATTTACTGTCAGTTATATCGGCCCTATGAAAAGTGAATTCGTCAATCTCTGATGGTTGTTGTAGTAACGGATTCTTTATTTCTATGTTCAGCTCTCACTGCAAATAGTGGTTCACATCTTTCATGTACATTTTCTTCTCTGGTACCTTCTCACTTATTCCTAATTAGATTGGCATGAGTACCTGGCCACAAAGGCTCAGTTATGAATGAGATAGCAGATAGCTTGGTGAGAACAGCCCTTAGTGGTCCTGTTCTCGCAATACTTTCGTTGTCAGCTTTCATAATTGCTGCTATAGGTTTAGGAGGCGTCCAGTAATCCAAGGTTCTTTGAAACCATCATTAACACATTTAACTGATTACCAACCCCACCTATGGGAGTATAAATTTCTGTCCTACTTGAAAAATTGAGGCCCTGTTTGAAAGACACTTTTCTTGCTAAATTCTTAAATTTTCATCTTATGTTACTTTTGATTTATTTGAATTTCTTATTTGTGTATATCTTATTTTAGATTTGACACATTATGTCCGATTCTTAGCCATTTCCCCATAATGGGTATGATCCACTGGTAAATGCAAACCAATCAACCAAGAATGCACAGGAGTGCTCTCTTGAATTTTACCTAATTCTTCCCTTCTCCTTATCCATTTTCCCAAACAGGCCTCCGGGCATCATTTCAATATGTTATTCATTCATTTCCATTCTGTTTCTTCTACCGCTGGATTCATAGTGGGTTGTGCCATTTCATGTGGACCAAACAAATGGGGCTCGTGTCTACTCGCTCTGTCAGTCCACACATTTTTCTTTTTTTTTTTTGCTCCGCAACGCTTAAGCTTGACGCAGGGAGCTGTGCTGCTGGCAGTGCTCATCATGTGTGCACTGCAACCTGCGCTCTCTTACTCAAAAGGGGCGCCCCTGAGCGCCTGCAAGGAGATGGTGCCCAGGCACAAGAAAGGGCCCACCTTCACGCACCACAACTTTCAGGTACGAGTACTTCACAACCAGCTTCTCCTTGCACTGCCATACGAACGTCCTCATTAAGGCAACAGCTACTCTGTAATATGATGGAAATCTGCAGTTTTAATGTGACGCTTTCTTTGTTAATCCCTCCTATGTTTAGTGTGGCTGCTTCTGCTGGGTTGGCCACACTATTCTACATATTTTCCAAGGAACTCAAAGTACTTGTGACATATGTCCTGCAGTTTCTTAAGTCCCTGCAAATAAAATTATTTCGTTTGCCTGTGTAACCACTCATTTGCAGCATTAGTTGCCTCTAGAACACTACCAATCATTGTCCTTCGGGTGTTCTTTAAGATTATGGAACAAATTATAATCTGGAGTCGGGTCAGGCGAATAGGGTGGATAGGGCATCGCCCGAATGCCCAAGGAGGTCAGTTTTACCATTGTTTAACCTGCTGTGTGTGATAAGGCATTCTCATGCAACCGTGTGACAGCTTTGGGGAGTTTTCCTCGACGTTCCTTGATGGTTTGCCTAACTTCGTCAATAAAGCACAGTAATCTGCTTTAATGGTTCAACTCCATTGAAGGTAGTCCACTAATAGAAATTCCTTCTTGTTGCAAAAAACTGCTGCCATTTGTTTCTGTACTGACATTTGCACACTGAACTTCTTTGGCCAGGGAAACTGCTGCGCCTCCATTCTTCAGACAGTTCCTCTGCCTCGGGATCATAACAGTAGATGCATGTATCATCACCTGTAGCTAGTTTGTCAAGTTTGACTCATGTTTTGAAAAATGTTCCAAAACAGTCGCTGACATTTCTGCACGTTTCCTCTTTTATTCAATTGTCAGAAGTTTTGGAATTTACTTTGTTGCAAGCTTTCTCATTTCCAAGTCATCGTGGATAATGGCACCAACTCTTCCACATGATATTTACAGACATGTAGCAATATTTTTGGCTCATGTTCAGCAGTCATCTATTATCATGTCATGGATAGCTTTCACATTTGCAAGCGCAGTGACAGAAACAGGCCTCCCACTGGGTTTCTCACTTTTAATATTGAAGTGACCACTTTTAAAAATGACAGCACAATGTTTATGGTAGCATATGAATGCCTACTGTCATGCAAAGTTTGGGACATCTTATCATGGACCTGCTTTGTATGTTTCCCTTGGGAAAACAAGAACTTGATTATGGTTGTATGCTCTTCCAGACTGAACATTTTGGAGGTGCTGCTGTTTTTGCTTTGGTCTTTAAATAGAATGATAAGCTGAGAACATTGATAACTAATTTTTGCACCACTGAATATAGACAAATTAGCCAATACTCCCTGAAATTTACAGATACCTTGCTTACTTTTCTTTCTGGGTAAGGCTCAATATTTATCAGCACCTCTTCGTACGTGAACGTATAAACAGATAGGCTATCAACTCATACAAACCGTCCCACTCTTATGAAGAAGTGCTGGCATCTTGTTTTCGACATTTCATTTTTTTTTTATTGCAATGGCAATTACATGGACACCTCAGGTGTATTTTTACTGTCGGTGTCGCCGTCATGATGAGGTTTCATGTAAGGCCTAAGGGCGATAAAATCATTGCCGCATGCCACATTCTGTATGTGCGACTGAAAGTGTATGAGGGTGAGCCAGTGATTGTGGCTCAATCCCATGCACGGAACAGAGGAAAGCGGGAAGGAAGCGTGCCATCTTCCATCGGGCATAAGACTGGGGGGAGGGTAGGGAGGGGGAGCACATTCTACTCAGGGCAGTGCAGGCGCCCACCCGCGCCACTGTATCTTGAAACCCATTTGTGACGTAGGCATATCTACCGCGGGGGGGAGGCAAAGTGGTCATTTGCCCCCTGCCCACCCCACTTTTGAAATCCGGGAACACGGCGCCTGGAGTCTCGACCAAGATCACTCAAGTCTACATAAAGGCACTTGAAATCCTCATAAAGGGGATTTGGCCTCTCCACCAGCTGCATGCGGAGTCTCAGCCACAGTGATTCTTCAGCACACTCTTCACAGTTATTTATATAGCACACAAGGTGTACTTGGTTCTAGCTGGTAAATTTCACCACCTCTGCAAGTCTGTAGTATACTCTTTCAAATCTTGATCTAGACATTGGTCCAGGCTACTTGGTCTGCCAATAGTGCAGTTGAACCTCAATAGTGCAATCGAGGTTCCCAGTACTTTCAAGACTGCTTTCGTTTATTTGGCCGTGAATGCTGTTCTCGCAGTGAAACTGGGGCAGCACGAAACGTTTGCTTCTCGCTGCCAGTGCTCTTCATCATGCCAGCTTTGTGACAGCAAGCGCTCATGATTATTGAGTGAGGTGTGCTTATATTTACCTGTGTGTGCATGACACCGTGCTTGTCATAGGTGTATCTACTAGTTTGGGGGGAAGCATGCCCCTCTCCCCCACAGTCATAAGGGAAAGGGAAAAGTAGGCAATTTGCCCCCCTCCCCCCATGCACACATACACTCCTGAAAGTGGGCACTGTCGGCTGCACACTGACAAATACAACAAAACTGAAGAAAATGAGTTACAGATCTGAACAACGAGACATGACTGAGACAGATAAAGCGCTCAGTCACGTCACGTTGTTCAGCGCTGTTACTGATTTTCTTCAGACATGTACCAATCAGCCCAAGTTAGCACGTTATTGAAATACAACAAACAACTGATGCCAAATTTTCTCTCAGAATTGCACCCGTATAGGTACAATATCTTTATTACGTATCCTTGCTTGGGCAGCTAGGATTGTTTTGGGGGCATTGCCGCTACTTGCGGTAGTAGATGACGCATGGCTGGCCACACTAAGCAGTTAGGGTTACCGTACTTAGTGGTGTGAGACGCCTGCGGGACATGCCGTGCAAGCCTGAATTGCTGAGAAAGCTGTTGTTCAGTAGTCCAAAACAAGTTCATTCCACCGTCCCTTCCATCAACCTGGGTTTCTTGGGGCCATCTTACCTAACCATCTTTGAAAGCAGAATCAAATTTGATTTTTATAATTTACTGGTATTTAATTAGTGTTGCTACTTTAATGATTTTGTTGCTAGACTTATTGACATTTTTGTCTGTTTACAGCAAAGTTTTTTATTTAGCAATCAGCTACTTATTTTAGTGACTTAAATGAACAATTGGCAATATTTTAATGACCTATAAGTTAGGAAAGTCGCTTGAAAAATGGCTTTCTAGAACGCAGTCTAATATTCAAAAGGTACATGTAAGTGGCTGAAACTCGCTGCATGACGCATAGGCTCGGTGACCATGATGAACCAACGGTTGCCTTCACATTTGTAGCCTTCACATCAATGTGATTGTGCTTCAGAGCACAGTGGTCATCATAGCCATCATAGTGCTCATAAAATTGACGTTTCTTTACTATTTACAAAACCTATTTGAATGTGTTTAAACACCGCGGGTTCAGTGGTATCACCAAATCCTTTTGATTGGTAAACGTGCGCAAGCATGTCGGAGAGCTAATTTACCAAAACCAAATGGAACGAATTTTGTGTTCAGATTTAGAACACAGCAGGTGAATAAGACTTATCGATTGCATAAAAAAGGCATAGATATCTGAACGGCTGAGCTCGTTCATGCACGGCTGAACAAATCGCTTCTGTAATCTCACAGCTTTCAGACCAATCAGTACTTAATGGCGGCTTTCAGGTAGATCCAGGGTTAAAATGTGGTATTTAACCTGTACAAAGCCCGGGTAATTGTCATCGCTGTGTTAACAACACTCTGCTAAGCACATTCTGCAACCACGAATGTAGAGAAGCACAATAAATTTAGGGATAATATGCAGATAAGTGCATTTTCATGCTAGGAAAATTACGTTGCTTGTGTTCTTTTGAATCGTGCTGTATTTGTAACCTTCCAATCTGAAGGATGAAAAATTTAAGTTGTCATAATCCATTGTGTAAATATTAGAGGTAGGCAATTGAATATAGACTTTTTCAAATATGAATCGACTATGAATATGGTAAGTATCGAATGTAGAATAGAATGTCAAAGAGACAAAAGCAGATGCATATATTTACAGCAGGAATATTTATTTTGGTATAGTTAGGAACACGCTTATACTGAATAGACAGTCAACTATCATGGATAATTGGATCATTTTGAGCACTAAATCACTATAACTGTCATGAAAAGAACTGCACAAATAGCCGCTTGACACCTTTAGAGCCTGGTAGCAAACAAGCTTTCCAAGAATGACAGGCTGCCGTATGACCAACTTTCCAAAAACACAAAATAAATAGTTCTTGAAGAAATATCAAAAGTCCTGGAAAATAAAAAAGCAAACGAAGTAATTGTGTGCCCTAGACAAAATAAAATGCCTGTTACAAAGAAAACATTACTGGTTGTAACATATAAGATAGAAATGCTGCATAACTAGACTGAAAAAAAGACTAATGGGCAGGCCAGAAGCAAAAATAGCCAGTTGTCATGTATTGAACGCAAGAAGGGAAACCAAGGGGCCCGATTTTGTAAGAACGCTTGTGCATATTTGTTAGCCAGAACTATATGAAACCAACAGGTAATGAAGAAAAGGAAAGTGTAGGGAAAATTATGTGTAGTTTTTAATTGAAATGTAAAAATGAGAAACTAAAGGGGAATAGAGGAAAAAACCAGCTTGCTGATGGTGAAAGCCGAAGCCACAACCTCCACATTACGCACGCGTGGCATTACCAGTTGTGCTACGGCGACGACGTCCACGCATTCTTGTGTATTTATGTATGTGCACAAAATCTAACCCAAGGAGTGTTAACCAGCGCTGCACTTCTACTGCAAAACTGAAAACAAAGCTTGCATTAGCAATCTTGTTTCTGTATTGCATCGAAAACTTTATCACTGTTTTACTTCTGATAATTATAATTTACGACGCTTTGTTCAGCAGGTGGAGAACAGTAACCCAACTTTAACAGTCAGTTATTGCATATTTGATCAGTTTTGATTTTCGAAAATACCGAACAGTTCATTTTCGGGTACAAATAAGGTATTACATACAGATTATTTGCATTCGTAACGTCGAATATTCTCCCACCCTATAGCCCTACATTAGTAAAGCCCTCTACATTAGTACCCTACACTACCCTACATTAGTAAAGCCCTCTATACCGTGCTAGTAAATTCACTGTTTTACTTCAGCTTCACGAACATTAGACCAACATGATGCATCTAGGTAATAAGTTACTTCATGTTAACTTATATCAGGGTGTTTCGGAATACCTACGTTCTTAAATTCCACTTCACAGTTATAGCTACAATTTTAGTGACTTTATTGTCTTACTCGATTGACACACTTCAGAAAATATTGGCAACAGTACACTATAATAGTTCATAATGTGCAATTGAAAACCAGATATGTAGATGACAAAGGTAACTTTCACTGGCACATTTTTCAGCCTTTTTTAGCGCAATAGAAATCGCGTAATCCGCAAGGGAGGCGACCTTTACAGCTCGTGCCATCTGGGCCTGCTCTCAGTATGCTTCGCCCAGTCGTGAGCATGAACTTCTTATAACCTCCAGTGAATACTTTACAATAAACCAACACAAAAGTAACACATTAAATAAAAGAATGTGTCATTCTTTATTGGTCTGCAGCCGTTAAAGCAGCATCTACCTAACTCCCCTGCGACCAGCGCTGCTCGCCGGCTTGCCCCACGCCCCTTGGCAGGAGCCCTCCTTGTTAGTCAGGCTTTGTACTAAAACATTCGAAAAACGAACATGTACTGCAGAATTCAGAGGGGAAGCTATGTACAGGTTTACATTAGCACAGCTTCCGTTGGCGTGTCGTCCATGCCGACAGGAATGTGGCGGCAGAGCAATCCTAGGTGGCACTTACTGCAAAGATCACTTACCAATCTGCAAGCCTCTCTCTCTCTCTCTCTCTCTCTCTCTCTCTCTCTCTCTCTCTATATATATATATATATATATATATATATATATATATATATATATATATATATATATATATATATATATATACACACACACACACACACACACACACACACACCAGATGACTGTTTCTCTGGATGATCCAGTTCTTTTAAAACCACGCAAAAGGGACGAATGACTTTACGAAACATTTCCCTTTCTGACGTTTTGGCTGGGGTCCGGCTTTTGTCACTGAAGTCTCTCTGTTTATATATATATATATATATATATATATATATATATATATAAGAGATATGGCTTGCCCCCACTCAAAAAAGGTATGCCACTGATCTGCAATGGGTACATAGTCCGCTTTGCGCTGTGTTTTCACAGTTTAGTTCGCGTTGATGTGAGAGGCAGCACGAAGGTCACTTGCTGCTGCTGTCACACTTCCTCACTCCAATGTTTCGACAGCGAGTTTCCACAGTCATCGAGTGAGATGTGTTTATGTTTGCTTGTGCGCGTGACGTGCACCATGCTTGTTTATTTATTTAGTATGCCTATGTTTACAAGTCTATATGGCCGATAAAACTACCATCCTTACTTCATATAGCTGTACACTAATTTGCCATCGCAATCGATGCTTTGCCTTTTGAGCGAAACTGCAACTTTTTTCCTTTTTTGTTATTTGCTTCGGCTCACCGGGTTGTCTGTTATGCTGCTAATCATTGCGTGGTCAGATGTAGCAGGATAACAGACGACCAAGTGAGCCAGCACGAGTATCAAAACGTTGTGATGTCCTCCTCCCACATGGCCACCTTCTGTGTCATGATGTTACGACACATGTAAATCCTAGTAAATGAAATCGAAACTGGTTCGTAGAAAAGCTACTATAGCAAATTTCATAGAGCACTCTGAGACTTGCTGATCTATTTTCTAAGGTTTCGAGGTTCAGGACATCACTTAAAGCAAAAGTAAAAAAATTTAATGTCTACATGGTGTGTGATAGTGTTAACTGTGCACATGACTGTATATCTCTGGAAACAATGAATAATTCTTTGCATGGCAGCTGGTGGTGGACACTGGTGTCTTGGAAGGCCGGGTTACAATTAGACTTCTTACGCTCAATCAGAGCGTCAAGTTCCGGGGCTTCTTCATTCGTGCCATGTCGCTCAAGGGCAGCAGCTGGGTCTTCTTCCCTGGGATCTTTGAGAAGGATGCGAAGTTCCAGGACTCCTTGTACGTCAACTGCGATGGCCACGAAAAGGTGCCCTTTTCACGGATATCGCCACAACTTTTCGAGCACTTCATTAGGCATAGGGATGGAGACCATGAGCATGATTTGAAATGTGAACAGACAAAAAGAAAGGGAACGCAATTGCACTTTATTACTAGGAGTGCAATGTGCAATTGATGTACTCCTGGTTCATAAACATGTTGTATTCTCCAAGCTATACGTCACGGAGTCCGAAAAGCGCCAATGTTACAAATGTGCGTGAACCTGAAAACACAGACTCGTTCATATGTTCATTATAGTGTAAACATGGTCATATTTCAGTTTGCTGCTGCACTTTTTGATTTTTGCAAGATCCAGGCCCTAATGCTGCTTACTTTATAAGCAAAGCTCGAGAGCATAGCCTCTGATAAGCAAAGCCTCTGAGACAACTATTCAGATTTTGAGTAGTTGAATAGTCAAAGTGCTTTGTTGTCCTGTGCTCCCTTTCTTTGTCCATGTATTCTAGTGCAAAAGTAATTTTGCAATGTATAACCAACTTGCCTAAATTGCCACTTTGCCTCATGGTTTAGCCGTCTTGCTTCTGGCGGCAGGTAACACTTTTCCATTGAAGTGCCATGTGACGATTTTCTTCACTTCATGATTTTTATAGGTGGAGGCGCAGCGTGTATTCGACATCACGAATGCTCCTTTATGAATGCACATGGGACTTGGGGCATTGTTCTTTAGCCTCGCTTAGGAACTGCTTAGGCTTCATTCACTTGTCTTACATTCTCTCTTAGGGATTCACAATGGCTGATGTTTGCATCGTTGGAGACTCTTGCCAGTTTCAGTTCTCTGGCCACTCTAGTCAGTCCGTAATCGATTTCCCTTGATCCCTCATAGATGGCGGTTGTCGTGTGTGTGTCTGCCACTCAAGCTTTTGGAAATTAGAGGAAACTAAAATTAATTTCCTTGAGCTCATTCGACGTTCCTATAATGACAGGAGTTTCCTCTCCTTGTTGCTGTTGGACGGGCTGGACACACCGGGCCAGGAAACTGCTAGAGTGTCCCGCCCAACCGGTCATGCTACCACCTTTCCAAAACATTGACAGTCAAATGACTGGTCTGCCACGTCAGAGATTAAATTATGGGACAGGAAGGATAAATTTGATGCCTATAGAATTGGTTTCACTTGTAGTGGCGTGCATTTACATTTTCTATTACATGCATTGTCTATAGATTGCTTGCCACAAGTGTTGCATTTGTGAAATGTGCTTTGTGAAATTTGTGAAATTCCCTGTTATGTCATTCGATGAGTAGATTTGCTTTTCACCAGTGAGAGTGGGACAGCCTCAACTGATGCCAAAGAGGAAAACGCCTGCCTCATCTGCCGCCAACGTCTCTCTCTCTCTTTGGTGTAGAGTGCCGTGAGCCATGGAGACAGCAAAGACAAGGTGGAGGTTGTGGTCCACTGGAGACCGGAACCTAGGCCAAAGGATCTTGTCCAGGCCATTTTTAGGTAAGGCAGTGTGGATACTTTGGAGCGAAGACCCTGACCAATAACATAAACTCAGTCATGAAAACAGAATCAGTGCACTGACGTCGCATGCAGGAATTCTATCCTTTCCTGCCAATTTTTGGACAATGTTTGAACCAAAAGGGACAAGGAGGCTCTCACAAGATTGCAGTGAAATATCAGAATTACAGGCTAATGAAGATTTTATTTTTAGTTTGGCTCACATAACACTGGATTATTGTGCACCACTGGCTGGGAGCTGGTAGCCAAGATTATGAGTGCATGGCATCCACCAGGCAGGTAAAGAACTGCACTCTAAATAATATTTGAACTTTTTTGGGCTTATCTTGGCCTCAACAACTATTCATCCTATATTTTGCATGATTTGCATTTCTTTAACGCTGCATTTATGGTGCTACCAGGTAACGAAAAGCGTGGACATGCCAGTGTTATGTAGTGCACCTTACAGGAAAGTAGTGAGCACAGAATGTTAAATAAAGGAAGTGCACACAAGATTGATGGCAGTTACCGCTGGAGAAAAGTTGAGCACTAAGGGGTGTAAAATTATGTATAATGTAGTTTTCTTGGTTGTGATACATTGGCTGAACATGATGCTGGTGGTTAGGCAATAGATAATAGTGCTGGATATCTTAGTTCTTATGTTGTTTTGTTATTGACTTTTCTTGTTCTTGGATGTGTCTGTGCCTTACATATCATACCGCACATACAAAGTTAAACTTTATTCGTTTTACAGCGTAAGCTGTTATGGGCTCATTCCAATAGCCATTTTGGTTGGCGATGATGTCTGCCACCGCCGCTGGTATCCATTGCAGCTATTGCCAGGCTCCTACCCACTATGGGGGATTGGCCAAGAAATGTTTGAATTGTTTTGAAAAAAAAAGAAGATTAAGGAGATGTATAAAAATGCTAGCATGAAAAACCTGTATGGCATACATGATTACATCAAGCAGGCTAAGTGACTGACTGTTTGTCACCGTCCCGTTTCAAAGGGGATACCAATAAATCATCATCATCAACAGCACCGTATCATGCCATGGTTCAAAAGATGTGACGTGTGCGCCGTGTAGTCACGATACACGTGTTTACTCTTCGGTACACTTTATGGCACCTCCTTGCAAGGTACGAACCGCTGCTGCAGAAGTAAATCCTAGAGCGCGCTCCGCTACAACCAGGCAACGTCAGGCTCAGCAGGTCACTGTGCAGAGAGCAGCACAAGCCATAGCTTGCCATGAATGCTGGGCAGACAGTTCAGATAGCTCTCGTGAAAACAACACTGAGAGACTTTGCGTGAAGACCCTATAGTGAGTGCTGTGGAAAATGGAGCTCCTCTGGAGCTGTTCCTCTACTGTAGGCTCTGACTGCGCTGGCTGTGTTGCGCAGGCATGTGACATTTTTTAATATAACAGAAAAATGTGCGAGCTTCAGAAATGCTACTTATCTGTTTTATTCCTGGTAAACTTGTGTGCAGGTGGTTGCACTGTTACACATGATTAACGAATTTTCGAATTAACACTTGCACAAAATAATTTTGTGTGCACGTGTATACGTGCCAACTCTCCCGAATTGTCTGGGAGCCTCCCGAATTTCGGTCACATCTCCTGATTGTATGGACGCAACCTTAAATCTCCCAAAAAGTGGCCGCCACTGCACAGCGTGTTTTTTTTTAAACGCCCAGTCGCTATAATGCTATTACGCCCTGTAATATAACCATGTGGGGAAGCAGCATGCGAGCAGTATAGTCATCTGCATGCACCTTGAATCGAGGTAACAGCTGCTGGCACCACCATGAACGCAAGCAATGGACGGGCACTGCCATATTGTATTTTCCGGATTGGCTTGTTTCAGGCTGGCTCAAGCATTTTTAGCAATCCAGTCATTATATGATTGTGGGTGCGCTAGGCTTCACTTGGCTTTGCCAGGTCATTTGTCAGGTCGCTGTATATGCCCCCAAGGGGAGCATATACAGCAACTCTAACATGGTCGAGGTCATCATGAAAGCATGTTGCCAGGACGAAAATTGGCAGGGGACTGTGATGTCTGGGAAGAGCTGATGGAATGTCTGGCCATTTGTTGTTCCTGGTTCGATAGAAAAGCTTTTAAACCACGACCACCTTAAGTAAGGCTCAAGAATAGTTTTTCGTAAGATTATTGGAACAACAGACAAAAAGACAGGTGCCGAAAAAGCCACAGTTTTGTTCACTTGTTTGGTTTTTTGAGCTTTTGAGAAGTTTCGTGATTTGAGTTTATTCCACGGCTTATCTCAGTCGCCTTTATGATCTCTCGTGTCGTCTGATTCCCATGTTTCAGGCGACACGAGCGATCATCGAGGCGGTTGAGATAAGCCGCCGAGGGGTCGATTGTGCCAACATGGCCTCGTTGGGGTTGTCCTAAAAAGAACTTCGTTATCTATGGTGAAGCACTAGATCAGTGGTGGTACAAGACTGCGTTGTGTGTAGACATGCCTGTCGGAGCCTGCCATGCGGTACAGCTTCCTTGTTTCTTTTTCACCCCTCCTTGTGCCTGTCATACATCGGCCAGGTATATAATACATCCTATTTTGCAAGTAAAATTCTGTTGAAAGTTTGCACTTGTGTTCGTCAAATCCCTTGTCCTTTGTCTTTCAGTTTGTGCGCTACAACTGTTTATTATGGATTGCTACGAACTCGCCCAAACCCTTTTTATGTAGTCAAAATTATTCCAGAGTACCTCGTCACTACACTGTGCCTCATAATCATATCATGACTTTGGCACCTAAAACGGCATAATTTATTAAATGTTTATTTAATTAAGCCTTGTATTTTCTGACACTGGCATGCAGGGCAACGGTGGTGCAGACTCACGACATCTACTTCTTGAAGGTGGAAAGCAGAACCCTCCTGTTCGGCGCTGCCGACCCTGCCGTGTTTAGGCAAACGGCGCTCGTGGATCTCCACAGCTACTGTATCACATCTGCAGCTGTTTGGCTTTTCTATGCCTGGGCGGTGTGAAAAGCATCATGGTCTAATGACCAGCTAACAGCCAAAGCACACCATTGATGACAGCCTTGTCGCATGGACTTATAGTTCTGTGCGAATTAGCAACACTTATGTGAGAAATAATTAAACTTCTTTTACATTCGCAAACAACAATCATCCTGAGAACAGAGTTTTAGAATAGGCTATAAGCATAGTTTGTGCGCGCCAGAATTTGTGAGATTTAGTATATAGGAATTTGCAGTCATGCTTTGCGTCAGTCCAAATAAATAATTGTATTCACACATTACGCTTGCAGTGCCACTGCGGCTAACAAGCCAACCTAAATGACAAAATCAAAAATGAAAACCAATAAACTAAAAGCTCTGCTTATAAGCCGTTTGTAGTGTTTGGTGTTGGACGTGCATTCTTCCGCTCAACTAGCAACAGTGAAACATTGTCATCTAAGGCTGTGTGGGAATACATGTCCTGCCCATTATTTCTGCATGTGCCACATGACGGCCAGTCAGTCCATCGTGTCATTTCATTCAACGGATAATTACAGCCGTCAAGAGGCTGTTGTGGCCATGCCCAGGGAGCTCCAGAGGGCATTGTGGTGACGTATGGAATGACCCAAATGAGTTTCTCATGTTGCCTTTCTGCTGCGCTTCTGCCATTTATACACACGCATTGAACCACCTCCCCCGATACAGTGTGCCACACAGCAGCAGCAGTAGTGTAAAAGTCAAAGGAAGAGGTGAAGAAATCCTTGCTTTAAAAACAAGGAGCTATACATAGCTTCCATGGATGTCACACTACGTCACCACTGGCACTTCCCTTAAATGCAGCTACCATACCTGGGCCCCTTCGCTTGACTCGGCCACCCTATGTTGTAGCTAGCATGCATATTTTGCTGCGCTTTATTTGCCACAACAGCTGTGCCATTTTGTGTGATGTTTGGATGTCGAAGCAGAAGCGAGACTTCTGTGAAACTGACCTACAGAGAGCCAGACATCAGCATGTTTAGTTTGCCTAAAATCATATAACATGCCAATGTGAGCGGACGCAGGTACTGTCTCAAAACCACTGGAGCATTTGTCTGGCTCGCATCAACAGGAAAGGTTTGAAGAAGTTCAACAACGTCCACGTCTGTGGTCAGCACTTTATAATAGGTAAGAGTCTTGAATCACTCTACTTAAACTGCCTTCTTGTTCATTTTTCGTGGACGTTGACAATCGGCCATAGTGGTTTGGTGCTCCTAGCAGCGTGCGGTGGGTTCGTTCTGAAGTTTGTGCACAGCTTTACTTTTCTTTTTGTTGTTGTCGGCAAAACGGTTTGAGACAAAGGTAGAAATAGATGCCGCATAATGCGTGAAGTATTCTCAGAATGCTAATCAAACATGCACACACGCACACACTTTAAGGAGCCCCAGATGGTCACTCAGGTGTGCCTTAATCTTATCATGGTTTTGGCATGTACAACTCCAGATTATTTTTTCCACACATATGTATGTGCGACGTACATAATTAAGCATGGCATACAAGATTGGGCTTCACATACAGGCATTTGCGTCCAACCTTAGGTGCTATATATATATATACATATATATATATATATATATATATATATATATATATATATATATATATAAAATCATCAGTCTATTTTATGTCCACTGCAGGACAAAGGCCTCTCCTTGCGATCTCCAGTTACCAATTCCAACTATTCCAACAGATTCCAACTAGCACCTGCAAAGTTCCTTATTTCGTTGCACCTAGTCTTCTGCCATCCTCTACTGCACTTCCCTTTTCTTGGTACCCATTCTGTCACCCTAATGGTCCAACGGTTATCTAATCTGCGCATTACATCACCTGTCCAGAACCATTTCTTTCTCTTTATGTTAATTATAATATCGTCTTACCCGTTTGCTCTCTAATCCAAACCGCTCTCTTTATGTCTCTTAAAGTCATGCCTAGCATTCTTCGTTCCATTGCTCTTTGCGCGGTCCTTAACTTGTTCTCAAGCTTCTTTGTCAGTCTCTGCCCCATATGTCAGCACCGGTAAAATGCACTGATTGTATGCCTTCCTTTTCAATGATAACAGTAAGCTTTCAGTCAGGAGCTGACAATGTCTGCTGTATGCGATACAGCCCATTTTTATTCTTCTATGAATTTCCTTCTCATGATCAGGCTTCCCTGTGATTAATTGACCTAGGTAAACATGCTCCTTCACAGACTCTAGAGGCTGACTGGCGATCCGGAACGCTTGTTCCCTTGCCCATTTATTCATCATTATCTTTGTCTTCTGCATATTAATCTTCAACCCCACTCTTACGCTCTCTTTGTTAAGGTCCTCAATTATTTGTTGTAACTCGTCTGCAGTGTTGCTGAATAGAACAATGTCATCGGCAAACCGAAGGTTGCTGAGGTATTTGCCGTCGATCCTTACTCCTAAGCCTTCCCAGTTTAATAGCTTGAATACTTATTCCAAGCACGCAGTGAATAGCATTGGAGAGATTGTGTCTCCTTGCCTGACCCCTTTCTTTATAGGTATCTTCCTACTTTTCTTGTGTAGAATTAAGGTAGCTGAAGAACCTCTGTAGATACTTTCCAACGTATTTACGTAAGCGGTCTGTACTCCTTGATTCTGCAATGCCTCTATGACTGCTGGTATCTCTACTGAATCAAATGCTTTTTCGTAATCTACGAAAACCATATAGAGAGGCTGATTGTACTCTGCGGATTTCTCGATTACCTTATTGATGACATAGATGTGATCCATTGTTGAGTATCCCTTCCTGAAACCTGCCTGTTCCTTTGGTTGACAAAAGTCCAGTGTTGCCGCTATTCTATTGGAGATTATCTTGGTGAATTTTATATAGTGCTGGGAGTAAGCTAATGGGCCTGTAATTTTTCAATTCTTTAACATCTCCCTTTTTGTGGATTAGTATAATGTTTTCATTCTTCCAATTTTCTGGGACCCTTGCAGTTGATAAACACTTCATATAGAGAGCTGCCAGTTTTCCAAGCATTATGTCTCCTCCATCTTTGATTAAACTGGCTCTTATTCTATCTTCTCCTGCCGCTTTTCCCCATTTCATATCTTGCAAGACCCTTCTGATCTCATCACTAAATATAGGAGGAGTGCCTGTACCCTGTTCATTACTGTTTCAAATGGAGTTCTCCTGAGTCCTCTGGGTACTTACAGGTCAGTACAGAATTCTTCCGCTGCTTTTACTATACCTTCGAGATTGCTGATGATATTACCCTGCTTATCTTTCAGTGCATACATCATGGTTTGTCCTAGCCAAGTTTCCTTCTCACTAATTTCAGTCTGCATCGATTTTTTTACGGCTTCTTCAGTCTTTCTCACATCATAATTTCTAATATCACTTATTTTCGCTTTATTGATCAGTTTTGACAGTTCCACGAATTCTATCTTATCTCTTGAGTTGGACACATTCATTCTTTGTCGTTTCTTTATTAGGTCCTTGCCTACTGGTTGCCTTGGTGCCTTGCCTCCCACTTCAATTGCTGCCACTGAAGGCAGCCTCGTTACGATTTCATTCATTACCTCTATGTCATCATTATCCCTTTGTTCTAAGGCTGCATATTTGTTTGCAAGTACCAGCCTAAATTTCCCTGCTTTTACCCTTACTGCCTCTAAGTTTACGTGTTTCTTCTTGACCAATTTGACTCTTTCTCTGTTCAAATTGAGGTGAATCCTAGCCCTCTATAACTTATGATCACTGCACTTTACCCTACCTATCGCTTCTACATCCTGCACTATGCTGGTATCGGCAGAAAGTAAAAAATCAATTGAATTTCTTGTTTCACCATAATGGCTTTTCCAGGTCCACTTTCTGTTGCTACGCTTCCTGAAAAAGGTGTTCATTATTCTCAGCTTATTCCTTTCTGCGAATTCTACCAGCATCTCTCCTCTAGCGCTTCTAGAATCGACGCCGTAGTTGCCAATTGCTTGTTCACCCACCTGCTTTTTCCCCACTTTTGCATTGAAGTCGCCCATTACTACAGTATACCGAGTTTTCACTTTTCTCATCGCTAATTCAACATTTTCATAAACCTGATCTACTTCCTCATCGTCGTGACTGGATGTTGGACTGTAGGCTTGTACTACCTTTAATCTATACCTCTTATTACGTTTGATTACGACTAGTGCTACCCTCTCATTAATGCTGTAGAATTCGTCAATGTTTCCTGCTATGTCCTTATGGATTAGGAATCCTACCCCGTATTGCTTCTTATCTGGGAGACCTCTATAGCTGAGGACATGGTCGTTATTCAGCAGTGTATAAGCCTCACCAGTTCTTCTAATTTCACTAAGGCCGATAATATCCCAAACAATGTCTGATAGTTCCTCAAAAAGTCCCGCTAAGCTAACCTCACTCGACAGAGTTCGGCTGTTAAAGGCTGACAGGGTCAGTTTCCATTGGCAACCTGTTTGGACCCAGAGATTCTTAGCACCCTCTGCTGTGTTACTGGTCTGACCGCTGCCTTGGTCAGGTGCTGGGGACTGAGGGCCATGGGTTAATTGTAGGAATCATCAGGGAGGTAGCAGTTGAATACTGCACCACGGAGGCCAATTCCTGTTCTGGTGAGGCAGTGTCCTTGTTGAAGCTTTGCGGGCCTTCCTAATTTGGTTGTACCTGGATTAGTGTAGCCCACTTGCTCTCGGCATCTTTTGCCAGTGTCAGGCGTCACTCCAAGCCTGCAGATGTAGTGCACTTGAGGATGTCAAATTCAGACAAAACATCGTCAGATTAAAAAATAAAGCGAGGGGGGGGGGATTCGAACTTCTGACTATCGCAACCGAGCATTCGACATAGCTCAATCAGATAACTAAGGTTCCTGAAGAAAGCAAGTTTACGAGGTACCAACACTTGTTCTTTGCGCGTCCTCCACTCTTGCACTTGCACTCTCTTTTCTACTTGGAGCATAGAGAAGGGATCCTTTCTCTATGCTTAGATGGGTGCGTTGCTTGCACGTGGTTTGCTAAATGGCTAGAGACGATATTTAATACATCGCAGAAGGTTCAAAACTAGTGCACATGCACCAATGATAGGTCAAATTTTCGCTGGAAGAAAAGACGTAGCTAAAACGAACACGACCGCTGTCATAAAAACGCACACGCGGTGGCGTAATCTCCATGCACTCTAAAAACAGTTGCACCCTCAGCGTGAGGTGAGACTGAGCGATGACTGATTTAATCTTTTAAATTATTTAAATTATGGGGTTTTACGTGCCAAAACCACTTTCTGATTGTGGAGGACTCCGGAAATTTCGGCCACCTGGGGTTCTTGCACCCAAAATCTAAGTACACGAATGTTTTCGCATTTCGCTTCCATCGAAATGCGGCCACCGTGGCCGGGATTCGATACCGCGACGTTGTGCTCAGCGGCCCAACACCATAGAGCAACCACGGCGGGTTTTTAATCTTTTATTTCTTGCTGTCGGAGTGGAGAGCAAGTAGCTATATAGCGTGAATTTGGATAGATGCTGGCATATGCTTCCTTATATAAACAAAAGATTACTCTGGATGTTAAATAATGTTTTTATGAAAGAAGTACCTGCAGTTGATGCGAAAGTAAATAAGTATTCCTATTTTTCTGTATAGCTTGATTCTATTTGAACTTTCTTAGGGGCGCTTCCATACAACGATGAAGAGGAGGTTGGAGCAGAAAGTAGAACGCGTTACCTAACTTTTGCCTAGGGACCTTAGTTCGGGGGATGATTCATACACGTAGTTGGAAAAAATTGATCAAATGGCCCTGTCCCACGTAAGGCTCGTCAAAATCTATACGAATCTATAGGTTATATCCGCTATAGAAATTGTAGTAAACATTCACTTACGAATTAAAATAACAAGCATAGTGTAATGTACGGATCATGTGAATGACCACGACCACTGGCTGTCACAACGCTTGAATTATGAAGAATGCCGGCAGCGGGGGTGAAGGGTGCGTATGGCCGCGCGATTCACCGCCACTTCGAAAATTAGATTCATCATCATCATCGGCCAGGTTTTATGTCCACTAGAGGCCAGCCTCTGTCAGCGATCTCCAATTACCCCTGCCTCTTTTTAGACTACGCGATCTGCAATACTAGGGGCGTGGTTATACAGCCTGGAAACTAACGCAAACGCATGAAGTTAGCAGTCATCCCTGCTCGCCCTTCATCATTGCACCCACCAATGGTTACCAACAATTAGATACCGCACGTGGGCCGCGTAAGCGACAGCCGCACACAGTCATTCTCAGCTACGACAGGGCTAGAGAAGAAGACGCCTCTACTTCCCAAGCGCGCATTTGATCACGAGTCCTCAATGGCGGCTTGCATGCCCATCAAGCAGCCATCCTTTTCGGCTCACTCTTACGTGCTTTTTGTCGCACCCACGTTGCATGGGTCGCGCATTCATACGGCCTTGAGAAAATTTGCATGTAGTGTCGATATAATTGCTGTCGCAATAAAACGAGCAACATGCGTCGAGGTCGCTTCTACCGCGGCTGCGGACGTCGCAATGTGCACCAGCTACTAACACAGGTCACACGAAGTTTCTTGAAGTGCAAGTATTAATGAAAGTATTAATAAAATTAGTAGTAATAAAAGTTAGCTTATCATCCTTCTTCACAGAGTGGATGGGCACTGTTTTCTTTACTGCTGATATTTGTTAGGGCGGGAGCTGCCCAGTGCCAGGAACCCTCCGCAACGCGAGCGTGTAGGGCGAATACCGCGTGTCCTCTGCTATAGGGCGTCCCGAGAAGGCACAAAAGACGATCCTCGCTATCAAAGCAGGGGATGTGTAGTAGAGAAAAGCATTACTTATGTGGTCACTCTATCATATAAGAAAATTTAGCTTCAGCTGTAGTTTGTAGGCTGCTTAAATTTTGTTGGCTGCACTGTCTTCGGGATCGGCCCACTAAAGAGGCTAGAAACACCCGATATAGCAAATTGTGTGTTAGGGGGGAGGAGGAGGGGGCAACCCGCTAAGAAAACGCTGTATTTAAAAGAAAAGAAGCCATGCATATTTCTTCTATGGGCTGGTTTGTGTGGACGGTGTAGCCTACACTGACCTAAGTCACCTATATTCTGGACCTGCAGTCTCGGACTACAACATAACCGACGCTGAGCATGCTGTCACCTAAGCTCAAAACCCTCTGAGCTTCGGGTAAGGAGTGAATTTATCCATTCTAAGCAGCGTATACTCACGGACGAGGACAACTTAGTACTATTCCGTTCATGCGTTGCTTATAGAATGCAAGGTATTCTTTTAATGTTGATTATTATATGTCAGCATCTGCTATTATTAATTTGCTTGTAAACGGTGGATTCTTCCTTGAGGAAAATGTAGGTTGAGTTCGCCGTTTTTTTTTTTTCACTTTCGCGCGGGAAATCTCAGCATCTGTAACGTTATAGTGACGTCACGTATTTCAATGCCTATGCTTGTATCTGGGCCGTTGTTGGCGCAGGAAAAGCTTTCGAAACTTGCGCTGTGTTGGATTGTCTGCTACATTTAGAACGCAGTCAGGTTACCCGCCGTGGTCGCTTAGTGGCTATGGTGTTCGGCTGCTATAAGCACGAGGTCGCGGGATCGAATCCCGACCACGGCGGCCGCATTTCGATGGGGCGAAATACGAAAACACCCGTGTACTTAGATTTAAGTGCGCGTTAACGAACCCCAGGTGATCTAAATTTCCGGAGTTCCCCATTACGGCGTGCCTCATAATCAGAAAGTGGTTTTGGCACGTAAAACCCCATAATTAAAAAAAAAAAAGACGCAGTCAGGTAATCGACCAGCTGGGCACGAGAAAACGCTGCCGAATAGGATGACGTCGCGCCTAGCCCACACGGGAATTTCAAAGCCGCGTCATCGGAAGGTCTTGCATCTTACTTTTTGTTTGGCTTCCTGTGCCTCCTGCGGGAGTGAAAATTGACGTTTTGCTGTTACAGGAACATAACGTAGTTCCACAAATACTTCTCCTTGCTGCCCCATTAGGTGCTGCCAAAAATCGGTGTTACCTGATCTGACAACAACGACATGCCAGCTCACCCATCACAGAAACGAGACGGAATCGTGAGTCGAAACATACTTGCAGTCTTTTTTTTTTTTGTTCTGTTCTGCTTATTTCTCCTGCCAAAAAACGTGATGATGGCACCTGTGACAAATGCCACAACATCAAGACGTCACAGCCGTTAACAGCTATCATTACGAAAAATAAAAAGAATACTATAGAAACAGGGGAGTGGAAGGGGACTGATAGACTTATTTATTTAGAGTTTCTTTTTAAAGCGTTCTAAGTTGATTTCCTTCTATTTCTATCTTTCTGCCTCTAGATTTTATTATCTGAAAAGGATAAATTTGGAATCGCTAATTCACCGTCTTTTTCCCGTTCATCTTGACCATCATATCTAAGGCTATCTCCCCATTGTAGCTATGCACCAAATACATGGCTGCAAGTCTCCCGGAAAGGTACCGAGGGAACTTCCCGGTGTCTCTGAAGTGTGAGTTATCAGGGAAGGTAAACTTGTATTTTCACTATCTATTTAGTAAGGACAATTTAGTTACTTTTTTTTTTTCACGCTACGGATGACAAACTAAAGGACCTCCAACAAGGCCACTTATCAAATGACTCTGGCGAGGCCCATGCCTAGCTTTAGTAGGTGCAACAAGAATGCTAAGTTGAGCGAGCTGGCTAACAGCGACTGGCCGCGTGATATAAACGGGAGAAAGATTCAGTGCCCTTCCACTCTGTGATTAAGGATGACCAGTGAAGCTGTGTATGTGACCCCTCAATGGCGAACTGCACCTCCGTCGCGGGTCGGCCCGGCATTGCACTATCTTCGGGATTTTTTCCTACACGCAGACACGATAGTGGGGAAAGTAGCCATATGCCAGGAGGAATTCACAACGACTATTTCACACAGGTGGCGCTCTGTCGACGAGAGAAGCTGGCGTTTGCTTCACGAACGCGACATTTTCTACGATGTTGACACGTGGTGACCTTTACGGCAGCACAGAGTTTCCTGTTCAAATTTTAGTTCCTGACGCAGACCGGATTTCAGCTGGCACAGTGCTTTTTTTTTTCTTTCACGGGCAGCATCTTCATTGGGTATTTAGCCTCGTTCTCACACTCGCCCTCGATATAGAGCCTCGGTGTTAGACAAACATATTTAGATAACAGCACTGCTCACAGCTGTGACGTCACGGAAGAAGGACGGCAGATCCATACATTCCAATAAGAGTTGAGGGAGGCGCCTAGGGTTGCCATTTTTCTCAAAAAGCACGGTATATTGTTGATGTACTGTCGATGACTCTGAAAATGATCACGACAGTTAGTGAATGCACTAGCGGAAGTGCACCTTCTATAGACAGGACGTGTACTCATCTTCTAGCCCCCTTTCTCCTTTCCCCATTGCAAGGTGACCAACCGAGCTCAGCCTGGTCAATTTTCTTGCATTTCCCTTACCATTTCTCTTGTCTCCATTTGCAACAGGCGAAGCCATGATGCCTTTTCTTTCCGTGTTATACTCGTACGTCATTGGTCTCGTGTATGTCACCGGCGATGCGTCCGACCAGCTTCCACGTGACTTGCTTGACGTTGGGGCGCCCAAGCTGTGCACGGCGGACGTCATGGACATGCTCGCGAGCTTCACAACGCCGGCATCTGTCAACGTTGCGACGCGAAGACGGCATCCCTTGACGACATCCGCCAAATGTTTGCATGCTGAAGCTTCCACAAAGTAAGCGATATATCATTGGGAATTTGCAAGCTCGGCAACATCGAAGAAATTTTCCTACTTCGAAGTGGCTTATACGTATGAACTAGAAGAGTAGGCACGTTTTTTTTTTTTTTTTTAATTCAGCCGCTCTTACGTCAAGTTTACCGCCAGCAGTAATTCTCGGACTTATCCCTCTAGGAACCACGAACGAGCGGATAGCGAACTTCTGAAACTGATTTCGAATGTTTATCGATGGTTTATTCAGCCTGTTAAACAAGCAGCCGCCAAGCACAGTCAGGGATGTATGACCATAACTATAAAATTCAAACAGCGCTAAACGACAGGACCAGAATGAGGAGGAGACAAACACGGCGCTGAACTTACCGTGAGAATTCGCTAAACATCCTTTCAGAGAAATATGAACGCGAAATGGGATAGAACATAGTGAACACATTTTTTTTAAAGTACCTATGCATATAGTACCAATTACAGTGCGACCGAACTACAGATCTAAGAAAAAGGAGGAGGAGACAAACCGTGTTTGTCTCCTCCTCATTCTGGTCCTGTCGTTTAGCGCTGTTTGAATTTTATAGTTACCATGCAGCACCAACTCGCCCAATCCGCTGCCCTTCTATGTATGACCATGTTTGCCGAGTTGCATCCTGAGGCGTTTCTTCGTCTCAGTCAGAAAAACTTATTGTTCAGAGTGGCTGTTTTTGAGCGCATGAAGTTATAAAAGTTACAATGAATTCTTGGTTCATACATATAATACGACCCAGTTCACTTCGTAAAACGTGAATTTTGTTTCTTTATGAAATCATTTAATTACCATTTTGTGGAAGTTGTAAATGCCACACCATCAAAATTCGGAAATATTGGAGGGGTCTTTTTTTAGATCTGTAGTTCGGTCGCACTGTAATTGGTACTATATGCATAGGTACTTAAAAAAAATGTGTTCACTATGTTCTATCCCATTTCGCGTTCATATTCTCTGAAAGGATGTTTAGCGAATTCTCACATACATTTAGCGGATTCCAGCGAATATTTAGCATTGGTAAATGAAATGTTTGCAAGAAAAATTGATAACGCTCGATTGAATCGTCTCTTAACAAAACCTCACCTACCCGCCGCGGTAGCTTAGTTGGTATGGCTTTGCTCTTCAGAGGTAGCGGGTTGGATCCCGAAAGTAGCTGTCGCACTTCAATGGGGGCGAAATGCAAGAATGTTCGTGTACTTACATTTCGACTCTCGGTAAATAATCCCAGATGGCCCAAATTATTCCAGAATCCCTCACTACGGCGAGCCTTATAATCAGATCGTGGTTTTGCCTCATGCATTTCATAAATTTCAAAATTTCTTTTTGTTGCAAACCTGAGCTATAGTGAAGGCGTACACAAACTGTAAAGGGGCCACCAGTTTTCAGGAGGTATCCTTGCAACGCGCTGATGGAACCCATATTGAAGACAATTCTAGCGCAGGTACGCCGCAAAAGAATAAATAAAATACGAGACAGAGCATTAATGTCAGCTAGAGCGATAATGATTAGAGGATCTGAGTGGCTAGGTGTTTTGGTAGTCAAAACCGTACGATTTAACAGATAAAGCCAGATAAAGCGCAGGGGAAGGTAATTGTTTCGTCTAATTGAAATGTAGAAGTAATAAGATAAGAGGAAGTGAAAGCAGACGAAAAGGTAACTCGCCGCAGGTAGGAGTCGATTCCGTGTCTTTCGCATTACGCATGCAGTACTTTATAGATGGGGACATCGCGGGGCCTCTCATCTCGTCCTCCTTCTTGGGTCCAAGGTTGGGCACCGGGAGTGTTAGCCAGCGCCTCTCACGGCCGAGGCGGCACTACCGTGAACACATTTATTCCGAGGGTACAGTTATTTACACACTTCCGCAATAGCCGTTGACGTGCATGCTTCTGTCACTTTCATAAACCTAATATCCTTGCTCACACAGCCCAGAAATGTGTGCAGCGTTTACAACTTAACGCGTCAGCATATGCTGCTTATTCAAGACAGCGTCACAAGATTTGCCCAAGTGCTCACTAATGTGCATCGAGCCCAATGCTGCTTAATGCCGGCGGTGTGTGTGTGCGTGTGTGTGTGTGTGTGTGTGTGTGTGTGTGTGTGTGTGTGTGTGTGTGTGTGTGTGTGTGTGTGTGTGTGTGTGTGTGTGTGTGCGTGCGTGCGTGCGTGCGTGCGTGCGTGTTTACGGTTTCGTTTGACGCTGTCTCGCTCCCAGAACACAGGTCCAAGGAGGCCCAGACTTTCCACCATTCGAGCTCAATCACGCCTCCTTCAAGCAACATAACAAGGGGTGATGTCAACACGTTCGTGGCTTCAGTGTTCCACCAGTCACGTAAGACCGTATGCCTCGTACATTTTTACTAAATTGTCGCGTACACAGCAAGAAAAATTACCTGTTGCGGAATCCGCTTCTTCCTGGCTCGAAATGCCGCTGAAGACATCATTGGTGTCTGCTTCCAGCAGCACATTGTGGCTCGTGTACTCAATAGGCTGTTCCGAGATCCTTCGTGGGAAAACAGTTGACTGCAGGTCTCTTTTATTAAGCCATTTTCGCCCTCAGATTCATCGCTTCAGTGCCGCGCCTGGGTATAATAAATACTATATGCAATAGGTTCTCGTTAAAACCAACTCAAAAGAATCGTGAATATCTGCTCGCAGCATGAAAAGTTCGCTTTAACAGAAAGGATCTAAATAACAGAACTCATTATTCCTGGCAAACCACACAAACCAAAAAATGAAACTGGACCAAAACCAAAAGGCAGATGAAAAAAATTAATTAGTTAGATTTTCGTGATGCAAGACGTTGCTTTAAGAACACTTAAGCTCTCGAGTAAATGTTGCTTGCCGGCATTTCGCAAACCTGTGCGCTGTCACGAAAGCTGGAATTTCACTTAGTTTGCAAAAAAATTTATTCGTTCTCCTCATGTCGCTGAAAAAATACGCCAAGGATCCAGGCCTTTATCAGCTACATACTGTGTGAGCACCGCTGAACGATGTCCTCACCATAACTGCAGGGGCACATCGAGGACTTCCTTAATCACCCTTTTCGGCATCAGCCTTGCGGGTTTCTACATCCTCGTCGACATGTGCGTATGTGTCTACAGAGTCACCATTTGCTTCTTAGGTGGCTAGCATCACTTCCTCAAAGTTTGCCGATCAGGACATCTCGCTGGACTGAGTGGCAGGTGTCAGGAACGACTGCGGAAATTCGATTTAACCGAATTAGCGTTTCGTTTTAAGCGGATTGCTTTTGCGTCAGACCTGTCTGAAACCAACCAAATGTACAGTGTTCAGTATACCCCCAAATTCGCCTTAACCTGGATCGTCTTAACAGCAGCTTACTGTAAGAGAAAATGGTAAGGGTTGGCATGTGGGTAGAAGCAGAAAACACCGAGTATGTCTAAAAAATAACCACGTTGCCACATGGCGCGGGCGCACTCGCGGTCTTCGTGGCGTCGGGCCACATCTCAGTGCCATTTCTGCATGCGCGCCTGTACTACATCTACCGCCACACCTTTTTAATATCATAATTCATTGTCGTAAAACGTAAGTCGTAACGCCTGCCCACCGGAATGCGTGATAGTTTTTTTAATGCGAGGGTAAATGCCTCCGGGCATACAGGGGTATGGGATGGGGGTGAATGATTAAATGAATGAAAAAAGATTTGCTGATCTAATGAAGTCCAAGAGGGATCGATAATGTGGTCCCGGCGTCCAAGCAGTGTAATCACTCGAATTATGCGGCGAAAGTCCCGCTGCTGCGAGGTGCCGGAGCCTCGTCGGTTTCAGTGCAGGGCATACCCACAGGTGGATGTCGGCTTCACGACTTGCAGAGTGGACACTCAGGGAGAGAATATAACGGGCGAAAGTGCGGCCACTTCCGAGTCACGGCAGGAGTGAGGGCAACCCCGATCCGGATCCTCCGAAGCGCAAGCTCCTCTGCACGGGTAAGACCGCGGGGGAGGTTTACCGCACACGGAGGTATGAGAACAGGCGTGCGGCGCCGGAGGTGCTCCTTTCGTGTTAAAAGGAGGGTGGCATCATCTAGGTGAAAGAGCTGAGGCAGTGACTATTGAGAGGTTGCTAGACGGGTCACAGAATCCGCACGGCTTTGGAAGCTCAGAAGGTCGCGTGGGATCCACTCTATAGATATTGGCTGCGGGATGCGTGCCGCCAGAAGGTGGATCTGTTGACATATTTCAAGGCTGCGACTGACGCGTCGCACAAGCCGCGTCGCCTGGAGGGCATCAGTGCGGATGACGATGCGGGCCGTGGGGACTATGGGAAAGGCGGCCCCAGAGCACAACGCTTCTCGGACAGCAAGGAGCTCAGCACAAAAGGAGGAAGGAGGCGCTTGGATTTGAAACCTGGTCGTCTTATTAAGGGCAGCTGCGCAAGGGCAATAAATTGCAGTTGTTTCACAGTCCTGAATGCTTGCATCAATGTAAAAGCACGATGGAGCCAAGCGGCAGGTGGGCATCTTGAGCTATAATTGATCGTGACTCCACTCCCCCCCTCTCCTTCCCCCGTGTATTGCGCAAATGAGAGAACGACGAACGAACGAACGAACGAACGAACGAACGAACGAACGAACGAACGAACGAACGAACGAACGAACGAACGAACGGACGAACGAACGGAATGAATGAATGAATGAATGAATGAATGAATGAATGAATGAATGAATGAATGAATGAATGCAACGGAATACCTCTGTTTATTAGTGAGACACTTTAGAGAAGCATCGACTTAAGTGTATGTCGTTAGTTCGCATCCGTATGCTTGCAGCTCATCTAGACGCTGGTCGGCGACCACTTAACAAAGACCACGAAGCAGCAGTGCCCACCGAGGCCCAGATCCGCACCGAGGGCTAGAGCCGAGGTCCTTTACCAAGACACCACGGCCGAGGAACGTCGGGAAATCTGCGGACAGCGCTCAGGGAGGAGACAAAAGGCAGACGGCATACAAGGCGCCAGTCGCCCCACTCACACGTAGTGGCACAATCTTGATTTTAAAGAAACAAATAAAAAGACAACACCCACACAAATTGTACTGGTATAGAGGGTCCTTCAATCACCTTGATTTCATTTAACAGTACAAATAAAGAGAATCGCAGAGTGAAATTGTACTGGTAAAGTGTTCTTCCTGCTGATTTTATTTATTTAGGGGATGAAGGATGAATGTTAGAGCGGGAGAGCTGAAGGCCCAGCTTCCTTTTATTTTTAAACAGCCTTACAAACTTCATAAATTTCACTATTTTCCCGTCTTTGGCCCTTTTCTTTTTTCTTGTCCAGACATTTACGAAAGTTGTCAGTAAAAGCCTCTAGCTGCGTTTGGAGGAAATGTAATGTAATTGTTTATCAATAAACAAATATCCCCAAGCAGGCACTCTCAAACCCATGGAGCAAACTTGAACTACTACAGTAGCTCCAAGGAAGCATTTCCACCAGTATTTAGTGTTGCATCTCTCCCTGCAGACTTTAGACTGATGTTCAAGGAATTCCATAACATAGCAATAGGGAGAAAATGTTCACTTTGCCACTCTCCAGCGCTCGCACGCAATTGCAAGGGGTAAGGGGAAGTCACTATAGGGAGTCATTATAGCACTGAATCGCACTTGTACAGAGTGGTCGAGCGGCCGCCAGCGTCCGCAGTTACTACCATGAGGTAGCTGCAAGGTTCCACTTATGTTGGTCCTATAGCGCATGGACCTAGCATGCGAATTGACCGTGCGTGGCCTCGTTGCGGCGTTGGCCTGTGCTTTTTTTTTTTTTGTAAACGACAGTCAAGAAGACCGATTGACCACTCTAGACAAGTGTCGCTCAGACTGTACATCAAAATCGTCCCTGAGACTTACGAAGGCACGTCCTTACTAACAAAGGAAGAGCACGCAAACGAAAGCGGTCATTTCAAGGCAAGACAAGAAACAAGGTAAGTACAAGATCATCCAGAATCAGCGATGAACACCCGAGCAAGTGCAGCGCAGTCTGCAACCTACGTACAATGGTAAGACCAATTAGACGAAGCTCCACGATCTTTCAGAAGAGGCGAACCGTCAAGAAAGGTAAAAAAAAAAAAAGAAACCTGCGGCGTCTCTATACGGCAAACATTCATGATATTTTATGGCTGTGCCTTGATAATCGGTATGTCATGTATAAGATGCTCAAGGAGGTCAGCTTGTATGTTCCAGAGGATTTTAACTGTTGGATAACGAACAGCGAAATGGCACCTCCTCCATTAGGTCACTTAAATGAGCGAACATAATTGGTCGGCTCATATATGCATATATACAAGTCGGGCAGTAGTGTCCTTACCAGAACAGTCTTAGTATGTCACTTTGTGAGAGAGTGTTACCAAACAATTTTAAAGGCCGGTTCTGAAAAATGTAAAGGAATCGATTTGCAAAAACAAGAAAGTGCCAGAAGATAGGCACGCATTCCAGAGAGTGCGGACAGCGTGACACAGGCGTCGCTATAGGAGTTACCACGAACCATGAAGTTTGCAACAAAACTCGCTATAGAGAAATCTAGAGCTGGTGTCGCTGGTGTATCGAAGGGTGAGTTGCAGAAATTAGCTGCCTGACGTCATACTCCCTTCTTCCCTATTCCCTCTCCTTTTTGTTTTAGTAAAGGGGGAGCGTCAGAGGTAAGTGATACTCCTTTGTTTATACCCGCATCCCTAATGAGCCGCACTGTTCCTTACTATTAATAAATTGTTCCAAATTGGCTTGAGAAGTTTAATGTAACGAGGGTTTAGGAAAACGGGGGCGAGGATATTTAGAAGCATTCTGAGCAAAGAAAATAACGACTTTCGAGCGAACTACTGCGCCGATCGTAATGTTGCAAGATCTTCACGCACTTCGAATGGGTTCGCTTTCCGCTCGCTGCAACAGCTACTAGCGAAACGATAGAAAACGTGCTCAAAGAGAGAGAGAGAAAGCAAGGACAGGAAAGGCAGGGAGGTCAACCAGAAGAGCATCCGGTTTGCTACCCTACACTTGGGTGGGGGAAATGGGAATAGAAAGGAAAAGGGGAGAAAGTGAGCACTGAGTGCGTGTGGACGTGCTCAAAAATTGCTATCTTCGTAACGTGCTCGGTAAATCAAACGCAGGGTTATCCATCTGAGCCTGTTGCTGAGCCCAAGTCTCCAGTCAGGTCGTGGACGAGTGGTTTCGACGAACGTTGATCATACTCTCAGATAAGATGAAGGCGAGGTCACGGGTTCGATTGCGGGGCTTTTGCTTTTTCATTGCTACATTTTTTTTAATGTAGTTCCGCTCACATTTATTTATTGGCTACACAGGGCAATATATGCACCGTCAGTTCCGGGTGAATGATTGCGTAAAGAAGCTCCAAGGCTATGCAGCGCTTCGCTATTTCATACGACGGCTCGAATGTTAACGAAAGTAAAGCTCATGATTGTCCTCCCCTTGAACGCATTGTAGCAGTATTGAATAACTGTTGTCACTGATTGTGTCTGCAAGCGGACAAATACATACGCCAAGGGGTGGTTCGAGTTATCGCTTCAGCTTTAAAAACGTCTATTCCCGTTAAAATTATTGCTGATCAGACTATACCGACTGACGTCACAATGATTCCAATGATGTGGGAGAGAATGCGTCGGCCTCACCGCAATATGTATCCTAAATGCAGCGGGAAAAATACGCTTCGGTGCGTCGCCTGCACCGCAATACAAAGCCCTACAAGTGGGCTTCATCGCAGCACAAACCGTGAGAAATTTGTTCACGCCGTTTCAGGACGATCTGAAGCCCCTCAGTGCGCACGTAGTTCCGTCCTTTTAAACTTGGCGCCAAAGTACCTCTTCCTTATTCATGCACGCTCCACACGTGCTCATATTTCGCTCCTTCCTATTGGACTACACCCATCACGTGATGTAGCACCCTTTACGCATGCTTTTACGCCCTTGTGACCGGCAAAGCCCGTTGCAAGGCAATACGATGAATCATGACGACGCTTTAGTAACGTTAAGCAGCGCCCTCTACTGGAGATGCGATAAACAAAAAGAAAGGAGTGGTGTCACGTGACGTATAGTCGAACAGGAAGAAGGCGAGGGTGAGGTCCTAGGAAAGGAGAAAGACGGAGAAACAGTTTAGTGGCGCAAAACTTTAAACGGTCGCCTTACTTACGCAGTGCGAAGCTTATCTTTCGCAAAATCAAGCCAAAAATTTTTTCCCACGGTCTGTCTTGTAGTGAAGCCGACTACTTACAACGTCTTGTCTTACAGTGAAGCCAATCCTAGGTAAAGTTAAGCAGCGCCCTCTACCGGAGAGGCGATGTTAAAAAAAGTTAGGAGTGGCGTCACGTGACGTATAGTCGAATAGGAAGAAGGCGAGCGGGAGGGTGAGGCCCGAGGAAAGGAGAAAGACGGGGAAACAGTTTAGTGGCGCGAAACTTTAAACGGTCGCCTTACTTACGCAGTGCGAAGCTTATCTTTCGCAAAATCAAGCCAAAAATTTTTTCCCATGGTCTGTCTTGTAGTGAAACAAACTGAAACTGAAACTTACAACGTCTTGTCTTACAGTGAAGCCAATCCTAGGTAAAGTTAAGCAGCGCCCTCTACCGGAGAGGCGATGTTAAAAAAAGTTAGGAGTGGCGTCACGTGACGTATAGTCGAATAGGATGCTTCTAACCTTACGGAAAACCGCCTGCTACTTGGCCAATCCCCCATAGTGGGTACGCGCCACTGTCTGGGACACAAGACAAGACAAGACAAGAAGGCGAGCGGGAGGGTGAGGCCCGAGGAAAGGAGAAAGACGGAGAAACAGTTTAGTGGCGCGAAACTTTAAACGGTCGCCTTACTTACGCAGTGCGAAGCTTATCTTTCGCAAAATCAAGCCAAAAATTTTTTCCCACGGTCTGTCTTGTAGTGAAGCCGACTACTTACAACGTCTTGTCTTACAGTGAAGCCAATCCTAGGTAAAGTTAAGCAGCGCCCTCTACCGGAGAGGCGATGTTAAAAAAAGTTAGGAGTGGCGTCACGTGACGTATAGTCGAATAGCAAGAAGGCGAGCGGGAGGGTGAGACTCGAGGAAAGGAGAAAGACGGAGAAACAGTTTAGTGGCGCGAAACTTTAAACGGTCGCCTTACTTACGCAGTGCGAAGCTTATCTTTCGCAAAATCAAGCCAAAAATTTTTTCCCACGGTCTGTCTTGTAGTGAAGCCGACTACTTACAACGTCTTGTCTTACAGTGAAGCCAATCCTAGGTAAAGTTAAGCAGCGCCCTCTACCGGAGAGGCGATGTTAAAAAAGTTAGGAGTGGCGTCACGTGACGTATAGTCGAATAGGAAGAAGGCGAGCGGGAGGGTGAGGCCCGAGGAAAGGAGAAAGACGGAGAAACAGTTTAGTGGCGCGAAACTTTGAACGGTCGCCTTACTTACGCAGTGCGAAGCTTATCTTTCTCAAGATCAAGCCAAAAATTTTTCCCACGGTCTGTCTTGTAGTGAAGCCGACTACTTACAACGTCTTGTCTTACAGTGAAGCCAATCCTAGGTAAAGTTAAGTAGCGCCCTCTACCGGACAGGCGATTAAAAGAAAGATAGGAGTGGCGTCACGTGACGTATAGTCGAATAGCAAGAAGGCGAGCGGGAGGGTGAGACTCGAGGAAAGGAGAAAGACGGAGAAACAGTTTAGTGGCGCGAAACTTTAAACGGTCGCCTTACTTACGCAGTGCGAAGCTTATCTTTCGCAAAATCAAGCCAAAAATTTTTTCCCACGGTCTGTCTTGTAGTGAAGCCGACTACTTACAACGTCTTGTCTTACAGTGAAGCCAATCCTAGGTAAAGTTAAGCAGCGCCCTCTACCGGAGAGGCGATGTTAAAAAAGTTAGGAGTGGCGTCACGTGACGTATAGTCGAATAGGAAGAAGGCGAGCGGGAGGGTGAGGCCCGAGGAAAGGAGAAAGACGGAGAAACAGTTTAGTGGCGCGAAACTTTGAACGGTCGCCTTACTTACGCAGTGCGAAGCTTATCTTTCTCAAGATCAAGCCAAAAATTTTTCCCACGGTCTGTCTTGTAGTGAAGCCGACTACTTACAACGTCTTGTCTTACAGTGAAGCCAATCCTAGGTAAAGTTAAGTAGCGCCCTCTACCGGACAGGCGATTAAAAGAAAGATAGGAGTGGCGTCACGTGACGTATAGTCTAATAGGAAGAAGGCGAGCGGGAGGGTGAGGCCCGAGGAAAGGAGAAAGACGGGGAAACAGTTTAGTGGCGCGAAACTTTAAACGGTCGCCTTACTTACGCAGTGCGAAGCTTATCTTTCGCAAAATCAAGCCAAAAATTTTTTCCCACGGTCTGTCTTGTAGTGAAGCCGACTACTTACAACGTCTTGTCTTACAGTGAAGCCAATCCTATGTAAAGTTAAGCAGCGCCCTCTACTGGAGAGGCGATGTTAAAAAAAGTTAGGAGTGGCGTCACGTGACGTATAGTCGAATAGGAAGAAGGCGAGCGGGAGGGTGAGGCCCGAGGAAAGGAGAAAGACGGGGGAAAAGTTTAGTGGCGCGAAATTTTAAACAGTGGCATTACTTACGCAGTGTGAAGCTTATCTTTCGCAAAATCAAGCCAAAATATTTTCCCACGGTCTGTGTTGTAGTGAAGCCGACTACTTGCAGTGTGTTGACTTGCAGTGAAGCCAACGTGCAGCATAAAATGTACGTAGTAGCACTGTGTATTAAAATAGAAAAATAAACTAAAAGGGAGGGAGAGAGGGAAATTACTGTACGCCCACGCTGTAATCATATACCATAGTGCTGCTGACACATGAACGACTGTCACCAGAGGGGGAGGTAGATGAGTGAGATTAATGGGATATCTGGAATGGCAGAAAGGATATATTCATTCATTGCGAGGCTTAACTTTTATCCAAACTGGCCTAATTGTTTTTCCCATGGTGTGTGCTGTGGTGAAGCCCACTAGTTGCAGTGTCTTGTCTTGCAGTACGGTCGATGCGCAGTCCCGGTGAGCAGCAATACCCTGCGCATCGCGTTGGCGATTTTCGCGCCTTCGCTTCCATTTAAGCTGAGGTTTCGCCTGTTTTTGCCGCCAGTTCTTGTGCTCACGGCGACATCAACACCCATGCATGGAATGGAAGTGGCTAATGTTCAGAATTTAGCAGAAGTGTGTTTAACACTGCTTTCCTATTGCTATCCATAGCGGAACTAACTTTCTTGACACAGACGCCCCCCCCCCCCACACACGCACGCACGCACACACACAGACACACACACACACACACACACACACACACACACACTTTATTAACGTCCATGACATCTTTGCTCACTTTATCTGTTGAGCCCAAGACAGATGCCATGGGGCATAGCATACCACGCATTCGCGTGCGTTCAATTCTGCGGTCCATTATGTAAAGTGACCACGTGTGTCACCAACACTGAAATATCTCTTGAACGTAGCTATTTTCGTGTGGGCGCGACGCTAACATCCATTAACTGGCACCTTTGTGATCACTCCGTTTCACGTTTGTGACAAAATACTGCAGCAACGAGAACGCCGACGAGCACCCACCAGCTGCCTCCCACCGACCTTCTCGCGAACAGCGAAGACATGCTGCCACCATCCGACGCCAACTCCAACAACAGCTCCCAGACCCGCGTATTGGTCACGTGTTGAGTGAGTGTGTGCTGCAGGTTAATTTCTGTCTTTGGTGCATATGTAGATGTAGTTCGCGCAAGGACACATGTCTGCATTATTCAGTAAATGATTGTAAGAAAGTCGACTTTTGAACGAACTACTCTGCCGGTAGGAATGTTGAAGGGATTTTGGCAATTTCATTGAATTCGCTTCCTCCTCGCTGGAGAAGCTAGTCAAGAAACGACGATAAAGTTCTGAATTCTTTATTGCGATCACTTTATTTGAGAAAGTACACAACATATCTGCGGTCCCATAGCCAATGGATAGCACGGGTACAAAAATACATTTTAAAAGCTGTCAATACAATAATACAGCGAATACGGAAATTGGAGTTAATTACGAGGAGATACAGAGACATGTCGCACAATAGAGAAAAAAAAGGAGAGAATAGATACGTTAGAGAGAGAGAAATGTTTCTTTATGAAAAAGGGAGTGGTTGCCACTGCCTTCGGCTGCCCTTGATGGAGCATGGTTCAGCACAGACGTCGCGTTGAGGCTCTTCGGCTGATAAATATAATAGAATAGTAGTATAAAACATTTGAAAATAAGCACAAGACTACAGCATAAAAAATAATTACACAGGAATTGACAAAATCAAAACACAACCACCCATAATATCAGGAAACAGAAAACATTAGCCAAAAATAATAATTTTTCCCTTCTCTTAACGAATTCTGTGAGATCCTAATTTTGCGTAGTATGCTATTCTATAGTTTAATTCGAATAAACACTAGCAGACGTTTGTCATATATACATTTTACTGGCGGGATATTTACCTTATCAAAAGTATGTTTCCTGATCAGATAATTTGGAGTGTAGAGTAATGATACATGAAATGACTCGCTGTGTGTTATAACGTTATTAACGCGAATGGCTCACCGTAACTCCCGTAAGCAATGGGAAGTCCAAATTTAACTTGGAAAGCAGGGACTTACTTTGTACATAACAAGGCGAGGAAAGGTTAGAATGCGTATTGTTCGTCCTTACACTCGTCGCACGCTTGTTTCAAAATTGCTGTTTTCGTAACGTGGCCAACTGATCAAACTCACGATGCCTGCTCATGGTGCGGACTAACTGTTCCAGCTGTAGCCGAGTGGTTTCGGCGAACGTTGATCAAGTTACATGATAACGTGAAGGCGAGGTTACTGGTTCGGTTTCAGCGCGTCGCGAATTTTTCCTAGACGTGGTTATATGTTCGATACTATTATTCTTCTTTTCTTACTTCAGGTAACGGGCGTACCGAGCTATGCTCAGACCATGGCTATAAGAAACGGGTAAACATGATCGGCCCATTTCGTAGCTCATAACTATCGTTCGCGGTAAAAACCCACCAGTGTTCCTGAGAGCAACCACCTTATTAGCTAATGAATGCACTTAGTCGTTTCGCCCATTCGAACACATTCTGAACGATATTCATTAAATAATAAAAAAAATTGAAGAACGCGCGCTGGCATGACGAACCAAACCAGCGCTAACGTGACTCGAAGCCGTGCACTATAACCATTACTACGCGCATACCTAATCAGCCGTTGCTAGCCGCGAGATAAGCTCAATGTGTCATTCTCGGCTGAGAGGATTTAACGGGATGCGCAGAACGATACGCAGTACGAAAGGACTTCGACATGGTGACTGCGATGCTAAAGACGAGCATAAAAGAAAGAAAGAACGATTAGAAAGAAAAACGACCGTCGTTCTATCAAGTTAAACCGCATTCCGTGTGAGCGTACTTTCATTTCTTACTATGCACCGATGCAGAAATGACTACGCGCATTTCAGTAGCCAACCACTCGCATTTCTGGTTAGCATCCCTACGTACTCCCTTTATTTTCTTCTCCGAGCTGTACTCAATTACTGCTGTGCGCAGTAATTGAGTCTGCCAGTGTGTGTGTGTGCGCGTGCGTGTGCGTGCATGCGTGCGTGCGTGCATTTTTTTCTGAGGATTGCTTTCAAACACACATGCTTGCGATAGGCTGCGCAGGTTATAATGTGCACGGGTACCACATCGTTCTAAAAAAGGAACAAGAAATGGCCTGCCCACCATTCGTGAGCATATATGTGCTCAATGTAGAAAAAGCGCAAGATGACGTATTTCCTTTAACGTTCTATGCTTTTATGGGATTCCTTTCGCCATTATCCTGGATGTGACTCTCGAATGTTGGCGGTCAGTGGACAGCAGCGAAGCCACACAGGCTACACATGAGAGCAGGGAAAAAAAGTGAGTGCGTATTAAATCACTCGGTTACGATTTTGGGCACAACTCGTTGAAGACCGCACTCCTTGTGGCTAGGACCGCAGGTTCTGCGCCGACAAATAATTCCTCCAGCTCAGGATAGCCTTTACGAGTAAACCTTTATGTTAATCGAGTGGCTGCAGCTGAGCACGAGGTCGCCCGTTCGATTCCCAACTGTGCGGGCCGCATTCCGTTTGGGGGCTTGGCGAGAGAACGCACGTATCCGTGTTTTGGGTTGACCTAATGAAGGTGGCCTAAATTAACTGGCATCGTTGCTTGAGGGTTTCTTATGTTTTACTGTTGTTGGCATTATTGCCCTAAGCGTGTCTTTGTAATGTCGTGGTGCTATTTGACTTGTATGTGATAAGGCAACTGTTTTGTAAGTGCATGTTAATCTTTATGTGTTGTAGGTTGCAAATGTATGTTCTATTCAAGAGCGAAGAAGTCGCCTGCACCATGCTTGTGCGCCAAAGTCTCTATGTGTCACGTCAATAAAAGAATATTAAAGTCGAGAGCCTCCCTTCCCATTACTCTTTGCGGCGTAGCTGCGCCTAAGCCAACCGTAAACTGGCACCGAATGGCCTAAATGAGTACGGCTTCTTTCATCCGTCTCCGTAGTGTAGCGGCTACGCTGTTTCTTCCCGGACCACAAGGTCGCGGGTTTGGTTCAGGACCGCATTACACTGGTTTCAGGCCGTAGATCATTGTCCGTAGATCTTGGATTATCAAATATCGTTTTGCTATTTGTGCCGTTCTGGCTCATTAAAAGCTGCTAAATCTTGCTGAGTTCACTCGTTGGCTCTTTTGGAATGTGATATATTCCATAATTAGCGATGGAAAATTAATCAAGCCCGAGCGGAGCCATTAAATGGTCATGACATCACAGCGACCTTGCGCGTGCATCACACCCGTCATTTGTCGTCGCGTCTTTTCTGGCTTAGCAGGCTCCCACAGACACTGTTGCTTTTTTTATTTACTGTAGAAAGGTAATTTATCACAAAGCTCGAATTGCTGGTGCGGGACATGGCGCTATTAATACTGTATCGGGGCACGTTTCCGAGCGTTTGTGTGCGCTTTGTTTGCTTCTGTGCCATAGTGAGTCATGAATACGCTTAGTCACGCTACAGAAAGGTCTTCAGAAATGCTATTCCCGTCAAACAAAGGGTGAGGCGGTAGCGCAGTGGTTAAGGCGCTCCGCTGCTGTGCGTGAGGTCGCGTGTTCGATCCCCGCTGCCATACCGATGGGGGCGGAAAGCGAGAGCATTCCACGCACGTCGATTAGTAAAATACTAATCTGGGAAACTCGGCCACGGCATGCATCATAACCAGATAGCGTTTTGGCGCGTGAAATACGCGAAATTATTTTCTTATTTTGAGTAATCTTACCGGAAGTAGGGTTTGCTTGACAACATCCGTTCCCTCAGTTTGCAAATGGCGTTCTACAGCGGAGGGCGTTGCTCGACTGCCTTGCCTTCAGGAATTTGGGAACTTTTTTATTTGTCTGCGTTTTAACGGTGTTTTACGAGAAGACAAACCGTCAGCATCAGCGGAAGAGAAACCAGCATTAGAAAAGCTGCGGATTCTAGCCGGCGTTTGCGTAAGGGCCCGAGCACTACCGGCCATGGGCGGGAACCAGAAGTCGAGGGCGAGTACCGTTCCTATATTTTTTTACTTTAATTTTCTCGTGTCCCACTTCTTATAATGCAGTTACTAAGCTTTGCCAGTTATTATACTCGACGCAGGAATATGAGCCCTAAGCATTCGGCACCTTTCAGTTTTGGCGTGTTCTGTGGAGGCAAACACTCGCAAATTCGAGGAACTTACTGCGTACGTCTGCTCAGTTAAAGTTTGAGGACAACTCAAACGAGTGTGGAGTGAAATGAATGCGAGAGAGACAGTGCGTTAGTTAAAAAAGTGAACTGCTTATTGTATTTGTCGATAAAAATTGTTCGTTGCCTTATTTCCGTGTTTTTCGGCGAAGCCTGCCTCAGATTCGTAATAATAATAATTTAAAAAAAACGAACAAAAACGGGGTTCCTGAGAAGATAATTATTACTGCCCGTACTTCATAGAAATGGTGGAAATTCTTATTTTCGCAATAACTGTTGATACAATGACTACAGTGCAAAAATAAGCAATACAAGTATATTCCATGTGTACAATGACTCGTTAATTTCGCTCAGGCAAGAGAACTAGAGAAACTGAATTTCGGGTCTTAAGATTTCTTTCATAATGTCTGGTGTAATTGCAGAGTTGATGCCAGCTACGACTGAAAGTTTTATCCTCTGCCTGAAATTCTGTGACTCGTGCCAGCTTCGAGAATCCCAATGGGCCGGGAAGCGGTTTGCTGTTGCAGTGAATGCGTTCCCGCAGCCAACGTAAATGCACACTGTGGAAAGGTTGCTGGAGCAGCAGTGCATGCCGTCGCATATTTAAAAAAACGCATCTTGCGAAACATTGCAAGACACAATGCTTCTAATAAACTGTTTCACTTAAAGCACTGGCTTACTTTTACCGCTAAATTACAACTTCCCCTTACAGTATATCAAACAGCTATTATATATTGAGTAAACTTACTTTTGCAAATTAGTTGTTAGTCAATGAAAACGTATTTAATACAATACTCTCATTTAATACAAGTAATATCTTGACGTTCATGTTTGACAGTTAGGGAGCTGTGCGCAACGACTTCACATCGTTTTATGCACGACGTTCTTTGCGCAGCCTGCTTCAAGCGTGTCCACAACGAAACTGGCCCAGGAATCAAGCGAGGATCTGTCCCATCTACCGGCGACCACATCAGTCATCGTCGGCCTGTGTGAGGCGAGGTCATGGCTACGGCGCGGTGCACAACGGTTCCTCGACCCTGCACATATAAAGGGACCATCCGCTTGTGGGATCTTCAGTTTGGCTGCAGTGCTCAACGACTTCACGTCGTTTTGTGCGCTACGTTATTTACGCAGGTGAGTTTTGTTTCACTTGCCTTATACGATAAGGGCGCTGTCCCTTGCACTGCTGCCAAACAATAGTGCTTGTGTTTCATGTCATGGCGAAGGATATTAACGAAGCGCTCGTGGATTTTGAGAGAAATTCGTGCTGAACTCCGAGGTTTCGAACAGAGTGTCGATCACTGTAGTGAAACTTGTGACAATGTCAACCTGCTCTCGAAAGAAATCAAGGCCTTGCGCGAGGAACTCGCAACGACGAGGAAAACTAGGGAGCAACTCATTTCAGAAAATAGGCAGCTGCAAACGAAAGTAGAAGAGTTAGAACAATATACTTGCGCTAACAACCTTGAAATTAAGGGCTCACCTAATGAGGGAGGGCGCTTGACATTGTAAAGAAATGTATGTGCTGCTATTCTGGAGCCAGTTACCGAATATGACATTGATACCTGCCATAAGGTGGGTAAAAGTAAGCAAGGAAGTAGAAGCATTGTTGTACGTTTCGTGCGCCGCGACAAAAGAAATGCTGTTCTTTTGAAAGCCAGGAAAGAAAGGCCCTCTGCTAAAACAAATTGGTTTTAAGACTTCAGCTCCAACCTTTGTGAATTAAAACTTAACCCGGCAGGGTAAACAATTTCTTGGTGCTGCGCTGGCAAAGAAACGAGAAGTTGGCTGGAAATTTGTGTGGACGCAGGGAGGAAAAATCTTTGCAAGGAAATTGGAAGCATCAGAGAAGCTTAGAATCTGTTGTCGCGAAGATGTTGACGAGATGCATCAATAGTTAATTTCATGGCATTCGGGTTTTGCAAGCTGCCCCAAGATGGCCAAGAAGGCAGGTTGCCAAAATTATGACCAAAATTGGCTCTGTCATAGTTCGAACGGATTATCTAAGCAGTTCGCTGCATTTCATCTAAATGTTCGTATGCATTAAAAATGAAACGGATAGCCTCAGTTTGTTCCTTGAGCTTCTTGACATTAAATTTGATGTTTTGTTATTTACCGAATCCTGGTTAACTCCGAATGACAGACCACCACACTTTGTAGGATATGTTTATAATGGCATTGTCCGTCCTTCTAACCGAGGTGGTGGAATTTGTATGTTAAAGATTCCCTCACCCATGATGTTATTGACTAAATGACCTGTATGACGCCTAGTATCAACAGTGCGTGTGTGAAATGTTATCGACCTCCCACAGTGTACAAGTCTGAATTTTTTAATTTCATAGAAACGTTACTGCAAAAAATCTATTTGATGCATGGTCTATTTCTTATCATGGGCCATGTAAACATCGACATGCTCAGTGGGGATGCATCTTGTAAACAGTTGGAAACTATTCTTGAATCATTTGCATGCCCTCAAATGTCATTGTACAACCTACTCGCCTTACTGATCACAGTGCCAGCCTACTTGACATCAGTATCACAAACACCCAAAACATAATTGCACTAGTGGTATATTCTCACTCGAAATTAGTGACAACCTTCCTATCTTTATATTTTTGTCACTCACCAGCGACAGGCACGACTCTCATGAAAAGTCGTACTATCGTAAGATAAATTCAGATCTGCTACGTCAATTTTATTATACGCTGGAAAAAACAAACTGGAACCTGGTTTATGCAGAAAGTGACCCTGACAAATCATACCGCCTTTTCTTTCACACACTTAAGTATATCTATGATAGATGCTTCCCACTTGTTCAATGCTCCTCGAGGCAAAAAAGAATTCGCAAACCCTGGATTAGTCGATGCCTATACAAAAGGATCAAAACTAAAAAAAAAAATGTATCACGCATTTGTACAGACACGTTACGCTCTTCTGCTCAGCGAATACAAAAAGTACCGAAATAAATTAAATGCCGATCTGAAAAAACTAAGACTTGCTATTTCCAATGCCTTTTTGCTAGGGTTTTTATTGATCCGAGAAAGCTTTGGAACGACGTTACTAATTTGTCTAACAATTATAAAGTGAAGCGTCCTATTAACATTGCAGCTTTTGCTCATGGTAACACGGAGGTTGAAGCGCTCACAGATATGAATACTTCACTAACGTCGGTGATTTTCAATTTACGGCAAGAGGGACCTTACTGGCGAAACTTGTCTTCATTCAGTCCAGAAACGCGTAAGCTTGATACACTGAATTTTGTTGTTTCCGACAAGTCCACAAGAGGTGGAAAACTTATTGGGTAAAATAAAAAACAACGTCTCGGCAGGAATTGATGATCTGTGCGTTGTACCCCTTAAATATGTTGCATCTGTTATCTCTACCGCTAACGCATATAATTAATCGAATGCCCGAAACTAAACTCATCCCTCCGATCTTAAGCTTGCCCGCATATGCCCAATACACAAGTGTGGGGCCCTTAGTGACATACGTAATTGCAGGCCAATCTCAGTGCTGCCCGTGCTATCTAATGTCTTTGAATATGTTATTAACACGCGTCTCGTGAATTTTATAACTAAACACCACGTAATAGATGACGCACAGTACGGCTTTCAGAAAAATAAAAACTGAACTAGCGTTATTACGCGTTAAAGATAAAATTATTAATGACATTGAAAATAAGCTTTACACCGTTGGTCTCTTCATTGATCTTATGAAGGCGTTCGATTGGGTTAACCATGTCATTTTATTATTTAAACTTCATGATTACGGCATTCGCGGCGTTGCCTTAGATTTAAAAAAAATGTCTTTCACACAGAAAACAGTGCGTAAAAATTGATGTTATTTCCCCAACTACTACGGTAAAACAAGGAGTGCCTCAGGGGCCGATTCTAGGGCCCTTGTTATTTATACTTTACGTAAACGATATATTTGATATACATAACTCACCAAAGTTAGTAATTTACGCGGATGATACCAATATATCGTTTTCTGCGCGTACACTTAATGACCTTCAGAACACGATTAACGACTACCTAATGCAGCTTGATAGTTGGCCTCATGCAAATAAATTAGCGCTGAAAAAAAGATTAGCTACGTCTTGTTTAAACCCACTAACAAAAGATGTGACAATTAACTCACGCTGACATTTTAGGACACCGTCATATAGCACGCATAAAGTGTAAAACATTTCTAGGTGTGTGGTTTGAAGAAAGTATGTCATGGACTACACACATAATCAAACTAACCTCAGAACTAAGCAGAACAGCTGGTGTATTATTCAAATTGTCGGATCTAATTCCTCTGCAGTTAAAGAAAGCGATATACTATGCCCACTTCCAATCCCGTTTATCCTATTGCACACTAGCTTGGGGTACTACAACGACTACGAATTACAACAAACTGGTGGTATTGCAAAAGAAAATAGTGAGGATTTTTGAGAATTATCCTGGTGAACCCAAAGATCTAAGAACTAATCCTTTGTTTATTAAACACAATTTGCTCAAAGCCAGTAAAATTTATGACTACAAACTCCTGCTGCACGTACGTAAACATAACCTGTTACATTCAGCACACACAACGCCAGCTCGTTATGCACTGCGTAACGAACGGATGACAACTCCACGAGCACGCACAAATTATGGAAGGGCTGTCGTCGCCTATCAAATACCCGCATTAATAAAGCGTGTGAATTCACAAATAAATTTCAACATGCAACATTATAAATTCAAATCGCAAATCAGATTGTCTTGTTGAATAAGTGAAGAACCCTTTAACACAAGTGCGTATTAACTTTTCGCGTTTCTATGTTTTGAATGTACATGAAAAGATGTTGGTAGTTGCCATAACTGTATTTGTTTTTATCTTGCATTGCATATTATTTTCACTATTTCAAAATACCCAGCGATGTAAAGTCTTTCAAATTTTCGTTTTATGAATGTATCACTTTGCCTGCAGTCTGTATGGTTCACAGGTCCCTTCAAGTTGTCTATGACAACTTTATTGCCTTGAGGACCCCCACAATTGTGTTGAAAATAAACTGAAGTGAAATTAAACCTATAATTTTCAAACGCAATTACATATTAAAATAAATAAAAGCAACTCGTGCGCCTTTTTTTTTTCTGGCAATGGAGAGTGCATTTGCATAAGAAAATTAGGAAAGGGCCATTAAAATTTTGTTTTAGTATAGTAATGTTTTATTTAGAAGTTATTGTTTTACACTATCCGCGGCTGAAACCTCGCTCCAGCGTATTAAAGACGCTGGTGTAGGCTATGAGTTAAGTTCACTTGCTTAAATTTGAGTTTGAGCTCTAAAACTCAGCGTCTAATATAAACGATAGGCTGGGCCTTACAGGGCTAAGGCTCAGCTTTACAAGATAATAATTGCACAGTCAAGACTCATGAGCTACGACACGCGTGAGCGAACAGTTGTACGGCACATTGGCACGATTGATAACAAGAGTTCAACTATATATATATATATATATATATATATATATATATATATATATATATACAGCAAGTACGTTCTGAAATATACAACTCAGGCCTATGTTTTCAGTTGTGCTGGTAATCACAAATTAACGCGCACGCTAAATAATCACAGGTGGCAAAAGATTGTTTCCCTCTCTATCTATCGCAATTTCTTTCTCAAGACGGAAAGTTGGGAGACTTGGTAGCCTACCATCGTCCTAATCAGCATCTTTTTCTTCATTCCTTTTGCGCTGTTTGGTCAAGGCAATTTCTTTGCACTGGGACTTCGCCGCAATAGCAGGCGATGTAGCCTGCACTGATATCGCGGCTAGCTTTGTCCTTGGCTGCCATTTTGATCTTTGTCGGGTTGTGCGATTGCGTGCGAGAGTGCCGACTTGGCGCGCCTGATGAAGTCGGCGCGGTCTAGGCCAATCCGCGCGCTCCGAACAACCGATCTCCGATCGCGCCCCTGATTTCGTGAAGTGTAGCTTCTGCCGCCGAGCCGCAACCCACGCCGCTCTTTCGAAGGGATCAAAAAGTGACAGAAAGAATGCGTTTTTTACATTCCGCTGGCTCGAATAACGCGTGGTAGGACAGCGGGGCAAGCTACGTTTCTCAGGAGACGAGGTGAGACCAATTCTTGCAACGGTTTTGAAAAAATTACGGCAATCAACATTTCGAGTAGCACCTATGCTAACTGCCTTCTACTCCTTTTGCTGCGAAACGCTTTTTTTCCTGGTCGCGAAATAGGCTTATCGACCGTTAGACAAACGCATTACAGTTCGCGAGGGTTGCAATGTGGGCTTGTTGGTAATGCATCTTCAAGGGGAGTATGGTAGCGCGATTCAAAGACGGGACAAGAGAAGACACAAAGGGACACGTGAAGACACAAAGTTAGCGCTGTGTGTGTCCCTTTGTGTCTTCTCTTGTCCCGTCTTTGAATCGCGCTACCATACTCCCCTTGAAGATGCATTACAGTTGCCAGCCCAGTGCAACAGGCCACCGAATTTTATGTCGATGTGTTGAAAAAAATAAATTCGTCCCGACCGCGTTTTCTTAGTTCGGCCAATTCCTCGTACTTAGTGACTTTGCTACAGCAGCAGGCGACGTACTATAGCCTACTCTAATATTGTGGCTTGATTTTGCGTTGGCTGCCATTTCGCCATTCGTGTGTGCATGTGACTGAGCAGCGCAAGAAGGCTTACCCGTTTTAGTGAATAACTTTAGCTTGTGACGCCAGGCCTGAACATGTTCGAAGGCGCCACAAATTGACTGAAAGAATGCTGGCTGCTTGTGTGTGTAGGACTACCTCGTGGCTCATGGTTCGAACAACGTGGGGACGGACAGCGGGGCCGAGTTCCGTTTCCTAGGAGACAAGGTGAGCGCAATCGTTTCTATTTCTTTAAAGTGAAGTAATTACGGTTAATGAAATCTTTGTGTAGCAGCTATGCGGTGCGTACCTTTGGTTGATTTTTGCTGTAAAGCGCCTTTTTCCTGCCCTATCAACCATTAGACAAGTGCACTGTAGCTGACAGTTCAGCGCAGCATCTCGCCGAATGTGATGTCGGCGCGTTGAAAACAACCTTTTCGCTCCATACTGGGAAACGCAATTCAAAAATTGCTAAAGGCACATTAAAGCATTATTGCACGTTGGCCGACGTTTTGTGATATTTTTGCAAGTTTCTGCCGTGGCATCATCGGTGGAAAATATGCCGAATCAGGTGCATGCCAAGAACAATAAAATTATGCCGCAAAAAATATTTTGCAGGTCCAAGGCACATGCTGCAATCTATTTGAAGCAACACATTAAATATAGATGCCATACAATTAACGGCGATGCGCACAATCGTTAATTTCATCCTATGCAACGGGTCAATTTATGCAACGTTTATGGAAAAAGTTAACCTCTGACAATTTTTATAACTGCACTACACCGTTCAGAAACTATTACGAAATGCAAGCAGCCAATCAGGTGGATGCAACCAGTGTGACACGCCTGCGTAGCGATTTCACGTGGACGACGTGCGATGCTTGTCGAGGGATAAGAATGCTGCTGACACGTGTACGCACAGAGGATTTGCTGTCACGCGTATTCGGGACATCTGTAACGTTGAAAGAGAGTGGTTCGGCAGTTCTGCGTAGGCGGTCGCAGACGGCAATCAACCTACTCTCTGCTGTTGCGGCTACGTGCTTATGTTCCTGAGCGTCATTGAAGAGCGATCGTATCTTTATGGGAAATAGTTTCTTCGGCGTTCGAGGGCGCACTAGGTTAAAATGAGGAACAATCGAGTTTACGTTGTCCATGCTGCTTTAAGGGCGAATACAGGGCATTGCATAACACTTTGTTCTTGCCCGTGCTTGTTTTCATTTTGGAAGATCATTGAAACTTTGCTGCTCAGATTTAGGCGCACGTTAAAGAACCCCAGGTGGTCGACATTTCCGGAGTCCTCCACGGCGTGCCTCATAATCAGAAAGTGGTTTTGGCATGTTAAACACCATAATATAATTTAGTTTTTTTGAAACATTGCTTTGTGTGCACTATGGGCTCTCTGTTAGTAGCTTTCGGCAACTCTGTTTTCACTTGTCACGTCATTGTTTAGTAGTTGTGTGGATCCTTGGAAGTTATCCTTGGAAGTTGAGATGCATTTTAGTATTAAGAAATCGTTAATGTCAGCATGTCATTCATCAATGATATGCTGAGCACGACAAGGTTACGACGTAACGACGTTGACATGACTACGTTGTGATGACTGTGTCGTCGGTGACAAGACTGCTTAACTGCTGTGGCAGGAAAAAGTTGCAGTGTTGGCTGTAGAATGTTTATGGCTACAAAATTTAAGCGAACACTTATTTCTTTTGCCTGTTTCACCCATTCTCGTCACGTCAGCACCAGGCACCACTGTAGGCATTAGGTTAAAATTTTGAACAATCGAGATTGCTTTGCCCATTCTGCTTAATTAGTGAGCCCATGATATTATATAACATATTGCTTCTGCACGTGCCTGTTTCTTTTGTGGGCGATCTTTGAAACCTTTCTTCGTGTGCGATATGTACCTAGTGTCATATGGTCTCTTCTGTTTGTGGCTTTCGCGAACTCTTGTCTCGTCAGGCCATTTTTTTAAAATTCTGGCCCGTATTTCTTTGTGTTACATTCATTTTCGTTGTTCCTCTTTCCTTTCATTTTCTTTTTCTTTTTTTTCCTTTTTTTTCGCTCCTTGCTGTCTGCTGCCTCTTGGACCTTCTGGTTATTAGGACCAGTCAAGTTGCTTTTGTAGCAACTTTTTTCCTAATGCCTTGGCACTTTGTACCACTTGTTTTTATGAATAAAGGTATAATAATAATAATAATAATAATAATAATAATAATAATAATAATAATAATAATAATAATAATAATAATAATAATAATAATAATAATCAGTGATACCGCCATGCTGCGCCCGAGAACAATATTACGGCACAACGACGCTGACAGGATGACATGACGATGACTGTCATTGGTGTATGACTACCGAACTGCTGTGGCAGGAAAAAGTTGCAACCCTGAATTTTGTACAGCGCGTGCATAGTCATTGACGATTATAATTAAGCAGAGGCTCAAGAGCGCGCGATGGAATGTTTGTGCTTGCACCTTGTTAATTTTTTTTTTTTTTTTGCCGCTTTCACCCGTTTTCGTGAATGGTCAGTGGTAGGTGTTCGGGCTCTGCAAGGAAAACGCTCATTGGTTCTTTCGCCACTTTTGTCATTCAGTGATTCGTTCGTTCGTTCGTTCGTTCGTTCGTTCGTTCGTTCGTTCGTTCGTTCGTTCAGTAGTTCATTAGTTCATTTCCTAGTTCCCTCTTTCAGTGGTTCATTAGTTGACCCATTGGTTCGTTTGCTCATTCGGGCTTTTCGTTTACATTGGAAATATTCTGCGTTGTTTTCTGCACAGCACTGTAGTCATGCCCTGACGTCATAGTCACCATTACATATTCGTCACATCGCCGTCGTTTTGTAATATTGTGGTTATGCTCAACGCGTCAACGTCTTCGTCATCTTGTTAATGTTGCCATGTCGTCGTCTTCATTCCGGTAATTTTGTCGCCGTTATCGTGCTGTCATCGTCAGACCACTTCAGTGGTCGTGTCATCTACGTCATGCTGCCGTTACATTAAAGCTTTGTCACCCTCGCCATCACTATGGTGGTGTTGTCATCGTCTTGCCGAGGTCGTCTTTGCGACATCGTAACAGTGTTCTTGCTACTGTCGTCAGCACGACGTCCTCGCCGTTTCTGCCGTACTTCAACGCCGTTTTCGTCCTTCACAATGTGCGGTTGTCGTTAGGCCTTTGTCTTCTCAATCTGTGTTTCTCTCTTCTTCTCACAGGCGCGCACGGAGATACACAAGTTATTCGCGTTACACTAAGAGGTTGAATCATCAGGTAACATGCGGCGCGGAGGCTCGCCCTAATGTGCGAGATAGGTTGGCATGCAGACGGCTAACCGCACAGTGGAGAATAGCGTAACGATTACCTAAACGACCTCAGCAGTGCGGTGGGGCCAACCTTTATATGAGCAATCCATAGATTGCGCAAATATTTAGATAAGTGTGTATTTTAAAGCAAAGGTTTCTTTGCCTACCCTTCCGGGTTTGGCGTGGCAGCGGTTGCTGCTTCTTGGTCGGTCGGCATCTCGGCAGATGTATATCTCCGAAGCACAGACGGTCCTAACGAATTATCACATTATAATAAGCTGATTCTTTAGTACACTTCATTTTATTTGGATTAGCCATTCGGTATGTTCCAGTGGGTATGTCGCTGTGACACAAGAGGTAGATAATCCTAAACGTATCTAGACATGCGCCATACTTTTCTGTGCATACACCTGTCATCGCCAGTCTCCCATCGACAAGCATCGTAAGTTGCATTTATCCGCATGACACCGCAGCGTAGACCTACACTACTGCGTAGCCGCCTGATTCGATGTTTGAATTTGGTCATAGCTTGTGAACGGTGTAGTCGATAAACATGAAATATTGCGCGAGATTGAAATTTTGACCATTGTGGTTGAGAAACATACAGTTTAATGGAATTAAATGCGGCACAGGATGAAAGTGAGAACAGTTTTATGCATTGCCCTTTCGTCTGTAGCACATATTTACACGCTTCACTTCAGCTTCGCTTGACATAGATTTCAAAAAGTGCATCGCATGTGCATGAACGATCTATGGAAAGAAGAATGATAGGTGTAACGTTAAGTGATAAGAAAGGAGCAGATTGGGTGAGGGAACAAACGCGAGTTAATGATATCTTAGATGAAATCAAGAAAAAGAAATGGGCATGGGCAGGACACGTAATGAGGAGGGAAGATAACCGATGGTCATTAAGAGTTACGGAATGGATTCCAAGGGAAGGGAAGCGTAGCAGAGGGCGGCAGAAAGTTAGGTGGGCGGATGAGATTAAAAAGTTTGCAGGGACAACATGGCCACAATTAGTACATGACCGGGGTAGTTGGAGAAGTATGGGAGAGGCCTTTGCCCTGCAGTGGGCGTAACCAGGCTGATGATGATGATGATGATGCTGTGCATATTTCATTCGTCTGTCATGCATCAGACATATCGCGGTGTGAATTTGGGCCGACTAGTTTATTGCAGGTTTTACAACAGCGTGTCCATTCAGGAAACAAAATTTGACTCCAAGACATTGAATTTTTTGTACTTTTCTACTTTTCGTCTGCCGTGTTTTGTATATTTATAAGTCAATGACATTATTCTGCACCATTCTGAGGAAAACTATCAATTCCTAGTAAAAAAAATGTGTTCGGTTCCTGCTGTTCATCTTGCTACTCGAGAAACCACGTTATGCTATTTAACTCATGACTGATTATTCCTACGATGAGCGTAGCCAAGCGATCGCAGTTGCGAAATTGGGACCGTCGAACGCCTAGAAATGCCTCAGAAAAAATGAAACAGGTCTAGTTCTGCTTTTTACCACTTGCGATGTTGTAAAGCAGAAATTTTCTTGTATACATTCGAGCGGTTTAGACGATGCATTACAGTTTTCCTGACAGTCATGCCACGCTGGTTTCTCTATTAGTCGAAATGGCATGACTGCGTCACCATTTTAAATTTGTCGAATAAAAAGGTTACGACATTCCTAAATGGCTATGTAATACAAATATTAAAGTGCGAAAACGGGCAGATACAAGTGATGCGGGCGAACACAGCACAACTTTAAGACAAATAATTGAAAATATACAAATAAGCCTATGTTATCATTCTGGGTTATCATGACTAGTTATGCAATAGAGCCACGTCTTCCACGCTCACGCACGACAAAACCAACCGGCGCATCTTTCTTTATGAGAAATTATCGCTTTTTCTCAGTTCTTTCTTAAACGGACGCCGTCGGTTCGTCTCGTTACCCATTACATCTCTTAGCGTCAGTCGTCGAAGGTGACCTTAAAAAGTGGAAGCAATATAGGAAGCCAACCTCCAGGAAAATAATTATAGCTGTCATCATCATCACCATCACTATCAGCGTATTTATGCTCTACAAGTGATTTCCCATAACCCTTGTCTTGCGTCGTTTGATCCCGTCTTATGCTTGCAAACTTCCTTACACTACTAATTCCCAGCCGTAAAAGACGTATGGCGGGTGGGTTTGCCCTGCATTAGTATTGCATGGTTTCGATTATGCTGTCACGTCAGGAATATCGGTATCATGGAATGAATGGCCTAGGCCCTTCTATAGACTGTTTTATCGGCGAGGAGGAACGTAGCCTCGAACCAGCGCGCCGCGCCGTTCCCCTCTTCGCACTGGTTCATGCGGATTCCGTTTTCTCCCAGTGGCAGCTTGCAAAGGTAGCGGTTTAATTGCGAGTTAATGCGATTCTAACGTGTTATGTCTGGGATTTCTGCGATATCAGACGACTCAAGGTCGACGGGCTACCACTCTGCTGTATTCGGCTGCAAAAATAACTTTGGGAAGCAAGGGTGAAGTGCGTCTTCAGCCGCGGCGGCTTCGTGAACACCACCGCGGCGATAACAGAGAAGCGTCCGGTTTGTATTGCCAGCATAAACAGAAAGGACTTGATGCTATCGCGTGTATGTTCGGAAGGTGTTGTTCTCAGTGAGCACTCGGCAACGAACTCGAAATTCGCACCCATGATGAAACTGGGATATGAAAGAAAGTGCGTATTCGAGTCGGTCAACTATTGCGAATGGATGAAGTTAACTATTTCTTCGTGCACGGACATAAAATTATTCTGTTCAAACGTGTTCTAAGATTATCATGCTTGGCAACCAACTTTCTCGTCGAAGTTGACCGAGGACGTGTTATGAAAACAGTTCGTGCCAACTAAGAAATGAAGGTGTGTTCTCTTCCGTTCTGTTATCAAAGCCATCCCTACCGCGTTCCGGCCAGCACTAGTTCACATGGGCTCTCCCGTGCTTCCGAATCTCGCCGGCGAGCTGTTGACGCCGCTGATCGCGCGCTGTAATGCTGCAGAACATAAAGTTGCTGTTGCAAAGAGTAGTTCTTCGTTTTTCAGCTCCCTCGAGGAGGCGAGGTGCCCTTTCACCCGCAGGCACCATTCCAGACTTAAGAGTGCGCATATTCAAGTTCTGTGGCGACAGCTGCAGACTCGCACCTTTCTCTCCCCTTACCTCCTCCACCGCATTCATCCCTCCATTTACCTTTCTCCCTCTTGTAAATTCTGTGTCTCTCCCAAAGCAGACTTAAACCACATCATGTTGGGGTGCCCTAAGCACCCCCTTCCCCCTTTACTCAAGCAATTAATATCTAGTGAGCAGCAGTGGGAGGCTGCCTTGCGCAGCTCGAGGCCCGACCTTCAGGAGGCCATCCTGGAGTGGGCTGAGAGGATAGAGGAGGCCTACTTCAAGTAGTTCCTCCCCCGCCCTCTATTCCGTTGCCCCTTTCCCTTTAAAGAAGGATAAAGTTTTTCATCATCATCATCATCCCGACGCGCCGCGTGCGTCTGGTTGATCGTGGCATATTCGCGGCCACTACCATCAGCTCATTTTATTCATGTTCACAGCCCTTTTGATCGAGTTATATAACCGTTCTTTATTTTGTAAAGCTTGATGCCCGGGTACCAGATAAACAATGTTTAGAAAATCGTTCCGCGAAGATTTTAGGAGCACGAAAGCTAGCAAAACGTGTTTCCTGGGCGCTTCGCAGATACCGGGATTGGGATGTACGCTGGTGCGGCTCACCGCACCAGCGTGATAACCTTCGCCTGAGTGATAATAGAGCTTAATAGAGATCAAGGCTAGACATACAATAATAACACGTTAAATATGTACGTTACGTATCGACAGTGTTCAGAGTTGACTCGCCTCCTACTTCGATCGTGGGCAGAGCTGCGGGAGCGCCTCTAGGCCCGTCGCCGTTTGATATTGCGGCTAGATCGAAGCTAAAAGCTTAGTGATGACCACGTTTTGAAGTTTCGCATTCAGATCAACTTGCTGACACCTCTAGGGAAGTGCGAAAACTTTCTTCTCGTCGTCGACAGCGCGTTCGCCGTGCACTCTGCATCGCAATCTCACATACCAGCATGGCGCCGGACAACAGACGGCGCTGTGATCGCAAAATGGCGATCAAAAAAGAGCATGAAAGAGAACCGGATGGAAAAGGAGCTGGTGCTGATAAATTTCAACTGGAAGAAAGCCTAAGAAAATTCCTAAGCGCATAAGAACAGGGCTAGACGAGGTTTCCGTTAGGCTGATTAATGAACTAGGACCAAAAAGTAAGGAAGCTCTGGTGAGAACAGTGGAAAAAAACTTTAAAAGATAAACGAATACCAAACAGTTGGCGACAAAGTAGAATGAATTTAATTTGTAAAGGTAAGTGGGTGAAAGATAGAATTCACCCGTATAGACCGTTGACCATTACATCGGTAATAGTGCCGATGTAATGATACTGGTAATGATAAATATTATCGGTAATGATTGCCTGCATCGGCTAGCAATGCAGGCAATCAAATTAAAGCTGCAAGCATGGGCAGAGAATAATGGAACTTAGGGGGAACTTAGAATGGCTTCATAATAGGTAGGCGTTTGGATGATAACGTATTTGTTCTTACTCAGTGTATTTAAATATCTAGAGTAGAAAGCAGACCGTTATATGTGGCCTTTTAGACATGACAGGGGCGTATGACAACGTAGACCGCAACATTTTGTGGGATATTCTGGAAGAGGAAGGCTTAGGTGACAACTGTCTACAGCTTTTGAGAGAGATTTACCTAGAAAATACCGTTTGCGTTGAATGGGAAGGGATGAGGAGCGAGGAGAAAGTCGGTATCAACAAGGGACTGAGGCAGGGGTGCCCTTTATCCCCACTGCTGTTTATGATGTACATGGTGAGGGTGGAGAGGATGCTAGAAGGAAATAATATCGGGGTTAATCTCTCATACAGACAGGCGGGTACAGTAACGGAGCAGCAGCTTCCGGGTTTATTTTATGCGGACAACATTGTGTTGCTGGCTAACAAGCAAAGTGAATTGCGACGTCTGGCTAATATCTGGACAGGAAGGCAAGAATTTGGGTTTGAAATTTAGCGTTAGGAAATCGGGTGTTATGGTATTCAATGAAAACAGTGGGCAGTGGCAATACAGAGCCAGGGAATACCTCGGGTAAGAGAATATCCTTGGTATATGGATAAACGAAGGCAATAGATACATGGAAACACAGGAGAAAACAATAACAGTAAAAGGGAAGAGAAATTCAGGGATAATGAAGCACAGAACGCTATGGGGATACAATAGTTACGAGATGCTCCGGGGTATGTGGAAAGGTGTAATGGTTCCAGGATTTTCTTTTGGAAATGCGGTTATTTGCTTGAAATCAGGGGTACAATCAAGACTCGATGGTTACCAAAAGTCAGTGGGTTGCCTCGCATTGGGCGCTCGCGGGAAGACTACAAATGAAGCTGTGCAAGGTGATAATGGCTGGACTAGTTTTGAAGTGAGGTCAAGCTCACAGCAAAATTGATTATGAAGAACTGAGGAATATGGAAGAAAGTAAGTGGGCTGGGAGAGTGTTGAGGTATCTGTACAGGAAAAACATTGATTCACAGTGGAGGGAAAGAACTAGGAACCCGCCGTGGTTGCTCAGTGGCTGTGGTGTTGGGCTGCTGAGCAAGAGGTCGCGGGATCGAATCCCGGCCATGGCGGCCGCATTCCGATGGAGGCGAAATGCGAAAACACCCGTGTACTTACATTTAGGCGCACGTTCAAGATCCCCAGGTGGTCGAATTTTCCCGAGTCCTCCACTATGGCATGCCTCATAATCAGAAAGTGGTTTTGGCACGTAAAACCCTATAATTTAATTTTTAAAGAACTAGTAGCTTACCAGCAAGTAGGCGGCCTGTAGGGAGGCCACACAGCAACAAAGAACGTCAAGCGGAAAGTCAGAGAGACTGGAATAATCTCATGGGTGGCGGCAATGGAAAAGAAACCTGTCATGAGGAACTACTTAAGAGGAAAAAGCGACATCAGGAAAAAGACACTTTATGATAACGCAAAGGGACGCTCATTACTTTTAGAAGCGAGATCAGGATGCAAACATATCTAACACGCACCTATAAAGCGAGATATAAGAAGGAAGAAGAAGCATGTGCTTGCTGTGGTAAAGCTAGAAAAACGATGGAGCATTTTTAATCAGAATGTGAAGACACCTATCCGGCGGTCGATTTAGGCACCACTGGTCTCCTTGAAGCCCTTGTGTCCAGCGAAAGCAGGGGAAAAGTAAACATGTCCGCAGTAGAAATTAGTAAGAGGCGATTGGAAGATGGGTAAAAGAAAAGTAGGGAAACGACAAAAAACGGTGACGCACGAAAGCAGAGTTCGCAATAGGGGATCAGAAAATGTGGTTGTGGGAGTTGACAGTGTTCTTTTCTTCTTTTTCTATCTTTTTTAACTTGGGTAGGACATTAGGCAGTATAATAGCAAGAGCTTGATGGTGTAACCCACCGCCCCGTTCTAAAGGGGATGTCATAACATCCAGCCATCCGTCCGGCGGCGCCCTCAATGAAACGGTCTATACAACCTAGAATTTCGCGCTTTATTCCTTTATTTTTGATTTTCTGTTTGATGAGACATAGTACTTATCCTCGCTTTTTCCAGAATGATTCATTTGGTCGGAGTTGGCGCTATGTTCCTGCGCTTCACTTGCGTTTGCCTGTGCTTCTTTTACTGTCCCTCATTAACCCAGAAGCATATTAATCTCTAACGTCTTGCAAGAAAATAAGTTGGCCTTGCTTTATCTAGGAGTACGTAGGTGAATAACGGTCATCGAGGCACAGACAACCAGTGGTTTGGGAGCAACATCTGGTGTGATCACTTCTCGGCCGATCACTTTCGGAAGTGATCACACCAGATCTCTGCGAGTATACGGCCGAAAGCGTTTATGGATGTGTGCCAAGCTCTCTATTTAATGGTACATAGAAGGTAAAGGTTCCGTGTCTTCGTTTCTTTCACAATGCTTCCTTCTCACATAGTCATGCGATGTCCTTTCTTCTTTTTTCATCGGTGCCGAAAACAAACCGCACGAGATCGACGTGGTCGTGGCCTGCACGCATTTGTCGGGCAATGACGATGGTGGCCTCTCATGCGTCATCACCGAGCCAAGCGTCAGTGCGACACGATGGTCTGCTGTACGAGTCAGGCCGACAAGGTGAGCGCTTCGAAGACGCGACGTATTGCGTCGTAATGTTTCAATTGGTCTTGGCTCTGGCAATTTCCCTTTAAAACAATTTGTCACACTAATATCGAGTATGCCAATGCTTCTTGAATTTCTTAGCAATGAATTGTTAAGAATACGCTATAAATGTTTATTTCCTAATTGTTTACCTTAAAATTAATCAAATAAATGTTTTTAACTAGCGATGACACTGTTCGCCTAAATGACCAATGATATCACTGCCAAAAATTACAAACTGGGTGTGCTGGAACATATCAAATGAAGCAGCGCATGAAAAACATGGTACGAAGAAAATATGAAATGTGTGGTGCCTGACAAGTGAAAGTTAATCGGAAAATAGCGTTAAAGAATCCACGTCGTTCACGTCATGCATGGGGCCGCTACACTCCGAAAATATTCAGTTATTAGCAAACGATCGCCTTGTTCTTGCTGTTTCGTGCTCGCTGCTTCAATGGCTACATTTGTTATTTCCATGTTGTTTATCGACATGGTATTTCTATGCGCGCCCTTCTGATCTGGTGGCCAGCTTATCTAGCGAACTGGTAACTCGGCGCCCGCCCTACAAAAAAGGTGGTCAACTGTTTAGCAGCCTGGTGTTCCTGATGTCCACGCTGCGGATCTGGTGACCAGCTGATCTACCGACGTGGAATCTATGGCCACCCTGCTGACCTGGTGACCAGCTGTTCTAGCAGCGTGGTGTCCTGATGCCCACCTTGCGGATCTGGTACACACCTGTTCTATAAGTCTGGTGTCTTGATCCCCGACTTGTGGATCTGTCGGGCAGCTGATCTAGCGGCCTAGTATCTGGCTGCTCATCCCACTGACCTGGTAGCCAGCCCTTCTAGTTGCATGATCTCTTGTTGCGCACCCTGTTGGTGGACATCCGTTTCTTGTCACGTCCTAAGCCGCTGATCAAAAGATCACGCGTGCGCTGAGGAATCACAGGTGGCAAGAGGCTTTTTATGACAATTTCTGTATCGAAATGACAAGTTCGGCGAATTGTTTAACATACGCAACTTCAGCGTCTGTGTTCGTTCTTAGCGCGCTGTTTGACTTCTCCAATTACTTTGTATTTAGAGACTGTCCTCGCCGCAATAACGAGCGACGTAGCCTGAACCGATATTGCTGGTTTATTTCGGGTTGGCTGCCGTTTTGCCATTAACCATGCACATGGTTGCGCGAAAGAGTGCCCACATGCTTTCGTGAATAGCTTTAACATTTAACGCGCGAACGCAAATCACGCCGTTTTTTTGAACATGCCCCGAATTCGGTGGATAAATGTTCACTGCTCTTTTATGTAGGACATCCCCGTGGTTCTTGGTTCAAAGAACGAGGAGACGGACAGCCGGGCCAAGTTCCGCTTCCTAGCAGACGAGGTAAGCACATTCCTTGCGACTGTGTTGAATTAATTATGGTGAAGTAAAATTTGGTGTAGCAGCCACGCAATGTGCCATCCGCTGCTTTTTGCTGTAAACGCTTCCTCTTTCGTGTTCGTGAAGTTGGCCTATCTGTGCCTGTTCAATGCAGAAAATAATTCAAAGCTGCCTGTTCGATGCATCAAATACCTGAATTTAATGTCGTGCACTTGAAAGAAATAACCTTTTAGTTCCTTATTGTGAAGTGAAATTTAAAGCTTGCTGATACAATTTTCAAGGCATGATGCAGGGTTTACATTTGCTGACGTTTCAGCTCAAATTTGGTCATTTTTGTCGTAGTAGCATCAGTGAAGATTAATGCTCGTCCGACGCACATGTGATAATATATTTGAAGTGAGGCTTTTTTAACAAATGCTATATAGCTAATGGCGATGCGCAGTTGTTCATTTTCATCTTATGCAATTATAGATCCATGCAATGTCTATGTACAATCTTCTCATTGTACTTTCTTTATTTTTGAGAATTTTGCACTAGATCGTTCAGAATAATTCCGACACGCAAACACCAAATCAGGCGGACGCACAGGCTGGGACGTCTGTATAGCGATGTGACGATGACGAAGGCGATGTGTGGTTCTCGTCCAGGTAATAATGCTGATGACAGGCGTGTGAACAGAAGACGCATTTCTAATCGCATGGATTCGGGACATATCTGGGGAATTTCTAATAGTAACATAGCGTGGTTCGGCAGCTATGCGAATGCGATCATTGAGGGCCTTGTACCCTCTGGTGTGACGGAAAAGTCCGCGAGTGTCTTAGAAGAGCGATCTTATCTTTATGGGAAATAATTTCTTCAAAGTTGGTCAACGCACCTTGTTAAAATCAGAAACAATCGCGTTACCCTTGCCCAAGCTACATTATTAGTAAGATCGTTGCACCGTCTGCCGTTTTTTTTTTTTACTGGTAGCGTGTTCCTTTGTTTTGTGTGTGTGCAGATTATCTGAGAAAGTGTTGTCTTCCGTCGCGTACTTTCGCTTATGTGTTCACTTCTGCTAGTAGCTATCGGTAACTCCGTTTCCACGTCTATTGTCCCGTCAATGTTCAGGAGTTCTTCGTGGGCTTCAGTTATTTTGTTACATATTAACCTATAATCATACTAACAATATTCAAAGACACTAACATTCTAAGGACCACAATATTACGAGAGAACGACGTTGACGTGACGGCGTAATGATGAATGTGTGATCGGTGGCGTGAGTGCTTATGTGCCGTGGCGGGAAAGGTTACAACTCTAAACATGCACTGTGCTTGCGTCGCCATTGACGGTGATGCTTATGCAGCAGGGGCGGCGAAAGCAGTAGCGCAAGTTCTAGAATGTTGTTGCAAACTTCTCAGGGAATAGCTCTTTTTGCCTCTTTTGCCCGTTTCCGTGGTTGGCCGGTGGGCAACGGTCGGTGGTCAAATCCGGCAAGTACCCCCCCCTCCCCCTCGTTTGTTCGTTAATTCTTCGTTAATGCGTTCTTTCGTTCGTTCGTTCATTCGTTCGTTCTTATGGTAATCATCGTCGGTAGCAACTGCAAAAGTTTTTCCTTAGACAGCACTTAAGTAATCATGCCACCGACGTCGTCATATCATCGTCATATTACTGTCGTTTTGTAATATTGTGGTTGTCGTGCTCAGCTTGTTGGTGTCATCATCTACGCGTAACTGTATCCATGACGTCATTGTTGTCTTTTCCGTTTTTCAATGTCCTCGTTATTGTGCCGTCTTTTTCACGCCCTTGTATTTATGACATCGCCGTCTTATTGGTGCCAGAGTCAAGCTTGTTCGCAATCATCACCGTTGCGGCCATATTGTCGTTTTGCAGCCGTCGTCTTCGCGTCACCATCGCAGTGTTCGTGTTATAGCTGGCACCATGACCTCCGCAGCATTTTGTCGTGAATCAACCTTGAGTAGTCGTCATCGTGCCGTTGTCCTCTCATTGTCTCTTTTGCACGCACTCCCACAAGCCCACGAACGGACACGCGCACAGTTTTTTTGCCTGGCAATGGCGCTGAAACATCTGATAACACCGTGCGGTATATATAAATATGCATGTGTGTGTTAACGTTACGTGTGCTCCGAGTGAAAGTACGAGCTAATGGGACCCCCGTATGCATACCGTCAAAGTAATGCCAGTGCCCACCTCTGTTCTGCCGAATAGAGAATACGTATATTGCTACATTAAATATTAACATATTGTCACGATTCCCAAGCAGCAGGAACTGATAAATAAGGGCAGGACACTTTAATTGCAGGCCAACCGAAAAACGATCGCGCAGGGACCTCTTCTTCTCTTCCGCAATGCGCGAGAGGCAGCAGTTGCTTACATCGACGAGATTGCGGAATTTGGCGAATGCTTTGCATTACAACAAGGAGAGCAAGACGCTTCGGCACCGTTACCTGTTCTTGACGTGAGCTCGAGTTTATCACCAGCTGAAAGGCAGCGCCTAGTGGACCTGCTTCACCAGTTCTCCTATTGCTTCTCGTCGACATCCAGAGTTGGTCAGACGCCACTGACGAAGCACCGTATTATCACAGAGGAGACAGCGAGACCGATCCGACAAAACCCGTACCGTGTAGCACCAAAAGAACGCGAAGCGATCCGAGAGAAAGTGAAGAAAATGCTCGATGACGACGTTATCCAACCATCAAAAAAGCCCGTGGGCATCGCCGGTAGTGATGGTAAAAAAAAAAAAAAAAAGACGACAGTCTACGTTTTTGTGTTGACTACCGTAAGCTGAACCGGGTGACAAAGAAAGACGTATACCAATTACCGCGTATCGACGATTCTCTCGACAGGCTGAGGCATGCTCGCTACTTCTCGCCGATGGACCTCAAAAGTGGCTATTGGCTAATCGAGGTTGACGAGAGAGAGAGCGAAAAGACTGCTTTCGTAGCGCCTGATGGGCTTTACAAATTCAAGGTCCTGCCTTTCGATTTATGCTCAGCTCCAGCAACTTTTCAGTGACTCATGGATATGGTTCTGTCAGGCCTGAAGTGGCAGGCATGCCTTGTATATCTCGACGACGTCATAGTTTTTTTTTTTTCGGAAACGTTCGAGGAACACCTGAGGTGACTGCTGGCGGTTCTACAAACTATACGGTCCGCCGGCTTAACACTGAAAGCAGAAAAGCGTCATTTTGGTTTCGAGGAACTCCAGTTCTTAGGCCATGTTGATAGTCATCAAGGCGCCCGCCCTGACCCCGACAAGGTCCCGGCCGTCGCAAAGTTTCCAACGCCAACGGATAAGAAGGCAGTGAGGCGTTTCCTATAGGTCCCTGCTCGTATTACCGAAGGTTTATCGCCAATTTTTCACATATATAACTTCACCGTTAACGTGCCTTACAAGAGAAGACGTTACGTTCGTATGGGGCGAAGAACAAGCAGAGTTTAATGATCTACTTAACCACAGAAAAGAAATGCCTTGCGGTGGTATGGGCAGTTATGAAGTTTCGCCCGTACCTCTATGGCCGTTCCTTCAGTGTTGTCAGCGATCATCACTCACTTTGCTGGCTGACGAACTTGAAGGATCCGTGCGGTCGACTAGAGCGTTAGAGCCTAAGGCTTCAAGATATGACAGTGGTGTACAAGTCCGGACAAAGAATTCCGACAGCAGCAGGAAGTCAGAGAAGATGACGAAGACGTGGCTTTTATAGGTGTTCTAGACTAAGCATAATTTCTTGGTCTACGGAAGTACATGTTTATGTTTATGCGGACGATATCGCATTCTTTACATCCGCAAATATTATACATTCACTACAACAGCCTTTGCAAAATTACTTAGGAATGCTGGAGACATGGCTAGAGGGGGTTATGTATGTCATTAAATAGTAGCAAAAGTACGGTCTTAGTATTCCCAATAACTGCACAGGTACATATATCTTTACAATACCGACAGAAAATCATCCCTCAAGTTGACGAAGTCAAGTACCTTGGTGTTATTTACGATGACAAACTCACCTGGCGCAGTCACATTAAACATATTAAAACAAATGCAGAACGAGCCGTAGCTATGCTCCGCCGGCTCAGCCACCGTCGCTCTGAACTACGCAGGGATACCTTACTGATGATTTATAAAATGTATGTTCGGCCCATATTAGAATTCGGCTGCGTAATATCTTCCGGTGGCCCCGCCTACAAAATTAAACCTCATACTTTTAGAACGAGAAGCTCTACGGTCATGGATCGGGCTACCTAGATTTGTTGCCAACGCTGTTCTATATCAGGAAGCTCATATACCCACCCTAGATTGCATGTGCCGCGTGCTTACGGTTCAGACATTTTTAAAAATTTGACTTTTTTAAAAGACGTACGCAATATGCATTTATCACTGAACCGTCTGAGTTTTTTCATGTATCTTGTTCGAGATACCACAGCCCTCAGATATTTGTGCAAGCAGAGTTACAAAAATTGGATTTGTCCATACGCCAAATTTGCCATTCAAATGATGCCTTACCGGACCTCAAAATTGAGTTCGAGGGCATATTTCCAAATCATGCTAAACTATTACCAAGGCGAGATTTATTAAATGTCTCTCACGACCACCTACACCAGCTAACCATTGACAATGTAACAGCTACTGACGCTTCTGTCTGCAATGAGAAGGCAGGAGAGGGGATCTTCTCTGAATCTCTTCAATGGTCCTACTCCCTTCGCCTTCCCGACTTCACACCTATACTTCAAGCAGAATTGGTGGAGCGATTATATTAGCATTACGAAAACTCCCCAAAAACGACCCATTAGCTGTTATTGCGACCGACTCGCTATCTGTATGTACAGCACTAACTGCATCTTTAAATTCAAGAATTCAGAAAACATTTCGTTCGATGGTACCTCCGTACTTACGGAAAATGTTTGCTTTGGGTAGCGGGACATCATGGGTTGCATTTAAATGAAATGGCTGATTCACTCGCACGAGCATCCCTCAACGGCCCTATCCTATGTTTTGCCGACATCAACTTATGTCACCGCGGTATAGGTACATAAATTTCGCTATATCTCAAAACTCTGCACTATCCATGCTAACACCGTCTTCTGAATTCCACTATCTTGACTTCCCATGGAATAATAATTGGTGTCCTTCAAGGCAATTGGAAGTTTACTTTACAAAATTTAGATATCGTATACCTCCTCTAAATTTTTACTTACACAGGTCTAGTCTCGCGATGTCCCCTCTATGTTCTTTTTGCAGTGCACTTGAAGCTATCGAACATTATTTTCTCTCGTGCCGTCGCTTTCTAAGACAAAGAAAACTATTAGAATACTCATTTACCAAGCTTGCGCTATCGCTAACCTCGCCAACCATTCTTTCTTTTGGGGCAACTTCACTGGTATCCAGCCACAGGGATGCTTGTCTTGCAGTTTACAATTTTATTAGAGAGACAAAAAGAGTACCTTGCTGAATTTCTAAAAAAAAATTATCAATAATTTCTATTGGTTCATTTCTTTACGTTAACTTACTTTATCAAAATTCTTAACATTTTTCATTACACTTGTAAATTACAGTTCTATCGTCCCACGCTCCGCTATTCAAATGTAGTTTCGTTTTACTTCTAAGCATATGGAAAACCGCCTGCTTCTTGGCCAATCCCCCATAGTGGGTACGCGCCACTGTTGAGGATACAAGACAAGAAACGGCCACGATTGCTCGTCAGCAGCGGGAAGACAGCGAACTGATTACTTTTATTGAATTTTTAGAAGGCCGGATTGCAGGCGCGCCCAAAACATTCGCAAGGAGCTTGCCATCATTCTGCTTCCGTAATGATGTTCTTTAAAATAAGAACTTCTTTGCCAGCGGAAGCAGGCGCCTGCTTGTCGAAACGTGCCTCGGGACGATGCTCTCTCTGGAGGGAGGCAAACGTCACACCCAGTACGCGGCACGCGGAGGAAGACGAGGATCTCGCGCATTGCGGAAGAGGAGGTCCCTGCGCGATCGTTTTTAGTTGGCCTGTAATTAAAGTGTCCTGCCCTTTTTATCGGTTCCTGCAGCTTGTGAATAGTGACAATATAATATCTGCACAGAAGTATGCCTGAAGCACATAGACATGCTACTGAATTAGCACTTTCTAATAATATGATTCTTTAATTGACTTAATTTTCTTTGAATTATTATTTCGGCATGTTCCACCCAGTGTATGCCACTGTTACACCACAAGTACATAACTCCCAAATGTATATGAGCATGTGTCACGCTTCTCTATACGTTCACGCGTCATCGCCATTCTTGCATCGACAAGCGTAAGTTGCCTTCGTCCTCGTAGATGTCTGCGACTGTGTGTCCGCCTTATTTAGCGTTTGAATTTCGACATAGGTTGCTGACGGTGTAGTCTAAAAATATACAAAAATATTCCATTATATTAAAGTTTTGACCTTTGCAGCGAATAAACAAACATTTTATGGGTTTACGCGCTCAACAGGATGAAAGTGAACACATTTGAACGCATCTTCGGTAGTTTTACAGCCTTTGATTGCGCTCTTCACTTAAACTTCCCTTCGCATAAATTGCAACATGCTGATGAAAATATTTACGACTTGGGCTCGTTGGTAATATTCCACAAATATATTCATAGTGCTTAAATTGTCTAATAGAGGTCAAGCATGCAAAGATAGCGCGATCTTCAAATATATCAAAAATAGGAAAAATACAGTGCTCTGTCCCCCATGCCGGGGTGCTATCACTTCTTGGGATAGAACAACGAATGCCCCGCTCATGTACATTTGCAATGAATGGGTTCTTGAGGGAAAATAAATATCTGCTTTCTCCTAGAGTATTTGTCGCTTAATTTTGTTGGTTATTGCCCAAAACGACCGAGTTGGTTCGTCTGGTTACGATTTACACCTCATTTCATCCATCAGATAAGGTGACCGTAAAAAAAAGTTAAGCAATGTAAATGAAGCGAACCACAAGGGAAAACATAAAGCACTCATAATCATCACTATCAGCCTATTTATGTCCTCTCCCAGCAATTTCCAATAAACATTGCCTTGCGCCTGCTGATTCCATCTTACGCCTGCCAAATTACTAATATTATCACACCACTTAATTTCCTGCCGTCCTCCACTGCACTTCCGTTCCATAGGCACCTATTGCATAAGTGCAACTCTTTTAAAGCCCCGGTTGTCTGCCCTACACATTACATGCCCCATTCTGAGGTTTCTGATTTGCCAGAAGGTAAGCTCAGAAGGTAAAACGCAAAGCCATTTCTTTGTTGGAAAATATAGGCCTCACCAAGATTGTGAAAGATGTAAAACAATGTAAGGTACTTGCTCTAGAGGTTGTCGCCACTAGATACCAAATTCCGGTAGTGTTTTCCGTCTCTCAGAAACTATCAATGTTGTGCAGCCGTATTTCTAAAACAAGTAAAAAACCTGATTGTGAAAAGAACCACGTGAACTTTGTAGATTGCAGCGTCGGTGTGGTTTATAAGATTCCCTTGTCATGTGGCAAAGTGTATGTAGGGCAGTCAGGCCGCTGTGTTAACGAGCGCCTTAGAGAACATGAGCGATCCATACCAACAGGCACAGGTTCCCATTTGACTCAGCATTGTAAAACATGCAAGTGCAAACCCATGTTTCGTGATACCACGATTTTGAAAAAGAGCCGTGACACCACCGCTCGAGAGTTATCGGAAGCATTTTTCATTCAGTCATTGGGGTCACAATGCATTAGTGTGCCTTCCTTAACCTTGTACAGCGCTGAATTTGGTTTTTTGGATTCTCTCGCTTGAGTGCGCTCTTGGGGTCAAATGTTGATGGCGCCACCGCATGGTGCTCACTGCGCATGTTCCTCTGGTTTGAACGGTCTATAAAGGAGTGACGCAATAAAATGATGTCAGTTGAGAGTAGCGCCTTGTCCTGGTCGTCTTTCCTGTGTGTGTCGTTTTGCGCTAAACAAAGTATTCATGGATACGCATTGTGCTTTGGACCTTATAGCGCTACTTCCATAATTCAGTGAGTGCATCCATTTTAAGGATAGCTGTAAGCTCCTGATCATGATTTCAGAATGCGGGCCGTATGCAATCCAACCAATTTTATTTTCCTGTGTTTCCTTCCCTTGATCAGGATCACCTTTGAATAATTTGCCTTGATGTATGTTATTATAGAAGCTCATTACCAATCGCGGATACTCTTCCATTGCAAGGCCGATGAACATCACCTTATATTCTTATGTCTACTAATCTTCCGCTTTATTACTTCATTCCATTGGCTGAGTTATACCTTAATTTTAACACAACCTCTTATAACAGAGAAGAAAATATATTTTATACACGCGAGAATGTCGGCACCAGAAAGATGAAAGGTTATAACCAAGGATTCATTCTTGTAGTAAACCTTATCACACGCAGCGCGGACCTAAGGTGGATGGATGGAAGGTGAGATCTATGTCATTCGACAATCATTAGGCAGACATTACTTAGGGCAAACTGCACGCTGTGTTAAGCAAATGTGGAATTAGCATAAGCCAAACGTCAAGAGAATGTGCTGGTGGCGTCCAGCTTCCAGGCACCCGGCTATTGCCGAAAAACTCAAGGAAGCTCAAATCTTGCAGGTTCATCAAAGTTAACTATTGCGGGAGAGAGAGATACTCGAAATAAAAGAAAAAGAATGTATGATGGTTGAGTTGGTTATACATTATTATCGCATAACAGTGGTCCTTGTCTCTTGCAAAGAATTGCGGCATCATGGAGTGGTAGGCCTAGGCCATTCTGCACAACCTATAATTTTGCGCTTCATTGCTCCGTTTTGATTTGTCGCTGTGGTCATTGTATTTATCGTCGTATTTGAAGGAATGATTCATTTGTTAGGAGTTCGCGATATGTTCGTGTGCTTCGTTTGCCTTTACATGTTATTCTTTTACGGTCCCTGATTTACGGTCCGTTAGCCTATTAATGTTTTGCCAGAAAACAGAACAGCCCGTGCCTTTGCATTTCAGCTGGCGTTGCTGTATACGCAACTACGTAGGTGAAGAACTGTCGTCGGCGCGCGGATAGGGGGTAGTTTGGGATTAGCATTTGTGGTGAAGGATTCTCGGGCGATCACACCGGATCTGTGCGAGTCTACGGCCGAAAGCGTTGCTGGCTCTGTGCCATGCTCGTTGTCCGATGGCGTACAACGGTCAGGGCAGTGGGTGGACAGTGGGGCTAGTTTCAGTATTGGCAATAAAGCGTCGCCATGACAGTGGTTGCCAAAGGAAAATTCAATAACGTTTGCATATGTGGCTCTATATATTCAACATACTTAAAAATAAAATATGGGGTTTTACGCGCCAGAACAACTTTCTTATTATGAGGCGCGCTGTAGTGGAGGACTCCGGAAATCTCGACCACATGAGTTTCTTTAACGTGCACCTAAATCAAAGCACATGGGTGTTTTCGCATTTCGCCTCCATCGAAATGCGGCCGCGGTGGCTGGGATAGTCAACATACGTAGCAGTAAAGTAAAGGGATGCAATTATGTGTAGAATTAAAATGTGCTTTTGGCTATTTTCTTTTTTTTTCGGCGTCTTATATCTTTATTTAGTCGTTTTATTTGTTGCGCCAACGACTAGCGCTCCCGCTCTTATCCATTCAGCTGCCAGTGTGTTCGTTTGCTGCTGCCGCGTTCAATACACGTGCACGTTCTATTTTTCGCATGCTCTGCAGTTAAAAACTTTCTTTCTGTGTCCACGAACGTTCCGGCAATTTCGGAAAAACCGAGGAAAGGGCACAAGGCGTGCTGCGCGGCTGTGTGGTGTGGCAACTCGGGGAGGACGAGCGGGGCGAAATTTTTCCGTTCCCTGCGGAGGAGAGGTAAGCACACTTTTTCTGCAGTCGTTATGAAGAAACAAGCGCTATCGTTATCAAAACACTTATAGAAAAACGAAAGATCTTCCGTGGTTGTTTTCAAGTGAATGCTTTTCTTGGTTTGACGCGGCGCATCTTGCTTCGGCGTTGAAAAACTGAAGCTACTTGTTAGCACTTGCGCAGGGGTCGATTGATGCTAGCTGACGCCCAGGCGGAAATCTCAGTTCGGTATATGTTAGTGGTCAACTTGGGTAACTGAGTATGTGTCACTGGGTAGGCGCCGCATTTCAATGAACCTCTTTCACGCAAACCAGGGTCATTGGGCTGTTATATTGCGGCCCGGTGTCTTGATGCACGCCCTTTGTATTTCGTGGCCAGCTGATATAGCGACCTGGTACCTCGATGCCCAGCCGGATAACCTGGTGACCAGCAGTTCTAGCAGCCTGGTGCCGTGATGCTCGCCCTATGGATCTGGAGGACAGCTAATATGGGGACCTGGTTTAACGATGCCCCCCACGCTGACCGGGTGTCCAGCTCTTCAAGCTATACGCATGCCTTGTTGCGCGCATTGTAGAGCTGCCTCTGAGGCTGCGGATCAGAAGATCACGCGTACGTTAAGGAATCACAGGTGGCAAAAGTTGTTCCTATCACAATTTCTTTATAAAAAAAACAAGCTGGACAAGTTGTTATTTAACATACGAATATTCAGCGTCTGTGTTAACTTCGTTGTTTTCACGCTGTTTGATTTCTTCCGTTACTTCTTATTTAAAGATAGACTTCACTGCAATAACAGGCGATGTAGCCTGAATCGCTATCGCAAGTTGATTTCGTATTGGCCGCCACTTTGCCATTGACCGTGAGTGTGGTTGCGCGAAAGGGTGTTCGCCTACTGTCGTGAATATCTTTAGCCTTCAACGCGTGAACGCAACTTACGTCGCTTTTTTGAAGACACCACTATTTGTATGGACCAATGCTGGCTGCTCCTTCATGTAGGCCCTCCACGTTGGTTTTGGTTCAAACAGCGCTGGAACGGGCAGCCTGGGCAAGTTCCGCTTACTATAGCAGGCGAGGTGAGCACAATCCTTACGACCATCTTGAATTAATTACGCTTAATCAACTTTTGGTGTGGCAACCACACGAAGTGCCTTCCGCTGGAAACTGCTGTAACCGCTTCCTTTTTAGTGCTCGTGAAGTTTGTGTAACTGTCGCTAGACAAATGCTGTTTGTTCAGTGCAGCACATCCTTGAATTTGATGTCGCGTAGTTGAAAGAAACAATCTTTTCGCTCCTTATTCCGAAACATAATTCAAAACTTGCTGATATACTTTTCTAGGAATAATTCAGGTAGGCTTAGATTTGCTGGCGTTTCACGTAGTTTTTATTTTTCTCGTGGCAGCATCAGTGGAGAACAATGCTGACCGAACGCCGATGTTATAATATATTTGAAGCTAATCATTTTAATATACGCCATACAATTAACGGCGATGCTCACGATTGTTCAATTTCATTCAATGCAACACGCTAATTCATGCAATGTTTATGCAGAACATCCATCTCGCACAATTGTTAGATCCCTGCGCTATACCGTTCAGAGGCTATAGTGAAATGCAAACACCAAATAAGGTGGAATGCACCGTGTGAGCCTTCTTCGTAGCGATCTCACGAGGGCGAAAGCGACGTGGCTGCTTGTCAAGGGAAGAATGCCGATGGCAAGTGTGGCCACAGAGAAGTAGGTCACAATTGTAATCACACGTATTCGGGACATATTCAGGGAAATTGTAATTTTCAGAAAGCGCGGTTCTGAAAAAGCATGTAAGGCCACAAATGGTCACGTACCCTCTGCTATGGCGGTTACGGGCTTATGTCCCCGTGTATCTCAAGAGCGATCGTATCAATACGCGAAATAATTTTATAGGCGTTTGTGAAGACCACATTAAAACGAGGAACAACCGTGTTTGCCTTGCCCATGCTGCGCAAGAGCAGTGTATATCGTGAAACTCTATAACGTTCTGTTTCTACCTGTGGCCTCTTTTTGTGGACGATCCTTGAAAGTTTTCTTTGTGTGCAATATGTACTTTCTGTTTTTAGCTAACTTCTGTTTGTAGCTTTCGGGAACTGCGTTTTTATTCTATTGTGCCGTCCAACTTTAAGACTTGATGCTGTACTCTAGCTATTTTGTTAAATGTTGTTGACAATGTATAATACTAGTAATAGTAATAATAACATTCAACGGCGGGGAAATTATAAAGCGTACAATATTACGAAACGATGACGTGGCCATGATGACGTGATGATGACTGTTATCGGTGGCATAACTACTTAACTGCTGTGGCAGAAAAAGTCCAACTCTTAACATCTACAGCGCGAGCAGCAGCACATGCTGTAAGATGTTTATGGTTTCAAACTGCTCAGCGAATAGCTGTTTTTGCCTCTTTCGTCCGTTTTCGTGGTTGGTCGGACTCGGCGGGTAACTCTTCGTTCATCCGTTCTTTCATTCCTTCCCTCGTTAGTTCGTTAGTTCGCATAGTGGGTATTTCGTACTTTCCTTGGTTCGATAATTCGATCATCGTTCTGTCCTTCATCAGTTGGCTCGTTCTATCATTCGTTCAGTCAATGGTTTCTGCATTCTTTCGTTCGCGGTTTAGTTCCCGTTCAGTCATTGATTCCTTGCTTGGTTGGTTGGTTGGTTCGTTCGCTCGCTCGCTCGCTCGCTCGTTCGTTCGTTCGTTCGTTCGTTCGTTCGTTCGCTCCGTTCGTTCGTTCGTTCGTTCGGTCGGTCGGTCGGTCGGTCGGTCGGTCGGTCGGTCGGTCGGTCGGTCGGTCGGTCGGTCGGTCGGTCGGTCGGTCGGTCGGTCGGTCGGTCGGTCGGTCGGTCGGTCGGTCGGTCGGTCGGTCGGTCGGTCGGTCGGTCGGTCGGTCGGTCGGTCGGTCGGTCGGTCGGTCGGTCGGTCGGTCGGTCGGTCGGTCGGTCGGTCGGTCGGTCGGTCGGTCGGTCGGTCGGTCGGTCGGTCGGTCGGTCGGTCGGTCGGTCGGTCGGTCGGTCGGTCGGTCGGTCGGTCGGTCGGTCGGTCGGTCGGTCGGTCGGTCGGTCGGTCGGTCGGTCGGTCGGTCGGTCGGTCGGTCGGTCGGTCGGTCGGTCGGTCGGTCGGTCGGTCGGTCGGTCGGTCGGTCGGTCGGTCGGTCGGTCGGTCGGTCGGTCGGTCGGTCGGTCGGTCGGTCGGTCGGTCGGTCGGTCGGTCGGTCGGTCGGTCGGTCGGTCGGTCGGTCGGTCGGTCGGTCGGTCGGTCGGTCGGTCGGTCGGTCGGTCGGTCGGTCGGTCGGTCGGTCGGTCGGTCGGTCGGTCTATCCGCTTACGTTGGAAACGATTGTCGATGGGTCTACACAATTTTTTTTCCTGCGAAAGCACTTAAGTAGTCATGCCGCCAAAGTCAGTCACCATGACACAGTCGTCATATCGATGCCGTATTGTAATCTTGTGGTTGTTGTGCTAAGCATGTCGGTGTCGTCATCTACGTGCCAACTTGTCAATGTCGCCGCGTCGTCGTCGTTGTCGTTTCCTTATCCCACTGTCTTTGGTGTTGTGCTGTCTTCGTCAAACCCCTGTACTGGTTATATGTCTTCGCCTTCATGTAGGCGGCATAGTCAAGCTTCGTCGCATTCAGCAACACCGTTACCGCCATGTCATTGTTGTGCCGCGGTCATCTTCGTGACATCATCATGGTGTTCGAGTTATCGCTTGTACCGTGACGTCCGCGTCATTTTTGTCGCTCAACGTTGTCTTGTCGTCTTCGTACCATTGTCTCTTTCGCACGCGTACACAAAATGTATTGCCAATAGGATGAAGCATCCGGTAACACAGTGCGGGGCTATTAGGGTTCGAGATAGGTAGCCATGCAGGTAGCTAAACACACAATGGAGAATACTGTGACCCTAACCTAAACCACATTAGCAATATAAAGGAGAAGCTTAGATAAGCGCACGCCGCTGTCAAAGATAGGTCTATATAGTTTAATGCAAAGCTTTTTTTGCTTGTCCTGCCATGCTTGTCGTTGTCACGTCAGCTGTTGGGCCGGTCAGTATGTCGGTGTTATATGTGCGTCAAATGCGAGTACCAGTGAGTGGGCTTGTATAACCCTTGTAAGCTCATCGGCAAAGTAGTGCCTGTAAGCGCACCTCTGTTATGTGTAATAAAAGGATAATTCCTACATAAAAACTCCTCATATAACATAGGCACACAGTTGCACACATTAAAGCACGTGGACGTCCTTATGCATTACAATAACTTGGTTGTTTGATATATGTATTCGATATATATGTGTAATAAAAGCATAATTCCTACATAAAAGCTCCTCATATAATATAGGCACACAGTTGCACACATTAAAGCACGTGGACGTCCTTATGCATTACAATAACTTGGTTGTTTGATATAACCTATTCGCTATGTGCGTATCGGTAACTGCCAATATCTTGGGCAATCCTCCGAATAACACTAACTAGCGATGAAGCTATAAGGGCCTTGCAAGGCATGTCCCGGGGAAAAGCTGCAAAGGAAGATGGAATAATAGTCGAGTTATTTAAATATTGAGGATATATTATGCTTGAAAAGCTTGCGGTCCTTCGCGCTCAGTGCCTCACGATTTGAAGTGTACCAGGGAGCTGGAAGAATGCCAAATCTATATGAATCTGTAAGAAGGAAGACGTTAAAGAATGAGAAAAAAATAGGCCCATCAGCTTGATTTATACGTTGTATAAAATATTCAATAAGATAATTTCCAATAGAATCAGGGCAACACTTGACATCGATCAACCATGAGAACAGGATGTCTTCTGGAAGGGATATGCTACAATGGATCCCATCCATGTCCTTATCCAGATATTTGAGAAGCCTGCGAAGTACAATCAATCTCTAATATGGCTTTCAACCTCCACCATATATCAACCTTCATCATCTATATCGACCTCCACCAATATCTTAAGGGTTGTTGGGAGATTAGACAGACTGTATTTACAATTTTAGCATTGCCATTTGTTGGGCGTGTTGGTAAATTGAAAGCATATTTAGCGCCAGCAACAAGGACGTAAGGGAGACGACAACACAAGGCGCATTGTGTTGTCGTCTCCCTTACGTCCTTGTTGCTGGCGCTAAATATGCTTTGTATTTACAATGTATGTACAAGCATAGACAGTGAAGTACAATCAACCTCTATATATGGCTTTCAACCTCCACCATATATCAACCTTCATCATCTATATCAACCTCCACCAATATCTTACGGGTTGTTGGGAGATTAGACAGACTGTATTTGCAATGTATGTACAAGCATAGTCAGTGGGGTTGAGATGGCTGACGAACAACACGCAGCAGCCAGCGTCTCGCGATCTTCTTCTTCCTCTGTCTTCTTTTATCCTTCCGTAACAATATTATCAAAAGCCATTTTATTCGGTAGACGTATCAGCAGTCACGAGGCGTTGCGTAATCAAGATGTACAGGAAGCATACGGGAATATCATGGAAAATATCTACAAATTCCACAACTACCTTGGTTCTCCACAGGAAAACTATAAAAGTAACTATCAAGAAAGGAGTCACACGAAGACGCGTTATCTCTCCAATACTGTTCACTGCATACTTAGAAGTATTCAAGCTATTAAACTGGCAAGGCTTAGGAGTGACCATCAACGGCGAATATCTCAACAACCTTCGGTTTGCTGATGACATTGTCCTGTTCAGCAACACTGGGGATGAAATTGCTACAAATGATTGAGGACCTTAACCAGGAAAGTGTGAGTAGTGTTGAAGATTAATATGAAGGATGCAAAGTCAATGCTCAATAATGTGACAAGAAAACAAGAATTCATGACCGCCCCTCTGTCTCTAGAGTCTGCGCAGGAGTAAGTTTATCTAGGTCAATTACTCAAGGGACACTGATCATAAAAAGGAAATTTCCAGAAGAATAAAAATTGTGTGGGATGCATACGTCAGACATTGACAAATACTGATTGACAGCGTGCAACTGTCGTTGAAAAAGAATGTGTACAATCATTGTGTTCTACTGGTGCCAACATATGGGGTAGAAACTTGGCTGTTAACAACGAAGCTCATGAACAAGTTAAGGAGCGCGCAAAGACCGATGGAACGAAAAATGTTCGGCGTAACTCTAAAAGGCAGAAAGAGTGCGGCGTGGATTATAGAGCAAACGTGAATTTGAGATACTATAGTTGACATAAAGAGAAAATAATGGTGCTGGGCAGCCCATGTAATGCGCAGGGCACGTAACCTGTGGGCCATGAGAATCAGAGATTGCGTGCTGAGGGAAGGGAAGCGCAGTCAGAGACGGCAGAAAATAAGGTGGGGTGATGAAATGGGGAAATTCGCAAGTGCAAGTTGACATCAGCTAGGGCAAGACAGCGTTCATTGGAGATCGCCGGGAGAGGCGTTCGTTCTGCAGCGTACATAAAAATAGGCTGCTAGTGCTGCTGCTGCTGTTGATGATGATGGTGATGAGCTATTAAAGAATGCAAAAAATAAAAACGGCCAAATATCCATAAGCTTATTCATTTCTCGCCATAGAACAGGAAGGCAGGTGGCCTTGCATCTCAACTGGCCTAAGTGTGTGAGGCGCTCGTAGGTGAACAACTCTCACCAAGGCACGGAACGATGTTTCTAAGATTCCGAAGAAACGCACGGGTTTGAAAGTGAGAACGCAATAATAAAAACAGTTCACCGATGGCGGGCGTAAGCGGGGCTCATCGCACTGTCGTTTCCGCCGCTAGAATAGCTGTTTACGCATCCAATCACGAGGCAGACGCCAATAAAAGTGGCGATGACTTTCTCGACCGCGTTAGACTTGCCAAACGCCACCACGTGTTAGACTTTTTTTTTCGTACTCAGGACTTTGCTTTGGACATCCGTTTAAACAGTGGTCTAGTCTCCCATGAAGCGAGGCTATAGATGATGTCCTGGACATTCAGAAGATACGCTATACTGTTGAATTCACCATCTTTCATGGTGTGATTGGCTCAAAGGACGGCTGCGCCCTCTGATTGTCCGGGGAAAATCATGGCGGAATTAGAGAACATAGTGGAGTTTGATGGTATCTAGATGAGCAGCCCAGGGCCTCGGATCACCACATTTCTTTTGCTGTGCTTGTCACATACGCTTGCTGTGTTTTGCTTTTTTATGTCGTTCATCGTTGGCGTGAACGGCCGGCACATGATGGACCTGGTCGTGTCGTGCACCCAACTGTCGCGCAAGGACGAGGCCGGTGTTTTGTGCAACGTCATCAGGTTCACCGTGGCCTGCTACAGCAGCCAGAGCGGCAAGGTGAGCTCATCGGAGACGGGTCTTGTTGTGTCGTAATTTTTCCATTGGATATCGCTCGGCGAGGTTAATTGGCCGTATAAATGATTTAACAAAACTCTAAACTGGAGCCCTCTATTCTTGGAATAATTAGCAATAATTCTAGAACATGGCGATATAATATCTAGCTTATGTAACCTATAACCTAATATTTATATCTAGCGCAGCCACAGTTATTCTTCCCGGCTAATATTATCACCACAGAAACTTCCGAACTAAGAACAAGGTACGAAGAAATATAGCAAACGTGCGCTGTCGCGCAATTGAATATTCATTGGAAAATGGTGGGAAATCTGTGTACTCCATTATATGTATTTGACGCCACGTTATAAGTGACGGTCCTTTCCAATAAAATTTCAGATGTCAGATGAGGGAAGACTTGATACTTCGTGTGCGCTGCTTCAATGGCAATAGTTACCGCTACAGCATCCCAGCAGTCTGTTTTGCCTATTTACTTCGCATTTCCATTGTGTAGTGTTCAGTAAAAATTAGTCCGGAGCAACATATTACGGCGTCCCGCTTGATGGCTGAGTTGCTTTGAAATGTTATACCCCATAAATTAAAGCTGCAGCAAAATGAAGGAGGATGTGGTCGACCGAGCTCCTCCCTGAACGATGCGGGTGCAATCCCCGTCGGACTAAAGCTGCTGCGCGTACTCACTATTGCGCGTTCTTGCTTCATGATAATTGAAGCTGCGCATTTTATAACAAGGACGCGAGAATGACGAATACATGGCTGTAATTTACGTGGGCCTAGGATTGACTCAAGCACATGAGCCCACAGACTCAACACTTGCAGTATAATCTAAACGCTGACGTTGAGACGCAAGGCTTAAACAGGATAAATTTGCAGTTATGTGTCCTTTAGGGTAATGAAATTGACCTTCCATATTGTTGACTCAGTATTCCTAACGTTTTTTTTTTACATATCCGTTACCGTTCGTTGGTAATGACCCTAGAGTTTCCTAAAAAAATTACTGGAGGTAAATTTGGGGACAAATCAATATTTTAACAGTTCGTTAAAACATTTATTTGTCTAATCTTCGTGCTTACGATTGCAAGCGTTCTTGTTACACTACTTACTCCGCTTTGAATTTATAAATTCCAAACACCCAATAGTTTTCTAAACGCCATAAGGCAATTAGTCTGTGCAAATCTGTAAAAACTGCAAATTTTGATATTTTCGATGTGATGCTTTGTTGAAGATGATGTATTTGCAAAGACGCGAACCAAAAACCAGAAGGATGAAGTTACGCGAATCTATATTTACTAATAATAGTTTCTATGCTATGGTGCCATGCTTGCCGAACCGCACCGCGCGCAGCTCCCGCACACATTAACGCACCACAGTTCAGTGTGGTAAGTTTTGTAGGAAACTGTGATAACGACCAGTAGACTTGACGAAACATGGCAAAACTCATTATTCTGGTCGTTTTGACACGTATATACATGAGGCCCTGTATGGTAACACTGTAGGTTTTACCACCACTCGCCCATTGCTACCATACAAAGTTAACAAAGTAAGCAACAGGTTTTGCTGCGTTACTTCGACCATCCCTGTCTTCTATCTCGTGTATTCCCAGGGTCTAAAAATTAATCTGCAGAAAACTAAAGTAATGTTTAACAGTGTCGGAAGAGAACAGCAGTTTACAATAGGTAGCGAGGCACTGGAAGTGGTAAGGGAATACATTTACTTATGGCAGGTAGTGAAGGCGGGGCGGATCCGGATCATGAGACGGAAATAAGAAGAAGAATAAGAATGGGCTGTGGTGCGTTTGGCAGACATTCTCAGATCATGAACAGCAGGTTGCCATTATCCCTCAAGAGAAAAGTGTATAATAGCTGTGTCTTACCAGTACTCACCTACGGGGCAGAAACCTGGAGGCTTACGAAAAGGGTTCTACTTAAATTGAGGACGACTCAACGAGCTATGGAAAGAAGAATGATGGGCGTAACGTTAAGGGATAAGAAAAGAGCAGATTGGGTGAGGGAACAAACGCGAGTTAATGACATCTTAGTTGAAGTCAAGAAAAAGAAATGGGCATGGGCAGGACATGTAATGAGGAGGGAAGATAACCGATGGTCATTAAGGGTTACGGACTGGATTCCAAGGGAAGGGAAGCGTAGCAGGGGGCGGCAGAAAGTTAGGTGGGCGGATGAGATTAAGAAGCTTGCAGGGACGACATGGCCACAATTAGTACATGACCGGGGTTGTTGGAGAAGTACGGGAGAGGCCTTTGCCCTGCAGTGGGCGTAACCAGGCTGATGATGATGATGATGATGATGATGATTCCTAGAGGATTCTCGACTCGAAACAATTCCGCCACTCCAACCAGGTCAGCACAGCGCCGTCATTCGGCCCAAGAAGACGCTACGCTACTCGAGAATTGCCGTGAGGTATTCATGAAGCGGCATTAATCACTTCTGTCAATGGGTGGCGCAGACATCCACTTTCCCGAGTCGATGTGGAGCTGCGTTCTAGAAAAAGAAGTAGAAGGGGCCCTAATGGAAAATATTAAGTCGAGGTAGATTTAAGAAATAGCTTATCAGCCTTCATCACGTAACCCAACTGATATTATTTGTTGACTCTGAATACTAACCAGGCAAAGGTGGTGTAAACTGTACAGTGGTTAATATCAATGAATGAAACGAGATAATGCAACTGTATAACCATCAGGTCATATCTTTCTCTGTTGGAATGCTGGAAATCTTTTTTTGTTAAAGGTCTACAGGAGCAAGCGCGAGGGGCTGATCGCACATTTCCACTATCCCTCGATGTGCGTCAGTTTTAATGCATCGCTGAACACAAAGTTCAGATGACTAAATGATCAAGCTTTAGCTCTTAGCAATTGCTTTCTTGTCTTTTCAAGCGTGGCGTACAAGCATGTCCGCTCACCTGAGTGCCGTTCTGCTGCAAGACCACCTGACCCCGGCGGAGTCGTACACGAGCTTCGCGCTACCGGCGAACTTGACCATGGCGAGCTGCTCGAGCGTCCAGCGCAGTGGCCACACCCACTGTAGCCACGAGGTGACCAGCGACAGGGGCCACGAGTTGGAACGCGTAGCCGCCGCCCAGGCAGAACACCAGCAGCGCCAGGTCCAGAAAGGCGGCCGCACGCTGCCGTCGGGAAGGTCCGTGCCGATGTCATGGCGACGGTCAGCACGGTCAGCAGGCAGAGTAGCGCGTAGTCCAGTTGCGCGTCTCCTCACGCTGAGGCAGACCCGTCATGGAGTCAGTGGCAAACATGGGCACTACCGTAAAGGCGGTACGTGAATTGTGAAGGGAATATATTTTATAGTTATTTGTGGGCCGGTGAGCTAGAATTAAGGTAATCATCTAGGGAGTTGTGGCATAATGCTGGTTAAAATGGCAAGAGTTTGTCGGGCTGTCATTGCGGACGCGGAAAGTTGTGCGCTGTGGTGATCGCAGTGGCCGTCGGTGCATGGATAGTGGGATATCCGAGGACTTGCAGTACCACAGTCTGAGAATCGGGGTGTCGAATGCAATACGCTTCATCTGTAGAGAGACTGTGGAAGTTGGTTGTCAAGTGACAAGGTTAAAAACTAATTACGAAGGAGGCACAAACTACAGTGCCTCCTTTAAACTCAAAAGGACCGTGAGAATCCGTCTATATATTACCAAAGTTTGTGTAAACAGAATGAGTGATTCGCAAAACTCGAAATCCATTTCTGGTGCACCTAAATATTCATAGCACAAAATCAATGAAACAACAATAAACACGGAATGCATACTTGAAAGAACACTTACTGACTTTGTAACGTGCAAAATAATGTGCACTGTTGCTTGATCAATTGAATTATTCTTGCTTGCTGGCACTGCACTACTTTATGCGCTGTCACAAAAGCGATTTCGCCTATCTTGCTCAGAAATTCACTGCCCTCTTGTTGTTGAAACGAAAACGCGCCCAAGTATTCAGGCTTTTATCAGTTATATTATGTTTGGAGACCGCTGTTTCTTGCACATCATGGGCAGTCTCCTTGCTATAATTATCAGTCTGCAATTGCACCTTGAGGACCTTCGACAAAATTATTTCTATGGCATCAGCTGTGGTATAAATGCAGCATTAGCTGTTCATGTCCACAGAAACGGCATTTGCATCTCATGTAGCAGTGATACTTTAACAGCAGGCATTAGTGGTGTCTACAAAAGGCTAGCTCAAACAAGCTAGACGGTCACGTTAAGTAGACTTTTTTCCCTAGAGTATGTGGCAAACAATCTAAATAGTGACTCAATGTAACTGAACCGGGTTCGTCTTAAAGGGCTTTTGCTGTATTACACCAAGCAATGGCCACGGCTTTTGAAAAGCTGCGAGCTTAGACCTTAACAAATAGTTGCAACAAGGACATATAGAATATTATTAACTGAATTTGTATGCATTCACACTTGACGGCCATAAAATGGCACTGGCCACTGGGAGGCTGCAGTTATGCTGCACATCGAGTTCCAGTTAATAAATAAACGACGAGGCAACGAGGCAAAAAAAAAAAAAAAGGGCAAGCACGGTGTTGCATAGGGAACTTTAGTGAAGCGTTAACCTAAATACAGTCAACAGCAGTCAACATCATTAAGAATTCAGCGAGAAGCACGCACAGCACTGGGACTGCCACAACTGTCACAATGCAGTATATGTGTGGTGTGGATCAGCATTGATGGAATCTGTGGCCGGAAGGCAAAGTGGATTAGTCTATTCTTTTTCCAGGGAGCTTTAATGCAGTGTTGATTCAAATGAACTAGTTTGCAGGCCTTTTGCCGAGCACGTCAGCAGCACGACCTGTCTGTCTTGCTGAATGAAGCAGTTGACTTGTTTGTTGCAAATTGGTCTCCGTTATAGGCACAAAGGTAAGATACGTGCTACATCGCTTCTGGACTTTGACTCAGCAGCCCATTTGGCATCATGGAGTAAATCGCAAGCGCGAGCTACAGGTTGTGCCAATATTAGAAAATTTCGAATTGCAGTTTTGAATATTGTCCTATTAATTCAGTCTTCAAATTGAATTGTCTTTCATCCTAAGTACGAAAATATTTCGACTATCTTTCTAGTGCTTTAAATCGTCAACTGTGTGACCAAATGTCATATTTGAGGAACAGTACGGCAAAGTTCATCACCGCAGTCAATTAGGCATGCAAGTGAAGTTACTCAATGTAGCAGGCTACGCCGCTCGAGGAGCCAGATTCTGCCGCTTTTGACAACTTAATATTGTCGAAGTTGATAAAAAAGAACCGATAGCTGAACTTTGATATGATGTATACAATGGTATTGCAGAAACGTTCTTTGATATTTTGTGACACGCACACCTCGCCAAACTGGTATGACAGTTTGGTATGGCAGTTTGGTATGGCAGTTTGGTATGGCAGTTTGGTATGGCAGTTTGGTATGGCAGTTTGGTATGGCAGTTTGGTATGGCAGTTTGGTATGGCAGTTTGGTGTGACAAACTGGTATGATATCTGCGGTCTGAACCACTGTAGCTGTAGGTGATCGGCACGCGAGTCAATTTTCACAACTTATGTCAGATTGGTGGGAAAGCACTGTAAATGGACTTGTTACAATATAAAATTTGTTTTCATGCATGATACCGCTCTCTGAGAGCCACATATAGCGCCGTAGTATGCCAGCTATCCGTTTTAATGAAAACATGTTTATTAAAGATCTGACCTGGTAGATATTACAACTCTGTCACATCGGCTATTTTACTTAAAGAGCTACACACTACTTGCAAAACAAATTGTAGGGTGGTATTACTTAACGAAATGCCATGACTAAATTATGATAGAGTAAATGTTCTACTTGTGGAATTCAATCAGTGCATGTAATGAAGTAACGTTACTTTCACAATAACCCCTGAGGTTCGCACTAGAAATAAGAAATATCTGGGGTTAAATGCATTGATTATCTTCTTGAAACTTTTTTGCACTCCATTTTCCGCATTGTTTACAGTGCGAACTGGAGCGCCAATGCATTTCACCGCAGATTACTAAGAAATAAATATTTGCTCAAATATTTACTTTATTCTTCTTCAGCTTCAATTTCTCACTTTAATCATGTGCACTAAAGTTCACTAACCTCACTAATTACAATACTAATATTACCAAGCTAACTTCACTAATTACAAAGTTAACAAGTAGGGTTTTGTTACAGAGTTAATATCACTTTGTAATTTGTATTGCAAGTATTGTCCACCTGTTCAAGTAATCTATCCGATGTGGTTAACTTGAGATATGTACCACAGGACACCTTTAGGTCATCTTATAGAGACATAGATAATCCTGTGTAACCAAACAGGGTTTTCAGTTATATGTAACTCTATACTTTGAAGTCAAAACCATCAGTATAAGTATAAATCTGCTGCCATGTTCAGCATGCTACTGAACATTGTACTAAACGGAGGCAGAGTTATAAGCCGTAGGAATGTTTCCTGATAATGCCACACATGTGACATAGAATCAGGATAGGTGACACGGGTACTGTCTTCTTACCGTCTGTGATGACGCCAAGTAGATGTGACCAGAGACAAAGACCGAGGAATGCATAGTGAAAGCCGAGCCAATCCAAGACGTGCTCCTGGTCGAGCCCCTCCCTTACATTCCAGAAGATGGCTCGCAGATGCACGGAGGTGTAGGCGCTAAGGAACAGACGACAAAAAGAAGGGCGCAACGTTGTATTGGAAAGTAGAGGTCAGTGCCTGTGTGTGCAAAGAGAAAGAAACAAGGGAGGACACCAGAAGCTATATTATGTAATGTTTCTTTGCCTTCGAGTACATTTATAATTTTATTTATGATCGGCATCACCCTTTGTAGAAAGTCGCTCAGTTGTACTGCTAGTGGCTACGGCATTGCGTTTTGAGCTCGAGGTTGTGTGTTAGATACGTGTGGCAGTGACCATATTTCGACAGAGGCGAAATGAGAAACACGCGTACTTAGGTTTATGTCCACGCTAGAGAAGCACAGGTGGGCAAAATTAACCCGTAGTCTCCCACTACAGTGTGCCTTATAATAAGATAGTGGTCACGACAAATAAGGCTCCACAATTTAATATTTTACACCGAAGTTGTCTATGGCTAAGATCCCGGGATTTTTTCGTGGCGTAACGTCGACAGAAAATTATGGCTCATATCCTCAAAGGTAATGACTCATACCGCCGTAAGGCAGAGGCTACGAGCACTCAGCAAGGCGAGGCGAACTGCGCGTACATTCTTTGTAATCAGATACAACACACAGAACAGCATACGCTACCATAAATAACAAACTCAAAACAAATACCAGAGCCACATAGTTGATAAGGCGCTCCTTTGCCTACATGCAATGCGAAGCACGTAGCCCTTCAATTATGTTTCCTGGTAATGATTACTGTTGAGCAAGCTGCCGCGGCGACGGTAACTTGACTGCAGCGTACGAAGCAGGGAGTGATGTTACTATACTTTCGTACGTAAAAGAACCCGCCTAGCAACTAATTTGTGTTGTGAAAGTGTTATGGGAAGGCAACGTAAGTGAGGACTACCGGAGAGTAACGTTCATAGTAGACGCGACGAATTTCTCTTCTTTCTTGTCCACACTTTGTAGGTGCACGAAGTTGCCGCGCGAGCCAATTGGCAGGCCGTCGAAACATCTTAGGCTAATAATTAGGTGATGTCATATCAATGTTGCCAAGTGAACAATTCCAACCTACATCGCAATGGGTACTCGTCATAGTTGTCGTTTAAGCTTCGTTGTCCAACCACCTTCACAGCTTAGAGTGAAGGTGGTTTTTTCCCAGCAAGTGGTCGATACTGCTAGTAACAAAGGTTTAATGCCATGCCAGCCAATTACGGACCAAAAGAACAAAAAAGCACTAGGCTTGTTACTTTATATTAGCGCAGGATGCATATGTCAGTATTGTATTTGGGAGTTGATATTGTGCCAATCAAAGGCGTCAGAGCAAAGGCTACACCATGCAAATCACTAGGCAAAATAAATGCAAAGAAAATGTTGAACAAAAATGAAGTGTCCTTTCTTTGCATATCCTTGTTTCTCAGTACCAGATATACCACAAGCTTCACTCAAACCTAACCAATGCGCTTGCAAGCAATGTTAACCTAGATTGTATGCTAGGGACATAACTACGCGCAAGTAGTTTATTAAGTATTAAGAATTGAAAGAATTGGTTATTGCAGATGTGTGAGTTTAAACAGAACTTTCTGATTACTACTAAGCGATAATTGTGAACAAGGATGGGTCAGGTGAGACTTCATTATTGCAACGTGAACACTACATGCAGAAAAATTGTATTTGACGGTAAATATGTTTAAATAAGCAGATCATGGTATGAGCAAAAAGTGAGCTCGCCATATGATTGGCTTGGAAATGGCTATACAAGTGTCCAAAGGACCATAGGCATGGGCCATTTTTAATTAAGTCTGGCTCCAATATTTTTGTAGACTAGTGCATTCGATCATAATGAAATATTCAAAAAATTTGAATGTCAAATTCTTGGACAATTTGTTTCCACGCAATATTACATTGAATTTGGATTCAATATTTCAATTGTTCATGCACTCGCACAAGTTAAACAAGTGCTTGTAAGACTAAAGTAGTACTGTTGAATGATTTATTTTCCATGGCTTTAAAAGCACCTGCAATTCGAAATTGGGATAAGGAGGTGGCTGCCTGAGCTGAGTGATGACAAAATAATGCAGACAAGTATCTCTTGGTGACCAAAATAAGGAACAATCCCTGTCACCCCAGTGCTGATACGCGTATGTAGAAAGTAAATATCTTTTTCAAACATAAAAAAGCATCTTTTGACGATCTTTCTTTTCTTTAAAGAAAGAAAGAAGAAAAGAAAAGATTCTTTTGACGATCCTTTATTGATTATTTATACACAGTCGTGCAAAGCGTTCGGGAAGGTAGGTTTTACGGAAAGTTAACACGGATTGTCATAAATATCTGAGACTGGGAGATCGTAGAAAGATTGTCGTTACAAAGCATGCACTCACATCCACAGGGCCAACGTCTGTCCAAAGAATCCCGGCCTTTAGACGTCCATGGGGGCGTTTCCCGGAGGAACCGGGTCGGAGAGCGCCCCTTGTCAGCGCCTTAACACCTCGACCAAGTTCTGGAGTCGCTGACTGGAGTCGAGCATCGTCTCTGGAGATATATTGTCCAGCTTGTCCAGGTCGACTGCGGTGTGCAAGGTACACTGTAGAATCCTTTATGCGTCATTGTTTTACTTTATCCTCCTTAATTTGTTCTTCGTTCCCCCTTTCCTGCCCTTTCTTTTGGCTTTGCTGCTGTCATTCGCGCTCATCAATGAGTCACAGTAAGCGAATAAACCACTTATGTGCTCCGAATGCTTCATTTTGGGCATTTAATAAACTGCGCTTCAAAGCGTGCAATTTAATCAGAGGAATTTAGTAATGGGAGTATATTTGGATTTGAGTACCACTCTATATTTATGGTGAAAAGGGAAGTTCCTCATGCCAGAACTATTTGAATTTTGCTTCTGACACTATCCGATTCGTATTTGATATATTTTTTTAAAAATTACTGCTCGCATACTCCAAGTGAAAGTCAAATACAAGGAAAATAGTGAACAAGAAAGACGAAGGTGGATGTTACGATTGTCCGCAAAATATAGTAGGCACCAATCGTTCCCATTCAAAACTCGTTCAACGACTGCCTGTGACTTGGTGCGCCATTAGCTTTTAGTGGCGCTAGTTTTCATAGCCACATATTTTAATTGCGGAAAGCAACGTAGGCTCACGGTAGCAGTCGGAGGGGTTCTTGAAAGCCGGACAAGGATATTTGATGTAGGAGAAATACGGGAGCAGGCAACGTTGCTTGGCGTGGTATATCATGCGACCCGTCGATATTGTGGCCACTAGAATATCAAACAGACGGTAACAATGTAGAACTTGACCCTTTTATTTTTAGAATTGGCTAGATGAAAACTATGAAAGCACTGAGTACCTATCTAAATATTTGTGGCTGCTTGCATTACTGAACTACATTTAGCCATTTGTCCTAGTTGTAAGACTCCACACAATTATATTTACTGTTCGCCTTACATGGGCTGCAAGAGAATAAAATTAAACCTATGAAGAAACTTTGCGGGTAAACAAACCTAACATGGTAACCAAAAGTTATAATGACGTTGGGGGAAGACTTCATGTTTACACCAAGTCAGGCGCATCGAAATATTGAATGCTCACTATGACTGATCAGGCCCAACATTTAAGTTGCAAGGCTACCTACAGACAACCAGTACATATGTAAATAAAACGGGCATTGCTGCAAATGGCGCATCAGAGTTTCTTTTTGTATTATTGTGCGCTTTCTCGTTTGCATGTCAAATAAGAGTAAACTTGTAAAATCATATTAACCGTACTATTAATGCGCCGTCTTACATTTCGTGCAATGAGGTCGTTTGCAAATAAAGTTGATCTAGGCTATGACATGTAAAACGTCAAAATGGAACCCTATACTTTGAAGGAAATGTTCACACACTGTGTGTTACTTCATCGTGGTGTTATTGCATTCTCGTCTTGCGAAGACTGTGAAGGCCGAGGACCATGAATAAGTTGTTCTGATTTCTTAATTTTCCAAAATTTAAAACCGATTTGCATTCGCAGAACCAGGAGGTTCCCTTTCCTTTTTTTTGTACGCTTTTCAGTATGTACCAATGAAACAGAACATCCTGGCATTGAATAACTGTGGGTTTCTATATGAATTTAGCAGAGCTGGTTGACTCTAGAGACAAGGACCCCTCCCTTTCTTCTGCAACTAAACATCAATAGGTAAAACATGCACCTGGATTTCTTGGCATCAAGAGCAGATCGATTCAACAACTATACATTCCTGACTAATTCCCACTATCAGTTACAATACAAGTCTAATGACTTGCAGTCTTTCAACGAAGCTCGTCCAACTGAAATTTATTGCTTTAATCATAGCCGCAGCCTTATCTGTGCATATGATGCAGTCAAGGTTCTTTGCCCAATCGGCAACACAGTTGGCAGTGTATTACCGCATTCTCCCGATATCGCATATTGCAGATAGTCGACACGGCTGTATGCTGCAGACGGCGATCTACCTTGTGCGTTCTTGGTGAAGATCGTAGGTGGGTGGGTGGACGTGGTCATGATGAAGATGCGACCGCTGGCAGCCCACTGTCATAGACAGTCAATGAGGAAGAAGCTGTCGAGGATGTCTATGCCAAAAATAGGCTGGTCTAGCAACACCACATTTGCATCGGGAAATGAGAAGTTGCTGTGTGGACGATATACTCGTAGACATCATTGCAGTTGATAAGTGTGTTACTATCCGCAGGGATCTTTAGTGGACAACATTGCGGATTGAAAAGCGGGCGAGTTAGGAGCTATCCAATCTTGGGCACCGCACACACAAACGAATTAGGAGAAAGAAGACAGGACAAGTACTAGTCTAACAATTGAAAGGGTTTATTCTAGGAAAAAGATTATTTACCCAACATCCATGAGTACGCTTATGAGCGCTCATCATACGCTTATGAGCGATCCCTGGACGTGATCTCTTCATTTGATCTCTTTCTCGTATTTCGTTTTCGTGTACGCTGCCCAAGAATGGAGAACGTATGGTGCCATTGAATGTCAACGAGTGTGCCTTAGCGCTGACAGTTTTGCCCAGAGCTCGTGTGATTGTCTAGCATGGAGCCATGTCGTATGGCTCCCATTTGTACATCGGATAGGCGGGTTTCATAGACTACCCACAGGTGTCGCACTTTCGTATAGCATTGCATTTCTCCCCGCCACGTTTCAAAGCGGATGCCAAATAATCATCAGCATCATCATCATGGAAGGAACCAGGGGCTCGCATGTTTCATACCGGTTATACTATAGAACACGAATGACGATTGCTAAGGTACAGGATAATCATGGAAAGACGAAACTAAAGGTGCAGCGCTCTTGCACCAATTTCTATATGTGCTCATGTTGCACCTTTTCCCAGTCAATGTAGTAGCGTAGTGGCAATTTATTGTTTGTTGAAATAAGTACAGGAATGAAAGGCAGGATATTACTGCTTACTGCACTGTAACATGGCTGTAACTGTTTCGATAATGAATCGAAAAACTCATGAAGATACGTAGGCTGCGATTCTCACTCTGCCTTTGGTGTCCCTCCCAGGTCCAACTGGCTCCTGGAGCAGCGAGGTAAACAGCATCCGCAGCCTCACGTTCATGTCATGCCACAGGTGCCAGTTGCGGGCGATGCAGGCGAGACAGTGCCTTGCCGGTGGCATGAACAGCCAGTTGAAGATGTCTCCGTGCAAACGACCACTCTAGCTGGGATCTTAGTTGGCGAAGATGTCAAGACGGCTGGAAACTTCTTGCTCTGCATGTCCAAGTGCAAAGATATGTAACGAACTATCAGATATAACAAATAATTGGATATAACGAGGTGATTAAAATTCTGTTTGCTTATAACGAATATCACACACAACAAAGGTGGTGTCGTGTCGAGCGGTATGTTATGACGAAGTTCGACCGTATCATACGACCACATTATTTGTAGACGTCGTCACACTGTGCTACGAAGTTGTGCCAGTAATTATTTTTTCTACAGACATTGCCATTGTTTTCCTGCAGGGATTCTATTAAAATAATCCATAACCTTTAGAATTCATGACCATGAATTCCTTTGAATATGATTAAAATCAAGGCTCATAAAAATATTAGCAGGTATGATATAGCATATGTGCTCATATAAACACAAGTTCAGTGAATTTTTGACTTTCTTCGTCGTATTGAATACAATAAAGCCTTTCTATAGCAAAGTCGGAGAAAGGAGCAGAATTAGTTTGTCATATCCACTACTTGGTCATATCAATTATTGCATGTACTGCACTATGAATTTATCCAGGGGATTTCAAAGCAAATTTCACTTCGTTACAGCCATTATTTCGTTGTATTCTGTTTCGTCATAATGTTTTACTAATGACTTGTATACTTGCCTATTGTAATGAGCTTCAACCGTATTTACCAAGCTACTATCTAGCACATTTTCAAATGTTTTCCATGCCGCTACCATCCTACGGATCATTATCATCATCCTTACCTTATTATCTCCACTGGGCAGGACGAAGGCCTCCCCGAACGATCTATAATTGCCCCTGTCTTGCGCTAGCTTATTTCAACTTGCGCCTGCAAATATACTAATGGCATTCTCCCACCTAAAGTTATGCCGTCCTTGACTGCGACACCCTTCCCTTAATACCGATTCAGCAACTGCAATATTACACCTGTTATCTATGCTACGCACAACATGACCTGCCTAACTGAATTTTTTTTCTCTTAATCTCAACCAGAATATCAGCTATCCTTCTTTGCTTTCTGACACACATCGCTCTCTTCTGATAGCTTGACGGTGCGTCCAACATTTTTCGTTCCATCGCTCTTTCCGTGCTCCTTGTTCTCGAGCTTCTTTATTAACCTCCAAGTTTATGCGCCACATGTTAGCACCTGTAGAATTAACTGATTGTACACTTTTAAACAAGAGTGGTAAGCTCCCAGTCAGGATTTGGTAATGTCTGCCGTATGCACTCGAACCCATTTTTATTCTTCTGTGAATTTCCTTCGCGGGGTCCGGGTCCCCATGGCAAATGAGCAAAATAAGCGTACTCCTGTGCAGACTCTAGATGTGGACTGACAATCATGAATGCTTGTTTGCTTTGTCAGGTTATTTAGCGTTACCTTTGTCTTCTGCATATTAATCTGCAACCCCCTCTTTTTCTCTGATAAAGATGCCCTACTGGTTCCTAGTAATCTTCACGCAACCAATGTGAAAAATTTGCGCAACTTTTGCAATATGTGCCAATACTTGAGTAAGGTATAATGTGACTTTGTCTCCTTCGCTCATGGTGTCAACACGTGAAGACGCAGTTAGCTTCAGTTCATTTTGGGCTAGCTGTAGCAAGAAAAAAAGTGCGAACAAGGGCTACGAGTTAAGTAGCACCCTCTGGTGATGACGAGCTGCATTCGCGTGAAAGGTTAGTACTCACAGTAACGAACCCTCCTGCTTTCACTATCCCATTGCAATGTTAGAAGAGAAAGCTACTGTACCCGCCGTTCTTGCTCAGTGACTATAGTTTTGGGCTGCTGAGCACAAGGTCGCGGGATCGAATCCCGGCCACGGCAGCCGCATTTCGATGGGGGCAAAATGAGAATACACCCGTGTACTTAGATTTAGGTTCACGTTAAAGAACTCCAGGTGGTCGAAATTTTCGGAGTCCTCCACTATGGCGTGCCTCATAATCAGGAAGTGCTTTTGGCACGTAAAACTCTATAATTTCAAAGCTACTGAAACTTTCCTGTATTTACTCGAACAGTTCTGAATACATCAGAAGCCACTAGAGAATTTATGAGGGTTCTGCATCTGATCTGCATGATCATCTAAAGATACGCGTTTCTCACGGCGTGACTGCGCATGCGCCCTGCAAGTAATGTGAGCTCGGCCGTGCGGCCCGATGTCGGGGGGAAAGTCCCCGGAAAGCAAAAGCGCGCGAACGCGAACTGCAGCCAACAATCGTGCCGTGTAGCGCATTGCAACTGCGCTGCCGACTCGACGTCGGTGATTCAGCTCAGAATTCACGGAGCACATCGGTTGCGCTGAGCGTTTTTCACCGAACACCAAATATACGCACGTGCTCTCGCGCAAGAACGTTGCGGCGTTCTTTGAAGGTTTAGATAACGTGTTCGGTTGTCTAGTTTGTTTCAACTGTAGTATCTGTGTTCTTGCTTGACCGGAAGCATTGTGATTATAATAATTATTCTTTCGTGCATAGCTTAGCGCATGTTGTAACTTATTTTTCGCGTGTTATGATTCCTGGTAATTTCACTGTCACTTTGCTTTTTACAGCACACATGTATCATATATGTGTTTTTCTGCACTTGACCCTATGTTATCCATAACAGAAAGCCTCCCGTACACTACCCTCGGATAAAGAGCCTGTAATCTGTAAATAAATAAAATAAATAAATAAATAAATAAATAAATAAATAAATAAATAAATAAATAAATAAATTGTATTATAGTTGAGATGCTGTTGTCGGCGTTCCGTAAGTAGCGTTAGAAACCGAGGTCTGTAAATTTCGTCTTCCCGCGGTCTGTAGCAGCGACTGTCTTTCGAACAGCATGCAAGTTGCTGAAAACCGAGTCAAACATGCGACAACTACGTATTTCTGCCTGAAGGAGTTGCCAGCCCTCTCATATATTTGTTTCTTTTTCAACTGTTCCAGGGCGACGTGCTCGCCGGAAGTGGCGATGATGGCGAGGATGTCCCCATCGCGGACTTCGGACGAGACTCCGTAGAGCAGGAGCAACTTGGTGCGCGTTCAGCCCCACAGGCGCTGACCCAGGCTGTAGAGCTTGAGCCCTAACTTCAGGTCTCGAACCTGTGTCAGAGCGGCCACATTGCCATCATGACGACGTAGCCATTGGCACCATTGCCCGCAATTCTTGGCAAAAGCGTACCTTGGCGTTTCTTGGCATTCTTAGAAAACGCGGCCCGGTGTGTTGCTGACTCCCCTGCGGACATAGAGGACAGGCCATCTAGCACGATGGTGTCTGGCGACCCGCCCTGCCAACCTGGTGGCTTGGTGTCCCGGTGCCCACCCTGTGGAACCTACTGACCATCTTGACGGTACGCCCAACATTTTTTTTGTCACCATCTAGTGACATGGTACCTCGCTGCCCGACCTGCTGAACTGGTGTCCAGCGATTCTATCTGCGCGATGTCTTGCTGCGCAGCCTGTAGACCTGGTGGTTAGCTGTTATTTTCGCCTGCTACGCTGCTGATCATAAGATCATGCGTGCATGGAGGAATCACAGCTGGCAAAGGTTTTTTTCTACTACAATTTCATTGTCAAAAAGACAATTTGGGCGAGTTGTTTAACATACGCAAAATCAACCTCTGTGTTAACTTCATTCTTTTCGCGCAGTTTGATTTTTGTCATTACTTTGTATTTAAAGGTTGTCTTCATTGCAATAACGGGAGATGTAGCGAGAATCGATATCGGGCGCTGATTTCGCGTTGGCTGTCATTTTGCCATTGACCGTGCATGTGGTTGCGCAAATGAATGCTCACATCCTGTCGTGAATAGAGTTAGCTTTTAACGCGTTGACGCAATTCAAGCCACGTTTTTGAAGACATATCTCGAATTGGATGAATTAATGCTCTTTTATGCAAGACATATTCGCGGATTTTTTTTTCAAACAACGCGGGGGGCGGGAAAGCCGGGCCAAGTTCGTCTTCCCAGCAGACGACGTAAGCACCATCCTTGCGACTGTTACCAAATTATTACGCTTAGTCAAGTTTTGGTGTGGCAACCACGCAATGTAACCTCCATTGCTATAACTGCTTTGTCTTTCGTTTCGTGCTCGTGTAGTTGGCGTATCTGTTGTTAGCCAAATGGACTACACCTATTTGTTCAGTGTAGCACGTCCTTGAATAAGATGTCCCGTAGTTTAAAGAAATAATCGGTTCGCTACTTATTCGAAAACACAATTCAAAACTTGCTGACACGGTATTTTAGAAATATTGCAGGCAGGTTTACATTTGCTGGCGTTTCACATTGTTTTTGATTTTTTTCTCTCGTGGCAGCATCAGTGGAGAATAATGCTGACCACACGCAGATGTTATAATCGACTTAAAACAAAGTTTTTTAATAGGTGATATGCAATTAACGGTGATGCGCACAAGTTGATTTTTCCTATGCAACGCTCAATCTATGCAATATTTATGGACAACCTTCTTCTACAATTTTTAGAATTTTGGACTACACCGATCTGAATCATTCTAAATGCGAACACCAAATAAGGCGGATGCAAAGCATGAGATACCTCTGTAGCGATGTGATGAGGACGAAGGCGATGTGTGATGCTTGCCTGGGAAGAATGATGATGACCGTTGTGTTCACAGACAAGCAGGACGCATTTCTAATATGTATTCTGGGCATATCCAGGGAAATTGCAATCTTGAGGAAGCGCAATTAGAGAACTTTATGAAGACAGTCACCGAGGGCCATCTACTCTGTTGTGATGGCTACGTCCTTATGTCCCTGAGTATCTGAAGAGCGATGGTAACATAGGGCAACATAGGATTTCTCCAGCGTTGGTTAAGGAACCTAATTAATATGAGAAACAATCGCGTTTGCCTTGACCACGCAGCATTATTAGTGAGATCAGTTTATCTTCTATCATTGTTACCTCCCGTGCATGTTTTTGACTTTCTTTGTGGACGATCCCTGAAAGTTTTCTTTGTGTGCGAAATGTACCATCTGTAATTTCTCCCCTTCTGTTTGTAGCTTTGTAGAACTCCGTTTTCACTTCTACTGTCGCTTCATACTTTAGAAGCGAAATGTGGACCAAGGATTTCATAATAATGATAATGTCATTCTAAGGACCAGATTGCGACACAACGACCTTGACATGAGGACGTGATTTTGAATATGTCAATGCTGGCATGACTACTTAACTGCTTTGGGAGGTTAGAGCTGGAACTCTACACATGTTCGGCGCGTGCGTCGTCGTTGACGTTGATGCAGCAGCGGCGGTGGAAGCAGCAGCGCGCTGTACAATGCTCATGGTTGCAAACTTCTGAGCGAATAGCTTCTTGGGTTTTTTCGTCTGTTCTCGTGGTTGGTCGGTGGTCCCACTCGGCAAGGAATTCTTCGTTTTTTCGTTCAATTGTTGTTCGTTGGTTCGTTCGTTAGCTAATTCTCGGTGAAATCGTATATTCCTTCGTTCGTCCGCTCGTTCAGGCATTCGTTCGTTCGTTTTTGCTGTTGGCTTACATTGAGAATCGTACAATTTTTTTGCGACAGCACTTAAGTAGTCATGCCACCGATGTCATAGTTCACCATTAAACAGTCCTCATATCGCTTTATTTTTCAATCTTGTGCTTGTCATGCTGAGCATGTCGGTGTCGTCGTTATCACCGTGCCACTGTCGCCATGTCGTCATCGTTGTCGTACTGACTGTCCTAGTTATTGTCCTGTCTTCGTAGCAGACCAGTCAGCTTCGCCGCAGTCATCACCTTTACGACCATGTCGCCGTTTTGCAACCTCGTCTTCGCAACATCATCTTGGTGTTCGTGTCATCGCTGGCAGCATTACGTCCTCGTCATTTTTGTCGCGATTCATTGTTGTCTAGTTATCGTACCATTGTTTTGGGATTGTATTTTTGTATTGTACGTACACGCGCACGCACATTTGCCTGTCAAAAAATGGCTGTGGCTTAGCTAAGGTTAAGCCCAGGATGCGAAGCATACTAGCCTTTATTTTAGTTGTTGAACCACTGTTTAGCCTGGTGAACTGCTGTTGCTTGGCTATATTTGGTTCGGCTAGACGAAGAAACAACTCATGCGTTACTCTGCTTCGCCTTCAAGAGTGGAACGCGACAGCGTTCCCGTCGACCCGCCAAGGGGTGTAAGACAATGGGCTACGGCGCAGAGACTACGCGCCCCGCATTGGACGCGGTGAGCGTCGAGCAACGCAGCGTTCGGCGCGGCAACGAAATGTGCGCCTGAGCAAGCGACGCACGCCTGAGCCTTAGAAACAGCTCGTTTCTAAGGCAACACCGCATTCACTAGAGGCGCTTTTGTACCGCTTTGAAGCATCGTACTCGTGGCTCAGTGGTAGCGTCTCCGTCTCACACTTCGGAGACCCTGGTTCGATTCCTACCCAGCCCATCTTGCAAGAGTTGAGCCAAAGCCACCTAGAAAATCAGTCTCTGTAGCACGCCGCAACCTTCGCTTCTCATTCCAACGAGCAGCTCTGTCTCCAGGAGGCATCTCACCTCGTGAGTGTCTAGCAGAGGCAAGCGCAGCTGCTTGTATACAGCCGCGACGCCGCGAGCGACGGCGCGAGTTGGAGCCCCGTTTCTCCTCTGTCGTGACGTCACGGTGTCACGTGGTATTGAAGGCGACACCGCCGCGCCTGAGGAGCTGGGTTGAGCTCTCGTAATATGCTTCGCATAAGAGGATGAGGTATGTCGTAAGGCGTTGCTGAGCTAGTGGTTAGTGTGCAAGATGGGTAGCCAGAAAGGTAGCCACCCGCAGAGTGGAGAATAGCGTAACATTAGCTTAAGCCACATAATCAATATAACAGGAGCAGCTATGATGAGCAACGCCATTATTTCATCAATTATTAAGATACCTATACGATTTAATACGAAGCTTTGTTCAACTACCTTGCCATGCTTGGCGTGACCACTACTGCCTCTGGGTCGGCCATTATCTCGATTGGTGCATTTGTGGATGTATATGCGAAGGATATACGTGCGCCGAATGCAAGTACCTGGGATTGGGCTTGTGACAACCCTTGTACGCTGATCGACGAAGTAGCGCCAGTAGGCGCACCTCTCTTGGGCGTAATAAAAAAATAATTAATGTGTATCATACATGCATAGAAATAAGTATCACCGAAGCGCACAGGCGTCCTAATGAATTAGCACGTTATAATCAATCTATTCCTTCGTGCCCTTGATTTTCCTTGAGTTAGCCATTCTGCATGTTCAACTAGGGTTGCGCCATTTCTTCGCCGATTCTGCAGAATGGTTCAGTGCCACTATCGGCCCAAGGGTTACGAAATCCTAAATGTTAAACACGTGTCGTACTTCTCTGTGCATACACTTATCATCGCCATTCATGCATCGCTAAACATAAGCTGTCTTTGTCCTCATGGCATCACTTATGAACGGTGTAGTCTACAAATACAAAAAAATTGCTTGGAATTAAGGTTATGACCTTTGTGGTGGATAAACATCATATGGATTACACGCTCCACACGATGAATATAAGTATTTATCGATGTGTTTGAATGCACGCTTCCTTTAAGCTTCGGAAAATTGCAACGTATGTGTAAGGTTTGCATTAATTTGTTTTCACGTGGCCTACATCAGACATATCACATGACTACTTTGGGCCAACTTAGATATTAGGTTCTACAGCGGCGTGGCGATACGGGAAGGAGAATTATACTCCGGTCCAACCATTCAGATTCTGTACTTCATTATTTGTCATATGCCTCGTTCGTTCTATATAAGTCAGTAATATATATGCTGCACCGTTTTGAACAAAAGTATCAGCTGATGGGCTGCGCAGGCATTTATCCTCTTCTCTCAACATTGCTATTCCAGATACCATGTTAATTTACTCAATTTTTGAATCCATGTACTTACAATGTACTTGTACTTGCCTTCTCGCAAGTACAAACTACTGATAAAGGTATTTGCGACTTGGACTATCTGGTAATATAGAAGATATATTCTGATAGTGCATAGACGGAATAGTATAAGCGAAGCACGCAAGCATTGCTCGATCTTCTATCAACATAAATAAAAAAATAGACAAACACCCTGCTATATGTCATCCGTTCCGAGATATCACAACTCTTTACACGATAGCGTTACTAATGGAGCGCTGACGCTCGATAAGAACCAGCCAGAAAATCTGCAATGTGATGCCCTTTCGGGGTCACTAAATTATAGTAAATGATATGTCCTTTCTTCTCTAGTACCTATCGCTTAATTTTGTTTGTTATTGCTCGAACTTACGGCATTTTTTTTTCGCTTGGTTACCTATTGCACTTCATTGCGTCTATCAGCGAACGTGACCCTAAAATGTGAACAAATGAAAGAGGAAGCTAACTTCAAGAAAAAAATAATAATACCGTCATCATCATCACCAGCAGTTTCCCAGCACATCAGCAATTTAATATAACCCTTGCCTTACACGAACTGATTTTATCTTATGCCTGCCAAAATTGCTATATTTAACAATCCACGTAATTGCCTACTGTTCTCGATAGCACTTCACTTGGCACCCATTGTGTAACTCGAATTAACCACCGGTTATCTGCACGACGTATTACGCGGCCCCGCCGCCTCCATGATTTCCTCTAATTGTCGACCAAAATAACGGCTAGCCCGAAAAATCCACTCGGCTGTCTTCCTGTGACTGAACGAGAGGTCCAACATTTTTATTCCCAAGGTTCTTTGTTGATCCCAAAGTTTCTGCTCAATATGTTAGCACCTGCAGAAAACAATCATGTACACATCTACAAGATACCGCTAAGCTGCTGGTTATGATTTCGTGATGCGTGCCGTACACGTTGCAGCCGATTTTATTTTCCTGTAAATTGTCTTCCTTTGGTCACGGCTGCCTTTGACTGATTGGCCTTTTATATGCGTTTAAACTCACCGATTGTTGAGACTGACTATTAATCGCAAATTGACATTCTGTTGCTATGCAACGTAACAGTAGCTTCATCATCATCATCATCATCATCATCGTCGTCGTCGTCGTCGTCGTCGTCATCGTCATCATCATCATCATCATCACCATCATCACCACCACCACCACCACCACCATCATCATCATCATCATCATCATCATCATCAGCCTATGTTTATGTCCACTGCCAGGACGAAGGCCTCCTACTGCGGTCTCCAATTTATTAGGTCTTTATCAGTCTTTATCAAGTCCTTTACTACTTGGGAGAGCTTGCCATCTGATTGCCTTGGTGCCTTGGCTCCCGCTTCAATTGCCGCCTCTGAAGCCAGCCTCGTTACGGTTTCATTCATTACCTCTATGTCATCGTCATCATCTCTGTTCTAAGGCTGCATATTTGTTTGCAAGTGCCAGCCTAAATTTCTCTGCTTTTACCCTTACTGCCTCTAAGTTGACCTGTTTCTTCTTGACCAATTTGACTCTTTCTCTGTTCAAATTGAGGTGAATCCTAGCCCTCACTAACCTATGATCACGGCAATTTACCCTACCTATCGCTTCTACATCCTGCACTACGCTGGAATCGGCAGAAAGTGTTAAATTAATTTAATTTCTTGTTTCACCATAAGGGCTTCTCGAAGTACATACTCTGTTGCTATGCTTCCTGAAAAAGGTGTGCGTTATTCTCAGTTTATTCCTTTCTGCGAATTCTATTAGCATCTCTAGCGTTTCTAGAATCGACGCCGTAGTTGCCAATTGCTTGTTCACTCGCCTGCTTTTCTCCCACTTTTTCATTGAAGTCACCCATTACTACAGTATACGGAGTTTTCATTTTTCTCATCGCTTATTCAACCTTTTCATAAAACTGATTTATTTCCTCATCGTCGTGACTGGATGTTGGAGCATAGGCTTGTGCTACCTTTAATGTATAATTCTTATTAAGTTTAATTACGACTAGTGCTACCCTCTCATTAATGCTGCAGAATTCGTCAATGTTTCCCGCTATGTCCTTGTGGATTAGGAATCCTACCACGTATTGCTTCTTATCTGGGAGAACTGTACAGCAGAGGACATGGCCGTTATTCAGCAATGTATAAGCTTCAGCAAGTAACGCCGGAAGAAGTAAAGAAAGCCTTGGGAGATATGCAAAGGGGGAAGGCAGCTGGTGAGGATCAGGTAACAGTAGATTTGTTGAAGGATGGTGGGCAGATTGTTCTAGAAAAACTGGCCACCCTGTATACGCAATGCCTCATGACCTCGACCGTACCGGCATCTTGGAAGAACGCCAACATAATCTTAATCCATAAGAAAGGGGACGCCAAAGACTTGAAAAATTAAAGACAGATCAGCTTACTGTTCGTTGCCTACAAAGTATTCAGTGAGGTAATCGCAAATAGAATCAGGAGCACCTTAGACTTCTGTCAACCAAAGGACCAGGCAGGATTTCGCGAAAGCTACTCAACAATAGACCATATTCACACTATCAATCAGGTGATAGAGAAATGTGCGGAATATAAACGACCCTTATATATAGCTTTGATTGATTACGAGACAGCGTTTGATTCAGTCGAAACTTCAGCAGTCATGCAGGCATTACGAAATCAGGGTGTAGACGAGCCGTATGTAAACATACTGAAAGATATCTATAGCGGATCCACAGCCACCGTAGTCCTCCATAAAGAAAGCAACAAAATCCCAATAAAGAAGGGCGTCAGGCAGGGAGATACGATCTCTTCAATGCTATTCACAGCGTGTTTACAGGAGGTATTCAGAGACCTGGATTGGGAAGAATTGGGAATAAGAGTTAATGGAGAATACCTTAGTAACTTGTGATTCGCTGATGACAGTGCCTTGCTTAGTAACTCAGGGGACCAATTGCAATGCATGCTCACTGACCTGGAGAGGCAAAGTAGAAGGGTGGGTCTAAAAATTAATCTGCAGCAAACTAAAGTAATGATTAAAAGTCTCGGAAGAGAACAGCAGATTACGATAGGTAGCGAGGCACTGGAAGTTGTAAGGGAATACATCTACTTAGGGCAGGTAGTGACGGCGGATCCGGATCATGAGACTGAAATAATCAGAAGAATAAGAATGGGATGGGGTGCGTTTGGCAGGCATTCTCACATAATGAACACAGGCTGCCATTATCCCTCAAAAGAAAAGTGTATAATAGCTGTGTCTTACCAGTACTCACCTACGGGGCACAAACCTGGAGGCTTACGAAAAGGGTTCTACTTAAATTCAGGACGACGCAACGAGCTATGGAAAGAAGAATGATGGGTGTAACGTTAAGGGATAAGAAAAGAGCAGATTGGGTGAGGGAACAAACGCGAGTTAATGACACCGTAGTTGAAATCAAGAAAAAGAAATGGGCATGAGCTGGACACGTAATGAGGAGGGAAGATAACCGATGGTCATTAAGTGTTACGGACTGGATTCCAAGAGAAGGAAAGCGTAGCAGGGAGCGGCAGAAAGTTAAGTGGGCGGATGAGATTAAGAAGTTTGCATGGAAGGCATGGCCACAATTAGTACATGACCGGGGTTGTTGGAGAAGTATGGGAGAGGCCTTTGCTCTGCAGTGGGCGTAACCAGGCTGATGATGATGATGATGATGTTGCCGGTACTCGAATTTTTTTCTATTTTTTTTACATTTCTACAGCGGCGTGCTCACCGGAAGCGGCGATGATGGCGAGGATCTCCCCACCATGGACTTAGAATGGCTGTCCCTGGATTTGGAGCGAAACATCCGAACAGCCACTGAGCCCGGCTGGAGAGATTCAGCTACGCGTGGTTACGCAAACACAAAAATAAAAAGGCTCAACACAGCGCTGGCCATAGGGCCAGAAGAGAACGACGATGGCGGCGTGTAACGCCGATGACGTGCAAGACGACTCGTTCTTCGTGTACCACTAGTCGAACTAATAGTGCTAATGGTGTTTGCGGAGTAGTTCCTGAGAAGCATAAGGAGAGTTTTGGGGGGTGTAATCTAAATAGAGCACCGATAACAGGCGGCTTACGAAGTTATCGTGTTGGTAATGGCAGAGGAAACACGAGTGTAATGTTGGTGGATGCCATGAATAGCCCAAAGAACGGAAAACCACGCACGGCGGGAAAATGTGGTGGAGTTCTTCACAGCAGCCTATTCTGTTAGCGTACCGTGTTTTTCACCAAGGTGGTTCGGGACCCTTTTCGCCCTGTAATGCACAACGCACATTCTATATTGCACGCCGTTTGTTACGTCGTAATTTAAATGTGCGCGTGCGGAACACAAGTGGCGATATTAATTCATCAGCCTATTTTTACGTCCACTACATGACGAAGTCCTCTCCCAACGATCTCCAATTACCGCTATCCTGTGCCAACTATTTCCAACTTGCACCTGCGAATTTTCTCATCATCCCACCTCGACTGCACTTCCCTTTTCTTGGCACCCATTTGGTAACTCTAACGGTCTACCGGTTATCCATCCTACGCATTACATAGCCTGCCCAGCTCTATTTTTTCTAATTATGTCGATTAGAACATCGGCTATTCCTGTTTACCCTTTGATCAAAAAGTGCTCTTTTCCTGTCTCGTAACGGTACGCCTAACATTCTTCGTCCCATTGCTCTTCTCGCGGTTTTGTTCTCGAGTTTCTTTGTGAGTCTCCAAGTCTCTGCCCCTTATGTCAGCACCGATAAAATGCACTGATTGTAGACCTTTTTCTGCGATAGTGTTAAGCTCCCAGTCAGGACCTGGCAATGCCTGCCGTATGCATTCCAGCCTATTTTTACTCTTCTGTCAATTTCCCTCTCTTGGTCAGTGTCCTATGTGACTTTTGACCTAGTTAAACGGGCTCCTTCACAGACTACAGTATGAGTGGCGATCCTGAAAGTTTGTTCCATTGCCAGACTTGATTTTCAAGCATTTTCACAATCTATAAAAGCATTTTAGAGGGGCTTATTGTACTCTGATGTACTGCTGAACAACCCTTCATGAAGCAAGCCTGTTTTCTTAGTTTACTGAAATGTGGCCCTTATTGGAAAGCATCTTCGTGATTTAGCTGGAGCCAACTGTAGTTCCGGTTAGCTTCGGAATCTAATTAGAAAGTAGAGTGATAGCTATCTCTACTCATGCGACCTATTGCTTTTAGTAAAAATGGGCGCTCCATGGCAATAAATGAAGGAAATTATAGGAATTTTTTTTATGTAGACCTGTGTTTATGCATTACGAGGTTAAATACTGCCCAATACTATTGGTGCCAGTGTTACTTTGCAGAGTTTGCTGTTCGAAACATGTATTCCAGAACTTCAGCCACCAGCGGCCTCGTTAGCGGACAACGAAGCCTGAACTGACTCTTCACTTCTGCTATTCATAGCGCATCTTCAAGACCCCAGGCTGAGTACGTTGAAAAAAATCTCGTGACATGACTCGCGGGCCTGAACTGGCGCTTGAGTATTTGTTGTGCAGCAGAAAAAGTTAACCGTGCCGTTGGCATTTGGGTGAGCTCGGCAACCGTCGTATATCGAATCAAGTTTATTTTTCCATAAAGAAATGAAGGGAGGGCTGAACAAAATGTAAAATGTTGAAGGTTTCGGCCCCCGTTTACATGACAACCAGCCGTGGTGACCAGAGGAAAAATGCACTTAGCAATACAATTAAGTCGCAATTATACGAGTGATACAACCGGTATGAGTAACATGAAGGGATGCAAAAGAATATGAAGGACATAGCGATGTGAATGAGTAATTTAAGAGAATTGTATTTGCAATCTCGTTCTCATGCAGATAATTCAGAAAAAAAAAAGGGGGGGGGGGGGGAATGAGGTCGAAGCAACTGCGTAGAAAATGAAGAGCCACTTAACTGTCGCATGTACTTTCGTGCTGTTCTGCAGTTTTATCGCGTACTATGGTGCTCCGCCATCTATTAGAACGAACAGCTGTGCGCTTATGCTTAGCCGAAGGCTTCCTTGAAGCTGTTTCAAATATTCTACCTCAACAATCGAAATTGCTTTCTCGGGCGGCTACCGCGTTTCGGCTCTTGCAAAAGTTCTTGACAATTTACGAGTTACCGCTGTGAGGTTCTGAAACTTCATTTCCCGGCCAGCGGTAATTCTGACCTGCATACTTTCGATATACTTCAGATTCCTGGCAGATATTTGCTAAATAATGAAGTCGATATTTTTGAGATTCAGAATTTCGTATTTTCGCAATTCCGACTGCATAAAGTGAAAGCTGAGAAAACTACTCTATAGACAGTCTCCTCTTGATGTTATTGGCGTGTGGGTGCTTAAAGCAGCACACACGCACGCATACGTCACCTCGTTTAAGAACGTCCACGAGCTTGGAAATAAACTTTGAATTTCTTTCTTGAATAAACTTTCTTTGAATTAACGCCGTGTCTAGTCTCACTGTTTTCCTGATGAACAGTCTGTATCGCATACGAATGACTCGTTCACTACCTACAAAATAACGTCTGTACTTGCGTTGCCGTGTAGATAAGTTTTCTTGCAGCGTGGACAAGCAGCAGAATGTCACTAATGAACTGGCAACTACATCAATTCGTTTTATGAGCTAACCCCAGGCGCCCCATAGACAGAGCAACTGAACGGCGTCTTATCACCGCACATCGCAGCGCGTCACCGACCTATCAAACCGGGTGACGGATGTAAATGTAATTGAAGCGCGCTTAATTATTCGGCGGCATTAAAGTTGCGGCGCAGTTATGCCACGCCGCTGCACGGTGAACGACGCAGAGTCATGCGTCGCCGCTCAGCCAGCGTGACTGGCGGATTCCTGTGCGCATGAGCGTTGCCAGAGCGGGGATGTCCTCAGAACGAACTGCGAGAGCGTAGGCCGCGATAACGTCCTAGCTGGCCAAGCTACTGGTCGAGAAATAAACAGCACTCGATGTGCCGTTCCGGTAGCCGAGTGGCTTGAGTGTTCAACTCGCATCCTTCAAGACGGTGGTTCGATTCCCGCTACTTGCATCGTTGTGGAAAAAAAAAATCACGGCGATGCGGGTGTCGAGGCTCGAGCTATCGTGAGGACGGCAGTTCGAATCCCGGTGCCTGCATTGCTGAAAAAAAAAAAGGCAGTGATGCGGATGCCGGGTCTCGAAGTGTCGTCCACGAAGGGTCGAGGTGGACGCGATGCTGGGTCCCGGACCCCAGAGGACCACTTGCATCCTAGTACCGGCGTACGCATGGCCAGTGCGCGGATTGAAGGCGATGCGGATGTCGGCAGTAGGACGCAGATGACCCCCTGGCAGTTCCGGCACCCAGCTGTACTCTCGGCCACCGGAATGTGGCGGATAAGAGGGAGTTTTGTGTCATGGTGCACACTATTTCCTCTCGCTATCCCCCGGGTATCCTAAGAGGGTGGATACCTGTTGCTTTTGGAGCTAGTGCCGAGCGAACCAAACCACAGACCCGCGAAGACAGCGGAAATACCCGCGAAAAATAGACGAACCCCGACCCCCCCCCCGCTGCCAAAACCAAAAAAAGCCCCGGCCGACCTCTAAGAGCCCGACCCGCCGCGCGTTCTCTATAGAGGTCGACCTCTATAGAGAACGCGCGGCGCGCCGGGGTCAGGGCTTTTTTTTTTGGGGGGGGTCGGGGTTTGTCTCTTACTGGTGGGCCGTGATTTCTTTTTTTCTCCCTTGGGGGGGGGTTCTCTTCGGCGGTCTGTGTCACTCGTAGGGTCCGCTCCGCACTAGCTCCAAAAGCAACAGGTATCCACCCTCTTAGGATACCCGGGGGATAGCGAGAGGAAATAGTGTGCACCATGACACAAAACTCCCTCTTATCCGCCACATTCCGGTGGCCGAGAGTACAGCTGGGTGCCGGAACTGCCAGGGGGTCATCTGCGTCCTACTGCCGACATCCGCATCGCCTTCAATCCGCGCACTGGCCATGCGTACGCCGGTACTAGGATGCAAGTGGTCCTCTGGGGTCCGGGACCCAGCATCGCGTCCACCTCGACCCTTCGTGGACGACACTTCGAGACCCGGCATCCGCATCACTGCCTTTTTTTTTTTCAGCAATGCAGGCACCGGGATTCGAACTGCCGTCCTCACGATAGCTCGAGCCTCGACACCCGCATCGCCGTGATTTTTTTTTTCCACAACGATGCAAGTAGCGGGAATCGAACCACCGTCTTGAAGGATGCGAGTTGAACACTCAAGCCACTCGGCTACCGGAACGGCACATCGAGTGCTGTTTATTTCTCGACCAGTAGCTTGGCCAGCTAGGACGTTATCGCGGCCTACGCTCTCGCAGTTCGTTCTGAGGACATCCCCGCTCTGGCAACGCTCATGCGCACAGGAATCCGCCAGTCACGCTGGCTGAGCGGCGACGCATGACTCTGCGTCGTTCACCGTGCAGCGGCGTGGCATAACTGCGCCGCTACTTTAATGCCGGGGAGTCATTGAACACGCTCCAATTGCTTTTCAATCCTTGAAGCGGTTTGGTAGCGCTGTGACGTGCGGTTATATGGTGCTGTTCAATTGCTCAAATGAACAGACAGGTAGTGAACGCGTCATTCGTGATACACTATTCACGAGGAAAACGACGCGAGACCATAGACGCACGGCGTTAATTCACGCAAGTTTATTTCCAAGTTCGTAAACATTCTTACATGGGGGCAAAACATTTCTCTGGGCTTGTAAAACACACCCACACATACAAATAAAATCAAGAGGAGAGTATGTATAAGCCAACTAATCCTCTCGCGTTTTAGTTTGCGCAGTCTACATGCGCGCACATGTCGCAATCACGATGGCACTGTGCACAGCTGTTCGTTCCAAGAGAAAGAGGGTGGAGCGCCCGAGAAAAGTACGCGGAAAAAATACAGAACGGCACTAAAGTACGTGCGATATTCAAGTGGCCCTTCATTCTTATACGGCGGTTGCTTAGCCTACGAATAATCCGAATGGCGTGCGTACCTGTTCCTGCTAAACAATAGAGACGCCAATTGAGAGGGGTGCGTGATAAGTCATACCGATACTTTCTTTAACGTACTTAAGCTGTGGTATGTCTTCAATATGCGCAGTGAATATTGCAGAAGAATTCACGCGTCATTTCAGGCTTCGTTGTCCATTGCCGCAGTTTTCAAATATTGAGTGTGAGTTTCGAAGAGTTCGCTGTTGAGAGCATCGAACAACACTACCACAAACAGTATTGGGGACAGATTTAACCCCGTAATGCCTAAACCGGTACTACATAAGAATTCCACAAATTTTCTTCATTTCTCGCCGTGAAGTGCAAATTTGCTCTATAAATAAAATTCGCGAGTAAAGGTTATTACCACTGCAATTAGTAATTCGATTCCGAAACTATTCGAACACATCACTCCAGCCAATATCGCTACTTCAGCTTCACGTGCACAAATTTGGATTTTGAAGTCTCGAACGGCGCAGTATACAGGAGGTGCGTTATGCTTTGCAGGGTTGAAAGGATCCTGAACCACCATGGTGAAAAACTCAATAGGCGAATAGCTTACGCTGCTGTGAACATTTTGTCAAAATTTGCAGTCTTACGTGGTTCCCAGTGTGGAAAATGTCACTGCTGTAAGAATCCGCCAGATTATGTAGCGCAAGCCGAAGAATGGCATTGACGTTAGGGTAAATTCCATTGTCCCACGTGTCCAGGGTCAATGCCTGAACACATCGGGGTACGGGAGGTAACGAGGTGGTGCATGGCTTTGCCACCTCACAGCCTGTGGTCTACCTTAGTCTCTAGAACCTTACTTACGCGGGTCTGACAATCTTGGTGACCACTCCTATGCGGTTTTGCTGCCCAACTCACACTTCGAAATGGCACGAATACGCCGCATCCTCAAGTACACGAACAGGGAGAAAACAATCTCGCCCCCTCCTCGCATGTTTAGGGACCTCGCCCTCACCTGATACCGGGAAATATTCGTAATGAACTTACCAACACAGACACTACCCCTGACGTAATTCACAAATGGCCTTCGTTGGCTGACCATAAGGGCATTGACGCCTCTGCCACCGCATATGCGCCTTCTCCCACTCCGCATGCGAAGCCAACTTGCAGCGTCTCATTTTACACTGTCCCACGTTCAATAATTGTCAAGACGGTGGCAATGTTTTTTTTTTTTTTTTTCTACATTGCCATATCGAAGCTTTACAGAACGAAATTCTCGAAAACCTCGATCACCCAGTAAAGTCAGCCCACTTTGGCGTTGCAGCGGCCTGGCTGCCGCGACTTAGTGGGTGTCTACCTCTCCTTCGTATGTCCCTCCTCCCCACCAGCGACATTCGTTCCTTCTTTTCCTTATTAGAGAAGGATTGATTGATTCATTCAGTCCTTTAAGATGTCGATGCAATCCACCAACATTTCACTTCTTTGCTATGTCTTTGCCATCTCGATAACTAGAAAAGCCTCCGTGTTATTGATGCTCTATTTCGATGACCTGCCACCAAATATTCTTAGGCTACGCAGGATCTACTTTGCAAGTGCTTATAATTAGTTAGACTGAAGGTAAATGAAGTGTGAATCGTCTCGCACGTCCTGGGCGTTGCACGTCGCCATCGTCGTCGTCTTCTGGCCTTATGGCCTGCGCTGTTTTCGGTATTTTTATTTGTGTGTGTGTTTGACCACGCGTTTGTCGGAATTTTCAGCCACGGTGCAAATGGCCAAGTCGTCGTTGCCTGACGTTTCAAGTGAACCTCTCCAGCCTGGGTCAGCGGCTGTTTGGTAGTCTCGCACCAAGTTGCTCCCGATCTTGGTATTGTCGTTGCAAGTCCGGTGCGGGGAGATCCTCACCATCATCGCCACTTCTCGTGAGCACGCTGCTCTGGAAATACAAAAAAGAAAAATTGAGAGGGACGGCAACTCCTTCTGGCAGAAACAAATGCTTGTCGCGTGTTTTACTCATTTATCGGAAATTTACATACTGTTGACGGACAGCCGATGCTACGGACAGCAGCAAGACGAAATTTACGAACCCTGGTTCCTAGCGCCGCTTACGGCACCGACCACGGCATCCAAACTAATCATAGTAAAATTTAACTAACTAACTAACTAACTAACTAACTAACTAACTAACTAACTAACTAACTAACTAACTAACTAACTAACTAACTAACTAACTAACTAACTAACTAACTAACTAACTAACTAACTAACTAACTAACTAACTAACCAACTAACCAACTAACCAACTAACCAACTAACTAACAAACTAACAAACTAACTAACTAACTAAATAACTTATTATCAAATTAATTAATTAATTACTTCGTCACATTATAAATTTTCAGTACGTTACAGGCTCCTCGTGAGAACAATGCTTTACATTGTTCATTAGAATATATAGTGACACGCACAAGAAAAACATGATACACAATGTGCGGTAAAAAGCGAAGTTACACTCAAAATAAAATGCATTAAAGCGTTCGAAACAGAAGAACATCCCCTAAGTTGTCTACGAAAAAAAATACGTATAATCAGAATGCGCATCGTCAAGCAAGGATACAAGTACTACAGTTCATATAAAATAAACGAAATATTAACCTAACTCTTCGAACACCACGAAGTTCTCGCGCGGGTGCGCGTGCGTATAGTTGGCGTTCGCTGACAAGCAGTGGCGTAGCTAGCTCGTCTGGCACCCGGGGCCCTTAGCTCTTCTGTCACCCCCCCCCCCCTCCCCCCCTGGTGTAGTCGAGGAAGGCGACGATATCAACAATTGTCGGGTGTCTTCAGACGTATATGACACCCCCCCCCCCCCCCTACTGGCCCCGTGCACCCGGGGCCCACGGCCCCTCGGCCCCCCCTGTTGCTACGCCACTGCTGACAAGAGTGCAGCGCAACCCACGCGCTCCATGCGGGACAATTCTAGCCTGAAAAATTAAGCCATATTAATAATAAATAAATTATGGGGTTTTACGTGCCAAAACCACTTTCTGATTATGAGGCACGCCGTAGTGGAGGACTCCGGAAATTTCGACCACCTGGGGTTCTTTAACGTGCACCTAAATCTAAGCACACGGGTGTTTTCGCATTTCGCCCCCATCGAAATGCGGCCGCCGTGGCCGGGATTCGATCCCGCGACCTTGTGCTCAGCAGCCTAACACCATAGCCACTGAGCAACCACGGCGGGTAAGCCATATTATGGCCCGTCTTTTTAATTGCACAGAACTCAATGGTTCAAATATTGACCTGTGAATTGCAGACTACTGCTTTGTCAAGGCAACCAAAGTTTGCCGAAAACATGAGTCCAAGGAATAATCGGCACATTATGTGCATTATGATACTGACGCGTGCTTATTTGCTCCGATTGCAAGGTACACATGAAGTTAGCCTAACCAAACGGTGTGCATGGAGTACCGACATTTGGATACCATCAAAATGAAGGCCTATTCTTTTTTGTTTTTTGCAAATTGGCTATAATTCCCATTAGAATCCCTGTACCATTATCATAGATAGAAACATGACCAGGTAATAACCGATTCGAGTGCCTGTTAACCTAATTGCACGGAATCTAATTGATGTGTAGGCAGCTAAGTATGCAGTAGTAGTGTCGAGTTTTCGTTTTGAAGTATCAATCAGAAGCACATTTACAAATGCAGGTGAACCTGGAAACGGAAAGAAATGTGTTCGAACAGTTTCAGAATTGTTCGCGTTTGAATTTACGCTGATGTTGCCTCCCATTGTGCTTTATGAAGTTCAGCACTAGCAGACTGTCCGGAAACGCACGATTAGTCCGAAAGCGTCCAGCTCACAAAAGAAAAATAGTTTATAGTTTACAGCATGCTTCCGATACTAATCCGCCTTTTTCCATTTTGCTCTGGTACCGTCTGTCGCATGCCACTGGCAACGCTTAGGAAGGGAGCAGGGGCTTTCACCCGTTGATTTCTGTACCACCGCCCATGTTCAGTGCGCGTCGTTAATGCGCTTCGTACATCGTGTTTGGCTTCCCCTGGGAAGCATGTCGTAGCTGGAAGGCATGCCGCACTAACCGACCACTGGATGAGCAAACCACAGCGTGCTGTTGCGTCATAGTGCGGCCGTTAAAGGCACGCCGAGTTCCTTCTGCATACGCGGCTGTCTTGTAGTTTGTTCTTGGAGATTTCCGCACTTGGAACTCGCTTTTTCTGTCGTTTTACACATTCTTTAGAGATTTAGCATATTCAGTGCGTCTTAGAGCGCAGCCTTGCGCGTCGGATTAAACATAGCGGTGCATTTTTTTGCGTCTACATATACAGCGACAGATCATCAATTGTGAGCTTCAAATATTGTGGAAACGGCGCATCGCTGACATGAAATAATGTCAGAACGTAGCAAAACATACATATCTGCCCATATGAGTAGCCGAGCCACTTGAACAAAATATATATACATTTGCACTTCAACATGCAGAGCAAGACGGTTACACCCTGCTGGACATCTTGGCCGAGAGACATCCAAAGGGGAGCAGCCGGCTGCGCGGACACATCGCCGACTGTTCATGCCACCGGCAAGGCTGGAGCACTGTGTCACCTACGTTGCTCGCATTGGGCACCTGTGGCCTGACATGAGCGTGAGGCTGCGGATGCTGTTCATCTCACTGCCCCTGTAGTCAGGTGAACCTGGGAGTGATACCAAGGCCAGAGTGAGAATCGCAGCCTTCGTGACATGATGAGCTTAATGATTTATTCTACGCGAGAAACAGTTCCAGCCACCTTACAGCACAGTCAGCATTATTTTCGTGCCCTTCATTCCTTAAATAATTTATTTCATCATGATCATCATAATTTATTATCCACTCTAAGGCCCCTGCTTGGGTCATTGCATAAGGGAGGGGAAGTACATTTACCGAACAATACTAAATCTGGTCCGTAAACAAAGCGCGGAAAAACGGGAGAGGTCATTCAATGAATAAAAATCAGTCAATAAAGAACGGGATACACATAATGAAACAGGGGTTACTAAGACATACTAGAAAAAGAATATTACACGGCATACACACGGTGGAGTGAAATTCAAGAACGCTCGGTACAGAGAATAAAATTGTAAACAAAGCATGATTTAAACGAACGAAAAGCAAGGTGAACTGTACATAATACAGGGATTACATAGGTTGTGTGGATCATAAATGACGAAATTTTACACCATCACGTTCGAGGACGATCAATTCGGGAAGCTTATTCCATTCCGCTATTGCAGTAGGCAAGAACGAGTTGTTAAAGGCGTTAGTAGAACCGTGAAGACGCTGAACGCTCAATGAATGGAAAAGACGACGAAAAGTGCGGATCGGCGGGAGGAGCGTTCCATGCAAATGCGGGAATGTGTAAAATATTCTGTCGAATAAACAGAGTAGGGTGATTCCACGTCGGTATGCTAGAGAAGAGACACTGAGGGAGTTCCTTATTTGACTGATGCTGTGCTTGTAGTCACAATTACAACATGTAAATCGTACTGCACGGTTTTGGACTGCTTCAATGGTGTTAATGAGGTAAATTCGGCGGGTGTTCGAAATAAACGCAGCATATTCAGGCTTAGTGCGTATATATGTTTCGTAGGCCAGTTGTCTATAGATTTATTCTGATGAATCCCAGTTACCTCGATGTGTTTGCTGCAACCTTTCTTGTGTGTTCTGCCCAGGTTTGTTTTGCAGTATTTAAGAGTCCAAAGTACCGATGTTCCTGTAATTGCGATACTGGTGTCGAGTACAACGAGTATGTATAGATGGAGTTAAAGCGTTTTACCGACACCTGCATAAGTTTACATTTAGAAACATTAAGCTTCATCATCCACTTTGAGCACCAGCTTTTAGTTAGGTTTAAGTTAATCTGCGTAAGGTTGCTTGACTTTATGTATATATGCTTGAAGAGCGAAAGATCAACTTCATTTGCAAAGAACCTCTTCGAGCGGAATTTAATATTGCACATTAGTAAAACGTGACTAATAGGATTTTTCGAGATTACTCGTACTTAACGTGCAAACAAAAAGCGCACAATAAAACCAAAAGAAACTCTCATGCACCATTTTCAGCAACGCCTTTTTGTTTAGATACGTACTGGCCGTCAGTAAGTAGCCTTGTGAATTGAACTTTGGGATTGATCCGCCTTAGTGAGTGTTAAATCTTTAGATGCGCCAGACTTGTTTAAAATATGAAGCCTTCCCTCAATGTCCCTATAACTTTTGCTGACCATGTCAGGTTTTCTTACCAGCAAAGTTTCTTCCTAGACGTAGATTTAGGCTTGCCTCGCAGCACATGCAAGGCAATCAATGAAATTATGGGGTTTTACGTGCCAAAACCACTTTCTGATTATGAGGCACGCCGTAGTGGGAGACTCCGGAATGTTCGACCACCTGGTGTCCTTTAACGTGCACCTAAATCTAAGTACACGGGTGTTTTCGCATTTCCCCCCCATTGAAATGCGGCCGCCGTGGCCGGGATTCGATCCTGCGACCTCGTGCTTAGCAGCCCAACACCATAGCCACTAAGCAACCACGGCGGGTGTGCAAGGCAAGCAGTATATATACATTGCGCGCAGTATTACAACTAGTACTAATTGTGAACTGTACTTCAGTGACGCAAGCAGCCTGGAATATTTGGATGTATACTAAGGGCTTTTATAGTTTGCCTTAAACCAAGTGACTAATCAAAAGTCGTTCTACGTCTCTATCTTCTCTTTCTTCTTCCAGTGGCCATGATATCCAAGAGCCGCATGGTGAACCACGGCAAGGGACATGGCCTGCCTTTCCTTGTCCGGCTTTCCAGAACCCCTCCGACTACACCGTGAGTCTACGTTGCTTCCAGCTATTAACATTTACGCCTCTGGAAACTAGCCCCACTGACAGCTATATTCGTTAATATTGTCGTTATTAAATGTTCGTGGGTGCCGCCCCAGGTCGTAGGCAATCATTACACGAACTTTGAATGAGCGCGATGGGCGCCTCCTATATTTTGGGGACAATCATAGCACCCACCTTCATCTTCCTGATTAACTATTTTGCTTGTATGGGACTCTCAACAGGGGCGTGTGAGTAGTAATTTTCAAAACCGAAGCAAATACTAATCGAATAGTGTCAGAAGCGAGAGTAATCGCAGATAAATAGTATTCGAATAGTTCTCGAGCGAGGAACTTCCATTTCCACCATTGATATGAAGCAGTCTTCACATCCCTATATGTTCACGATAGTACTAAATTTGCGTGAATAGATTGCACATTTAGAATTGCAGCTTATTGAAACAACAGCTGTAGCAATAAGAGCGAATAACCAGTTTTTTCACGTACTCTGGACTCACAGAAGAGTGCGAAACGGGTCTAGCCAGAAAAAGAAGCGAGAGAAACGGAAAGAAAGGACAAGACACATTAAAGAGGCTAAGGTAAAACATTGATACGTAAAGGATTTAACACTATACCTTGCACACCGCAGTCTCCCGAGTGGCGCCGGACAACCCGTCACCAGAGGCAATGTTCGAGTCCAGGCAGCGGATGAAGAACTGGGTCTTAGTGTTCCGCTGCCGGCAAGAGACGCTCTCTGACCAGGGCTTCCCGGACCATGCGCCCATGGACGCCTACAAGGCGCGATTCTTCGGACAGATGCTGGCCCTGTGGGCGTGAGTGCACGATCTCATAATCACAATATTTCTATGATGTCCCGCTCTGTGATCTTTATGAAAACCCTTCTTAACTTTTCCGTAAAACCTACCTTCCTGAACAATATATAAAGGATAGCCAAAAACTTTTTTTTTGTCTGAAATAGATTTATAGTTTATACATAAACGCGTCAACACTAAGGTGACATAAATTGCTACATAATTTAGCCACCACGAGATACTTCTTTGCATATACTGTGTCGTCACACCCCCCAGGCAACCACCATCACATACCATAGCCTCATCCCAGCTTCAAATTGCAAGTGCTTCTAAAACCATGGAGAATAAATATTTCAAGTGTACTCGTTTAGTTCTTCAAGCACTTGTTTATATTGTGCAAGCGCATGAACAATCGAAATTCTGAATCCAAGTTGAATGCGATACTATACCGAAACAAAGTATGATGGAATATTGCAGCCAGACTTCCATAAAAAATGGCCCATGCCTACGGCCCACTGGAGACTCGTCTAGCCATTCCCAAGCCAACCATATATAGTGGAGAGCGCACTTCTTTCCTCGTGAATGATCTGCCTATTTGAACAGAGTTACGTTCAAATGGAATTTGTGGGCATTTTGTTTTCACGTTGAAATTAGTCAAGTTTCACCTGCCCCATCCTTTTTCACCATGGTAGCTTAGTAGTCTTAAGAAATTTCTGTTCAGACTCTACACTTCTGCAACAACTAGTTCTTGAAATTTGAGTAGGCGTTCCTTTTCATATTGAGCCCACCTGTCCGGAGTCGTATCCCTTACATATCACCTAGGCTAACTTCACTTGTAAACGTGCTGTGTACCTCTTTTTTTGTGAAGTGAAGGTGTTCCTCTATTACTAAGAAAAAAAGAATGAAAAAGGCACTTAATTTTTCTTCAATTATATTTTCATAAGCTATTCCTAGTAATTTGCACGTTATAACGTTTGCTCTGTTGCATTTTAGGATTGGGACATTGCACAGCAACAAACATAACACTGACTTTGTATTCTACGGTGATATCATGTAACAATCTGTCATTTTCGGTTTTTTGGTCCATCATTGTCTGGCATGACACTAAGTCCTTGCCATTAGTAGTATCGGCCACTTCCTGCAAAAAAAAAATTATGTAGTGGTGCGTTAAGAACACAATCTAATTATGAGGCACACCGTAGTGGGAGACAGGAATAACTTTGCCCACATGGGGTTTTCTAGCGTGTACATAAATATAAGTACACGAGAGTTTTTGCAATTTGCCTCTGTCGAAATATGGCTACTGCCGCTGGGACCTAACCCACAGCCTCGATGAGGATAGCTGTAGGGGCTTGCTGGTGCCGCATTTCCTACTTTGTTGCTGCGCAAGTTGGACGAAAAGGACAACAGAAAGGCCCATTTGACACTACACAGAGCTGTGTGTGTGTGTCAAGTGTCCCTTTCTATTGTCATTGCCGTTCAGCTACAACAAAACACGACACAACCTCGAGCTCCATAGCCGGTAGCCAATAGCGTAGCCACTAGCTATAACCATTAAGCTACTTGCTACAATGGGTGATGCTGCTTCAAAATAAAATTATAAACAGAAACGAAGGCAAATAATCGTAACATAAAATAGCCCCTGGTGTCCTGCCTTGATTCTTTGTCTTTGGCCAGATGGGCACTGATTTACACTTTCCCACACTACGTAATACCATTCCTTCGTCGTCTGTTGGTTGCCGCCACCATCTGCCTGCTTCTGGGAGCCATCTTCTGGAATATAAGGGCTCCAGGAGCACGTCTTGAATGGACTCGGCTTTCACTATGCATTCCTCGGTCTATGTCTCTGGCCACTTCTGCATGCTATTCACAGCGTGTTTACACGAGGTATTCAGAGACCTGGATTGGGAAGAATTGGGGATAAAAGTAAATAGAGAATACCTTAGTAACTTGCGATTCCCTGATGATATTGCCTTGCTTAGTAATTCAGGGGACCAATTGCAATGCATGCTCACTGACCTGGAGAGGCAAAGCAGAAGAGAACTAAAGTAATGTTTAACAGTCTCGGAAGAGAACAGCAATATACAATAGGTAGCGAGACACTGGAAGTGGTAAGGGAATACATCTGCTTAGGGCTGGTAGTGACGGTGGATCCGGATCCTGAGAGGGAAATAATCAGAAGAATAAGAATGGGCTGGGGTGCGTTTGGTAGGCATTCTCAAATCATGAACAGCAGGTTGCCGCTATCCCTCAAGAGGAAAGTGTATAACAGCTGTGTGTTACCAGTATTCACCTACGGGGCAGAAACCTGGAGGCTTACGAAAAGGGTTCTGCTGAAATTGAGGACGACGCAACAAGCTATGGAAAGAAGAATGATAGGTGTAACGTTAAGGGATAGGAAAAGAGCCGATTGGGTGAGGGAACAAACGCGAGTTAATGACATATTAGTTGAAATCAAGAAAAAGAAATGGGCATGGGCAGGACATGTAATGAGGAGGGAAGATAACCGATGGTCATTAAGGGTTACGGACTGGATTCCAAGGTAAGGGAAGCGTAGCAGGGGGCGGCATAAAGTTAGGTGGGCGGATGATATTAAGAAGTTTCCAGGGACGACATGGCCACAATTAGTACATGACCGGGGTTCTTGGAGAAGTATGGGAGAGGCCTTTGCCCTGCAGTGGGCGTAACCTGGCTGATGATGATGATGACTTCTGAATGGCTATATCGCAGACAGTAAGAAGACAGTACTCAAGTCACCAATCGGTAATGCTATGTAACAAGTGTGGCATTATCACGAAACATTCCTTCTTCAGGTTATAACTGCTACAGAGCTTACATTCAGTACAATATTCATTTGGATGTTGGACATGACAGCAGCTATACAGCCATGCTGATATTTTGGACCTAAATGTGTAGAATTAGAACTATCTGATAAACACGTTTAGTTTAGGCTTAAAGTCCCCTGTGGTAAATATCTCAATATTGCAGAATCAGTTATATTATTGAAGATGTGGGCAATACTTGCAATACAAATACAGAGTGATGTTAACTCAATAACAAAACCCCACTTGCTAACTTTCAAGTTAGTGAAGTTAGGTTGATAATTTTAGGATTGGAATTAGTGAGGTTAGCGAACTTTAGTGCACACATTTAAATTGAGAAATTGAAGTGGAACAGGAGCAAAGCCATATTTGAGGAAATAGTATTTGCTTGGCAATCTGTCATGAAATGCATTGACGCTTAAGTTCGCACTGTGAACATAGCAAAAAGTGGACTGCTTACAAGTTTCAATAAGATAATCAATGCTTTTCGCCGCAGATATTTCATAAAAACTAGTGCTAACCACAGGGGCTCTTGCTGAACTAAGGTTGCTTCATTACTTGCATTAATTCAATTCCACAATTAGGACATGTACTCTAAAATCGTTAGTTAACTTTAGTTATGGCATTTTGTCAGCTAATACCACATTGAAATTTGTTTTGCAAGTACTCCGTACTCTTCAAGTAGCATAGGCGATGTGACATAATTGGTATATTCACCAGAGGTGATCTTTAATGGACTTGTTTACATTAAAACAGATAACCCGGCATACTACGGGGTATATGTTGTTGGAAACTATGGCATCGATTCTAAGAACACTAGAGGAGAGATGCTAGTAGAATTCGCGGGAAGCAATAAGCTCCGAATAAGGAATAACTTCTCCAGGAAACGTAGCAGCAGAAAATGGATCTGGAAAAGTCCTAATGGATAAACAAGAAATAAAATAGACTTCCTACTTTCTGCCGATACCATCATAGTGCAGGATGTAGAAGTATTAGGTAGGATGAAGTGCAGCGATCATGGGTTAGTGAGGTCGGTCATTTACCTCAGTATGAAGGGAGAGAGCGAGATTAGTCCAGAAGAAGTAGGCCAACATAGGCGCAGGAAAGATAAAAGCAGAGCAGTTCAGGCTGGTGCTTGCAGACAAATAGCCTTAGAACAGAGGTATGAAGAGGACATAGAGATTATGAACGAAACCGTAACTATAGACTAGCCTCAGAAGCAGCACTTGATGTAGAAGGTAAGGCACCAAGGAAACCAGCAGGTAAGCTCTTCCGAGCAACGACGGACCTCATAAAGAAACGACAAAGAAAGAAAGTGTCCAACTGAAGACGTCATATAGAAGTTGCGGAACTGTCAAAACTGATCAACAAAGAGAAAGTAAGGGATATTTGAAATTATAACATAAGAAGGACTGATGAAGCAGTAAAGGTACTGAAGGAAGCTTGGCATAGGACAAGCTAAAATATATGCACTGAAATATAAGCAGGGTAATATAAGCAATTTAGATTATATCCTAAAATCAGCAGAAGAGTCCATACTGACCTGTACATGCCCAGAGCAGCCACGCTACCTCCATTCGAAGTACTAATCAACAGAGTACAGAGGTCCCTCCTATAACAATGGATTAAGTTAGAAGGGCCTTGCAAGACGTGAACCGGGTGAAAGCGGCGAAAGAAAGTGGAATAACAGTGGATTTATTCAAAGATGGACGAGGTACCATGCTAAGAAATACGGCCCTTTGTACGAAATGTCACACAGCTTCTCCCGAGAACCCGAAGAATGCAAACAGTATACTAATCCGTAAAAAGGGAGACGTTAAATAATGCAAAAACTACAGGCCCATTAGCTTACTTCCAGTATTTTATAAAATATTCACCAAGATAATTTCCAATAAAATAAGGGCCACACTTCAGTCAACCAAGAGAAGAGGCAGACTTGAGGAAGGGATACTCTACAAAGGACCCCACCCACGTCGTCAACCAGGTAGTCGAGAAATCTGCAGAATACAATTAAGCTCTCTATATGGCTTTGATTATGAAAAAGCATTTGATTCAGTAGATATACCAGCAGTCATAGATGTATTACGTAATCAAGGAGTACAGGAGGCATACGTGAATATCTTGGAAGCTATCTACAAATATTCCACAGCTACCTTGATCCTCCACAAGAGTGAAATATACCTTTAAAGAAAGGGGTCATGCAAGGTGACACAGTCTCTCCAATGTTATTCACTGCATGCATGAAAGTAGTATTAAAGCTACTAAACTGGAAAGGCTTAGGAGTGAGGATAAACGGCGAATATCGCAGCAACCTTCGGTTTGCAGATGACATTGTCCTGTTCAACAAGACTGGGGTCAAATTACAACAAATCATTGAGGACCTTCAGAGAGAGAGAGTAAGAGTGGGGTTGAAGTATATTATGCAGAAGATAAAGATAATGCTCAATAGCCTGGCAAGGGAGCAAGAGTTCAAGATCGTGAGTCAGTCTTTAGAGTCTTTGAAGGCGTACGTTTACCTAGGTCAATTACTCACAGGGGATCCTGTTCATGAGAAGGAAATTTACAGAAGAATAAAAACGTGTTGGTGTGCATACGGCAGATATCGCCATATCCCACTGGAGGCCTTACCATTGTTATTGAAAAGAAATGTGTACAATCAATGCATGCTTCCGGTGCGCAAACTTGGAGTTTGACAAAGGAGCTCGCGATCAAGTTAAGGTCCGTGGAAAGAGCGATGAAACGAAGAACGTTAGGCGTAACATTAAGATACAGGAAGAAAACTATGTGGATAAGAGAGCAAACGGGAATAGCCGATGTTAAAAGTGACATTAACAGAACAAAATGGAGCGGGGCAGGTCATCTAATGTGTAGGTTAGACAACCGGTGGGCCATTAGCTTTACAGAATGGGTGCGAAGTGAAGGGAAGCGCAATTGAGGACGGCAGAGGGCTAGGTAGGGAATCTAAGGTGGGTAGAAGACTAGGTGGCGTTATCTCAGCAACCTTCGGTTGCTGAGGTATTCGCCGTTGATCCTCACTTATAAGCCTTCCCAATTTAATAGCTTGAATACTTCTACCAAGCATGCAGTGAATAGTATTGGAGAGATTATGTCACCTTGTCTGACCCTCTTCTTATAGGTACCTTTGTACATTATTTTTGAGAATTAAAGCAGCCGTGGAATCTCTGGAGATATTTTCCAAGATAATTACGCAACCATCCTGTAGTTCTTGAATACTTAATGCCTCTATAATTGCTACGGTCTCTACTGAATGAGTGAGTGAGTGAGTGAGTGAGTGAGTGAGTGAGTGAGTGAGAGAGTGAGTGAGAAAACTGTATTTCGAATCAGAACGGTTCGCGTCCATCGAGTTAGTGGGCTGGGGCACGCGCCCAGGTCACGGCCAAGAGTTCTTGCCTCTCGGCGGCTTCCTTGGCCCGCTGGACTGCCCAGAGTTGGTCTTCCAGGTCCGAGCTGAGCAGCGCGGCCTGCCATCGCGCGCGGAGGCTGTCAATGGAGGCTTCGCTCTCATTGTCCTGTATTAGTCCCTGGCATTCACATAGCATGTGTTCTAGCGTGGCTCTGGTGCCACACACGTTGCATCTATCTGTTGTGCATATGTCTGGGCAAATAGCGTGCATTAGTATCGGACTCTTGTATGATTTGGTTTGTAGTTGTCAGCACTGAACAGCTTGCGATCTACTGAATTGGGGATGGGGTGGTGGATAAGTGCATCTTTGCATCCTGTAATGGTTGGTGATGTAGTTGAACCTGGTCATTCTGTTTTCCCATTCCCATACTTCGGAGGTCCCTGTGGAGGGGTCTATGTTCGTCGCAGCTCGGAAAGTGAATCCTCGAGCTACGTTGTGTGCCGCCGTGTTGGGGTTGTCCTCTCCCGTTGCGTCGGTGGTGTGGGCTGGTAACCATAGGGTGTGGATGCATCTGTCTTCCCTTGTTGTTTTGCCTTTTCTGAGTATGAGATCCGGCCGTTCGCGAACTTGCGTACTACCGTCTGGGAATCGCTGATTAAATAGTATGCGTTGGTTTGTGCTATGGCTAACGCTATAGCCGCTTCCTCCGCCGTTTCGATGCGTGTCGTATTTATAGTCAAGCTTGTGCAGCATTAGTTGTTGTGATTAAGTACTCCTGCAACAAAGCTGTGTTTGTAACGTGCAGCGTTTACAAAGACCACGTCCTTGTTTCTTCCGTAGTTCTTCGCCACGTTCATTGCCCTGCTTTTTCTCCTGCCCTCGTGGTGTACAGGATGCATATATTTGAGTAAGGGGGGTACCGTGACTTTGGCCCTTATTTCCTTGGGTATGTCCCATTTGTCTCCGTGTTGTATGTGGTAGCGGATCCCTAATTTATCCAGGATGTGTCTGCTTGCCGTCGTCTTGGAGAGGCGTACGTATTGCGCTATACGTTGCGCTTATATTGCCTCCTAGCGTGTTGTGCAGTCCCAATTCTAGGAGTTTCGCCGTGCCCGTGCTTAGCATGAGTCCAATCGCTTGTTTATATATCTTTCTAATCAGGCCGTCTACCTTTTCTGCGGCGCACCATCTGTGGTACGCCGCCACATACGTGATCTGACTTATGACCAATGCCTGGATGATTCTCATGACACTTGCTTCTTTCATTCCCTCGTGCCTGTTGGTGATTCTCTTGATCAATCGCATAGTCTGAGAAACTTTGTCTTCGCTTTTGCGAATGGTTTCTCCGTTGGTGCCCTTGGCTTCTATGATCATTCCCAATACGCTTATCTTCTCGACTTTGGGTATGGGTTGTCTATCTTGGGTCATGAGTTGTATGTCTTTGTAGGTTTGTGTGTTGTCGTTCTTGGGAGGTCTCCCCTTTAGCGTTGGTCTGTACAGCAAGAGCTCAGATTTTTCGGCCGAGCACGTTAGACTGGTGCATTCTACGTATTTCTCGACTGTTTCAACTACTTCTTGCAGTCTCTGTTCAATTAATACATCACTGCCATCGTTTATCCAAAGCGGGATGTCGTCTGCATAGAATGTGTGGTTAAGTCCTTCGATTCTTTGTAATTTGCTAGGAAGACCAATCAGAGCCAGGTTAAAGAGCATAGGCGATATAATCGATCCCTGCGGTGTGCCTGCACTGCCAGTAGGCACTTTCTCGGACGTCAGATCTCCTACCGTGATTTTTGCTTCTCTATCCGTTATGAACATTCGTATATAGTTGTACGTCCGCTCGCCCAAGCCAAGGTTGCTGATGTGATGCAGTATGGTTTGGTGTGCCACATTGTCGAATGCCTTCTTGAGATCTAGCCCGAGGATGGCTCGAGGCGACCTCCCTGGCTTTTCTATTAATTGGTGCTTCAGTTGCAGCATGGCGTCTTGTGTACACACGTTTCTTAGGAATTCTATCATCGTGTTTGGGAGTAAGTCATTGTCTTCTATGTAGTTGGTGAGCCACGCGAGGAAGGCGTGCTTCATCAGTTTGCCGCGCAGTAAGTTAAAGACATAGATTCCCAATACCCTCGGCAATCTAAGACATAGTCTTAGATTCCCGACTTGTAGATGTTTGCCAGGCTTTGGTATTAGGATTACTTGTGCCGTCTTCCACTGCTGCATTATCTTTCCTTGTTTCCAAGCCTTTTCGTAATATATTAAAGCTATATAGAGAGGCTGATTGCACTCTGCAGATTTCTCGATTAGCTGATGTATGGCATGGATTGGATCCATTGTAGAGTATACCTTCGTGAAGCCACCTTGTTCTTTTGGCTTACTGAATTACAGTGTTGCCCTTATTCTATTGGAAATTAGCCTTGTGAATATTTCATACTATACTGGAAGTAAGCTAATGGGCCTATAATTTTTCAATTCTTTAAGGTCTTTTTTTTTTTTGCGGATAAGTATATAGTTAGCATCCTTCGAGTTCTCTGGACCCCTTGAAGTCGTGAGACATTTCAAATAAAAATCCGCCAGCCTTTCAAGCATGATGCCGCCTCCATCTTCGATTAAATCGACTGTTATTTCATCTTCTGCCGTTTTTCCCCGATTCATGTCTTGCAAGGCCCTTCTAACTTCATCGCAAGTTATAGAAGGATCCTCTGCAACCAGTTCATTACTGCTACGAATGGAGGTATCGTGCCTCCTCTGGGTACTGTACAGGTCAATATAGGGTTCTTCCGGTTCTTTTACTGCAGTTTCGAAATTGGTGATGATAATAGCCTGCTTATCTTTCAGTGCATACGTCTTAGCTATTCCTATGCCAATTTTTCTTTTCACTGATTTTATGATGCGTCCATTTTTTGCTGGTTCCTCAGTCTTTCTTACATTTTAATTTCGAATATCCCTTATTGTCTTCTTGTTGATCAGTTTTGACAGTTCCGCGAATTGAACGTCGCCCCCACGCCCGTCGGCCCTAAAGCGGTGAAGGCACTTTTGTGCTTCTTAAGGACGACGGGCTTGTGCGAGCATCTGTGACTATTAATGCAACTTCTGTAAGACCACACGCGTCAGCGAACTCACCGAAATTTCCTTCTTTCCTTCCCTTCTCTCTCTCCCTGTGATCTTTGTTTTCTTCTTTCCCATTGCCCTGGTGTAGGGTAGCCAACCGGACGTTATTCTGGTTAACCTCCCTGCCTTCTGCTTTTCTCTTTGCTCCTTCCCTGCTTCCGCGAATTCTATCTGATGTCTTGAGTTGTATACTTTCATTCTTTGTCTTTTCCTTATTATGTCCTTCCTTACTTGGGAGTGCTTACCTACTGGTTGTCTTGGTGCCTTACCTCCCACTTCAATTGCGGCTTCTGAAGCCAGCCTAGTTACGGTTTCATTCATTACCTCTATGCCATCCTCTCTCTGTTCTAAGGCCTGCATATTTGTTTGAAATTACCAGCCTGAGTCTGCTTTTATCCTTACCCTTACTATTTTCTTCGTACCATGTTCTTAACGCGCTACTTCATTGCATAAGTTCCAGTTCATCTAGTTCGCAATTTTTCGTGGTGATAGCATTTGTCATGTAAGATAATTGTTTCATCGCTAGCTGTAACTACTTTAACGATTAGATTTTATTTTAAAAAATATGAAGCAAAGGTTTATAGCGTTTTGGTCGCACTTCATTGTTAGAATAACAAGAAGCATTTGCGTGCTCCGGTTAAGTGAGCATCGTTTTATATGTGATTACTTTGGCAGAGTGAAAGGCGATGGAAAGATTACGACGCTACACGTCACATCTTCGATGCGCTCACCTCGCTGGTTTGACTTGTGCAGTCGCCCCCTGTGCTGCCTCCCCCGCTTCACCTGGTCGTGACGCTCGAAAGGCCAGTATCGTCTTTGCCCGAAAGATAGGTGCAGGACACGAACATGTCGAACTCGTGCCATTCGTCCCCGGTGCCAATGAAAAAGAAGACAACGCACACCTATGTGAGAAACATGGTGAAGGAGGTGAGGGCACCAAACGTTGACCGTCTATTCTGTACACCATTCAGATAGCGAGCTTGGCACAGGACCAGAAACGCACAGATCCGGCATGATCGTCTCTGAAAATGATCGCCCGAGAAGTGATTGCCCCAGATGTTGCTTACCGAAATTACCCCGTGTATATCCCTGCGCTGTGCTACCTTTCTTTTTCTATTATCACATTTGGTGTTACACGTAAGATATGATCTTTATGGTAAGACCAAGTCGACAGAATAGAAGAGTAAGGTTGACTATTAATAAGCAGCAGACTAAGGTAATGTTCAATTGCCGAGCAAGAGAATGAAAATGTGCGCTTGTTAGTCAACCTCAAGAATCGGCGAAAGAATACGCACATCGAAGTCGATTAGTCAAGGGTGACCGCGATCATGAAAATGAAATTGAAAGAAAGAACAAAATCGGCTGGAACGCGTACGGCGCGAATTACGAAATCATGACCGGCAGATTACCGGTACCTTTGAAGTATGTGCAATCACTGTTTTGTGCGGGTGCGAAGATACTTAACAGAAACTTTGGGATCGACAAGGAACCTTGAGAAGAAAACCATTGCATCCCTCGTTCAGGGACAAGAAGAGAGCGAAGTGGATTGTTAGGGCTAACCGTTATTCTAGTTGACATTTAGAGGAAAAGATGGAGCTGGGTGGGTCATTAATGCGTAGGGCAGAAAAACGGTGGTTCATAAGTGCTATCGAGGACGACAGTCAGTTAGGTGGTGTGATAAGGTTAGGAAGTTGGCATGCGTAATACAGAATGTAAGATGTCTGTAACAGGCAGCCAAGGCCAAGTCAAATCTACCGCCTTTTGCCTTGGCTTCTCCTTCCGTTTGAAAGAAATAAACATCAAATCAAATCAAATCAGCTGTGCAAGGCGAGGGTTATTGGAAATTGCAGGGAGATGACATAAATAGGCTATTGGTGATGATGATGACGGCTTTATTTTCCCCTTGAGGTTAGCTTTCTTTTTCATTGCTTAACTTTTTACTGTCACGCTGGCTGATAGACGCAATGAAGTGCAATAGATAAGCAGACCAACCAACGTGGTAAGTTTGGGTAGTAACCAACAAAATTAGACGACGTATACTCGAGAAGAAAGGAAATATCATTTGTTGTCATTTAATGACTGCGATGGGGCATTATATTTTATTTGTGCGTTGTTTTTTTGTCGTGCATGAGCGCGGCATTAGTTGCCCTATCTCGTAAAGAGTTATGGTATCTCGGAATGGATGAGAAGTAGGATTATGTTTGTCCTATTTTTGATTTATTTTGTTAGGAGATCGCGCTATGCTTGCGGGCTTCGCTTCTATTCGTCATTTTATGCACTATCAGTATATATGTACTATATTACCCACGAGCCTAAATCTTAAATATCTTTTTGAGCAGTTTTATATATGCGACAAGGCAAGTACAAGTACATAAAATAGATGGAGTCGAGAATTGAGCAAGATAGCGTAGTAACGTAACATAGATAACGTAATATACCGACAGGATAATTTAGTCAAGTGCACTAAAGAATCTATTATATTGTGCTAATTTATTAGGATATGTGCCTGCATTAGGGATACTTATGTGCAGATATTATATGTGTATATTTTATTAGGAATATACGCATTTTTCATTACGTAGAACAGAGGTTCGCACTGCCACTGCTTTACTGTTAATCATAACGAGGTTATATAATACCCAGTTTGCTGGTAATACCATGCGACGCACATGTAACGTTAGCACATCTTATGACTATGACCAAACTTGACTATGCCACCTTCTTGGTGGTGATTACATAACTACAGGATTGGGAAGAAAACAGTAGTGACGAGGACAGTGAGATACAGGAACGACAACAACGACGCCAACGCGACAGTAACACGTAAACGATGACACCGACATGCTAAATATGACAGTATAATGACGACTATACGATCGTGACTATGATGGTGCTGGCATGACCACTTAAGTGGTGTTGCAGGGAAAACATTGTGCACGTACCATCGACGATAACTGCGAAATAACCGAACGATCGAAGGGGCAAACTAGTTTACGAAAGAAGGACTGATCCAACCATTGAATGAACGAACAATTGAAGTCGAGAACTAACGAACCACTGAACGAGCGAACGAACGAACCAAAGAAATAATTTAGCATGAATGAACGGAACGAACGAACGAAGGTTTTTTTGCCGAGTTGAACCACCGACCGTTGCCCATCGACCAACCAGAAAAACGGGCGAAAGAGAAAAAATAAGCTATTTGCTCAGAAACTTGCAACCATAAACATTGTAGAGCGTGCGCTGCTCCTTAAGCATCGTCATCAATGGCGACGCACCTGCAGTACATGTTTACAGTTGTAACATTTTCCTGATGCAACACTTAGGCAGTCATACCACCAATCACACATTCATCATCACGTCGTAACGTCAACATCGTTCTCTCATGATCTCGTTGTCCTTAGAATGTCGCTGTCTTCGATTATTATTAGTATAACTATAGGTTAACATGCAATAAAATAAACTCCTAACGTTTGACGGGACAATAAAAGTGAAAGCGGAGTACGCGACAGCTCGGAACAGAAGGGAAGAAAAAAAGCAAAGTAGATGTTGCGGACAAAAAAAAAAAAAACTTTCAAAGATCATCCGCAAAAAAAAAAAAAAAAAGAACACGCTACTGGTAGAAAGTGATGCACACGTCTCACTAATAATGTAACATGAGCAAGGGTAACACGATTGTTCCTCATTTTAACAAGGTGCGTTAGATAACGCTGGAGAAATGCTTCCCCATAACGATAATAATAAATTAATTGTGGGGTTGTACGTGTCAAACCACTTTCTGATTATGAGGCACGCCGTAGTGGAGGACTCCGGGAACTTCGACCACCTGGGGCTCTTTATCGCGCACCTAAATCTAGGTGCACGGGCCACAATGATAAGATCTCTGTTCAAAGCTACTCACGGAAGTAAACACGTGTGCGTCAAAGCAGAGGGCGCCTGGCCCTGAATGACCGCCAACGCAAAGCTGCCGAAACGCGCTTTCTCGCGAGATTACGCGACACTTTCCATCAGCGCCATCTGACGAGCGTCCTTCAACCTACTGCGTTCCCTAGCTTACAGTTCACTATATATATAGATGCTAATTGAGCTTTTGCTAAAACAATATTCGATTGCAATTTTTTACGTATTTAAATGAGCGATCAAAACTGCAACAATTGGCACATGGGAGCTGCGGCCGACTCTATTCTAATGCCCAATGCCCTAGCGCGGTCTGAGAGGTGCTAGAGGGCATTTTGATGGAAATACAATGATCGCCGGCCTGCGAGAATGCGTAATCTGATTTCATGGTTTCCCTTGCGTCTACTAGAGGACATTGTGATGCAGTTCAACCACAGGTATCGTGTTCTAGTTACTTTTGTTCGCGCCTGTACCCCCATGGCCAGAAATACATGTCGACAAGTTGTTTCATGTTTTGGGGAGGAAATTATGTTCGGGATTTACATGTTTAATTAAACGGCACGACATTGCTAGTTTATAATATGTTTTAGGAAGCAACTCTGGCCATGGGGAAAGAGGTGAAAAATTTAGAGAAAAAATACGCACTGCAATGCGTGTGAGCGAGATGCGCAATATTTCTAACATTTCCTGTGCAGGGTTTGAAATACATACATGTATGTTTATACCTATATGTATAAACATATGCATATGTTTATACGACGAGTCGCTCAAGGCGAACTAACATTGACTAACAAATTAACCAACAAAATGATATGACATTGACTACAACATATGAAGCGGTTAGGACAATTATACAACATATTTTACGGCACGAAAGCGAGGCAAGTAGACAAAAGTAATTTCACTGCTGGGATGTTGGAGTGATAAATGTAGCCACTGACGCGGTGCGCACGAAACAGCAAGCCAAGGCGATCGTGTGCTTATAAGTGGAAGTTAATTGCATAGCGTCGCCACATACTTGATGTAAACGACGCAGATGCTTTCACGCTATTTTCCTATTTCACTTGTCAGGAAGCGCACGTCTGCCATTTCCTTCCTTCCCTGTTCTTTTGCTCTGCTTTACTGGATAGGGTCCATTTCACGTAGTTCGCAATTTTTGGTAGTGATAACATTATTTAGTTGTGATTGTGGACGGCACTAGCTAATTTTGTTTCTGTCTATTCCTTAATATAAGAAAATATTGAAATAAAGTTTCATACCACCTTGTTCACACATAATTGCCCAGGCTATTATGTGTGGCTAGGCATTGCCGTACTCGAGTTCATTGTGCGCGAAATCATTTCATAGGCGATTACTTTGTCAGTGCGAAAAGGCAATGGAAAAGTTACGACGCAACACTTCACGTCTTCGATGCGCTCGCCTTGCTTGGTTGACTCGTGCAGTCGTCCCCCGTGCTGCTTCCCTCGCTTGACCTGGCGATGACGCACGAAAGGCCAGCATCGTCTCGGCCCGACAGATGGGTGCACGGCGCGAACATGTCGATCTCGCACCGTTCGTGTCCGGCACCATTGAAAGAGAAGACAATGGGCATGCATGTGAGACGCATGGTGAATTGGGTGAGTACAAGAAACAAAAAGGCTTTTAGCCGTACACTCGCACAGGTCCCGTGTAATCTCCTCCGAAAGTGATCGCCCGAGAAGCGATTGCCCAAGATGTTACTTCCGAACCACTGGCTGTTCGTGCCTCGATGATATTTGTTCACCTACGTAGTCCCATATACACCAACGCCAGCTGAAACGCAAAGGTAGGGGCCATGGTGTTTTTTGGCAAGACATTAACGAGCTGATTTGCCGTAAATGATGGACAGTAAAAGAAAAAGAGGCAAACGGAAGCGAAGCACGTGAACATAGCGCCAACTTCCAACATATGCATCGTTGTGTAAAACGCTAGGATAAATAATGTGTCTCATCAGATGGGAGAGGCAAAGCGAAAGAACCGCAATTGCTGCTTGTGCAGAAGGGCCTAGGCCATCCACTCCGCGATGCAGTAATTCTTCAAGTGACAGCAGAAGCGGTGTCATGCGCTACTAACGCATCACAAACGCATTCGCTGTGTGTTCTTTTAGCTCATCTCTCTCGTCTGCATTCATGCGCATGTAAATGCAAGATTTTAGTTTCCTTTATCTTTCGGCGATTCAGGTAAGCCTGAAAATTGTACGCCAACACTATATTCTAACATTTGGCTCAGGTTAATTGCACCTTTGCTTAACGCAGCATGCAGTTTCGCCTACGTCATGTCTGATGACTGATTGTCGACTGCATCTAAGCGCATGCCCCGTAAAGACTCCGGTCCTTGAGATCAGTTCACCTAGAAAGATCAATTCTTTTTTTTAAATTATGGGGTTTTACGTGCCAAAACCACTTTGTGATTACGAGGCACGTTGTAGTGGAGGACTCCGGAAATTTCGACCACCTGGGGTTCTTTAACGTGCACCTAAATCTAAGTACACGGGTGTTTTCGCATTTGGCCCCCATCGAAATGCGGCCACCGTGGCCGGGATTCGATCCCGTGACCTCGTGCTCAGCAGCCTAACACCATAGCTACTGAGCAAACACGGCGGGTAAAAGATCAATTCTTCGTTATAAGCCTACCCGAATGATGATTCCGAAATTACGGCACGTACATTCAATAGCGCATGCATATTCTATCCTGGCATATCACCGTTCTGCAGGATTGACCAAGAATTGGCACACACCCAGTGGAACATGCCGAATGCCCTGTACCACATTTTGCTATTATAAGATGTGTTATTCGAAAAGTATGATCTCTATGGTAAGACCCAGTTGACAACATGTAAGAGTAAGGTTGAATTTTAACTTAAAGAAGGCTAGAGAGAGAGAGAGAGAGAGGGCTCTTTATTGGAAAAACAGAGAATTTTGCCGGCGCGTATATAACTGCTGGCATGCTACTCTGTATAGGGATGGGGAATGGGATTAAAAGATTCCAGAAAAGAGTTGGAGAAAAAAAGGATAAAAGTAAATATGAAATGTCCGAGTGGACCTGATTCTAATATTTACAGGTGACATGGCGGGTAAACTTAAGCTTTTGTATAGGAAGGATGCAATTTTTAAAGCTTTCCTATTTGACCAATTTCTGTCAGGTAATTGAACAATAAATCCAAAACCCGTCGCTGTTTTGAAGGGCCGGGCATTGGACCTAGGATGCTCGGTAACGTTAACGGTTCGTGGCAAATCATGTCCATTTGGTGCTCAAAAAATTGTCTCTCGTCGCGGTACGCGGGGCATTCTAGTAATATGTGCTCAATTGTCTCTAAGTTGCGACAGTTATCACAGTATGGGTTAGTGGTAAGTCCTATGCGGTACAGATAATTGTTCGTGTATGCCACGTTCAGTCGAAGACGATGGTACAATGTCTCTAAGTGTCGAGGAAGTGGTCGTGGAATTTTCGGTCTCATTTCTGGGTCAATGTAACGTAGGAAGTTATCTTGGTGAAGCGGCAGATTCAAGATGCGGTCTTTTTCTTGATAGGCATATTTTTTTGCCATGTTTGAAGCATCGGCTTTTGTAAAATATGTTCTTTTGAACTTGCGGTATTGGAGTCCATTTCTGGCGGCTTCGTCCGCTCTTTCATTTCCCGAAATGCCGGCATGGCCAGGTATCCACTGGAACTTTATGCAATGCCCAGCAATCTTAGCCCTGTGGTGAAGATAAGCAATGTCAAATGCTGCTGGTTGATTATTGCAACGCTTGTGCGTGTTCCAGATACTTTGTAGGGCTGCTTTTGAGTCTGTGAAAATCACCCATGTCTTTGGCGGCTGCTGTCGAAGTACATACACAAGGGCCTCCTTAATGCCATATAGCTCCGCTGAAGTAGATGATGTCGCTCGCTCAAGACGAAACGAGAATCGTTGCCCTGTAGAGGTTACAAAAAGTCCGCATGATGAACGATGTGGAGTTGTAGAGCCATCTGTGAAAATGTGCGTTGTGGCTGCGTATTCTTTGTGCATATATTCTAAAGCTATCTGATAAGTCGCTGCCTGAGGCATTTTCTTTTTCGCACTGATTCCAGGTATATATGGCACGATTTCCAGTGGGGACAGTGTCCATGGTGAAATGTTTCGCGGCATAATTTGTGACGCCTGAGCAGGAATCGAAATAGATATGCTTCCGACGGCCTGCCCAAAGCTAGATGTAGCACGGGTTCTGGAAATATCCTTTAAAAAGTGAGTCTTCGTATGAATGACGTGGCGGAGGTGTATCCGAAGTGTCTCCTGCGAACATAGCACTTCCAGAGGCAGGCATCCAGCTTCTGCTACAGTCCCTGACCGGGACGACCCCTTCGGAAGGCCAAGACATACGCGAAGGCAGTTGTTTCGTGCTGCTTCGAGTTTTCTCTTGCTTGTGGGAGATATTTTGTGCAGGATCGGGAGGTAATATCGTAGTGTTCCGTCGATGTAGGCCTTATGGAGGAGCACCATTGATCTACAGTTGCTGCCCCACTGTGATCCGGCTAAAAATCGGAATACGTGCGACGCCGAGGAAATCTTCTCACTCAGTTTTTTCACTTGGGGCGACCATGTGAGGTTCCTATCGATCGTCACTCCAAGAAACCTTTGCGTCTTGACGTATGGAAGGGCACGACCACCCAACACTAGTGGGTATTTTCCCATACACCTCCGCGTGAAAGCCATGGCAACGCTTTTGTCGGGGGACAATTTCAGACCCCTTGGATTTAGGTAGGCCGATATATTTGCTAGCGCTCTCTGGAGGCGTTGTTGGGTGGTACTGCGGGAACGCGCCGCACTCCAAATGCAGATGTCGTCCGCATACAGTGTGATTTTCACGCCAGGGGGCAGGTTTCTTTTCAGATGGATGAGGACTAAATTAAATAATACCGGGCTTAACACAGCTCCTTGTGGCACTCCCTTCTCGACGGCATAAAGCGCCGTGGGGCCATCCGGGCTACACATGAAAAGTTGGCGTCCTTGAAGATAGTCTTCAATCCATGCGTAGAGCCGTCCTCCAAGACCAAGGGTTTCCAAAGCGTCAAGTATTGCTTTATGATAGACCGAATCATATGCTGCCTTAATGTCTAAAAATAATGCAGTAGGTATGTTTCCAGAGACCAATTCCTCTTCAATTGATGAGACCAAGGCAATGACATTATCAATTGCGGATCTATTTTGCCGGAAGCCATTCATTTCCTCCGGGTAAACATTTGCAGTTTCCAAGAACCAATTTAGTCGTTTGTAGATCATTTTTTCGAATAGCTTCCCTACGCAGCTAAGCAGAGATATGGGTCTGAAGGAGGCGTAATTTGTTGGCTGCTTCGCTGGTTTCAATATAGGAATGACTTTCGCAAGCTTCCATTCCGTAGGAACCTCCCCAGTTATCCATGAGGCGTTGTAGTACTCCAGAAGGCGTAGGCGAGATGTGTGGCATAGATTTGCGAGCGCTTCATAACTCACGCCGTCATGGCCAGGTGATGATCGCTTGTTTACGTCGCCGATTGCTGCCGTGAGCTCTTCGATGGTGAATGGTAATTCTAAGTCAGGAAGGGTAGCTCGAGGTGGACTAGGCTGACGACTTGCAATTTGCCGCAAAGGTTGTGCCCCGTTGGAAAGGAGCCTGCAGTACTGCTCTGACACCTCTTTCAGGGATGCGCGCTCATGTAATGAGAGGGCGATAAAAGGATACAGCTGTTGCGGCTCTTTGCTAATGCCTCTGACGACTCGCCAGATTTTGCTCAGCGGTTGTCGTATGTCCAGTGTCCCACAAAAGTCCCTCCACCTTTTTCGGTCCAGTTTGGTGAGGTAACGTCGTATATGTCTTTGTGCCCGTCGACAAGTTCTGAGGTCTTCGATATCCTTCGTACGTAGAGCCTTCCTTTCGGCACGCCTTCGAATGGCACATAACCTTTCAAATTCCTCGTCGTTTGTTGGTACATTACAATGCTTAGTGGCAGAGCGGGTACTTTGTTTGAGGCAATGAGCTATTGTCGGTATTATTTCTGTATTCGTAGTTGAGGCTGTGATTCCTTTGTCTACGGCTGCTGTGTAAGCTTCCCAGTCTACCGACTTCAGTTTCACTTTTCTGGGCGACGTCCGAAAATGGAGGGCAGAGATTAGGATCGGGTAGTGATCACTACCTCGAGTCTCGAAATCTGTACACCATCCGAACATAGGGGCCACTTGACTTGATACGAATGTGACGTCAATGCAGCTAACAGTCGTCGGATTTTTCAGGTATGTTATGCTGCCATCGTTCAAGGGCTCTATATTGTATTTTGCAAAAAGCTTCGCCAGCTTGGCACCCCGAGCACATGTATGTGAACTGCCCCAGATCTCGTTATGTGCGTTGAAATCGCCACAAATAATATGTGGAGACTGAGTGTTTGTCAACAAGTTTTCCAATCTTGTCACGTCGAAAGGTGATCCTAGTTCCAAGTAGACGCCGATCAGGGTAAACACTTTAGATGCAATCACTGTGGTTGCGCAAATATATTCGTTCTTGTCATGTGGTGCTACGTCAATCGCAGAGGCAGGTATGTCGTTGCGAAATCCAACGAGCAGTCGGCTAATTCCATTTTGTCGCCTTGAATGATGAAAATAATACCCCTTTATCCTAAAGTGCTCGTCGACGCGAGACTCGGAAATGACTAAAAAAGGGAATCGGTACACTCGAGTAAGATGCTTAAAGTCTGCTAACTTCGAGCGCAAGCCGCGAGCGTTCCACTGGAATATAGTACATGTGCGGAAGTGTTTGTTGGTGGACACCGCTTGTGAGACGATTGTTGGCGAAGCCATCGTTGCTACTGCGAAGAATCACGGCTTTGCGCCGTGAAAGAAGACGACACTAGCGGTTCCAAAGCCAGGACGGCCTCTATTTCAGGGATGCTCTTAAACGATGGGCTGGCACGCAGAATAGCCTTGATTGCGGCGAACATCATGGGAATCAGCATACTTGGTATCTCATTTGCAGTGCTACCATCTAACAACTTTTCTTGTTTCTTCCTGTTCTTCTGCTGCGACCTTGAGGACACTTGTTGCTGTCGTGGGCTTGAGGTTATATCACTTGAGGGCTTTGGTGGATTCGTTGCAGTTGAAGGCCTTTGCTGGTTTTCTTTCACGACTGAGGCGTAGGACTTTTTCAAAGCCGTGTCGCTGCGCTGCACCGTGTCGTGTTGCTTTTGGTTTGTAGATGTATACATCACATCCGGATTCGGTGGTGGTTCTCGTCGTTTCCGCACTTTTCCTTGGATTTGCTCCATCGTCCGTGCAAGAGTGGCTGATTTCTTCTTAGGACACCCTCCGTATGACGCAGCATGCTCAGCTCCACAGTTTGCACACCGAGGCTGGGAACGTGACGTACACTCCTTATGCGTATGTGGACCAGCGCATATCTTGCAGCGGATGGGGCCTTTACAATATTTCGCTATATGTCCATGTCTTTGACATCTGAAACATTGAGTAGCAGACCCCATGTATTCAGTCACAGGATAACTGCAGAATCCAAGCGGCACTCGGTTTGGTAAAGGGGCGTCCTTAGAGAATTCCAGGATGACCGAGCGTCTTCGGGTTTCCGTTACTACGCCATCTTCGTTAGGGACGTAGAAAACTTGCCTTTTAGCAGATATGACTCCTTGTTCGCTCAAATACTCCTTGAGGTCGTCATCTGAGTACTCAACAGGAACGTCCTGTATCCTCCCGTACGTGGCAGAGTAGGAGTATGGAGCTCGAGCTTCTACAGGAATACCCGATAGATCTGTCACTGTGAGGAGACGATTGGCTGCAGGAAGTGTAGACACTGTCACCATGAGGCTGCCATCCTTGTTGAGACGGTGGCTGAGTATCTTTTCTTGGGCTGTTGTCACGACCGCAGAAGCCAGAAGATTTGGGTTTACTTTCCATAAGCTGCTGTCAGGCTGAGTTGGCTTGAATATAACAGGAACACCTGCGGCTCTTTTCTTTTTGTAAGAGACAACAGTGAAGGCTGTCTGGTCCATCTCTTCGTTGTCTCCTGCAGATTGCCTTGCGTCGATGTCATCTTCACGTAGCCTTTTCCTTGCTTGCTCATCTTCTCTGTGGTCTACAGGAGCAACGTGCTGACCTGATTGCTGATTGCTTGCGACGGATGCCATCAGAGCATCACGAAGGGCGGCCGACGGCGGAGGCTCGCCGCGCTGCTTCGGTCCGGTGCGCTTCGGGAGCCGCTTGCTGTGCTTCTCTCGCAGAACGGTGACCCCCAGGCCGGCGTTCGGTGAAAGAGAGGCACAAAGAGTAAAAAGGCGCCCTACTCTTGCTAAAAAAGACTTAAAATTACAGACGGACGTTCGGAAGCGAGCCTATCGCTCGTCGTCTTCTAAGCATTGTTCAAAGAAGGCTAAAGTAACGTTAAGTTGCCTGGACACTGTCCATTCGCGATTGGTAGTCAGCCTCAAGAATCGGTGTGAAAAAACGTATATCAAAGCCAATCAGTCAAAGGCAGCCGTGATTAGGTGAAGACCATTTGCAATAAAATAAAATCTGCTGGAATGCATACAGCACGCATTATGAAATTATTACTGGTAGCTTACTGGTATCTTTGAAAGGTGTACAATCATTGTTTTATGCAGGTGCTAACATAGCTAGCAGAAACCTTGGGATCAACAAAGAAACTTGAGATGAAAAATGTACGACCTCTCTTTCAGGGACAGGAAGACAGCGGAGTGAATTTGAGGGCCGGCCGTTATTCGAGGTGACATTAAGAGGATAAAATGGAGCTGGGCGGCCGTGTAAGGTGTAGGGCAGATAAGCGGTGGTTTATTAGAGTTACACAATTTGTGCCGCGGGAAGGGAAGTGCTATCGAGCACGGCAGGCATTTAGCTGGTGTGATAAAGACAGGAATTTGGAAGGCATAAGATAGAATCAGCTCACGCAAGACAAGGGTTATGGGAAGTTGCCTGTAGGTTACGTGCTGGGAAATTGCTGGTGATGGTAGTGATTGTTTAATTTTTTTGCTTGATGTTAGTCACTTTTCATTACTCAACTTTTTACGGTCACGTTCGCTGATAGACGCAATGAAGTGCAATAGGTAAGCAGACGTACCAACGCTGTGACGTTGGACATTAAAGAACAAAATTTACCGACAAATGCTCAAGAAGATGGGAGATATTTATTTTTCTTTGAAGTCGCGGATCAGGCGTTACATTCCACATTTGTCGGTTCGTTTTTTGTCATGCGCGAGCTCGGCATTAGTTGTGCTATCGCGTAAAGAGTTATTGCTTATCGGAATGGAAGATATATAGAATCAGAATCAGAATCAGGTTTTATTTTCCTCAAGAAAAAATGGACCCCAGACGAAAAGCTGCTCATTGAGCAGCTTGACGAGGCCTGGGGTCCTACAGGCAGCGGAAACAGCGGAAAAACAGCAGTGTATCTCGTACACCCGTACAAAAAAAAAAAAAAAAAGCAACACGCATTATGTTTGTTCTATTTTGGTTTATGTTGTCAGAAGATCGCGCTGTGCTTGCGTGCTTCGCTTTTATTAGTTCAACTATGCCCTGTTAGTATATATGTACTACGTTACCAACGAGCTCATAAATATCTTTATGGCAGTTTTATAATTGCCAAGAGGTAATTACAAGCATATTAAAACAGATGGAGTCGAGAATTGAGCAAGACAACGTGGTATCCGGAATAGCAAGGTGAGGAGCAGAGGCTAAATGCCTGCGCAGCCCGAAAGCTGATTAGTTCTTTTAAAACGGTGCTGCCTATATATAATAAAATAAGGAGAGTTTCATACACCTTCCTACGGTGTAAGAAGAACAGGTGGTCCGACGGCAGCGCGTCTCACTAACGTTGGGGAGCCGCCTGGTGGCGCACGCGACTAGGAGGCTGGGAAGTGGGAAACCGGCAATCGACCATTGATTACCGTCTGATGACAGAAGGAATTAATGATAAGTTGAGAGAAATGGTCATTGATGAGGAACGTTATAGCAGAATAGGGAGTGACCATAAACGCATCATTTTGAATATGGGATATGTAGTTAGGAAAGAGAGCAAGGAGCGCAAAATGGCCAGTCCAAATCTGAAGGCTGAACAAATAGCAAATATAGTCACTTGAGTCGAGGAAGAACTTGGCAAGTGGCCAAATAAAGAGTGGGAATATATTGAGCTTCTAAATGTAATAACGACAGAAATACGAAAAGAGAAACAACATGTTCGTTGGAAAGGAAGAAAAGAAACCGAAAAGCTGGTGGAGCAGGGAGATTCGAGAAGCGATCGCCCAACGACATAAGGCATCCCTAGAGCACAGGCAGGCAAAGAAGGCGCAATTGCCGCAGGATGAAGTAGCCAGTAAATGTGTAATGTGTAAATGTGTAAATGTGTAAATGTGCAAGCAAAATTAAAAAGTAAAAGTGAACCTTGGTTGTCAGAATACGTGAGAAAATTAAGGCCGCACCTAGAGTATTTCGGAATCACATAAAATTATTAGGCAGGAAGTCAACAACAATACAACATATCCAAGACGAAGATGAAAACAGACTGGAAGGAGAAGCGGCAATAAATTACATAAAAAAATATAACAGCCCAATCTCTCCAAGGCAATTCGGAGGTCGTATTTGAAGAAAAAAAAATGAGCATGTGAGAGACCCAGGTGGAAAAGGAGCTGGTGCTGACAAATTTCAACTGGAAGAAAGCCAAAGAGAAAATTCCTAAGCGCGCAGACACAGGCCTAGACGAGGTTCCCGTTAGGCTGATTAATGAACTATGACCAAAAAGTAAGGAATCTGTGGTGAAAGCTGTGGAAAAAACTTTAATAGAGATACGAATACCAGACAGTTGGCGACACAGTAGAATGAATTTAGTTTATAAAGGTAAGGGGGATAAAGATAGAATTCACTCGTATAGACCGTTGTTACACAATTGGTGCCAATTTAGGGGAAGTGCAGTCTAGGACGGCAGAAAATGAAGCGGTGTTTCAGTATAGGGAAGTTATCAGGCATAAAATGCAATCAGGTGGTGCATGGCACGGGTTACTGGAAATTGCTGGGGAGGACAAAACAGGCTGATAGTGATTATGATAACAGTTGCATTTTTCCTTCGGGGTTCGCTTCAATTTCATTGCTTAGCTTAGTTTGCGGTCACTTTCTTTGATAGACGCAATGAGGAGCAACGCATAACCAGATGATCCAAAGCGGTCATTTTGGGCAATAAGAAACAAAATTAAACGACAATTACTCGAGAAGAAATGATATATGATTTATCTTCCCTCAAGTACCCCACTGGGGCAATACATCTTTGATATACCGGTTGTTTGTAGAGCGTGAGCGTGGTATTCGTTGCGCTATCGCAAAAATAGGGGTACCTTGTAAAGGATGTTATATAGCATTTATACTTCTTCTATTTTAATTTATTTTGTTAGGAGATTGCGCTATGCTTGCGGGCTTGGATTAGTTTATTAATGAACTATGAGTATAATTGTGTTATATTACCAACGAGGCCAAGTCGTATATATTTTCATCAGGATGTTTTATATTCGCTAGAAGGCAAGTGCAATAACATTGTGGGGATAAGGAGTAAAGAAATGGGTAGGATTACGTGGTTTCCTGTTTAGCAGGGTGAAGAGCAGAGACTAAATGCTTGCGTAGCCTATCGACTTCTTATTCTGTATTAGCCTATCGACTCATACAGAACCAACACCGCTTATGAAACGTAATGAAGTACAAAATGTCAATAAATGGTCCAGAGTAGAATTTTGTTTCCCATGTCGTCACGCTGCCATACATCCTGCAACGTCCAAGTTGGCTCAACTTCTTCCATCGAAATATCTGATGCATGGCACACGAAAACTAAATTGTGCCGATCCTCAGCAGATGTTGCAATTGAAGGGAGTGAAGCTTAAGTGGAGGATACAATCAAAAGCTATCCAATTAAAGAGGATGCGTACAAATGTGTTTACTTTCATGCTGTTTAGTGTGTCAACCTATACACTGTTTACATTTATTCAGCACAAAGATCAATACTTTATTCTCATGTATGCTTGAAGTTGGTGAAATGTTTTTTTCATTACGCCTAACTATATTATTAGGCGGAATTATAATTATTTAAGTATATAAAACTCCTGATACAGCCTTCTGTTCCTCAATACGTCCTACATAAAAGTGTTTTACCGAGGGTGAAAAAATCCTGTGAATACATGAAAAATTGCCACGCGACTGGCCACTCGAGGGCCACTCGAAGAATTACCTGTATTCTGTCCAGCTGCGTGGCATTTGCATATCTTAAATTTCTGGCTAAATTTAGCTTAGACACCTTGTATGTGTATATATATATATATATATATATATATATATATATATATATATATATATATATATATATATATATATAATGTGTGTGTGTGTGCGCGCACACAAACACACACACACGCACGCACGCACACACAACACACACACACACACACACACACACACACACACACACACACACACACACACACACACACACACAGTAAGCTTTATATTAAATTACACACATATTTCAACATTTGAGCAAGCAGAATCGTGTGCTTTTTAAGCGGCTCCTATTACGCTGTGCGCATAGTTTACGTTATGGTCACGATATTTGCCACTGTGTGTAGATATCCGCTTGCCTTATTATGTCGCACCCAAGTGGTAAGCTCTGCATGGTTTTATCATATGTTTCATCTCCTTTGCCAGGCAAAACACTGTGTGCATGTCCGTGCGAGTCCGTTCAGGGCATGCGTGAGTGCGTGTGCGAGTGGGACACTGAGAAGGCAATCTACGATGACTATTCAAGGATGAAGCAGGAAAAAAATGAAGAGGACGTGACGGTGTCAGCTAGAACACGGACACTTCGACGAAACGACTACATCGCCGCAACTTTGATTAATGCGACCAAGGTTAACTGTGACAGTGACTAAACGGCAATGACACAACTATAGGGGTGAGAAGAAGTCAGCACAGTAACGAAAACAGTGAGATACTAAAACGACAACACCGACGTCAACGTGAGAGTGGCAAGCAAAACGATGACGCCGACATGCTGAGTACGACAAACACAAGATTACAAAAATGCAGTAATATGACGACTATACGATGGTGACTATGACGGCGGTGAAATGACTACTTAAGTGCTGTTGCAGGAAAAAAAAGTCGATGATAATTGCCAAAACAAACGAACGAACGAGCGAACGAACGGGCAAACTAAATTAGGAACGGAGGAACGCTCATCCATTAAGTAAACAAAAGATTGAACGAGCCAACTGACGAATGTCTGAACGAGCGAACGAACGAACCAAAGAATGAATTAACGAGGAACTATGTAACGAAGGAACGAACGAACAAGCGAATGGGCGGTTTGCGTGCCGAGTCCAACCACTGACCCTTTCCTACCGACCAATCACAAAAAGGGGCGGAATCGGGGGAAAAATATATTCGCTTAGAAGTTTGCTAGCATAAACCTTCTGGACCTTGCGCTGCTGCTTTCGCCGCCGCTGCTGCATCACCGTCAATGGCGACGCACTCCCAGTGCATGTTGAGAGTTGTAACCATTTCCTGCCGCAGCACATAGGCAATCACGTCACCGATCACACATTCATCATCACGTCGTCAGGTCAGTGTCGTTATCTCGTAATCTTGTTGTCCGTAGAATGCAGACGTCATTCATTATTGTTATTATATTTATAGGTTAACACGTAATAAAATAAACTCCTACAGTTTGACTGGACAGCAACAGGGAAAGCGGAGCTCCCTACAGCTGGAAAGAGACATAAAAGCGAAATTACATGTTGAAAACAAACCTGCTCAATGGCCAGGTGCCCTCTGCGCCAAAGCAGAGGACACACGGCCCTGAATGACCCCTTGTGCAAAGCCGCCGAACAGCACTTTCTCGAGATTGTAATTTCCCCGCAAATGTCATGTATACGTGTGATTGCAAATATTTATTAATTTACTTATTTCTTTACTCCTTTATTAGTATACCTACGCTTCGCCCATTCAGACATCACATTAGGGGGGGGGGACATTACATAATGAAAACGCTCGACGTATGCAGCACATACATGAGTGAACATTACAGAAAAAAAAAGGTGTACAATTAGCACAGTCGGTAAAATTTGCGTGTGAAAGAAAACGAAGAGACTATACAATTCAATGACAGGTGAACACACGTAAAGGGAATGTGAAACCTATCCAAGACGTGCACAGCCAAACGAAGTAGTAACACAATGACAGCACTGGTAAGCACACGTTCTACTTCTCTGTACACACACATGTCATCGGCATTCTTTCATAGACAAACATCACACATGTCCTTCGCCCTCGTCACATCACTACACAAACGTCTAACTCTGTGTATCCGCCTGTTTTGGTGTTTGCATTTTGGAATGATCCTGAACGGTGTAGTGCACAATACTGAAGTTGTGCAAGTCGAAGGTTGCTCGTAAATATTGCATGGATTTATCATTGTATAGGATGAAATCGAACAATTGTGTGCATCGCTGCAGTATATGCAACCTGCTTCAGTATTCCTTGAATACTATCAGCAAGGCTTGAATTGCGTTTTGGAGTAATGCACCTACAGGGTATTTCATTGATCTACACGACAACAAATTCAGGTACATACTTCACCACAGATTCGCCAACTTTACGAGCACGAAAAAAAGAAGCGCTTACAGAAAAACCAGCGGGTGGCACTTCGTGTGGCTCCTGCACCAAAATTTAATTGAGCATAATTTAAAACAGTCGCAAGGATAGTGCTTACTTCGTCTGCGAGGAAGCGGAAGTTGGCCCGGCTGTCCGGCACCGCGTTGTTTGAACCAATAGCCATCAAGATGTCCCGCATAAAAGAGTAGTGAGCCATCTAATTCGAGGTACCTTAAAAAAGTGGGTTGAGTTGCGTTCGTGCCTTAAATACTAAAACTATTAACCTAAGTATGTGAGCACTCTTTCGCGCAACCTCGTGCACGGTTAATGGCACAATGGCAGCCAACGCGAATTCTGCCCGTGATATCGATTCAGCATACATCGCCCGTAATCGAGGCGAAGAGTTCCTTTAAAAACTAAGCAATTGTACAAACCAAAAGCACGAAAAGAACGAAGATAACACAAACGCTGAAGCTGCGAATAATGAACAATCGCCCAACTAGTATTTTTCATAAGGAAATTGTGATAGAAAAAATACTTTTGTCACCTGTTATTCCTTAACGTAGGCGTGGTCTTCTAATCACCAGCCTAGGAGACAACAAGAACAGCTGGCCACCAGGTCTACAGGGGGCGCTGTAAGATATCATACAGCTAGAATAGCTGGACACCTGGTCAGCAGAACGGGCACCGAGATGCCATGTCTATAGATCAGTTGACAAACACACAGGCTGGGCATCAAGACATCACGCTTCTAGAACAGTTGACCACCACCGAGTTACCAGGTCACTAGATCAGCTGGCCACCATATCCACAGAGCGGACATCCAGGCACCAGGCTGCTAGAACAGTTGACCACATCGTCAGCACGTCGGGAAGCGAGTTATCCGGCCGCCATATCAGCTGGCTACCAGGCGGACTGGGTGGCGACCAAGACATCAGGCTGCTAGAAGAGTTGGCCACCAGGTCCGCGGTGCGGGCTGGCAGATACCGTCGTGCTAGAAGGTCTGGCCACCATGTCTGCAGGGCAGGTAGCAAGACACCGTGCCGCTGAAACAGCTCAGTGACCTAAGCTGGCGTGACGTAGGTCTACTGAAACGCGGCGCCTACCATGTGGCACAAAGCCCTGCAGTTACCTAGGTTGGCGTTGACGATATGGAATGCGGCCGCCGCCGCAAGGATTTGATCCCACGCCTTTAGATTAAGCAGTGCAACGCCAAATGCACTATATGCCACCAGAGCGACTAATGGCACATAACCAGTAATCAAGGTTGGTGTAAAAGGGGTTCACTGATGAGCGGCCCATACAACGCGACTGAGAATGGCGTGAAAGATGTTCATTTAGGAGCGGCACATACCATCACATAGCCAGTAACCGAAGTTGGTCCGAAGGTTGCTTCCTAACCGTATTTCCTCAGCACCGATTTGTTCTACCTGTTAACTACGAACTACCATGACCCAAGGTGGTGCAAAACAGGTTAGATATGGATAAACCAACCAACAGAGAAACAAACATATCCCAAATTGGGTGAATTTCCCAAGGAATGATAACCGCAATAATTAGAAGGTACAACTTTAGTCAAGTAGAGCGCACCTAACTGGAAGATTCTCGCGCTAAGGCGTTTCGTTGTGCCGTTATTTAAAATACTATCAGTAGTGAGTTGGTCGACTCTGACTTCCGAGCCGTCAACTGATCACTACTCTGGGCCCCAGATCACCGCAATCATGTACCGTTAATTCCTCTTGCCCTCCCTCCCTCCCCCCCTCTCTCTCTCTCTCTCTCTCTCTCTCTCTCTCTCTCTATATATATATATATATATATATATATATATATATATATATATATATATATATATATATATATATTAAATGTGCGTATTCATTGTGTATAATGCCCAATGGCAAGCACTGGTGGCAGCTTTACGCCGAATGAGCTTGAGTTACCGCTGATCACGAAGGAGCCTGGAAACATGTATTGCGTTACACTTTGCTGCAGCTATAAATTAGTGTATAATACCCCAATGAAACTCGACGAATATGAGAGACACCACAGTGGCTAGACATGGACTAACTTCTACCAGAGATTATGCGACAGGAAAGCGGATTACGTCGACAAGACAGACTTCACTGCTAGGATTCTGGAGGGATAAAAGTAGCCATTGAAGCGGCGCGCACGAAACAGCATGACCAGGTGATAGTTTGCTGATAAATGAAAGTTAGACAGCAGCGCCACACACAAGCTGTGAACGATGCAGATGCTTTCACGCTATTTTCCAGTGAACTTTCGGTTATTAGGCAGCGCACATCTGCTATTTTCTTCACGTCCTGTTCTTGACGCACTGCTTCACTGGATGAGCTCAAGCTCACCCTGTCTGCAATTTTTGGTAGTAATAGCACCTGTCATGTAGAATTATTATGGCATCGCTAGTTATAAATTTTTATTTGAATAATTTTTCAATAAGACTTACGAAATAAACGTTTACGGCGTCTTGTCGTAGACGCCAGCTGGAATCGGTTGGCGCAGGACCAGGGTTATTGGATATCGCAAGGAGAGGCCTTCGTCCTGCAGTGGACATAAAATGGGCTGATGATGATGTTCACACTTCATTGCTAAGAAATACAAGAAGCATTGGCATACTAGATTTTTGAATGTGTGAAATTGTTTTATAGGCAATTGGCAGAGCGAAAAGCAATAGAAATATTACGACGCAATACGTCACGTTTTCGAAGCGCTCACCTTGCCAGCATGACTCCTGTGGGCCACCGTGTTGCACTGACGCATGACTTGGTGATGACGCATGAAAGGCCAGCATCGTATTTGCCCGACAAATGCGTGCAGGACACTACCATGTCGATCTCGTGCGGTTCGTTTTCGGCACCAATAAAAGAAGAAAAGAAAGGACATCGCATGCCTATGTTAGAAGCGCGATGAAAGACACGAGGACACGAAACCTTGACCGTCTATTCTGTACACCATGATAGTTGAATATAAACCAAAGAAAGCTCGTAAGTCACGGATAAGTCCCGCATCCTTAAGATTATTTCTAAGTACAAGCTATGCCTGAAGATATTGCTGAGTTGGTGCTCATATTATTTCATAGCTGTCAAAAAAAAAAAAAAATTCGCAATAAACGAAGCGTCACAATATGAAAATTAAGGACGAATATAACTTATTCTAATCTGAAGGGATTAGTGATCAGAAGACCCTCTGGAGTAGAATAAACATGCTCTTAAGCTCTGAACGATCTTGTTCACTTGTATTACAAGTGACGGTGTTAACTATACTGGTAGATACTTAACTGACAAGTTTAACGACTATTCCATCTCCCTTGTTAATAGTGAGCATGACCATTGTGTTCTTGATTACGTGAAAAATCAGGCACATGATTCCATGGGTCTCATTGATTGTGATTGCGATAGGTGGTATCCGCTTTTAGGAGTATGAAAGTCAGCAAGTGTGCAGACGCTTTTGGATTGAAAATTCAACCTCTATTATTATGTTATTTCACCAATTCTAACATATATATACAATTTGTCTCTCTGTACAGGTATTTTCCCGTCATAGATGCAAAAAAGCGGTAGTGGTCATTCTTCATAAAGGAGGTGCTTAGCAAGTTCCCAGTAAGTATAGGGCCTTATCCATATTAATATTTTTTCCCCATGAAATTAGAGCAAATTATCTATGTGTCTTTTTAATTTTCTTGAAAAATATGGTTTGATAACCAGTAATCAGTTTGGTTTTAGAGAAAAACATTCTGCCGAAGTTTGATTGCTCAAACAAAAAGAACTTGTTCTTAATATAGAAAAAATAATTTACTTTGGGAACATCTATAAATTTCTCGAAAGCGTTTGACAGAATAAATGTAAAATATTTCTTTAAGGACTCCCACCTTATAGCGTGCGAGGTATTCCCTTAGGCTTAGTATCCAATTACTCCGGGTGACCATATTCAATATTTGGTTATTGGAAACCACAAGTTGTCCTGTAACGTTATTAAACACAGAGTTCACCAAGGTAGCCTGCATGGTCCTTTGCTACTCATTATTTATATTAATGATTTAACAGAAACAGATCTTGATATTCAATATACTATATATGCAGACGACGGGTACTAATGCGAATGATTTGGCCAAACAAGCGAATAGCACCTTAGATGAGTTGCACTCTTAGTCTATTAAAAATCCTCTTTCTATAAATTCCAACAAAAATAAAGCCACGTTTTTCAGAGGTAAGCATTAGGCTCTTTCGTTTAGCGCTACTCTTACCTTAGGAGGAAATGCGATAGAAATGACTAATGCAGTCAAAACGGGGTAGTTACATTTCGAAGAACTTATGTTATTGGAAGCGCACACTGAGCATCTGCATGGTAAACTTGTCCGTGTAGTTGGAGTCATGAGAAAATTTTAGCATTTATTACCTGTAAAAGCAAAGCTTGCGTCGTACTACGTATTATTTGAATCACAATTGAAATACTGGGTTTTGGTGGGAAGTACAACACAAACATCATGAAACTCTCAGTTACGAAGAAGAATGCGCTTAGAGCAGTTGCTGCCGTGACTTACAGAACACGTTATTAACCACTGTTTAACACCTAACGCATCATGCGCTTATCCGATATGTAACACTACCATATTCTGCAGCTACGCAAATCACAGATTAAACACTGCACATTTTTTTTAAAATCCGAACTTGCTAACTTGCATACCAAAATTTACCACTACACAATCAATCAATCAAAAGTTTATTTCACCAGAAAATTCTGGGTAGTCTTCAGGGCTAAAAGCTGCTCTGGGCAGCTTGACTGAGTCCCTGAAGACCCTTACATTGGCAGCATCCGACGTTCACAGCACATATATGCATATGAAATCATAATTATAACATGTGAGCAATACTGTAACAAGTTTACGTAAGGCTCACTTGAAGTTAACATACAGAGTTGCAGCAGGGTTCACATCAATTGTTTTATACAGCATAAAATAAACATCATCGTTTAAAGACTTTTGACTGTACAAGGAAAAAAAGAAAAAAAAAAAGATGTATATAAAAATAAAATTCTGTTTATTTAACAGGTTTCACAAACAATAAAGAGTAAAAATAGCACTGATAACAGACATCGCGCAACGATGACAGGACCAAAAAAAAAAAAAAAAGAGAGAAAAAAAAAAAATGCAATGAGTACAGGATGGGCAAAAGCCACGCAAACAAGACACATGCACGCCATCCCAAAGATAACTATGCGACCTCTATTTACGACATTGATGTGAAGAACTGACATAGCTGCCGTTGTCTAGCAGTAGTTAGTTCAGGAAATTCGTTTAGAATAGATGGTAAATTGAAGTGGAGTGCCTGTGAGTTGTAGGTGGTTCGGTAACGAGGAACAGACCATGTTAAGGTATGTCGCGTAAGCCTATTAGGGTAGTTAGGTGTTAGGTTTGATATAGTTACAAGGAATTCTTTATAAGTGTTTGAAAAGAAGAAGGATCGCAAAATCCGAAATTTGTATAAGTGCTGTACCCGTATGATGCCATATTCCTGAAACACCGTTTCAGTTGAAGCCAGGTAGGAAATGTTTGCAACATGGCGAAGAATCTTTTTTTGTAAAAGCAAGATTTTATTTAAGTTCCGTTTAGTTGTGGTAGCCCAGACTAGACTACAGTAGTTAATATAGGATGCGAACAGTGCGTAATACACTTGAAGTTTTACCTTTGAGGGGAGTAAGCGTTGACATCGTGATAATGCTCCAGTAGTTGATGACAGTTTCCTACATAGTTCTTCCACATGCGAGTTCCAACTAAGGTGAGCGGAAAACGTAACGCCGAGTATCTTGTGTTCGTTTACTACAGCTATGTTCAGACCTTCATATATAATAGGGCTTAACCGTGTAACTACTTTACTCCTTGCACGAAATATAATAATTTTGGTTTTTAGAGGATTAATCTTTATTTCGTTAAGACGCGACCATGTGGATAGCTTTGAAAGTGTGTTATTACATTGAAGGACTAGATCATTTATGTTTGGCCCAGAAAATAGTATGCTACTGTCATCGGCATATATGATAAATTTTGCTGATTTTTCAATATTTACGAGGTCATTGATATAAAGATTGAACAAGAGGGGACCCAGAATGCTCCCTTGTGGCACACCTCTTGAAATAGGACGGAGAGACGATTGGAAACTCTGCAAACATACGTTCTGTTGGCGGTTTTTTAAGTAAGATTTCAACAAGTCCAAAGGTTTCCCACGAATTCCACATGCGAACAACTTGTCCGCAAGAATCTCATGACTGAGAGAATCGAACGCCTTGGAGAAGTCAATAAAAAGGCCTAACGTGTAAAGTCTGTTATCTATGTTGGAAACTATAATTTCTTTCATTGTTAGTAGAGCTGTTTCTGTCGACCTTCCCTTACGAAAGCCAAATTGCGCATCTGATAAGATATGTTTATTAGAGAAAAAAACACGACACCATGACTACCGCGCTTTACTAAACAGGTTTGTCTTGTCTTACACCTCGATCCGTGAAATTTCTTATAATTCCCTCCGAGACATCTTTCGTTATTTTTTTTTCCTTTTGTAGATTTCCCTGCCACTATTTCTCTCTTATCTGCATTAATTATCTACAGTGAGTTGTTATCGTATTTGTTATTTGCTTCATCTTATGCTGCGCCACCTATTCTGTTTTTGAGTCTTCCTTCTAAATAAATTTTCCCTGTGCGGTTTTATTGTGCGTACAGCTGCGTCCATGTACAGATAGGGGAAGGGAGCACCATCAAGCTGCGATTTAGCGGCTTTTTTCATCTTCGCAGCCAAGTACCTATGCATGCATGTCTGGAATAAAGACTCAGACTCAGATGGAGAGCTTGCACAGATCCAGAAATGCTTTCAGCCGTATATTCGCACAGATACGGCGTGATCGTCTACGGTTATCTACCTACTTGGTCACATACACAGCAACGCCAGCTTAAATGCAGATGTACGGGTCGGGGCGTTTTCTGGCAAGACGTTAGACATTAACATGCTGCTGGACAGTTAATGATGGACAGTAGAGGAAACACAGGTAAACGCAAATGAAGCACACGAACATAACGCCAAACACGACCAAATGAATAATTCTGGAAAATGCAAGGACAAGTGGTGTATCACAAGAGGGAAAAAATCAAAACGAAGAAACCAACCGCGAAATAGTAGGTTGTACAGAAGGGCCTAGGGCATTCATTCCATGATACCGCAATTCCTGACCTGACAGTATAACCGAACCCATGCAATTCTAACTCATAACAAACCATACGTCTTTTATAGAAGGAAATTGGTGGTGCAAGGAAGTTTGCAAACATAAGTAGTAATCAGATAGCGCAAGACAAGGGTTACTGGAAATCGCTGGTATAGCAACCTAAATACGCTGATCGGGATGGCAATGAGGATGATGACTGCTGTAATTTCTTTCCTGCGGGTTGGCTTGATGTATTTATTTCTCCCATTTTTTAAGGTCACCTTTGGCATCTGACGCTATGAGGTGCAATGGGTAACCAGACGAAACGACGAGGTCAGTTTGAGCAAGAACACAAGCTAAAACACTCGTTAAGAATGGAGATATGCCGGTTGGTTTCGTCGTTCGTGAGCGTGAAGGAGGTTTCTCTAGCGCACAACCAGAATGGTGATATAGGTTTATATTGTTTTGATTTTTCCATTATTTGCCTGCAAATTGTGCTATGTTTGCACGCATCCCTTGTACGCACTTGCCCATTTTTGCACTGTGAGAATATTTTTAATAACTAGCAAAGTCACAACGTTTTTATTCAACAAGTTTAGAATGTTGAAGTACTGATAACTTTGACCAATAGAAAGTCTAGTGCTGCATTATTACCAGGATGATTGTAACGCATCGTCTAAGCCGCTCGAATGTATACAAGAACATTTCTGCTTTAAAATGTCACAAGAGATAAAGAGCACAATAACACTCCTGTTTTATTTCACTGGCCTATTTATACGCGTTCGATTGTCCAAATATCGCGACTGTGATGGCTTGGCTACGCTAATCGTAAGAACAACGAATAATGAATTAAGTAGGATAGCGTGATTTCTCGATTTGCAATATGAACAGCAGGATTTAAACACATGTTTTGACTGGGAATTCGTGGTTTTGCTCAGAAAGGGGCAGAATAAATGTTATTGGCTTATAAAAAATTGTAAAAAAACACGGCAAACGTAAACAAGGGAAGTGCAAAAAAAGTCAGTCCATGTTTAGGTGTCGAATTTTGTTTCCTTCATTATAGCGCTGTTGTACAACCTGCAATTAAACAGTCGGCCCAAATTCACACTCCTAAATGTCTGATGCATAACATACGAAGAATATGCAGATCCGATGCACCTTTTGAAATCCATGTTACGCGAAGCTTAAGTGATGCATGTAAACAAATCCTATAGATCAAACGGCGATGTATAATACTCATTTCATCCTGTGAAGCGTTTAATCCCATATGCTTTATGTTTTTCGACCAGAATGGTCGCAATTGCAAGCTCCTGCAATATTTTATGTTTATAGACTATACAGTTCACAAGCTATGACCAGACTCACATGCCAAATCAGGCGGCTACGCAGTATTAGAAAATTACGCGTCACGTGAAGAAAGGCTTGTCGATGCTTGCCCATGCTTGTCCATGCAAGAATGGCGATGACAGATGTATGCACCGCAAAGTATGACTCATGTCCAGATACGTTTAGGATTCTCTGCCTCTGGTATCACACTGACACACGCAGTGGAACATACTGAATGGCCAATTCAAAGAAAATCAAGTGCACTAAAGAATCAATTTGTTATAATGTGGTAATGAATTAGGACAGCTGTGTTCTTCGGAACTATATATATATATATATATATATATATATATATATATATATATATATATATATATATATATATATATCCGCCGAGGTGCAACCGACCCTGCAGCAGCAGCCACGCCGAATCCGGGTGGGTAGGCAAAGAAAGCTTCGCTTTAAACTACACACCCAACTATTTGCGCAACCTGTGGATTGCGCATAGAAACGTTGGTGCCACTACACTCCTGGGGTTGTTTAGGTGATCGTTACGCTAGCCTTCACTGTGCGGGTAGCCATCTGCATGCTTGCCTCTCTCACACCCTAAGGTGAACCTCCGAACCGTGTTACCAGATGATGCAACCTCTTAGTGTAAGGCTAATAATTTATGTGTGCATGAGCGTGTGCGCGCGTGTGAGATAAAGACAGAAACACAAATTGAAAAGAAATGTTTAACGAAGACATTGTCGACCCGGTGATACCGCTTTACAGTGAAGGCAACAGGACGTCGAAGACAACCACTCCAGTGGTGGGATGAAGACAGCACAATAACGACGACAAAGATACGGAAACGACGAGGACGACATGACCACATTGACAACTAGATGAGAAAGACACCGACATATTGAACACAACAACCACAAGATTACAATATGACCACGATGTGACCGCACACCACCTATAATACTTAAAGAGAAACTGTACATTCCACAGTACAGAGGAACTAAGGGTAGCGGTGGCGTCGCGAATGATTCGATCAAGAGATGGCGCTGACAAAATCAATCAAAACTAATATAATCATTACGTAGTGCTCAATATGACCGCTGCGGTAGCGACTGTTGGGGCTGTTCGCAATGCTCGCTCGCTAATTTTGGACGTGTTGTTGGCGCTGTGGGTAGTGTTCGCGAGTATGGTTCTGTAATATTGCTACGGACCAGCATTGCCGCTGTCCAAGGTCGAAGAGGCCAGTGGCGTGAAGACGACGACCATGATTAGCGGCTAGCGCTGGCTGTTGCCTTTCGGCCAAGTGCAACGTATTCATCTGCAAATACAGTTGTATAGAGCGTAGGGTCTGCGTCTTCCCGCGTAACATATTTGGTGGAGGTGGACGTTCGCTGTACCTCGTCACGGAGCTTCGTAGTGGACGGTACGTCGAGCCTCCCGTGATGGCTCCCAGAGACGACAACTTGATTCAACCGGCTCCGACACATGCTGCCACACCGGCGACCTACATCGCACTCTCCGGTTCCCTTGATCCTGGCGTATTCTCAGGAAAAGATGGGGAAAACGTTGAGGATTGGATCAGCCTGCACGAACCCTGTCATGCCCGCCAACGTAGTATTTTACCTCAGTGGGACACCTCGAGTATAGTTTCGGGCATACGAAGACGAGCTCACCAGTTGGGATACGGTTAAACATAAGCTGTGAAATTTGTTCGGCGATCCTTCAACTTCACCAACTTGCCGCGAAAGAGACGTTGTCTAGCAGAATGCAGATGTTAATAGAGTCCTACGTCAAGTAGATTCATGACGTCTTGACTCTGTGCCGCAAAGTTGACGCACACATGACTGCGACAGACAAGGTTTCCCACATTCTGAAAGGTATTGCCAATGACGCCTTCAACTTGCTGGTCTTCCACAGCATGGCGACGGTGGACGCACTTAACGAGTGCCGCGCCTGGAACTAACAAAAGGCGACGTACCTACCAGCAGTTTGCCCGCCTACCAAACACGGCAGCAACATTTTGCCGTGCCGACGTTCTCTATTCCAACAACACTGGCAATGTTACCCGGACCATCCTACGAGAGATTGAGGCCGCCTATCCGGCTGCCTTCGAATTCAGCTCTCTTAGCACACCTGCTTTCATGGTTTCCCTTCAGGCAGTTGTAGGCCAAAAGTTCGCCGACATGGGTCTTCACTCCGTCTGTTCGGCCCATCGCCCTGACGCCCATCGCCCAGACTCCGTCCGACGCTGTGGAACTGTTTGCGATTCCTGCCAGCATCGGAAAACGACTCAGTTGTTGCATTCTGGTCATCTCCAGCCGATCACCGTCTTTGTGGAACCGTTCTTCCGTGTCAGATTAGATCTCCTCAGCATCTTTCCCACACCATCCTCTGGCAACAAGTGTGTAGCCGTTGCAACAAATTACCCCACCCGATACGACATCACACGGGCTCTCCCGACCAATTGCGCCACTGACGTCGCAGACTTTCTCTTGCACGACATCATTTTGCTTCATGGCGCCCCGCTATAGCTGCTTATAAATATTTTTATTATGTCGCCAGGTGACTGAGAGGCCCCTCAACTGGCAAAAAAGAAGTCTTCAAACAAGTAAGCTTGCGTTGTTTATTGTCAATGGTGAATGAAGCAGTACATTCTCACAATTTTCGATCAGGTCAGGCGGACTTCACGCTGTCAGTCACTGAGTTTGCAACATACAGAAAACAGACAGCCATCCATTTAATGGAATTGAAAGGTGAAATCGAGCGAAGCTTTCTGATCGTGTTCGGCGTGCCGCTTAAAGCAGGTAGAACGAAGATTCAGACAACGACAATAACGCTGGGTTACCCTCGCACTTGTAGTTGCGTACAGTGCTGCTTGGCGTGTTTCAAACTGCAGGTATATTGTCTGCGTTCGGTGATTTCAGCTAGATTAAAGAAAGAAACAAAAAAGTGCTCGGCAAAGATGAAGTGTCAGCAAGCTCGCACTGCAATGTCCCAGTCTTTTCGTAGCATATCGACGAGAGGCACATAGTGTAGTAAAAGCACAACAAAGCAAAAAACGTTATGGCAACTTTTCCAGTGCATATTGTCTCATCTTGATATTTCTGCTGCACATTTAGTGTTCATGTGAGGCAGCAAATGCTTCGACACAAGTGGAGTACTCATATGAAAGGACGGAACGTTATGGAGACAACAGTGCCTACAAAGATTTCTGCAAAGATTGAGTGAATAAAGAAGGAGACTAAATAAACGTATAAGTAAGCACAGTAAATGGTAACATATCCTTCGAGATGGCAATTAACGTTTTCCTGTTGACAAAAAACACTTCCTTCATACAACGCAAAAAGCTTCCATGGGGATGAACTTCAACCGAGTAACAGAGGTGAGGTAGGGAAGCATCATCCTGGAGCTGACGTTTCAACAAGTAAACGTATTTGCGATTACCGTGACGAAGGCAAGTTCCCACACTGAGGCTTCCCTGGCTCTTACACTGTTGATAAGCTGAATGTTAAGCCAAGTTTACTATTCAGTGAGTGTACTTCAAGAACTTTTTGCGAACACATTGTGTTCAGGTTTGTCATCTGCTGTTTGAAGAGAAAAATTGTTTTATTGGTCTGTCTTGTTTTTAAATGTGGAGTAGGCCGGTAGTTTGAGTTTGCCTTTTCTAGCATCTCTTTTATCACTGTGCAGGGCTATCCTAGTTACTGATTTCATGCTAACTGTTCCTGAGCAATGTAAGAGTGACTGCCAGAGATTCAGCCACCATGAAGTGTCATTTTCTCAAAACTTTATTGAGCGCTTTTGATCGTTTTAAATTTATTTGCATTTTCTTGATACAAATTATCGTTGCAAGGGAGCATGTGATGGTGCTATCGCCCGCCAAGTTGATTTTCAAAGAGCAGATGACAGAGTGCATTATCATGTACGAGCTTCTTATCCTGTTCTGTTCTGGTTGTCGCGGTTCTGATGACCAGAGAAGACAAAGTTGGGACTCAACGTGTTAGTTCTCCGGTTTTCATAAAACGCCCTCACAATCAAGTAACTTCTGTATCAAAATTTAGCCCTCCCGCTCGGTACGGTACAAAAGTGTAGACATGTTTCCCTGATAGGGTTGCGCCCATCTATCTGGTAAGCTCGCAAACTTTTCAAGATGAGGCACGTAGTTCAAGAGGACCGATTGTCATTATGGTGACCACTGAGCTCCTTATGGCTTAACGTGGGCAGCTTGCAGATGAATAATCCCTCTTTTGTCCGTCTTCCTGAAAAGAGAAATGATGAAGCCATGACAAACATGCAAGCTAAAATAACAAAAATTAATCCAGTAAATCAACAAATCATGGTTCTTGTTGAAGTATTCAGCAACATACCTTGTGAAGATTCTGGCCCTTGCTATTATTTCCAGAGTTGGCACATTCACTGTTGAATTGTGCGTTCAGAGACAATAGAGTCCAAAGCGCTGAAGAAATATGAGCGGCGTCTTGGAGGCTGGAGTTAAAAAAAAAGGAGCCACAGTTATTATATTGGAAGTGTGGGTGAGTTTGTGATTCATGTATGACTAAGAACAGTGCACAAAAACGCGTCATGACAGAAGAGAGCACACAGGCACAGAACACTGTTTTGCGTGTGCATTTGTTTCATTTGTGTCCTTCTGTCGGCTGTGCTTATACATAGTCAAGCCTCGATTAGATGGTTGTTGTTTCTGCCAGATAGTAGCAATATTTTTCGTCTCAAATTCAATGAATCTAACTCTTTCACCGGAAGTACATTGACCACTAACTAGCGGTGAGCTTATTTTGGTGCATCATTTATGCAGAAAAAACAGAGACTATTATTTATGCTGTACTCCATGTTAGTAATTTTAGCTGTGTGGCAAAATAAAAAGAGCCTCGTTTGAATTGCCTTTGAAGAGCAACCACCATAATAAGAAATTACTGCCGGAACCTGTGTCATCCGGCTAGCACACAAAGAAAATTCAAAGTTGAAAATGCCAAGCACTGATTTTTTTACTCACCGGTGCATGGGGCCAAAGGCTGCAAGGTTAATCCGCTTTCATGGGTAGTCTCCAAGCAGACTGTGTTCGGTTCCAGCGATGAATTTTCGCTCCAGTTAGCGGGGTTTTTTTAGGCACCCCGTCACTATGCGACCAGACGCGCCAGATCAATAACGATGGAAGTCGTACAGCCGTTATGCCTGTGAAGCTTCGCACTTCATAATATTCACCGTCTTTAAACACTTTCGCTTAATGGCGGCTATCAAATGCTGGACGCATAAATTGATTGAGATATTATTGTTATCGAAAGAAAACTCTTTTAGAACGAACCTGCGTGCTCGAAGGAAACGACCAGCCCATTCGAAAATGTTACCGTCGTACAATTTGGATAGATAAACGACCCGGATTGCAAGTGATACTATTGGATTGCCGCTTATCGTACGTCAGTAAGGTCGAAAAACATTTATTCAAGTAATAAAGCACATATTTATTTAGCAGAGCTTCACTAACATCAATGGCCTCCTTGTTTCGTAAAAAGAGGACGTTTTAACTGTGCTTGTTGGATTTTATATGCACATTTTTATGGTGGGATCAAATATTTAGACGAGTTGAATGCGCCTAACAGAAAAAGTATGAATTAAAATATACGACCAAGTTGCAGTAGTTACATTTAGGCGCGTCACCCTGGAACGCTCCGCGCTTGATTTTTCCCCCTCTGAGGTGATCGCTGGAACTTCAGAGTGTGCGGGGCCAGATAGGACGATGGTGTGACGGTGACTATGACCTCAGTGCATGACTAAGTACTGTACAGAAACTACCGCAGAATAGAGCCAATGTAAGCTAAAAGTCTGAATGAGCGAAAGATCCAATGGACCAACTAACGAACCACTGAAAGTGAGAGCTAACCAGCGAGCTAACGAACGACTGAATGAATGAACTACTAAACGAACTAATGAACGACTGGATGACCAAAGTAGCGAACGAACCGAGCGTTTTCCTTGCCGAGTCCTAACTCCGACCATCCACGAAAATTAGTGAAAGAGGGAAAAAAATGTAATAGCTAGAACACGCAACAACAAACATTCCACAGCACGCATTCCTGCGCTGCTGTTTAAGTATCATGGTCAATGACGACGCATGCGCTTTTTCCTTCCACAGCAGTTATGTAGTCGTGCCACCAATGACATAGCCATCGTGTCATGTCAATGCGTTGTGTCGCAATCTTCTTGTGTACAGAATATCGCTACCGCTGATTAATATTAAGATTATTATTATTATCACTATTGTAGGTTTTCTAATAATAACACATAACTGCGACCAACAATTAACTTTTAAAAGGTGACTTCACGAGGCCGAAAGTCGCCAACAGAACTTAACAAAAAAGAGAAGGTACATACGCACACAAAGAAAATCTTCAAATATCGTCCACAAAGGCAGCAGGCATGGGCAGAAGCGATATTTAATACGATACACTGGTCTCACTAATATTGCAGCATAGGCAACACAATCTCGAGTGTTGAAAATTTCAGCCTAGTGCGTTGACGAACGCCCAAGAAACTTCTTTCCCATAATGATAAAATCGTTATTCGGCTACTGTGAGACAAGCAGCAAGGCACGTGGCCGCAACAACCAAGGACACATGGCCCTCCGCCACTATACGCGCAAGGGTGCCGAATAGCACCTTCTTTAGATTACAGGTGCCTCACTGTGTCCAGATTTCTCGTGATTACAAGTGCGTCCTACATTCCTGTGCACACACCTGTCATCGGCATTCTTCCCTCGATAAGCATCACACATCGCTTTCGTCCTCGTGACGTCACTACAGAAGCATCTCAGACTGCATCCGCCTGATTGGGTGTTTGGATTTCGTAATAGTTTCTGAATGGCGTAGTTCACAATTATAAAAATTGTCCCAGGTGAACGTTTTTGCATAAACATCGCATAAGTTTACTCGTTGCATAGGATGACAGTAAACAACTGCGAGCATCGTCGTTAGTTGTATAGCATTTATATATGAAGCTTTGCTTCATACAGATTCCAGCATGTGCATTGGACCTGCATAACATTTTTCTTTCGGCAGATTTTTATCGTTCTTGGCATGCCCCTGATTCGGCTGTTTTCTGCCGATCGTGCCACGGCAGAAACTACCAAAAACGATGACAAAACGTAGGAAAACGTAAAGCTGCCTGCAATAGTCCTTGAACGCACCTTGAACAAATCTTGAATTGCGTTTCGGAGTATGAAACGACAGGTCGTATTTTAAACGCGCAGACATTAAATTGAGCGACGTGCTGCAATGAAGTAGCAGCTATAATGCACTTGCTTTACTCTTGATTCACCTACTTCGCGAGCAGGGAAAAAGAATGTCAGCAAAAATCAAAGAAAGGTACACATCGCATAGCTGTTACACGAAAAATATATGGGCGTAATTACTTCACTTCAAAGCAATGGAAATGATTGCGTTCACCTTGTCACCTGGGAGGCGGAACTTGGCCCGTCTGTCCGTCTTCCCGTTGTTCGAACCATGAGCCACGGGGAAGCCCTGCAAGCACGAGCAGGCCCCATTATTCTTTCAGGGAACTTGTGGCGTTTTCTAAAATGTTGCGGCCTGACGGCACAAGCTAATATTGTTCACGAAAAGAGGTAAATCTTGCGCTAAATCACATGCGCGAACGAATGGAAAAATCACAGCCAGCGCGAAAGCAAGCCGCAATATTAGTGCAAGGTTCATCGCGCCTGCTACTGCGGCGAAGGCAACGTTGAAGCACGAGGAAATGGCCGCAATCAGAAAACGCGATTGGAACGAATTTACATTTTGAACACGTTGGAATCAAATTCAGTCGAATGCTGCATTGGACTGGAACCTGTATGGATTTCGTCCAATTGTTGATAAGCCTGTTTCACGAGCAGGTAAAAGAAATCATTTTACAGCAAAAGGAGTGGAAGGCACTTAGCATAGGGGCTACGTGAAATGTTGATTGTGCGGAATTATTTCGAAACAGGTGCAGAAATCGTCTCACCTCATAGCCTTGGAAACGTAGCTTCATCCGGCCGTCCGTCCCCGCGTTGTTCGAACCACAAGCCACGGTAATGTCCTACAAAAATGAGCAGCCAGTGCAGAAATCGTCTCACCTCATAGGCTTGGAAACGTAGCTTCATCCGGCCGTCCGTCCCCGCGTTGTTCGAACCACAAGCCACGGTAATGTCCTACAAAAATGAGCAGCCAGTGTGGCCAGCATTCTTTATGTTACTATGTGGTCCCTCCTAAAAGCGGCGTGAATTCCGGCTTGACGCCAGAAGCTAAAGATGTACACGAAATCAGGCGAGCACTCTTGCACGCAACCACATGCGCCGACATATGACAAAATGGCAGCCAATATCAAAGCAAGCTGCGATATCAGCGCAGGCTACCTCGCCCGCTATTGCGGCGAAAGTAACGTCCCAGTGCCATAAACTTGCCGAAGTCAGAGCGCTAGAAAAATGAAAGAAAAAAAAAGGCGCTTATTTGGACGATGGTAGCCTACCAATTAGCCCAACTTGCCGTTTTGAGAAAGAAATTGCGATAGAAAGATAGAGAGAGAGGGAAGCAATCTTTTGTCACCTGTGGTTCTTTAGCGTGCGCTTTACCTTGTCATTACCAGCAGAACTAAACACAGGGGCCTTGTTTGTATGTTGCAGTACGTAGTTGCGGTATATGTTTAGTTCAATATATGACAACGTCCTTATTTAGGTTTCCGAAAGCATAATTGATTCAAGAAACCGGCTTTATGAAAACTTTGCACGCGTCTTGTAATTTTTAAGTCAGCGTCGTTAAAAGGCCGGGAAGCCAATTAATACGTTCCAGTTGGACGACGGCGACTGAAGGTCCGGCGCGAAAGTTTTTATTGTCGCACATATGCCGACATAATTTTGCCGCAGGAGTGAATTAAGTTATGTGCTATTGTTAACGCCTCTTAGATGGATATGAATGCTGCTATACCACAGAAAGTGGAAACAGCCAGAAGCGAGGCAGCACTGACATCGCTGCCTGCCTTGCACGTTCTCTGTAAGATAGTGCACTGGCAATATGTGTGGCTGACTCGCCTTTGCAACGACTGCGGGCATAATTACGTGAACGAAGACATGCGCTCTTATATGCTAATAAAATAAACTTTTAACAGTGGGCTCAGTATTTTTCATCGTTAAATTAACTGACATTTTCATTCGAATGCGCTGTCACTCCTTATTATTCGCTTTCTTCCGCGAAAGGTCATGGGTTCAAGTGCCTTGATTGGCGTTACCTTAAATGACTATTCCTTAAGTAACTTCGCCTTAACTAACACCAGCGGTCTTGGTTTCGAGTGTCTGAATTAACTGTATCTCAGGGAAAGGTTTTCGTGCTGCAGTGGACATCAAATAGGCTGATGATGATGGATTAGCTTTGCATTTTTGAGGCATGATGAGCGGCATCGGAGCCAGCTGTGGAAGTAGACGAACACGCGAGCTGTTGATGCGAGCGCGTGTGTGCGCGGGGAGAGGTCACGTGGTTTCTCTCTGCCGCACGCCGGGTATTTCAGACCATCGGGGTAATGAGCCACTTAAGGCTTTAAGACACCCTCGCGGGCCTCGCTTGGGTGTCAGCCGCAGTCAGCATTACATCTGTCTCACGCAATTGGAGCGGTTAACTCTTCTTATCAATCGTGCCAATGTACCGTACAGTTGTGTGCTCGTTGGCGTCGTAGTTCACGAGACTTGACTGTGCAGGTATTATCTCGCAAAGGTAACCCTTAGCCCTGCAATGCGCAACGCATCCCTTATACTGGACGCAGAGTTTCAGAGCTGAGAAAATTAAATTTAAGCAAATGAACCGAACTCATAGCCTATACTGGCGTCTTTAATAAGCTGGAGCAAGGTTTCAGCCCTGGATAGTGTGAAATGATAAATACTAAATAAATCGTTACTCCACTTAAGCGTCTACTAATAATCGGTCTTTTCTTTAATGATGTACTCTAAATCACCAGGAAAAAAGGTAAAGTTGCTTTTATTTTTCCCAATATGTAACTGTGTTTTGGCATTATGAGGTCAATTAAACGGCCAGATATTGCTTGTATGTGATACGTTTTTATGGAGTAACAACTAATTAAAAAATTAGTTTACTCAATATATAATTGCTTTTTAAGTGACTGTAAATATGCTTTCACAACAAAAGTAATAACAACAAGTAATAAATGCGACGGCATGCGTTGCTGCCCGAGCAACTTTTCCGTAGTGTGTATTTACGCTGGCTGCGGAAACGCATTCACTGCAACGGCAAAGCGTTTCCCTGCACATACCGATTCTCGAAGTTGGGCGGCAACAGAATTTCTGGCAAAGGATTGTGCTTTCCTTCGTAGCTGATATCAACTCCGCAATCAAACCAGGCATTTTTCAATAAATCTTTATTAGTGAAATTTAGTTTCTCTAGTTGTGTTCCCTGATCTAAATGAAGAAGTTATTCTACACATGGAATATGCTCCCATTGCTTTCTATCAAACTGTAGTTTTTGTATCAACAGTTATTGCGCAAAGTAGAATTTGCACCATTTCTACAGAAGTGGGCCGACGAATAATTATTTTCCAAGGAACCCCCTTTTACATAATTTTTTTTATTACGAATCTGAGGCAGGCGTCGCCGAATAACATGGAAAGAAGGCAGCGAAATATTTTTTCGACAAATACACTAAGCAGTTTTATCTTTTACAACCGCACTGTCTCTCTCGCATTGTATTTCACTACACAATCGTTTGAATAGCCCTCAAACATTAACCGAGTAGAAATACGCAGTACATTCCATCAAAGTTACGAATGTTTGCAACCACACAAAGCCGAGAGGCGCCGACTGCATCTGGCTCATATTCCTACGTTGAGTAGATTAACAACTGGCAAACTTAGCAACCGCATAATAAGAAGTGAGACGCCGCAGAAATAAAGGAAAGAAGATTGAAATGGTACTCGCCGTCGACGTCTGGTTCCGGCCATGGCCGGTGGTGCGTAGGGCCTTACACAAACGCCGGCTAGAATCCGCAGCTTTTCTTAAGCGCGTTTCGTCTTGCGCTGATGCTGTCGATTTACCTTCCCGTAAAACACCGTTAAAACGCAGACACAAAAAGTGCTTACATCCTTAAACGGCAACGTTGCGGACCGACGCCCTCCACTGTTCGAACGCCATTTGCAAACTGAGCGGACGGAAGTTGTCAAGCAAACCCAACTTCCGGCAAGCTTAATACAAAAAAAAAGAAGAAAAAAACGTTCAGAATAATTCCGCAAATTTAACGCTCTAAAACACGACCTTTTTGTAATGCGCTCCATAGCGGAGGTCCCCAGATTATTTTTTACCACCGTCCACCGTGCACGCAATGCGTGGTACACACCAGCCTTCCTGCATTCCGCCCCCATCGGAATGCAGCCTGCGCCGTCGGGATCGAACCCGCGACGTTGTGCACCGCAGCGTAGGGTCTTCACCCCTCCGCTAATGCCACTACTGTGCCTCCCGTTTTTATTTGTTGGGAACAGCATTCCTGAATACTGTTTTTTTTTTTTGCTGGGGTGATTAAGTTAGCCGTATTAATTACTGCCATTATGGCGCAGGAGCTATCGAAGCGCACATAAACGCTCGCAAACGTGCCCCGAGGCCGTGATAGTAACACCATATCCCGCACAAACAATCTGTGCTTTGTTGGTCAATGACCCTTCTGCAATAAAAAGAAAAAAAAGAGAAAGAAACACCGTTCGTGCTGGGAATATAGCCTGCCAAGCTGGAAAGGACGCGAAGGCAAAAGACGGTGGTGGTGCACGCGCCAACTGGACGTGACGTCATCACTCTTTAATGGCATGTGCTCGGGCTTAGTTAATGTTTTCATCGGTAATTATGAAGTATATCGCATCCCAAACGAGCCAAAGAGGGAACTCAGCAAGTTTTAAGACCTCTTTAATTAGTCAGAACGACCCAAATTGCAAAACGACATTTTGAAATGCATGGCGTCACTCTGATGAATGGCCCGGTGGCACGAAATTTGACAAAAAGAAAAGAAATGAATGAACTTCGAACATCATTTTCTCTTCTAGTGATCGACCTAACACCGCGAAAGTAAATAAAATAGAGTTTTTTTTTATGAACGGTTTGTTCGTTCAAACTTATTTAGAGCTGGTCTTCAGCGTCCCATTAAACACAGATGGTTATGGTAAGTACGACAGTGTGTGCTCTATGTGCGGAAAAAAAAAAGAAGGAGAGAGAAGCTCGCACGCTGTGCTAGGACTTGAACCACGGTCCTGTGAAATACCAGCAAGAAACGTTTCCACTGAACCATGAAAGAGGATGCTAATGAGGTCTTTGGCATATATATACGGGCGCTTTCTTTTTGTTTTTGTTTTTAAGAAGTGATCTCCAGACACAGCCGTAATCTGGCTTCCGAAGGTTTAATAGTGGATGGATGTTTGCAACATGTTTGCCATTCTCGCAACGCCAGCTGCACTTCTTGGATTGTGATGCCATTGCAATGCGGTCCAGAATTGAAGCCACGTCCTCGTGGTCCCGCAAGGAAACGGCGTAGCCACAGCCGTGCCGACGTGGACAAAACAGCCGCGTCGATTTAGGCTTTTTGTTGCCAGTTAACGCTCGGCTTATGCGCTGCTGCACCGCAAGGAGTAACTAGGAGGGAGGCTCTCGATTATCGACATTTTTTTTTTAAATTCCCGTGATCTCAGGAGACGTTGGCGCACATGTACGGCGCAGGCGATTTCTTCGCTCTTGAATACAACACACAGTTTTAAGATGCAACACACAAAAATTAACATGCACTTAAAACAAGGTTGCGTTACGACATGCAAGTGAAAATAGGCCCACGACATTACAAGTACACGCTTAAATCAATAATGCGAAGAACAGTATCACATAAAAAACTCTCAAGCAACGATGTAAATTAATTTAGACCACCTGAGGTCCACCCAAAACACGGGTACATGTGTTTTAGTTAAGTCCCCCAAACGGAATGCGGCCGGCGAAGTTGGGAATCGAACGGGCGACCTCGTCCCCAGCAGCAGCCGCTCGATTGAAGAAAATGTTCACTCGTAAAGGCAATCCTGAGCTGGAGGAGTTGTTTGTCGGCATGGAATCTCTGGCCCTGGCCACCTCACGAAGTGCCGTCTTCAATCGAGTTGTGCGCAAGGTTGTAACCGAGCGTTTTAATACACACTCACTTCTTTTCTTTTTCCTGCTTACATGTGTGGCGTGTACGACTTTTCTGCTATCCACTAACCGGCAACATTAGAGAGTCGCTTCCAGGATAATGGCGAAAGCAATTTTGGAAAAACTTAGAACGTTAAAGGGAACATGGCATTCTTGCGCTATTCCTACACTGAGCAAACATATGCACACGAACGGTGGGAAGGCCTTTTTTTTTTCAGGTTAGATGGAGTTGGTACGCATGCGCATTAGCGTCGCAGCCTATCGCATGCTACGGTTCGCGTGCGTGTTTGAAAGCAATCCTCAAAAGAAAAAGAAAGCAAAAGAAAGGAAAAAAATGGCAGACACGACTCGCTTTTTTGATTACATTAACTCAATTACTGCGCACAACAGTTGTGCGAATGCAAGCGCCTGGTGCTCCCCATCGGTGGCATACAGCAGTGATAGCCCCAGCTGTGCTCGAAGCTTCTGTCTAGTATGGTGCCAAGTCGAAAAGGTAGCTCCGCGCGGAGCTTCAGCGCCCGACACAACTCGGTGTTCAAAAAGGCACTTAATCACTTCTGTATCGGTGCTTGGAAACAAATGAGAGAAATTAGGCTTACGCGAAATACGGGTTCACTTGGTGGAACGAGGATCATATTCTTTCCATTTTTTTCTTATTTTATGCTCGTCTCTAGTCTCCCACTCACCAGTACGTCCATTCGTACTGCGCATCGTCCTGCGATGCCCGGTAAATCGACTCAGCCGAGAACGACACCTTGAGCTTATTTCGCTGCTAGCAATGGCTGATTAGGTATGCGTGTAGTAGGGCTTATAGTGCACAGCTTCGTGTCGTGGTTAGCGCTGGTTTGATTCGTCACGTCAAAGTGCATCCTTGTAATTTTTTTTCATTTAATGAGTATCAGTCGAAATATGTGCGCGAGCAGACAGATCAATCGCATTGAACAGCTAATAAAGCGGTTGCTCGCAGTAGCACTGGTAGGTTTTTACTGCGAACGACACTTACGAGCTAGGAAATGGGCGGATCATGCTTACCCTTTTCCTATAGTCATGGTCTAAGTCCAGCCCGGCACGCCCGTTTGGTGCAGTTAAAAAACACGTAATAGCATCCAACATACACTTACATCTACGATAAGTACGCGACGCGCTGCAATCGAACCAGTAACCTCGCCTTCACTGTATCAGCTAATTCGATTAACGTTACTTGAAACCACTCGGCTACAGCTGGAACAATCGCTTCGGATCACAAGTAGGCTTCATGATTTTGATCTGGAGACCAGGTTACGAAAACAGCAATATTGAAATAACACTGCGATGAGTGCAAGGACGACCAACACGCATTGTAACTTTTTCTCGCCATGTTACCAAACAAGTAAACTACTGCTTTTACAAGTTAAATTTTTACGGGGGTTGTGGTGAGCCACCGGCGTTAATAACGTTATAACACACAGCCAGTCGTGTCATGTTTCATTACTGTGAACTCCACAACGTCTCACCAGCAAACAAGCTTTGATAATTTAATTCTCCCGCCAATAAAATGTATATATATATATGGCAAGCGCCCGCTGGTGTTTATTGGAACTATAGACCAGCATAGGCGCATCAGATCAGTATCTCACAGAACTTGCTAAGATAACGGAACTCATGTTTTAACTCATGTTTTCTGCTTAGTGAAGTGATGGTTCTTGTCTTTTGATTCTTTCAATTCTTGTGTAATTCTTTTTACCTTGTATACTTGTGCTTATCTTCAAGTGTTATATGCTGTTATTCTATTGTATTTTCCAGCTGACGAGCCTCACCGCGACATCTGTGCTGAGCCGTGCTCCGTCAAAGGCTGCAGAAGACAATGCCAACCTTTCCCTACTTCATAATGAATCCCTTTTCTCTCTCTCTCTCTCTCTCTGTAACGTAACTTTATTCTCCTTCTTTTTTTCTATTTTTTTTCGCTATTGTGCGACTTGTTTCGGTATCTCATTATAATGAACTATTATTTTTGTATTCGCTGTTTCATTGTACTGATAGTTTTCCAAAATGTTTTTTGTGCCCGTACTATAGCCTTTGGCTATGGGACCGCAGATATCTTGAGTACTTTCTCAAATAAAGTGTTGCGCAATAAAGAACTCAGAACTTTGTCGTCGTTTCTTGGCTAGCTGCTCCAGTGAGGTGAAAGCGAATTCACTGAAGTTCGCAAACGCCCTGCAGCATTCCTATCGGAAAAGGAGTTTGTTCAAAGGTAGGGTTCCTTGTATTCACCTATTTAATACTGAAGACATGAATCCTTGCGCGAAATGCATCTATATATTGCTTCAACAACGGAAATTCACCTGGAGGTCACACTAACCCAATACGCGAACTGCACCAATCCCACCCGTGGTTGCCGCGAATTATTCCATGCGGTGATCACGGGCTCTCCACGTTCGATACGGCGGTCTGGGTGGTTCTGTGGGAGATGGCGTCAAATGGTGAGCACTATCGCTGTTCGCAAGAACGTCGGTGGAAGGCAGCTGGCAGGCGCCTAGCCTCTAGCTCGATGGTGTTCTCGTTGCTGGGCTTGCCTAACACGCACACGGGTAAGTATATTGTTGTAAAGTTGAAACAACACATCACACAGGAGAGCAATTATTGGATGTTAGCGCCGCGCCCATAGTAAGATGGCCACATTCAAGAGGTACGTATCGGTGCTATGCGTGGTCAGCTGACAAAATGGGCCGCGGAATTGTACGTATCGTACTTCAGGGCACACTGCCCCGTGACAGCTGTCCTGGGCTCAATAGATGGAGAGAGCAATGATGTCATGGAGGTTGATTAGTGTGTGTGTGTGTGTGTGTGTGTGTGTGTCTGTGTGTTTGTGTGCGTGTGTCTGTGTGTTTGTGTGTGTGTGTGTGTGTGTGTGTGTGTGTGTGTGTCAGGAAAGCCAGTTCCGTAATGAATCTAGCTAAAAACAGCGCTTGTGCACTTTTGCCAAATTTTGAATATAATCACTTCTGTTGCCTGCCTTGGCATCGATGTCAGCATGAGAACGAGAACTGGCGGAAAGCAGTGGCAAACACGCAGCGTGCGTAGAAGTGAATGCACGAGGATCGTCAACGCGATGCGCAGAGTAGCGCTGCTCACTGGGACTACCCATCGGCTGCGCTGTAAGACAAGACACTGCAAGTGGGGGGCTTCACCACAGCACGAACCATGGGACAAACAGATCAGTTTGGTGAAAAGATAAGCCTCGCCTTGAATAAGTATGTCCTCTCTGCTATCCTTTTTATCCCAGTCACTTCACTGCTCTATCACTCGCTCTGGTGACAGTCCTTCAGGTGTCAGCAGCTCTGTGGTAGATTACAGCGTGCCTTTTATTACTCTGCATTTTATTTTTATATTGTAATAAAGATTACAAATAACTTCTATTCTACGCATTGCCTTCACTGCAATGCAAGGCACTGCAAATAGTTGGCTTCACTGTAGCACGCACTGTGGGATGAAAAAATTATCCCTGCTTTGTCGAAAGGTAAGCTTCGCAATGAATATGCATATGGTTTCTGCTATCGTCTGTACACCAGTCATTTCAGGGCTCTATCATCCTCTCTGGTGACAGTTGTTCAGGAGTCAGCAGCACTACGGTAGATTAAAGTGTAGTCTGCAGTAATTTCCCGCTCTCTCTGCCTCCGATTTTTATATTTTAATAAACAGTACAAATACGTACATTTTATATGTTGCATTGGCTTCACCGCAAAAACAGGACACTGCAAGTGGTCATCTTCACTACAGTAAAAACCACGCTGAAAAAATTTAGCCCGGCTTTCTCGAAAGGTAAGCGTCACAATGAATATGTCGATGATCTCTGCAATCCTCTATATCCCAATCATTCCATTGCTCCATCACCCACTCTGGTGACAGTCATTCAGCTGTCAGTAGCCCTACAGTGGATGATTACAGGTTGCTCGTCAGTAATTTCCCACTCTCCCTGTCTTTTATTTTTATATATTAGTAAACAATGCAAGCGCGTGCATTTTATACTACGCATTGGTTTAATTGCAAAACAGGACACTGCAAGTTGTCGGTTTCAGTACAGAAAAAACCGTGTGAAAAAAAAATTGAGCCCGGTTTTGTCGAAAGGTACCCCTCGCTATGAATATGTATATGATCTGTGCTACACTCTAACAGCAGTCATTTCACTGCTTTTTCGCACACTCTAGTGACAGTCGTTCAAGTATCAGCAGCCGTACGGTAGATGATTACAGCGTGGTCTGCAGTAATTTCGCGCTCCCCCTCCTTATAATTGTATTCTTATATTTATAAACAACACAAATACGTTCATTTTATACTACGCATTGGCTTCACTGCAAAACAAGACACTGCAAGTAGTCGGCTTCACTACAGCACAGACCGTGGGAAAAAAATTTCAGGCTTGATTTCGAGAAAGATAAGCCTCGCACTGCACAAGTAGCGCAACCGTTTTAACTTTCGAGCCGCCAAACTTTCTCCCCGTCTTTCTCCTTTCCTCGGGGCTCGCCTTCCCGTTCACCTCCTTCCTATTGGACTACACTTTACGTTTACGTCACGTGTCGCCACAACTTTCCTTTTTTTTTAATCGCCTCTCCGCTCGTGGGCGCTGCGACACTATACAGTGCGTCGACATGATTCATCGTACTACCGGCCGTAAGTCGGGCGTAAAGGGGGTGCAACGTCATGTGACCTTTGTAGTCCAATAGGAAGGAGCAAAATAGTAACACGTGCGGCGGGCGCATGAGAAAGAAAGACAGAAGGTGCATTGGCGCCAAGTTTAAAAGAACGGAACTGCGTGCGTACTGAGGGGTTTCAGATGGACCCTAATCGGCCTGACAAGATTTTCCCACGGTCTGTGCTGTGGTGACGCCTATTTCATGTGGCGTTTTGTATTGCGGTGCAGCCAACGTACAGAAGCGTACTTTTCGCCTTAAATCACATGAACATTTTTACGCAGCCTTTATGATAGACATTGTGGTGAGGCCTACGCGTGCTCTCACATGCCGTTGGTATTATTGTGACGTCAGTCGGAATCCAACTCCGCCACTGTGATCCGGAACTATTCTACGTGAATACACGTTTTAAGCTTCAGCCCTTGATATTTTAAAACGATAACCCGAACCAGCACTTGGCCTATGTATTTGTCCACTTGCAGGCACACTTAGTGATAACAGTTATTCAGTGTTGCTACAGTGCGTTCAAGGGAAGGACAATTGTGAGCGTTACTTTCGTTAACATTTGAGCGGTCCTGTGAAATGAGGGAGATTTGCGGGGCTTTAGAGCTTCTTGACGCTATCATTGACCCGGAACTTTTGGTACAGCTATTGCCCTATATAACCATTCAATAAATATGGGCGGAACTACATAAATGGCGTAACAGTAAAAACCAAAGCGCCCGAATCGAGACAGTGACCTCGCCTTCATCTTATCTGAGAGTATGATCAAGGTTCGTCGAAACCAGTCGTTCACGACCTGAATTGATACCTGCGCTCACCAACAGGCTCATACCGATTAACTTGCGCTTGATATTGCGAACAAGTTACCACAACAACAATTTTAATGCGAAAGCATTATATGGTGCATTACGCGGTAATGCGGTGTTGTTGGCAGAGTGACCGTAAGATGGTACCAAAAACGGCCGATGGCGCATAGAGTAAGAACACGTCAAAAATGTTCGGAGCGACGTGAAATTTGTCAGGCAGCTTTCTGTGAACAAAGTAAATTAATAGAGTTGAAAGGAAAATTTCGTGCGCTTCGGTTGGGAGTTGTGATTAAACTCGTGATTAAAGTTGTGACTAGTGCGTCCGTCATTGCACACGTCATGTCACTGCCTCTCACGTGTCACTTGCTCTTCAGATTTCGTCGGTGCTGTGGCTACTACGATGCACTGTAAACGCCAAGTCAAGCGTGTGTAAAATGAAGTGTATACCTAGTGCGTCCGTCATTGCACACGTCACGACACTGCGTCTGACGTCTCACTTGCTCTTCGGATTTCATCGGTGCTGCGATTCACTCGGAAGCGTCTACCTCGGCGGCATCTGTGAAACGTGGTCGACAATTGAAGCACGCGCAGAAGACGAAGCAAGGGAACGTTTCCCCAAAGCAACTACAATGCTTTTGCATTCCCACGTAAGCAGTCTTAGGTGTCTCTGCCGAAGTTATTGAACAAGTATTCATTAGTTTCGTGAGTAGCTGTTGCAGATAGCTGAAAGTGGACCGATTTGAAGTGCCTGAAGACCAACAACATTGCGATCGGCGGAGTAGTTCGCTCGAAATTAGTCTCTTTTTTCTTTTGCGCGCAATGCTTGTAAATACCGATGCACTCTTTTCGTAGGCCCCCCGCATTTCAAATTTCTTAAGCCAATTTGAAATAAATGTTTATTAGTAAAGAACAGTGCGGCTCATTTGGGATGCGGGGATGGACATAGAAGTATTAGTTACCTCTGACGCCCCCCTTTTACAAGAAAAAAAAAAAGAAGTGGGAAGAAACACATGGGGAATAGGATGTCTGGCAGCTAATCTCCGCAAGTCAGCCTTTGATGACGATACACCAGCTCTAGATTCCGCTATAGTGGGTTTTGTAGGAAACTTTGTTTCGTGGTAGCTCTTATAGCGACGCCCGTGTCAGGCTTTTTTTTTTTTTCTAAGGCCATTCGTTTACATTTCTCACGGCCGGCCTTTCAGATTGTTTCATGATGCTCCATCACAAAGTGACACACTAAGACTCTAGTGGCAAGGATATCACTGCCCTAGTTGCATGCAGGGTGTTTCACGTAACTTGAAAGAAGGGTTTTACAAATACTGGTTAACCGCAGCTGCATGAAAGCAAAGGCATATGGTTCGCCTTCGTGTGGTGCTCTTTAGAATATTTTTTATATTCCGCTTGATTAGTTAGTTAATTAGGATGGGATTTGCAATTTTATATTCATATTCACTCAAGTGCGTTTCGCTCCGCTGTAGAGGGCGTTCAGAAACGACCACTCTAATTTCGTGTGGCGACGTAAGTGTTGCGTGATGATTTTCTTCGGCGTTTAAAGAAAGCCCGCGAAATTTTAAATAAAACCACGTGAATTCGCCTATGCGCTATCGTATGCAGCGCTTTCAACCACACTTCGTGCAAAAGAACCGGGCGCGCGGACCATGCCGAAGTGAGCGGCTGTGGCTATTGTCTTCGCAGTGCGTCTGCTTCTTTTTAGCGGTGCCACACGGAAAGGAAGCGCCGTCGTCCCTGATAAGCGATTGGTACGACGCATGGTTCGGAGCGCTCCAATACGACAGCGCACGAGCGCAGTCACGTGGTTTTAATTCATGTTTCGCGGGCTTTCTTTAACCCCCGAAAAAAGAAAAAGCACCACGCAGCATGTACGTTGCCACAAAAAATCGGATGAGTCGTTTCTGAACCCCCTCTACAACGCAACGAAACGCACTCTGGCTATAGTGAACAATAAAGACATTTCATAACTGATGTTAGTTAATTAATTACACGGAATATTAAAAAAATGCTCTAAAGAGCACCACATGGCGGCAAACCATATGTCGTGGTTTTATTCTGCTGCGGTTAACCGCTTTATTAAAATGCTTTGTTCAATTTACGTGAAACATCCTGTATACGCCCCAGCCATTTACGTTCGCTTATTTAAGTGACGTCATGGGGGAGGCGCACTTTCGTTGTCCGGTGTCCAAGAGTTAAAATCATCTGGAGCATTCGGCCTGGCCTCCTTGAGCATCTCGTGCATGATCTCTCGAGTACCTGGTCCTAGTCGCAAAATGTGATGAATGCTTGCCGTATAGAGACGCTGTAGCTTTTTTTCTTACCTTTCTCCGTGGAGGCTCGTCTAATTTGTCTTACCGTTCTACGGAGGTTGCAGTATGCGTCGCGCTTGCTCGGGTGTCCGTCGCTATTTTGGGGGGATCTTGTACTTACCTTGTTTTTAGTCTGGCCTTGAAATGGCGGCTTTCGTTTCCTTTGTAATAAGGACGTGTGTTCATAAGTTCTCGTGACGATTTTATTGTACACTCTGAACAACGCTTGTCTAGTGTGGCCAATCGGTCTGTTTTACTGTCGTTTATAAAATGAAAACACAGGCCGACGCTACGATGAGGCCACACATGGCCAATGCGCATGCTAGGTCCATGTGCTATAGGGCGAACATAAGTGGAACCTTGAAATTACTTCAAAGTAATTACTGCGGACGGTGGCGGCCACTCGACCACTCTATTCAAGTGCTATTCAGATAGTAGTGCTATAGTGACTCCCTATACTGACTTCCCCTCTTCTCTTGCAATTATGTGCGCGTGCTGGAAAGTGGCAAAGTGAGCATTTTCGCACTAATGTTTATTCTGTGTGAAATACCGTAATGCTTAGTCTTAAGGTAAGTGGAGGTTCCTAAGCAAGGAAAGATTCAAACAGTAAACACTGGTGGAAATGCTCCTTTGGAGATCCATCAGTAGCTCAAGGTTCCTTCATGGGTTTGAGAGTGCCTGCTTGGGAATACTTGTTTACCAATAAGCAACTGGATTACATTTCTTCCTGACAAAGCCAGAAACTTGTACTGACAACTTTCGTAAATCTCTGGACCAGGAAAAAAAAACAAATAAAAGGCCGAGATACGAGAAAATAGTGAAATTCATTAGCATTCCAAGATTTTGTATATATATATATATAAAGAAGCTGGCCTTTCAGTTTATCTGCTGTAATAATCATCCTTCTTCTTCAAATTAAATAGAATCAATGCGCTGGAAGAACACTCTATTAGCACAATTTGACTCCGTGTTTCCCTTGTTCTCCTAAATGAAATGACAGTGCTTGAAGGACATTCTATAGCAGTACAATTGGAGTGAGCGTTTTCTCTGTGTTTTTTTAAAATCAAGATTGTGGCACTACGTGCCAGTGAGGCGACTGGCGCCTTGTACGCTGTCTGCCTTCTTTTTCCACTCTCAGCGCTGTACACAGATTTCCCGATGTTCCTCGGCCATGGTGTCTCGGTACAGGACCTCGGCTGGAGCCCTTGATGTGGGTCTGGATCTCTGCGGGCGCTGCGACTTTGTGTCCTTCGTGAAGTAGTCGCCGACCAGCGTCTAGTAATAGTATGTGAGTTCGAAATGAAAAAAAAAAAAATTGAAGATATAAGTGCAGAGCTGTAACTGCCTCTCACTAGGAAGTCACCTCAACAGTACCGCACGCGAAGAGGATATTGGGAATGCAAGAAGTGAGAGAAAAGGGGGAGAGAGTAGAGCGTAAAGGCCGTCGAGAGGTAGAAGTAGTGGAAGCGAAACGCGACTTATATTCGGGTAAATAGGCTATTGAATTTGAAAACTCAAATAAGGGTGCGAAAGCTCGCTCGAGGAAGGACCTATACCTACTTGGGAAATGAAAAGCCTCAGGGTTGCCAGTGGGGAGCTCAGGGCACAAGCACACGAATGCGAACTACGAAATCCAGCAAGTCGTGGCTTCTCTAGAGTCTCGATAATAAATTGAAATATTTCGTTGCATTCATTCATTCATTCATTCATTCATTCATTCATTCATTCATTCATTCATTCATTCATTCATTCATTCATTCATTCATTCATAAATTGAAATATTCTGTTGCATTCATTCATTCATTCATTCATTCATTCATTCATTTATTCGGCGTGCTGTTAAAGGCGTTTCTCCCATTTGCACAATACGCGATGAAAGCAGATGGAGGGTGGGTGTAGCCACGATCAACCATCACGCAATCGAGTGTGCAGGTGTTACGACCTATGCTTTACGATAATTATTATATTAAAATGGAGTGGCGCTAGATGTAGTGCAAGCATGCATGCATAAATGAAACTTAGATGTGGCCCGACGGCACGAAGATCTCGAGCGCGTACGCACGATGTGGCAACGCCTTTATTATTTTTGAGACGTACTCGGCGATTTCTACTCCCGCCCACTTGCCAACCCTTACCATTTTATTTTACAGTAAACTGCTACTGCGACGATCCAGTTTAAAGCAAACTTTCAGGTATGAGGAACACGGCACGTTTGGTTGGTTTCAAGTAGGCCCAACGCGAAAGAAATCTGCTTAAAACGAAGCGCTAATTCGGATAAATTGAACTTCCGCAGTCGTCCCTGACACCTGCTGTCCAGTCTAGCAAGAGGCCCTTATCGGCACTCTTGGAGTAAGTGATGCTAGCTACCTAGGCAGCAAATGGTGATTCTGTAGACGCAAACAGCTGCGCAAATGTCGACGAGCAGGTGCAACGCGCCGGGCTGACACCGAAAAGGGTGATTAAAAAGACCCTCGATGTCCACCTGCAGTCAAACAATTGTGGTGAGGACACCACCCAGTCGTGCTCTTGTATTATGTAGCTGATAACGACCTGGATCCTTTGGTACATTTGTTTAGCAACATGAGGAGAATGAGGACACTTTTTGCAAGCTCAGTAATATTCCAGCTTCTGTGACAGAGCACAGGTTTGTCAAATGCCGGCAAGTAACAGTTACTGCATGGCCTAAGCGTTATTAAAGCAACGTATAGCATCGCGAAATGTTAACGAGTGACTTACTTTTTCACACGTGCTTTTTTTTCTTTTGGCGCAGTTTCATTCGTTTATTTGTAGGGTTTGCCAGGAACAATGAGTTCTGTTATTTAGATCTTTTCTGTTAAGATGAGCTTTCCGTACAGTGAGCAGCTATCGACGGCTACTTCGACTGAGTTTTAACGGGAACCTACTGCATTTAACATTTAGCATATCCAAGCGCGGCGCCGACTTGACGAATCTGCGGGCGAAAATGGTCAAATCAACATACCTGCACTCAACTGTTTTCCTATGAAGGGTCTCCGAATTCAACAGCCTACTGTATACAGGGCAACTATGGCAGCTGCTATCAAACACCAGTAATGTCTTGAGCGGCAGTTGGAGCCAGGAATGAGCCGATTCCGCAACTGGCGATTTTTCTTGCTGCGTACGCGACACAGTTTAGTACAGAGGTACGAGGCATACAGTTTTACTTACGTGACTGGTGAAAGCCATGAATGTGTTCACATCACCACTTGTAGTGTTGCTTGAAAGAGGCGTGACTGGTGGAACGCTCACCCCCTCGGACCTGTGTTGAGTGAGCTAGGCAGTGTCATACAAAACCGTAAACAGATGCACACATAACTACGGTACTAAGCAGCATCGATGCACATTGGTGAGCACTTGGGCAAATCCTGCGAACGTATTTCCATTGCATGCGCTGTCGTGAGTAAGAAGCATAAATTGTCACGTGAAGTCGAAAAGGCTGCAGACATCTCTAGGCTAAGTTGCGATTGTGTGAGGAAGACTTTTATGTTTCTGAAAGTGACCGAAGGGTCGTCGGTGAAGGCACGTCAAGGGTCGTCGGTGAAGTGTATAGACAGCTGCACTCTCGGGATAAATACGCTCGCGGAAGTGCCGCCTGGGCCGTGAGAGGCAGCGGGTAACACTCCCCGGGGACCAACCCTGTGCACGCATAAAAAAAAACAAAGAAAGTGAACGAGATGATGGTCGCCGCGTTATCTCCATCGATAAAGTGCCGCATGCGTATTGGGAAAGACGTGGGATCAACTCCTACCTACGGCGAGTTAGCTAATCGTACACTTTCTCTTCCCTTTATCTTGTTAAGGCGAAAGCCCTATGTGTCTCATTGGTCGAAAAATTCGATGTCAGGCGTCATCAAAAAATTTACCGTCTGGTGTTATGGCACCAAAATTTATCGGCACCAATACTTATCGGCCCCAAAATTGATCGGCCCCAAAATTGATCGGCACCAAAATTGATCGGCACCAAAATTGATCGGCACCAAAATTGATCGGCACCAAAATTGATCGGCACCAAAATTGATCGGCACCAAAATTGATCGGCACCAAAATTAATGGGAGTCGAACCCTCGACCTTTGGTAGGACTGAAGTTCAATGGCACCAAAATTGGTGCTGCCACCATTGATGGTGGAACCGACGACCATTGCTAGGGGTCAAATCCACCTGCTTTGGTGTTAAGGCTAAGTTAATTTGGTGGGAGAACACAAGCAATCGGAAGTAACAACGCCTTCGGTCGAGAATTTCAAGTAATTTAATGAATGTCTCGTAAGCGCGCGGGCTTTCGCCTCTTCTCTTTCGAATATATTAAAGTGACTTTACCTTTGCTGTTACATTACAGTTAGGCGTAACAATAACATTCCCTTACGCTTTATCTGGCCTCATTGTTCGTTACATCAAATAGTTGTGAGTAGCAAAACACCGAGCCCCTTCGATCCTCTTATGATTCTCGCTCTAACACACTTTTGTGTTCTATCTCGCATGTTCTTACTTAATTTGAGGCGTACCTGCGCTGGTATTGTCGTCTTCACCATCGGTTCCATCAGCGCGCCTGGGAAGGAGACCTCTTGGAAACTAACGGCCCCCTTTACGGCTTGTGTACGCCTCCACTAGTTGTTTAGGTTCGAAAAAAAAACTTTTGGATTTTCATGTGCCGAAACCAGGATCTGATTGTTGAAACATATGGGTAATAGCGCGAACAGACGACCACAAGAAAGAAGACACGTACACCAACTCGCCCAAAAAAGAAGTCTTGATGAAGTTCTGATTGTTGGGCACGCCATACTTGGGGGACTCCGGGATAATTTTGGCCACCTGGGATTATTTAACGTGTAACAAAATCTAAGTACATGAGCGTTTTTTGTTTGTGCATTTCACCACATTGAAGTGCGGCAGCCGCTTCTGGGATCGAACCCTCGAGCACCGAAGAGCAATGCCATAGCCACCAAGCTACCGCGGCGGGTAGTAAAGGTTTTCATGGGGGACGATTCCGCCCAGCATTACCAATTTTTCTTGCAAAAATTTTCGCTTACCAATGCTAAACATCCGCTAGAATCCGCTAAATGTATGTGAGCATTGGATAAACATCCGTTTAGTGAAATATGAGCGAGAAACTGGGTAGAAAATAGTGAACAGATATCTTTATAAGTAGCTATATAGTATCAGTTACAATGACAACCAAACTGGGATTGCTAGAAAGACATATCCAGATTTCCGAATTTTCATGGTGGGGCGTTTGAACCTACCACAAAGTGGTTAATAAATACTTTCACAAAGAAAAAAATTGCGGCTCTACGAAGTAAACTGGGTTGGATTAGTTGCACGAACCAAGAAGTTTTTTTGACTGGGACGAAGAAACGCCTCCGGATGCATCTCGGCGAGCATGGTCATACATCTCCAACTGTGCTTTGAGGCTGCTCGTTGAACAGGCTCAACAATCCACTGGTAAACATTCTAAATTAGTTTCAAAAGTTCACTATCCACTCGTTCATGGTTCGTAGGGAGATAAATCTTAGCTAGCGGGAAACTTAAGGAATGAGAGGCGGATTTAAAAACAATATACGTGCCAACTCTTCCAGTCGAGCTTTAGCTTCTTAGAAAACGGAAACTTTCTTTATGGTTTCCCAGCTTGCAACTTCCCGAGGATATACCGCCTACCTTGTGGAAGCTTCAGCTTCTAGTCCTGCCGGTGCCGTCAAGATACGCGATCTACTTGCCAAAACGCTGAAGGCTGCCGCCATAGTAAAGCTCGAGGAGGTGCGCGACGTCGGCCATGCAAAGCTTGGGCGCCCAGACGTCAAGCAGATCACGTGGAAGCTAGTCGGACGCATCGCTGGCGACATATACGAGACCAATGACGTACAACGCGGGGTAATACGGGGTGTCATGGCTCCGCCTGTTGCAAATGAAGGGAAGATAAACGATAAGGGAAATGCATGAAAGCTTGCTGAGTTGGCAGGCTGAGCCCGGTTGGTCATCTTTCATTGGGGAAGGGAGAAAAGGTACTAGAAGATGAATACACGTCGTGTCTATAGAAGGTGCATCTACGCTTGTGCATTCATTATCACGATCATTCTCTCTGTCATCGACAGTACATCACCAATTTACGGTGCTTTGTGACAATAATGGCAATTTGAGACGTCTGCCACCGCTCTTATTGGAATGTATTGATATACCGCCCTTCTTTTGATCGTGTAACGCTTATCGTAAATTGTTTTTCTTAAGACGGGCATTGCGGTTATCCACTCCATCTGTCCGCCTCCTTGCTTACAAATGTATTGTATTGCCTACCTTAGATTATGCTGCTATCATTTGGGACCCATTCACTAAGACTAACATAAACAAAGTAGAGAGGGTTCAAAGGAGGGCTGCTCGGTACATATATAATAATTACCGACGTACATCGATAACACATCTTTTAATCAAAGCTGGTCTGCCGACAATAAGTGAGCGAAATCGTTCTGCAAGACTTAAATTCATGTACCAATTAATTAAAGGACACTACAGAACTGAAATCACCCATTTAGTTCATTTTTCGTCAGGGTATGCGACCCGACAACGACATCAGCTAACTTTAACTCCTTTTCGCATCCGTAATAACTGTTTTAAATACTCATTTCTTCCACGAACTATTACCGATTGGAATAATCTCACTAACAATGAAGTGTTGCAACCGTCACTGACGTTATTTGCCCAACATATTGCCTAGTCTGTGTTACTGCATTTCATCACTTTACTGTTCTATTGTGTATTTTTTTTTATTTTTTTTTTATTATTTTTTTATTTTTTATTGTTTGATATCTTGTTCAAATGTATTCCTGATGCTGGCTGCAGAGCTTCAACCTGCACCCTTATTTCTTGTTTACATTTTGCCATTTTTGTGAAACTGCTTGATTCTTTTTCCCACCCTGCTATAATCCCGATACCGGGATTGCAGTATCAATAAATAAATAAATAAATAAAAAATGTCACTGCTTGAAATCGAGTAGTGCTGCTATCTAAAGCTCTTTGTCTGGCACCGAGGCTCTATGGAGGACGAGTGTGAGAACGAGGATAAATACCCAAGGACGCTCTCGGAAATGCTGCTCGTGAAAGAACAAAAAAGTACTGTGCCAGCAGAAATATGGTCTGCATCCGGGACTAAACTTGAACAGGAAACGCTGTGTTGCCGTAAGGATCACAATCCATGTCAACACCGTAGCAAAGGTCATGTTCGTGACGCAAACGCCAGCTGCTCTCGTTGACAGAGCGCCATCTGTGTGAAACAGGCGCTGTGATTTCTTCCACTCTTTACCTTGCCCGGAGACTTGCTAAGCCTTGTTTTTGGCGCATACCCACAATGGGGAGATAGCCTCAAGTATGATGGTTAAGACGAACGGGAAAAAGACGGTGAATTAGCGTTTCGTAAATTATAGCAAACAGATAATAAAATCCTGTAGAAGAAAGATATAAATAGAAGGAAATCGACCTATAGGCCGATTTCCTTCTATAAACTATAAAAATAAGTCTATCAGCTTCCTCCGCCTATCCTATTTCTAAAAGCTTTCTTTTTATTTTCTGTAACGATAGCTGTTAAGGGGTACGACGTATTGATATTGTTGCATCTGTGGCGGGTGCTACCATCATGTTTTGTTACCAGGAGAACTAAACAGAACACAACAAGGGAAAAAAAAGAAGGAGGAGGCGTGCTGGAGGCGTGCCGAACGACCTTGATCCCTGCGGGATCTTATCCGGTCAGTGATCAGGAAAGAGCTTAGCAAGTTGCAGACACCTCAGACTCCAACTGCACTATCATCGACGTTGTCAGGGACGAATTTAGGCGGGTCATACGGGATCCAGAGCGTGAGCAACAGTCGATGCAGCGCATCCTAGTGTACGCCGACGTGCTCGGGCAAACCAGGGTACGAAGTAGTGCAGCAGTTGAGACGGCCGTTCCTTACCCGCCGACAGCACGCAGCGCACCTCGTCTGCTGGAACCAATGGCTGCCTATCCGCCTACAGCGCGCAGTGCAACTCGTTTTGTGGAGCGAATGCCCCGGAAAAGTGACGTCTGGCGTCACCACGAGCGCAGGCCTCTGTGTTTTCACTGCGGAGAAGCGGGTCACCTGTATGGGTTCTGCCCGTACTGTCAAGCTAGGTTAAGAGGTTTTCTCTTAAGTGCACCATGCCCCGAAACGGTGAACGACCAGCCGAGATTGAAGAATATTTGTCCACGCGCCAAGGCTCCATGCATTACTCCACGCCAACGCCAACCACGGTCACCGTCGCCCATGCGCTACCGATCCCCTAGCCCACGCGCGTCTCCGAGATTGCCTAGGCGTCGTTCACCAAGCCCGCCCTAGGAAAATTGAAGCAAGCGACCTGTAAAGGTGAGGCCGCTGATAACCACAGTTATTAAGATCCCCCAACATAATTTCAATGCGGTGATAATTCTAGTAAATAGGTGCAGTAACGAAAAGATTGCATCAGATTTGCGGTTGATAATACATAGATGCGAGTAGAATGCCTTAGTCGACGCCGGCGCTGATTTAAATGGAGAATAAACTGAAAAAAAAAAGTTGTGATGCAGTGGACTGGCCCGCAGATACGCATGGGGGTGGTCATCTTATTATGCCCCTTGGAAAATGCACCGAAAGACTTTAAAGTAAGAGGCTTCATTTTCGTTTCTGACTTGATTGTACGGCCATAATGTTCAAGGGAACTTATACTAGGATTTTCTAAAAGCTAATCGCACCATAATTAAACTACGCAGGTGAAATTGAATTTTTAGAACCGCCTCATAATGTAGCATTAGACTACAGGATTTTGCGTTTTTTCTTGCGCACTGAGAATGACGCCATCGATGGGAGAGCATGTGGCTGTGGGTTGTAGTACATAAGTTTGTGTATGCTTTCGAGAAAAGTTAGTTGTGAGTTCAGCGCTGTCCCGTGTGTTCCTGCCTCCTGTCTTCGTCGTCTTGTGCTGCCCCTTTCAACGTGTTCAACGTACATCCAGTGCGTCATTCTCGACAGGACAAGCTACATCTGTGCAGGAATCGGAGCAGCGACGTCTTGCTGCATGGTGCGTCGTTGAGGATGATGTAACTGTGCCACCACGCTGCAGTGTAGTGGTTCATGTGGAGAATGAAACATTCTACGACCGCGAAGGCATAGCGAATGGAAACATAGGGGTTGTTTTGAACAAAGGTATTTGGTAACCTAACGACAACGTCAACTGCTCTGTCTGGAACCTGTAGTGTCGGCAGATCAGTTACCGTCAACCAGACTCACGGAAGCACAAAAGAAACGTATATATGCCCTGATAAAGGATTTTTCTGACTGCTTCTCCACTTCCTCGAACATAAGGCTCACGTCTGTTGCAAAGCTCAGAATTATAACAGAGGACGCCACGAGACCGGTATACCAGCCCCCGTATCGAGTTTCACCAAAAGAAAGGGAGATGATCAAAAAGCAAGTAGAGGAGATGCTTTCAGGTGACGTTATTCAGCTTTCCAACAGTCCGTGGGCAGCTCCCGTAGTGCTCGTTAAGAAATCCGTGTTGACTACCATGAACTGAACAGCGTAACTAAACGGGGCGAATACCCCCTTCCTCGTAATGATGAAAGGTTAGGTCGGCTCCAACGTGCAAAGTTTTCTCCCCCTTTGACCTCAAGAGTGGATATTGGGAAAGATAGGTGGATGAGCGGGACCGTGAGCTCTGGGCAAGACTTGCTTAAAGAACTGGACAGGCAAGTCTTGCCCAGACCTCATGGCTGACATCTTCTCTGATCAGGCACTTCGCCTCATGAACACGGGATAACCCACACTTGTCCTCGTTAGCGTTGCTGAAGGCCTGTTGAAGCGCATGTCACTACAGATAATTAATGCCTCTCAGCCTTCCACGCTTTACAAAAGTCGCGGTTATTCCGTATATCCACGGCATATCGCATTGATCGAAAAGGATTGGCCAGTGGGCTAATGTAGAAGTGGTTTTCCCGCTCCCGATAAACTGCGATCTTTGCGCAGATTGACCAGTGCGTGTACCCCCAAAAAGCTTGCTTGCAAAAAGAGACATCAGTCAAAGTTCATTGACTGTGCAGAAGGAATACTTTATAATGTGCCTTTGAACTGTGGGTGTAACTATGTTGGTCAGAGCGGACGATGCCTTAATGACAGGCCACAGGAGCATCGCTACACAGTGATAGCATTGAATGATATTGGATTGGATTGGATTGGATTGGATTGGAGAAAACTTTATTTATGCCTGCAGTTGGGCGCTCGCGCGCCCCGACGAGAGCCTGAATTATAGCATTGAATGATAGAATAATCGCCGTAGAAATTGTACGCGTGATCAGGGCAGACGCCACAAATACGGTCACATGTAAACCAGTACATAATGCATGCTCAATTGTCCGCAAAAATCGTAATCAATTAACCCGGGAAATCATCGAAGCAGAATTGATTGACAGGTGTGGTGACACCTGTGAGTCAAAACCGTTCATCGCACTTCCCCGCAAGGAGCTATCCTTCTTGCGTAGAGATGGGTATTTTCTGCGGGTGGCGCACACGTGATGTGTCACAGATTCTGCTACATGTGTGGTCATTTGCTTCAATGTAAAACAATGTTGTAAGTCTACGCTCGTGTGCCTCAGCCTCTTCTTTGTCCTCGTCTTGTGCGCAAAAGGTTGCACTCATGTCTTACCAACATGCTCAAACAGACACCTTAATGTCTCGCAGTATCAACAGCAAAGAAACAAAAAGAAATGCGTAGTGATGTTCGGCTGTGGTTCAACTGATAAATATACCATTGCAAAATATAACACCTTAGTATAAGCATGGTCATAAAGAATTACACAGGAACTGCCTAAAGAAAAGCACAACGAGCCATCAATTATCGCCAACTTACGAGGGTGAAATCTAAATACGGAACGGCGTCTTCATCGAGTTTTGAACTTCGCACCTCGTCGTGGCGCGGCATAGCATGTGATCCCAGAGGCTGTTTGCGACGCAATCGTGTGTTCTCTTTCCCAAAGACGACGATTGTACGTATTGCAAAAAAAAAAAAAAAAGTCAGATAAGGCTTACGTTTCTCCTGCTGGTGCTCCCGAGGTCAGCGGAAGCTAAAGAATCGCAGGCGGCAACCGTTTGTTTCCCCCTCTCTCTTTCTTTTTATCGGAATTTCTGCATCAGAACGGCAAGTTGGTCAGCTAACATCATCCTAATCAGCGTCTTTGTTACCGTTTATTTCACGTCATTTTATTTCGACCCGTTTGGCGCATTTGAACATTGCCTTCGTCGCGATAGCAAGCGATGTAGCCTGCACCGATGTCGGGCCTTTCTTTGACCCATGTTGCCGTTTTGCCATACGTCGGTGCGTGTGGTTGCGTTCAAGAGTGCTCACATGATTTCGTGAATATCTTTGGCTTCTGGCGTCAAGCTGCAATTAACGTCGCTTTTTCGAATGGACCACGGAGTCACCGAAAGAATGCTGGCTGCTCATTTTTGTAGGATATTCCCGTGGCTCGTGGTTAGAACAACGCTGGAACGGATAGCTGGGTCAAGCTACGTTTCCCCTCAGACGAGAGGTGAGACTAATTCTTGAATCAGTTCTGAAATAATTCAGCACCAGCAACATTCCGGGTAGCTGCTATGCTTAATGCCCTGCCCTCATTTTTGTTTCTGCAAAACGCTTTCTTTTGCCTGCTCGCGAAGTAGGCGTATCAACCGTTAAATACAATACAATTGCTTGCAAGCGCAGCACGCCACTGTACTTCATGTCGCTGGGTTGAAAAAAAATTATTTCCTATCACGCTGTATGTCTTCGGCCATGTCCTCGCAATTAAACGTTGCTTTTGCTGCAGTAGAAGGCGAGACAGTCGGCACTAATAACGTGGCTTGTTTTAACGTTGGTGGCCATTTTGCCATTAGTCGATGCATGCGACTGAGCGCAAGAGCATTCAAGTGTTTTCGTGAATTATTTTGGCTTGTGCCGTGAGGCCGCAACTTTTTCGAATGCGCCAAAATTTGACTGAAAGAATGCTGGCTGCTTGCGCACGCAGGACTTCCCCGTCGCTCATGGTTCGAAGAACAACGGGGGGACGAACAGCCGGGCCAAGTTACGCTTCCCAAGAACAAGGTGAGCGCAATTCTTCCGTTAATTTGAAGTGTAGTAATTACGCTAAATGAACTCATTGTGTAGTAGCTATGCGATATGTACCTCTTCGCTGTAAAACGCTTTCTTCTTCCCGCTCTCGAAATGTGCGCGTGTCAACAGTTCGACAAATGCACGACAGCTGTCACAACAGTGCAGCATGTCGCCGAATTGGATGTCGGCGGGATGAAAACATAACCTCTTCGTTATATATTCCGAAATTCCATTCAAAACTTGCTAAAAGTGTATTTAAGGATTCTTGCCGACTTTGCGTTTTACAATGTTTTTGCTGGTTTCTATTGCGGCACCATTGGTGGAAAACTTGCCGAATCAGGGATACGCCGCGAGCCAATAATTGTGCGGAAAGATAAGTTTACGCAGATCCAAGGCACACATTGGAATCTACTTGAAGCGAAACTTTATATTGAAATCCTTTACAACTAATGGTGACGCGTACAGTTTAATGCGACCTTATGTATTGATTAAATTCATTCAGTGTTTGTGCACAACTTTAATTTCGTGCAATTTTTACACGTGCTCTACGCCCTTCCGAAGCTATTCCTAAATGCAAACACCAAATCAGGCGGATGCACAGTGTGACCCATCTGCGGAGCGATGTCACGAGGGTGATCGAAGGCGATCCGTGATGCTGGTCGAGGGAACTGATCGCTTGTGTGTGTACATCGAGAAGTAGGTGACATTTGTTTTCGGAACATATTCGAGGCAGTTGTAATCTTGAAAGAAAGCGGGGTCCAGCGGCTCCTCCTAGACGGTCACAGACGACCATGCCAGGTCGCGATCTTTTTGAGTGTGAACATGGGAGCACGTGGCTTTCCGTACTGCCAACGCAGTTTAGCACCGAGAAGCACTGCGCATGCGCTGTGCGTCATTGCTGTGCGCACAGCATGCGCTGTGCGACGTACGCTTAAGGAGCGATAAGAATGTTTAACTTGCAATTACATTCCACAGGATGTATGAATAAACATGAAAATGTTATTCTTCGCCGACGATCCCAAGATCATTCTGCGTCCTTCAGCTAGGCTGTTGCCACGCATGGGTATTATATTTCTGGGCGTATTGTAAAAGTAACATCCTGTCTTCGAGGAAGGTATGTGTATTCGTCCATTGATCAGAGCAGCTGTTGCACCTCAGCGTGGCGCGTGTTTCGGAGATATCGGGGACATTGTCAGACTTTCACTCAGATAGATACTCTCAGCGTTCCATCTGCGTCCAGGTGCACAGGCCGCTAAAGACTGTCAATAGGATTATAGAAGCATTCAGCCAGGAAGGCCGCATTTCTGACGCCCCACGTAGACGTCGACCAAGTACAACGACGGATGAAGAGGACACGCTTGTGGTAGTTGCCATCACGGAGAAACTATGTCATCACGGAAACAAATGTCATCGTATCCTGTTACGATCAATGGTCAAGCTGTACTCTATGTAAAGACGCATCGCTTTCTGGGCGTCATCATTGACCGCAACCTCTCGTGGAGCCCTCACTGCGTCTATCTGAAGAAGAAGCTAGTCGCCATTGCTCAGGTCTTCCGATTTCTATGCGGGAAAAACTGGGGTACACCAGTCCATTCTATGCTGCAGCTGTATAGGGCTTTGTTTCTCGGACTCCTTCGTTACAGCCTACCAGTATTGTCAAATGCATGCAAGACGAACTTTCGCGCCTTGGAGAGCATACAAGGTCAAGCCCTACGCACGTGTTTAGGGCTGCCTAGGTGCACCTCAACAGCAGCGACAATCGCCATCGCAGGAGACCATACAATCCAGACACATGTAGCTGTCGACTCTCTCAGAGCGCACATTCGCCATCTGTCAAAGATCCCCGACCATCATTTGGCCTCCCTACCAGCCGAGAGACCTCAAGCGACCTTTTCACGAGTTATTAGCGCTCATCATGAGTACATACCGGCATCATTTACACCGGCGGCGAAGCCTTCCTCTCCCCTGTGGTGCCTGCGACAGCCTCAAGTGAATTTTGCTATTCCTGGAATCACAAAAAAATCCAATCATCCATCGCCGGCTCTGAAGCAACTTACGCTCACATTACTGCACCAGACGTATCATGACCGCATACATATATATACCGATGGTTCCACCTCACCTACCAGCTCAACTGCCGCATTCGTCGTTCCAGCCAAGAACGTTACAGTTAAATTCAAATTGTCGCACACGACTACATCTACATCGGCAGAACTTGCAGCTCTCCATGCCGCTATGATGTACATCACCGAAGAGCCTACAGAGAAATGGGTCGTATTTTGTGACTCAAAGGCAGCCCTTCACAGCATCAAGTCCGCATTACGTCACAGAACCTACGAGCAAATGACATCTGAAATCAGGGAACTGCACCACCATGCTCTGGAAAGTGGACACCACATTATATTTCAGTGGATTCCTGCTCACTGTGGCATCGTCGGCAACAACCTAGCTGACAAGGCTGCCCGGTGTGCCCACGAAGATACCAAGACGCGTCCAACACCTTTGGCGAGGTCGGACGCTGCCAGAGAACTTCGCCAACTTGCGCGTAAGAAATCCCAAGATCTCTGGATTTCAAGTGGCCTAAATTGCAGATTACGTAAACTGGACCCCACGCTACGGCTACAACTGCCATCTAGCCTTCCCCGCGGCGAAGCAACCTTGTTGTGTCGCTTGTGGCTGGGAGTGGCGTTCACGAACGCATACTCCTACCGTATGGGAATGGCCGAGAGCCCGATGTGCGACTCCTGTGGGTGCGAGGAGACCATCGAGCACCTATTGTGTACGTGCCCTCGCTACGATGTCCAACGCCTCTCTCTGCGGGCAACTTTACGCAGACTGGACTCGAGATGTTTCACCGAGTCAAAGATACTCGGACCGTGGCCACACCCGTCACTGGCTCGAAAAGCGATTCGTGCACTAGTGCGGTACTTGAAGTGCACGGGCTTAACAGACCGTTTATAGTGTCCTTGCGTATGGTGTCGCTCCCACACGTACTCAGTGCTTCCTCTCTCCCTTTCTTCCTCTTTCTATTCCCCTTTCCCCCACCCCCAGTGTAGGGTAGCAAACCGGATGCTGTTCTGGTTGACCTCCCTGCCTTTCCTACCCTTGTTTTCTCTCTCTCTCTCTCTCTATCTCAGTCCGCGAGAGAAGTTCGGGAGCTGCTGGATGTGGACGCTTCGGCTGTTACTATACGTAGACATCTCTAGAGTGTTGGACAACGAAGTTCTGTGGCTGCGCCAAATCCTGTCTTCACATGCTTGGAACAAGGCGTCTCGAGTGCAGTTTGCCGAAGCGAACGGCTCGTGGACTTCCGATGACCGGGGTCAAGTAATCTTTTCGGACGAGTCGACTTTTTCAACACGTCGAAACCAACGCGTGCGAGTGCGGCGAGCAAGAGGGACACGGTAAGACTTCTTTTTTCGACCTGTCTTTATTTTCTGCGAACGACTAAATATAATATGATTTCCATGCTTGCAGTTACGAGCCAGCCAATGTGCAGGTAGTCGCCGCGAGTCGACGCACCTGCGTGGACGCGTGGGGCGTGGTGTTCCAGGCACGGTCTCGGGCCTCCACTCCCCATCGAGGGCGCTCTCCTGGCCGGTCAATGACGCTGACAACATCTACGAAAATATCTGGGGGCGCGTGAGAGCAGCCATGGTGCGACACCCGATTTATTCAGCGACTTGTGGACGAGTTGTTGGTAGCTGTTTGCCAAGAGTGGGAGCATCTTAGAGCAAGTAGCCTTGTGCTTGCCCTGTATTCTTCAATACTGTCTGAAATGGCAGCAGTTGTTGCTGAGAAAGGAGATATGACAAAATACTAAAGGAAATCAAGCAGCGAATAATTGCAATTTACATCTGTCGCTTCTCAGTGTTCCAGCATTTCTTGAAAAGCGCACAAAATAAAAGTTTGGATGTTTGCGTTTCTTTGCTTCTTTTCTGCATTGTGTGACTAAAAGAACCCTGGAGAAAACACAACAAGGTAACTGGGTAACGATTTTCTGGTAATTAAGGAGGAAGCATGAATAGATGGAAAGACAGGGAGCTTAGTAAATAGGGTAAAGCTAAGGAGTAGGAATGCAGTCTTACCTGGAAGCATCCCAATTTTGTTTAGTCATAACGCGGTCACCGCCGAGGAAAATAACGGCTAGCAGACGACAAACGAGCGCTCCATTGACTTGATGCGCTTGAAGGGAAGATGCCGCGTAAGGGCACGGATGTTGAGACACCGGATAACGGCGTCTGTAGTGCAGAAACCCACTTGCTCCCTTGTTCACGTTCAAAAAGATGGCGACTGTACAGCTCGGTCTACTGTCGGAGGGAATACGCGAGCGCTTGGCTCATGTTCCGCGCAGCGCCTTGTACAGGAAGCGGCGAAAACCATGCGCAAAACGACGCAGGGCCGGTGCGCGCCGCGCGTCGTCTGCTACCGAGCCACCCCTTCGCTTTCCTCGCACGCAGTCACCCTACTGCAATAACGTCAAGAGGCCACCCAGTCCAACGCTTTACGGATAAACGTTTCGTGTACTGCGACGCGGGAGACATAGAAAGCACACAAATACTCACTTCTACTGGAGTGGTGTAGAATGAGAATAAGCAGCAGCAGAGCTATGTTTTATACGGCATTTTTGGAGAAGTCGGATGACGCCGCTATGCTGCGTCTCGAGTGAGCATTCCGCGGATGGAAACGTTCCCAACACCGTCGGCTACCACGAATTCTCAGTTTGCTTCTGTACGTTAGTGTCTACCCCACAATACTTCACGCGTTTCGGTAAAGCTATATCTTCGAAGGCCTGAGGCCTCCGAAGGTATGAAGTTCGATTCAAAAACGCTAGGTGTACACGGCGCTTCCCATCTTTTAGCAACTCGACAGAGAGCACGACGTAGCCAAACACCACTGAAACATGCCGTGCACAACGGTGCGGCAAAGAAACTGTAGTGCGTCTTTTCGTTGAGTCATATGCCACGCTCCATCCACGAAATGAATGCGTGTTTCGGTCTGTCGCGCGATAACGTTCAAACGCGAAGCTTCTTACAGAAAAGCGAGCTGTCAAATCAAGCGCTTTTTTTTTATCCTTCAAATCAGGTTCATCGCAACCGCGGCTCCAGAGGTGAGGGCGAACGCTGCGCGTTGGCGAAGCGAAGGGGTGGTGCGGGAACAGACGACGCGCGGCATGTGACGTTTCGCGTATGCGCTGGGTTTTCGCCGCTTCCTGAGCCTGATGCTGCGTGGAGCATGAGCCACGCGCTGTCGTCTTCTATCCAACAGTGGACCCACCTGTACTCTTCGCTGTTGCAACTACGTGCTTATGTGCGTATCTTTGAAGAACGACATCATCAGTATGGCGAATAACAATTACGATGCTTTTGTTAATAAACTGGGGCGCAGGACGCATACTGATACGTAATAGGGATTTGACGATCTTAACTTTTATCTTTCAGTCTTTTGTTCTGCATCACTTGCGGTGCTATGTATAACGTTCATTCATTGCTTTTTTTTCAGTCCCCTATGTAATGCCTATAAAAGGGCCTTTAGGTTACGTGAATAAAAAAGAAAGGCTATTGATGCGCGCACGGCCAGTGGTTCGGGAGCAGCATCTAGGGCGATGACTTCCGCAGGGGATCACGCTGGTACTGTGACAGTATACCGAGTATATGGCTGAAAGCGTTTCTCGCCTTGTACTAAGATTGCTGTCTGAATGTATACAACATAGTTAAAGGTTTCGCGTCGTTATAACCTTTCACCGTGGTTCTCACATACGCGTGCGATGTCTTTTCTTTTTCATTGGTGCCGAGGACGAACGGCACGAGATATCGGCCTGTTCGGGTCGTGCTCGCATCTACCGGGCAAAGGCGATGCTGGCCTTTCGTGCGTCATCACCGGCTCAAGCATGGGAGGCAGCACGGTGGCCCACTGTACGAGTCGTGCCAGCAAGGTAAGCGCATCCAAGACGTGACGTGTTGCGTCGTAATATTTCCATCACCTTTGGCTCTGCCAGTTCCCTATAAAACTATTTCACACAGACTACTCTATACGAAAGTTAGTCGTTTTATTAGTCGCATAAGCTGCTGTGAACATTCGCTTACTAACTGAATTAACAAGCACGTTATCACGCGCGCGCAGGCAAACGCGAAGGCCTCTCTCTCGATGACCGCGGACGTCCGCTATGTAGCTTCTAATTCTTGAAGTGGCTATTCCTTCTGAACTTCACTCGGTTTGCGGTATGTTTGCCTCGATACTGGTTTGTGGGTTTATCCGAATCTTACCTATTCCGCGCCGACTTGGCTCACAGTGTAGTCCGTGGTCTAATGAGTAGACGATCAGGCTGCTGTACTGTGGGAAGGGGGTTCGAAACCATCCTTTAGACCAACTTGGGTAACTGGTTATGCGATGATATGTGCCGCTCCTCAATGAACTTCTTTCGCGCCATTCTCGGTCAGCGTGTATGCTCTGCTCATTAGTGAACCTCTTTTACACCAACTTTGGTCACTGGTTATCGACCATATCAGCCGATCTGGTGCCGTAGTGGATTTGGCGTTTTCCTACTAATCCCGAAGGCGCGGGATCAAATCCCGGCAGCGGTGTCCGTATTTCGATGGGAAGCGAAGTGCAAAAACATCCACGTACCGTGCTTTGGGTGCACGGTAATACAGTTACAGCACTGCACTTATCTCTTCCATTTCTCTTTAAAAATCACTTCACACGGTGCACGATAAAGAACCCTTGGTGGTCAAAATTATTCTGAGGCGCCCCACTACGGCGTGCCTCATGATCCTGTCGTGGGTCTGGCACGTAAATGCCCAGAAAATTTTGGTTATGCGACATAGGGTCCGTAGTGCCCGGGTAAGCGCTAGTGCTATGCGAAAAGCAAAATTTTCGGTGCGAGAAGAATTCGAATATTACAGCCTGAGTGCGAATCGATTCAAATATTTTTTTGAATTCTTCCAAATACCGAGGAAGTGAAATGGAAAACATTTAAAAAAGAAGCAATTTTATTGCACAACTCGTGTACTCCCACATGGTTGTCCCTAGAATGGATGGATAATACCGCACCGACAGGCGCTGCGAAGCAGCTGAGGGCCCTAGCCCACTAACCACGAGATGGGGACAGTGGCTCCGTGGAGAAGTGCGGCTCTTGCGCTGCCCGGTGCGCTCCGGTCGGCCTTTGAATATCCGAGTGAAGGAGTGTGATTTTCGTGCCGAACGTTACCCACATCGCCAGCAAGTCTCCAAGGTTAACAGCCTCTAGTCGATAGACCAATGTAGCTAAGGGAAGTCGGCAAAACGGATTTGTAACCTTGGGAAAAGGATTAGCTCTGAGGGCTCAGCCGGTCGGGCTGGGATCCAGAAGCAGCAACGGCACTGTACTGGTATTGGGCGGAGCTCGCCACCGTAGAAAGCGGTGGGTGCCGAGCCCGGACCATCGTCGGGACCTTCCTGGGGAAAGCCACTGCTGTTTCCGTGGTTTTCCGTGGGCTTCGTGCCTGAGGTTTTTGCTTCAGCCGGCAGAAAACAGCCAACTTAGAACTGCCATGGACCGGGGGAATCCGACTGTCTAATTAAAACAAAGCATTGCGAGGGCCGTTGACGGGGTTGACGAGATGTGATTTCTACCTAGTGCTCTATGATGAAATCCAAAGAAGCGCGTATAAACGGCAGAAGTAACCATGACACATGTGTGCCCTCTTAATGGGTTAATATACTGTCTTAACGAATTAGGTGTAGATAGTCCACTACTAGATACTTCCATGTCAGCAACGGCGTTTGCCGATCACTTGCTTCTCATGTCACATACCCTTGAAGGGCTTCAACTACTGGTAGATAAAACTGTGTCCTTACTCAAGAATGTTGATATTAAGATTTATCCTCTAAAGTGTCAGTATTTTAGATGGCGTCCTAACTATTCCAGCAAAGGTTTTGATTATAATGTTCCTCGGTTATATATATTAGGTCATAGACAGAGAGACAGAGGAAAGGAGAAAGGCAGAGAGGTTAACCAGAGGGGAAGATCCGGTTTGCTACCCTACGCTGGGGAGAGAGGGGAGGGGAGGTAAAGTGATAACAAAGTAGAGATAAAGAAAGGATCATAGACATACAATCACAGTCGGTTACTGTTGCCGCATACTGTCACCGCACAGCACAGTCGCACTTGCAGCACTATAAACATTTGTTCAGGCTACAGCCGCTTGTCCAATTCTGTCGCCTTCAAAAAGTGCAACAGTGCCCTCGTCGCCCTCCGCTGCGACGGCTTGTGAAGGGGGCATTTTAAAATAAGTTCCTCTGTTAGAGCTCTTCGGTCAAAGGGCGCTATCGCGATGCAAGCGATTGTCTCTGTAAATTGTAGCCAGGGCAGTCACAGAGAAGGTGTTGAACAGTCTCCTCGTTACCACAGTCTTCACACGAGGCGTCGTCGGCCCATTCGATTCGGAAAGCAAAAGGCTTGGTGAAGGCCACCCCTAGCCCCATTCGACAAAGCAGGGTAGCTTCGCGATGGCAGAGTCCAGCTGGAATGCAAAGGCGTAGAGAGGAGTCTAGGTTGTGCAGCCGGTTGTTTTGAAAACTTCCTGCGTTCCACAAGGAGAACGTGATATCACGGTTAAGCATTCGAAGTTTTCTAGCAGCATTTGACCTTGATAATGGTATCGGCTCCTCTTCGTCGCCTTGAAGAGCCGACCGAGCAGCGTTATCGGCGTGTTCGTTCCCTATGACGCCACAGTGACTTGGAAGCTGTTGAAATGTCACGGGGTGTCCTTTCTCAGTCAAGGTATAGATTTGTTCTCTAATCTCGAATACCACTTGTTCGTGTGCTCCACGCCGCAGGGCTGATAGCAAAGACTGTAGTGTTGCCTTCGAGTCACTGAATATTGGCCATCTTCGAGGTTGTTCTTGGCTGACGAGACGAAGTGCAGCGCGAAGAGCTGCAAGTTCCGCAGCCATCGGTGTCGTCGGGTGACATGCCTTGAAATTGATGGTGTTGGATTTCACTGGGAAAACCACGGCTCCAGAGGAACATGGCTACAGAGGCCATGATATCCTACCAAAGCGCAGAGATGAGCCGATACAGTATCTCAGTTTAGACACCTTCATTAACAAGAACCCAATTAATTCAGCTAATGCTTTGAAACTTCATCTTACTGCTAGAGCCTCGCTAAAATCGCCCCAGAAGGTTAATTACCTGAGACAACTGGTTATTTAAGTGTTCTTGTACAGTGCTTCTAATTCATTAGGTGCTTCTTCAGAATCCTGCAGGTTAGACGGGCTTATCCGCAGATGGATCAAGAAAGTTCTTCACCTTTTTCCAGACTTCGGTAATATTCACATTTGGTTACCTTCAGAAAGCCAGTTGCAAAAAATTCTAGAGGTTGCTCAATTTGGAAGCCTTGCGCATCTTTTAGACTAAGAGACACATTCATTGACTATTTTTTCGACACTATATAAATGAGAACTTCCTAAGAATTTCTGAACTTATCCAAGTCCCTTCTGGAATCACTTCATCGAAAGCAGTTGAAGTGGCATTAAAGAGAGGATCACACAAGTGGTGGTCCGACCTATAAGGATATTCTCGCACATCATGACCGAGTCGTTGCAAGTACTTGGCTTTATCATAACTCCAGGTTATTGAAGGAGGGTGATCGTCTTAAGACACTGCGCGTCAACACGAATCTTTATTCTACGAGGTCTCTGACCAACAAACAAAGTAGCGATCCGACATCGCGGCTTTGCCATATATAGATGCCACGAAAAACCTGAAACCACCTTCCACATCCTGCAAGAATGCGAGTCCGTTCACTTTGCACCAACCGAGCGTCACAACTTCGTCGCTATGCAGGCGGCCCGCGTAGTCAGGGAAAAGAATGCGAGCGTCGTAGTTCGTGAAGAGCCTCGTCTGACGACACGCGAAGGTACTAGGTTGAAACCTCATCTCGTCATTGAAACTGACGACGAGGATCTTGTAGTTGACTTGGCCGTTGTTCTGGACGCTAATGAAGCGGCTGTAAAGGACAAAGCGCGTGAAAAGGCATCTGAGTATGCTGCTCTGAAGAGCTGCTTCGACGTGCGTAAGAGATTTTACTCGCAGGGTATGGTTTTTGGGGCTAGGAGCATGGTCTGCCGAAAAAGTTTGGAATTAGGTGGGACCCTGGGTTTGTCTCGAACAGATATGTCATGGTTCAGTGCTTGTGTCCTTCGAGGTAGCCTAATTTTTGTGAATAGATTTAGAAAACGAGTGTAGGTTCCCCTTATAGTTACATATCGCGTTCTTTTTAGATTTATTTGTGGGTTTAATGTGTTATTTAACTTTGTTGTCCCTTGTGGGTTCCATTTCTTTATTTGTTTTTGAATTTATATGATGCTATACTTTGGAATAATAAGTGTTCCTCTTACGACGTATCCAGTTGGGCGTATGGCCATCGCATTAAAGGCAAGTAATTTACATAATACACGATAGCTTTTCTTTAGATAGTTCGAATACTTTCGATGTCTTGGGGAGGCCAGTATCGGACTGTAAGGGCAAACATAAGGTGGGATTTTCCCGCCGGTCCTGGTCCTTCCCAAGCGTCCTTCCCATTAAGTCTTGCTGTGGCCACCGGCACACATCGACAAGCTAGGAGAACCAGGTGGGAGAGGTTTCTGTCGGGAATAAATTTTATACACAAGAAAAAAAAGTGTGGAATGTGCTGAGAAGGCTAAATGGGCAGGAGCTGCATCCGCTACATTCGGTAAATAGCCAAGGTAACAGGTTAGAAGTGGCCGACGCTCTTAGAAAACATTTTCGTTGTGTGTATAGCTCCGCGCTGAATACAGACGTTCCTTAAACACAAAGAAATAGAAGAACGCAAGAGACTCGACCGCAAACGCATAGGAAACGATTTATAGAACTGTCCATTCAACATTGCTGAGCATTGAACACCTTCAAAGGCTCTGCGCCGGGAGTAGACAATATCATGTATGACATGATCAAGAACATGCACACGTACACACAAATTACATTGCTCGCACTTCTTTACACTTGGGCAGCGGGACACCTTCCAGTGGCATGGAAATAAGCTATTGTCCCAGTTTTGAAACAGTATAAAGGCCCACCCTTGGTAACAAGCTACCGTCCCATAGCTCTTCAATCTACCTATGTAAGTTTTGTGGGGAGCACCCGCCTCCATTTCCTCCCGCGTGCCCGCGGCGTCCCGTTCGCACATGGCGACGGGACGGGCCGGCGTAGACACGGGAGAGAGGCACTACGCGCCCTCCCTTTCTCCGTCGCTCCGATGACGCGCGTACCCCTCTTCCCCCACGCGGCTCACGGGAAAGGGAAACGTATCCGGCGGGCGAGGAGGACTTCCCCTCGCAAAAAGGCAAAAAAGCAAGAAAGCGCGCGACCGGGGGAGACTCCCTCTCTTGGGACGCCGACACCTTGGACCGCGTGAACCACAGCACCTGCCGCATCCCGTGAGTGATCTCGTTTGTCTGACCAACCCAGACAACGAGGCAAACCTTTTACTACTATTACTGAGAGGACGTCCCTCTGCGAGTGTTCGCTATTGCTAGTCGCAATAAACGTTGTTACCGTTGACACCGCTGGTTGCCTTATTCGTCCGAACCCGGCGTAGTCGCGATTCCCGCGCTACGGGTTGGGAGTACCACGAAGCGACTGCGTGGGGCTAGATCCGGAGCTCGCCTTCAGCCCTAGCCGCACGCAGAGTGGAACCCCCACAGCTTTTCAAAAAACGATAAGCCGCCGTCTCTTGCGTTTCTTATATAGAATCAAACAACATGCTTGATCCCTATCAATGTGGTTTTCGAGAATGTCAGTCCACAACCCACCATCATGTGCACATTAAGGCGAACATGCACGAAGCATTTGCCCATAAACAATATTTCTTGTCAGTTTTTCTAGATATGAAAAAAAAAACTAACACCCCATGCTGCTGTAGCATTATCAGAGATCTATCGGAAATGGGTATCAGTGGCTACATACTTAACATAATAGAAAGCTATCTCTCACCCCATACTTTGCGTGTTAGAATTGGTAATGCTCTGTCTAGGTCATGTGCACAGGAAACTGGGGTGCCGCAGGGCGACGTACTTAACTGTACCATTTTTATTGTTAAAATGAACTCTTTACGTTCGTATATTCCACAAAGTATATTCTATTCAGCATAGGTCGATGATGTACAGATTGGATTTAAATCGTGTAACATCGCAGTCCGCGGGCGAGACGTTCATTTTGGGCTCAGCAATATCTTAGCATGGGCAAATCAGAACGACTTCAATCTGAATCCGCAGTAAAGCTCCTGTCTCCTCTTTAGAAGGAAGAGGCGCCTTTACCGGAGCCTCGTATCCAGCTCCATGGGCAATGCTGACCTTTGAACACACCGCACAAGTTTCTTGGTGTCATACTTGAATTTAAACTTTTATTCATACCACATATAAACTTTCTGAAAGCGAAATCCTTGAAAACAATGAACATGCTTAAAATTCTGGCGCTCACGACATGGGGCAGTGATAGGGGCTGCTTAATCAACCTGCACAGGAGCCTCATACGGTTACGTCTGGATTATGGTTCCATGGTGTACCAAACTGCCGCTCCAAGCTCATTAACGATATTGTATCCCGTTCACAACTTAGGTATTTGCATGCCCAAAGGCGTCTTCAGAACAAGTCCTTTGCGGAGTTTATACGTAGAATCGAATGAGTGGTCACCATACCTGCAAAGAACATATCTAAGCTTCGCGAACTTTTTCAAAGTACGGTATAATTCTTAACACCCTTGTTATAAAACCTTTAATGATTCGAAGTCTTCCGCACTATTTCAAAACCGGCCTTCAATTAGAAAACCTTTCTCACTGCACGTGAGGAAGCTGAGCGAGGAAATGAGCGTCCCGCTGATTACTCCAACTGCGCTGTTGCCACAGGGGCTGTGGCAACTGATAGAATGCGACACGACCTTTGCCGAACTCACAAAGGCTCCAGAGATGCACATCCGCATGCACTTTCTGGAGGTCCAGTCGAAGTACTTCTGTCCCGAATTTTATACCGATGCATCAAAGTCAGCTAATCTCCTTTCTTATGCGGCAGCCGGACCATCTTTCTCGGAATTCAATGTTCAACACGCAGAAACGAGCATCTTCATGGCAAAGGCTTACGCATAGCTGTCGGCTGTAAAACACATGAAGGCTTCAATAGTACAAAAGCTGTCGTATTTACAGACTACCTAAGTATATATATGTAGTAAGAGCTATAGCGTCTTTACTGAAATATAAGAATCCAGTAGTCAATGACCTTTACTCACGTCTGTGTGCTATGTATGCATCTGACCAACATATCGTAGTATATTGGGTGCCAGGCCAGAGAGGCATAGTGGCCAATATGCTTGCAGACGAATTGGCTACATTAATAACAAGGGTAGCCTGCAGCGCTACCATAGCTATACTTCCCTGTACTTGAAGCCTTTCCTGGGCTGAACGCTGATAAACTTTTGGCAATCCATCTGGGACCACAAAACATCTAATAAACTTCATTTAATTAAGCCGCACGTACAGAATTGGCCTTGGCCAGCAAAAGCGCGAGAAACTGATGTCGTGTTCTGTCAACTGAGAATAGGACAAGCATACGGTACTCGTTCTTACTTGCTGACTGGAAGTGAACCTCCCTTCTGCAATAGATGTGGTGGGAGGCTGACCGTACTGCACGTCCTGGTGGAGTATCGGGAAGCGGAAGCTGAACAAAAAAAAAAAAAGCACTTCCCTCTAGCGTACCAATGTCACATTCCCCTTCATTCGCTTTTTTTTGGAAGAGATCCAATTTGTGATGATGAATCTGTTTTCAATTTTTTAACAAGATGTAGATTTATCGCGCGTTAAAAGCCCACGATATTCGCAGCACATCCTCTCACGAGAGGCTGATGCTGCAATTGTAGCGACCTGTATGGCACATGCCTGCGGGCCCTTGTGCTCAAATGCCTTGGTGAGGCAGTAGCGCTACTTGTAGCGACATATTTTAGTACATCACCTCTTCGTGGTACATAGTTTTTCCATTGCATGTGCATGTATCATTATCTAGTTTTATTACGAATACATTTACGCATCTTCCAATGAATATTTTTAGGCCTCTACTGAGCCGTGTTTCATCCACATCTCGATATCCTATATTATTTTACCAATGACAGTCTATTATCATAGCCTTGGCACGCTTTGGCCACTTTGGGGGCAATTGCGGTGCATAGACAGATATTGTGTGACATTACACGATGTACACAAAGTTAACAGAAATGCATGCGTCGCCATTGGTTGCACAGGATTTCATTACATATGTTCATAAACTTCACTGCGTACTTAGATCCTCATAATTTTGCTTTCATGTGACATGCAACAGACATTTCAAAATGACAAATTGGGCCATCTGGTGCTTTGCTGGCTGGTTATACAACAGTGTGACTGTGCAACAATAAAAACTTTACTCCGGACCATCTATTCAGATTTTGTACTTAATTACTTTTCTTTTGCCTTGTTGGTTATCGATAAGTCAGTTCTGTATACGCTGCACCGTTTTGGACAACACCATCTGTTGACATGGAGTGCAAGCACTTACTCTGCTCGTCGCCTTGCGACTCCAGAGACTACGTTATAAGCTATTCAATTCTTGACTGCGTATTCTTGCAATGAGGGAAGCTGAGCGAGAGCAGTCGCAACAGTGACAGGGCCTACGCATAGAAATGTATCAAGTGAATAAAGCACGAGTGAAAACGTGCCTTTCACTTCTTGGGATAATGAAACAAGAAAGGATTTTTTCGTTAGAGCGGTTTATATGGTCTACGACAAATATCTTGACGTCGTCCAACACTGGGCTCTATTACCCGAAATTTTATTGCGGTCCTATCACTTTAAAGCTGCTGTTGAAAACGTTGCGGCTTCGACTCGTTGGTAATAAAATACTGTTACACAATTAGGCAGCAATGAAGGAATACGACACACTTCTGACGAATGAACTCAATAATAGGAGAAATATAATGCTATGACATCCGTTCCACGATACCATGATTCCTTATGCAAGAGCGCAACTAATGACATGCTCGCGTACGACTAAACCAAAGGGTATATCGCCTGCTCGAGTATTTGTCGCTTTAGTTATTTATTACCCAAACTGACCAACTCCATTCATCTGGTTACCCATTGCACCTCATAGTCAGCCCCAAGGGGAAAAAATACAACAGTCGTCACTATCAACCTACTTATATCATCTCCCGGCGATTTCCATAACCCTTGACGTGCGCCTGTTGTTTCAATCTCATTCAATCTTATTCCGGCCTACTATGTACCAACCAATTCTTTGCCGTGCTCGATTTCTCTTCACTTTCCTTGGCACCCATTATGCACCTCCTCTTATCGGCGCTTTGCATGACACGGGCCGCTCAGCTCCATCTTTTCTTAATGTCAATTAGAATATCGCCTACCCCTGTTTGCCCTCTAATCCACATCGCTCTATTCCTGTCTCTAACCGTTACTCTTTACATTTTTTCTTCTAAAGGTTCTTTGTTAGTCGGCAAATGTATGCTGCATGTATTGGTACCCGCAGAATACAATGATTGTAACACTTTTCAAGGTTAGCGGCAAGCTGCCGGTTGTGATTTCGTGATACGTAACGTATGATGGCCAACCGATTTTATTTTCCTGTTAATTTGCTTGCCATGCTCAGTTAGCTAGGATATGAAACATTACCTAAATGTTATGCATATTATTATCCAACCTTACTTGTAAACTCTGTCCGCTCACTCATATAATAGCAGTTACATTTACGTTGCTTACGAATTCCCATAATCGAAAAAAAAAATATGTACGATGTAATGAAAGGGGGCGCACGTCATAATTAATGCACCAATACTCTGTTAGGGTCATAACCAAGAATTCAAGTTTCTAGCAAAACTCATCACAAGCACCGCAGTCCTTATGTGGCATGGGCGGAAGGTGAACCCTGACAGTCGGCAGTCAGTCATTAGGCATCACGTAGACAAATCCACACGCTGCGTTAAGCAGAGGTCGAATGAGCATATGCCAAATATCAGAAGAATATGCTGTTGGCGTCCAGCTTCCCGGCATACAGCCCTCGCCAAAAGTTGAAAGAAACTTGTATGTTGCATAAACATAATCATATATGATAATTGAAGTAAAAAGCTATGGCGGTTGGGTTCGTCATGCGTTAGCAGCGCATGGCTTCGGTTGTTGTCTACCGTCAGGAATAGCTGAATCATGGCCTAGTCTGTTCTGCGCAGCCTGCTGTGGTGTCCTCTTGTTTTGCTTTCTCTCTCAGATAAGACATAGCATTTATCTTCTCCTTCTCCGGAATGATTCATTTCTAGTGAGTTGGCACTTTGTTTGTGTGCTTCGCATGCGTTCGCCTTTTTTTTCTTTTTTGTAAACAACCTAGAGTATTTCTGGCGCTGTGCCAAGCTCGCTGTCATTGAGTCCGTTGCTGAATCTCGTGAAATCTCGCGAAAGTAGAACCATCTCCATGAGTGATCACCCAAGAATACCCGCCTACTTTTGCAAAACGATGAAAACAGAAAAACAGAGGCATACTACCAATGGCGGGCACAAGCCAGGCTGGTTGTCCTCGTTTGATTTACTTGGACCTCACGCAATGATAGACGAGCGAAACACTAATAGAAGTGTCGATCTGTTTCCCTCCCACACAAGAATGCGTCGTATATTGTAATGAGTTATACTTCTTGGAGTACTCGAGGCTGTTGATAAATTACGATTTTCGATATATCATAGCGGCGTTAGACGGGGTCTGTAATAGAACTGCAAGGCTTCGCGTCCACATTTATATCTCCGTGCTTCTCACTTACGCGTGGGATGTTCTTTTTTATTTTTCAATGGCACCGTCAACGAACGGCACGAGATCGACGTCTTCCTGTTGGACACCCATCTGTCAACTAAAGACGATGCTGGCCTTTCGTGCATCGTCACTAGGACCAGATTGGGAGGCAGTACGGTGGCCGACTACAGCAGCCAGACCACCAAGGTAAGTGCATTGAAGACGTGACTTATTCCATCTTAATATTTCCATTGCCTCTCGCTCTGCAACGGTAATTGCGTGAGAATAATTTAATTCTCATTAAACTCGAGTATGTCAACGTTTCTTATAACGCTTAGCAATCAAGTGTGAAGAATACAATATTATAAGTAAAAAAGTATAAGTAGCGCAGCCACAATTATGCTACGTGACTAATGCTATCTCTGCAAGAAAAAAAGTAAACTGGGTAAATTGGAACTTATCCACTGGAAGATCGCATGAGGAACACGTTACGAATAAAATAGCAGACGTGCGTTGCCTCATAATTGAAAGTTCAATGAAAAATTGCCCGAAAGAATCTGCGTTATTCACAGCATGGGCGCGCATTTGATGCTGCTTTTCAACAAAAATGAACTTTGGGTTATCACGGATGATTCGTGTGCGCTGCTCCAATGGTTACATTTTCCACTCCAGCATCCCAGCAGTTACATCTGTCTTCTCGACGTACTTTGCTTTCTTGCCGTATAATCACTGGTAAAGATTTTCCGCATCTACCCATTATGGCGTCCATCACATTGCCGGAGTGACTTGGGAATAGCTATTATACCCCATAATTTAAAGCTGCAACAAAAGGAAGCACATAACCGTTTTCCACGAGTCTTTCTGATGGATGGTGACGCATGCCTAACCGGCGTAAAGCGGCTGCCCATGCTTTCCATTGGCCATAAAGCCGCACATTTTGAAACAAGAAAAACTAGAGAGGCATAACTAGACATGATTTTGGCTTCTAGCGCGAAGTGAAACACGGACACAGAAAGGAGCAGACAGCGCTCGTCCTGTCTGCTCCTTTCTGTGTCCGTGTTTCACTTCGCGCTAGAAGCCAAAATCATGTTACCGTACCAACTCGCCCAACTGTCTATCCTTTAGGCATAACTAGGTTTGGTCTAGATTCGTTTTCAGTTAACGAAACGGAAATTATTGCGTCCACAGTCTCAATAGTCAGAGCATTTTTCAAAGATTGCGACACAACCCAAAGCCTGCAATGATATTTTACATAGTTCTCTGCACTCTAGTATGTTAAGATTGTGACTTCCAATTACAGCGCTTAGCGTTCTCTGGAGACTTGACGAACGTGACGATATGTTTGTTTGTCTGTTGATTTGCTAATCCGAGTTTTACCTATGTCTCGCCAATTTGGGTCATTGGGTATTCCGAGGTCTAATCTATACAACTTCGGGCTGCTGTGCTGATAGAACATGGTTCGTTACCAACCTTCAGGCCAACTATTGACCCTGAGTTTGTCACGGTAGGTGCTACTGTTCAATGAAATTCTTTTTCGTCATCTTAGGTCAATGTGTATATGCCACTTGGTACGCGCCACTGTCCAATGAACCTATTTCACGCCAACTAGACTGACAGGGCGGTTCTAGCGGCTCGGTGTCTTGGTCCCCACCGTGCGGTCCTTAGGGTCAGCACTTTTACGTACTTGTATCTTGCTGCTGGCCCTGTCCTCCTCGTTGCCAGTTCAAGTGGCCTGGTGTCTTGTTTGCCACCCTGCAGACTTGGTGACCACCAGCTCTCTTGCGGCCTGATGCGCTGTTATCCATACTGCGGACGTTGTTATCAGCGCTCCTTAATTTAGGCCTGGTGACTTGCCCTTCTTGTGGACCTGGTGGCCAGCTGTTCTAGCGACCTGGCATATATCTGGCGTTTCTGCGCACCTGGTGGTAAGATTTTCTAGTGGCTTGCTGCCTTGTTGCCCAACCTGTCAATCTTCTAGCTAGCTGTTATAGCGACCTGTATGTTCCTGCCCGCTCTAAAGACGTGATAGCCATTTGTATTACAGCCCCGTTAACTCTCTAATCACCCTGTGGTCGTAGCTGCAAGTTCTTCCAACGGCCTGGTACGTTGCTGCATGCCTGCCTTGCGGAACAAGTGGATGACAGTTCTGGAGGCCTGGTGTCTTGCTACCTGCCACGCAGACGTTGTGGAAAGCTATTATGGCGACCTGGCCTGCTGCTGATAAGTCTCTTCCTTTCTATCACTATTTATTTATAGAAACGCCTTGTTGGCCAGTTGGTGAGCTGTAATCTTTAAAATGAGCGTGTGTCCTAACTACGTTCATTTCTTTATTTAGACCTTTCTTTGCATTTAAACGTCGCCTTCACCGCTATAACAGGAGATGTAGGCAGTGCCAATATCGCGGCTTGCTTTCGCCTAGGCCACCATTTTGCCATTGTCTGTGTCTTACGTTGCACGCAAGAGCGCTCATCTACTTCGTAAATAACTTGAGCTTACACTGCCCAAACAAAAATCACGCAATTTTTTTTTTTTGGAGTCACCCCAAAGTGACTGGAAGGATCCACGGTAGCTAGTTTACCCCCATGGCTCTTGGTTCAAGCAAAGCGGTAGCGGACAGTGGGGCGAAGTTTCACTTGCCAGCGTGCGAGGTGAGCAGGATTCTTGCAAGTGTCTAGAAGTAACTACGATCTGTCTATTTTTGAGGTAGAAGCTATAGGCCACTTGCTTTCCGCTGCTTATTTCTGTAAACGCTTTCCCCTTGGAAGCTGTGAATTAGGCATATCGACAAATGCACTACATCTGCTTTTTCAGTGCAGCACGTCGTTGAATTTAATGTCGACGCGCTGAAAAAATAATCTATTGGTTCGCTATTGCGGAACGTAATTTAATATCTGCTGATAGTACATTCGAGGATTACTGCTGGCAGATTTGTTTGACGACCTTTTGCCGTTTTTCTTGATTTCTGTCTCGACGCCGTCAGAGGAAAACAAAATCAGAATTCTCCAAGAACAAAAAGTTTCGCACAACGAAAAATCACACCGGTGTCCAACGCACATGGTTGAACATATTTGAGGCGAAGCTTTTTATTTAAATACTATGTACCACTAAAGGAGATGGGCTGAATTGATTGACTTCACCCCATGGGGGCAACGAGTAAATTGGTACACTGTTTGTGCATAACCTTCACCTCATACATTTGTTATATTTGTGAATTACTATGTTCAAAAGGTCTTTATAATTTCAAACACAAAATCAGGCGGATGCACAATGTGACACATCTGCGTAGCGACGTCCTGACGACGAATGCGGTATGTGATGTTTGTCGAGCCAAAAATCCTGATTACATGCGTATGGCATAGATAAGTAAGACACACTTGCAATCAGATGTATTCGAGACGTATTTGAGGTAGTTGTGATCTTGAGAAAGCGCTGTTCGACAGCTATGCGCAGACGGTAACATAAGGCCACCATGTAGTACTCTCCACTGTTGTGTCTGTGATAACATGTCCCTGAGAACATTTTTGAGGTGCGAACTTACCATTACGGGACAGAATTTCCTTTGCGTAGGTCAACGCACCCGGGTAAAATGAGAATCGCGTTTCCCTTGCCCACGCTGCATTATTCGTGTGACCAGTGCACAGTACAATATTCTTTCTGCCCCTGACTCTTTTCCTTGATCTTAGCTTTTGTCTATGGGTGCAATGTGCCCCTTCTCTATCAATTTCACGTCTATTTGTAGCATCTGTGGACACCATTCATTTTGGTATATCACTCAATTAATTACCGTTACCAGGAACAACCTGGTGGCCTTGAATAATAATAATAATAATAATAATAATAATAATAATAATAATAATAATAATAATAATAATAATAATAATAATAATAATGTAGATGATAATAATAATAATAATAATAATAATAAACGATAGGGACATTGTAAGGACGACGACAATATTACAGCAGAACGACATTAACATGACGACGTTTACACGACGTGATAGTGACTGTCATCGGTGGTGCGTCTACTTAATTGCCTTGGCAGGAAAAAGTACCAGCTCTGCACACGTACAACGCGTTCGTCGTCATTGACCATGATGCTTAAGCAGTGCCGCTGGCGATAGCAGCAATGTGCGCTGTAGGATGTTTATGGTTTATGCTTCTATGTAAACATAAATAGTTCGTTCACTCATTTCTTCGTATTTTAGTTCTTTCGCTCTTTCAGACATTCCAATACTGGCTCGTTCGTTCATTCGACCACTGCTTAGTGTCTTCCTTCTTTCGTTGGCGAGTTCATTTGGTTAGTTCGTTTGCTTAGATCGTTCGTTTAGTTCGCTTGCATAGTTCGTTTGGTTCGTTCGCTTGATTCGTACGTTCGGTCATGCTATTGGCTTGCGTTGGCAATCATCATCGGTGGTTCCTGCAGGATTTTTTTCCTGCCACAGGACCTAAGTACTCCTGCCATCTGATCTGATCCTGCCTGTGATCTTTGTTTTCCCCTTTCCCATTCCCCCGGTGTAGGATAGCCAACCGGACGTTATTCTGGTTAACCTCCCTGCCTTCTACTTTTCTCTTTCCTCCTCCTGAGTCGTAGTCGCCATCACATAGCCGTCATATCGCTGCCGTTTTGTAAAATTGTGGTTGTCGTGCTCTGCATGTCGGTGTCGTTGTACTCCACGTGTCACTGTCGCCTTGCCCTCGTCGTCGTTTTCCGACCTCATCGCCGTCATTTTGGTGTCCTGCTCGAGCGTCGTCGCAGTCATCAGCGTCGCGGCCGTGTCGTCGTACTGTCGCGGTCGTCTTCGTGACATCATCGCAGTATTTCGTGCTCCAACATTGTTTTTATTCTTGACGTTGAATGGTCGTCATCATGGTGCCATTGTAACTTCATTGTCTCCCTCCCTAGCACGCATGCAAGCACGCATTATTTCGCCAGACAGATATGAAGTATCTGGTAAGACGGGGCGGGGAGCTAGTAAGGGTTAGAGACAGACAGGTAGGCGGTTATACGCATAGTGAAGGAAAGCGTAGCCATACATAGGGCACTTACTCAGTGCAGTAGCAGCAGCAGCTTTTATGTTGAGCTTCCACATGTTTGCAATTGTTTATATACATGTGTGTGTGTGTCTCTCTTTTTTTTTAATATATGGTTTTACCTGCCAAAAGACAATATGATTGAGGCAAGCCGTTGTAGGGCACTCCGGAATAATTTGAAATACCTGGGTTCTACACGGGTGTTTTCGAATTTCGCCAACAGCGAGAATGCGCCCATCGTGGCCGGGATTCGATACCGTGACCTCGTGCTTAGCAGCCGAACACCCGAACACCGCGAGTCTGTGTACATTAAAGCAAGGCTTTCGCGGCCTACCTTCCTGGGTTCGGCATGGCTGCTGCTTCTGGTTCAGTTGGTACCTTGGCGGATATATTTGCGAGTATAAATGTGCGAAGGTTATTTGTGAGTGTAACGGGCTCGTGTGACCCCCGTATGCTAACCGGCAAACTAGTGCCAGTGTGTACGCGTTTTGAGTAATAAAAGAAAGTGCTTTCTACATAGAACCTTACCATAAAAGTTCTGCGTAGGTATCTCTGAAGAACAGACATCCTAAAGAATTACGACATTATAATATATTGATTCTTTATAGCACTTCATTTTCTAGCCTCTAAGTATAATAGTTTACATATAATAACTTTAAGGGATAACTTGCCATTAGGAGTAATCCTCCTGACTCAAATCACGCGATGAACTTAAACCAACTCATCCAATTCCCCATAATCCAAATGCTATGAGGCGGAATCTAGTACGTCTAAAAAAAAAAAAAAAAAATCGGAGGACGCTAAAGCTTTGCCTTTAAGAATGGAACGCGGTAACAATCAAAGATATCTGACTGCTTCTCATGTTTCCTAGCAACTGCAGCTTAAGTAACCTTTATGTTTACCGGGAAACGCTTGCGGTGAAGCCTATACACGAAGGCGAGCATTCTGATAGAAACGCGGCCTGTTGCGCGGGCCGATCCTGAAGGTAGTGCACAGCCGCGGTAAAACAATTACCATATTTTGAGGTTTCTGTTGTTCTTCGCACTTTTAATATATGTCTGAGAATATCTAGCATAAGAGACATGTGCTGCCGGTGTTTGTTTCGTGACATCTGTTTGTGGGCTGTCATTCTCAAAATTCTCAGGAATAACTTTATCAAGAATGTAATACAAGGTATGAGCAACTGTAGTGATAGAATGGCTTAGCAATATAACCCTCATATAGCGTATGTAACACTTCAAGGCGTGGCATACACATATACCTAAATATATACGGAAATTTTGCATCACGGACAACTCCACCGACACCGGATCTTCTGCGACACGGTGCACTTAACTCCATCGCGTTAAAATAGCCATGAGATAAACGCGCATGGAACTTAGTTCCTGCAAGTAATTTTACATCGGAGCGAGAGGGGAAGTGGACAGTCTTTAGAGCCACATGTACCTACCTTTACTGATATTAGAAGCGTGCTGAACAAGTTTCTTTTTTTTTCTGTGCCTCCGGCGATCGACAGTTGCGCTCCATTTATTGTCGTTCTATCATAAGCATGACTTTCGACTAATCTAGTGATTCCAAAATATTTGAATCTGTTGGTAGCTTCACAATTTATAGGAAGGATCGGGCTGTCCATCGCGGAGTCGCCGTTCTTTTCGCCACTTCTTAAGACAATCATTCTATAATCTTTGTTTCACTGTCTTCCTTTCTTCTGTCCCTTTTCAAGAAATGTATTTTGCGCCACAAAGTATACCTAAGGATCAGATATGTTCAGAGCTATACAATAATTTCCATCTCACATGTATGTCGCAGGTATATCACGAAATAAGCGCATTTACCTCTAAGCCAAGTTGTCCTCCAGTGTTTGTCGTTGGAAGGCATAGAAGGCGTCATCGAACGAATACATTCAACTATTAACATATGGTTACTGCTACTCTAACTTTTGTTACTGTTACTTTCCCATCCATTCTTAAATGTAGCAATAAAATACTGACAAGTAACTAAGCCTCTTTCTGATAAGCTTATTAGACTACTATTCTGCTTAACCATATTGCAAAAGTAATCCCGAAACTCACCTTGACAAAGCCTTTTTCAAAACCCTTTAGGCAACTCTTAAAAGAGATCATAATTTACATTACTTTGAGTATTCAATTTTTTCATTTCATTTTTATTTCCTTAAAGGAAATAAAAATTACTTTCATTATGACTGTCGACAATTCTGCTCTTGCTAAACATGTCTACCTACTCGATTACCATTCACCTTGCTTCGACTATATTGACACTAAGTTCTTCAAAAACACTTTCGGCTACAAAAATTACGAATGGTCACTCGGTACAGGTCTTTGTCCTGATAAACTACAGGTAGGGAAAGTGCCCCCCCCCCCCCCCCCCCCCCATATCTGGGAAACAAGATTTACTAACTACCACCCCATTTCTCTTAGAAGCACATGTTGCAAGCTTTTCGTAAAGGATTCCGTAAAGGCTACTCAACAATAGACCATATTCACACTATCAATCAGGTGATAGAAAAATGTGCGGAATATAACCAACCTTTATATATAGCTTTCGTTGATTACGAGAAAGCGTTTGATTCAGTCGAAACCTCAGCAGTCATGGAGGCATTGCGGAATCAGGGTGTAGACGAGCCGTATGTAAAAATACTGAAATATATCTATAGCGGCTCCACAGCCACCGTAGTCCTCCATAAAGAAAGCAACAAAATCCCAATAAAGAAAGGCGTTAGGCAGGGAGATACGATCTCTCCGATGCTATTCACAGCGTGCATACAGGAGGTATTCAGAGACCTGGATTGGGAAGAATTGGGGATAAGAGTTATTGGAGAATACCTTAGTAACTTGCGATTCGCTGATGATATTGCCTTGCTTAGTAACTCAGGGGACCAACTGCAATGCATGCTCACTGACCTGGAGGGGCAAAGCCGAAGGGTGGGTCTAAAAATTAATCTGCAGAAAACTAAAGTAATGTTTAACAGTGTCGGAAGGGAACAGCAGTTTACAATAGGTAGTGAGGCACTGGAAGTGGTAAGGACAGGTAGTGACGGCGGATCCGGATCATGAGACTGAAATAATCAGAAGAATAAGAATGGGCTGGGGAGCGTTTGGCAGGCATTCTCAGGTCATGAACAGCAGGTTGCCATTATCCCTCAAGAGAAAACTTTATAACAGCTGTGTCTTACCAGTACTCACGTACGGGGCAGAAACCTGGAGGCTTACGAAAAGGGTTCTACTTAAATTGAGGACGAGGCAACGAGTTATGGAAAGAAAAATGATAGGTGTAACGTTAAGGGATAAGAAAAGAGCAGATTGGGTGAGGGAACAAACGTGAGTTAATGATATCATTGTTGAAATCAAGAAAAAGAAATGGGCATGGACAGGACACGTAATGAGGAGGGAAGATAACCGATGGTCATTAAGGGTTACGCACTGGATTCCAAGGGAAGGGAAGCGTAGCAGGGGGCGGCAGAAAGTTAGGTGGGCGGATGAGATTAAGAACTTTGCAGTGACAACATGGCCACAATTAGTACATGACCGGGGTAGTTGGAGAAGTATGGGAGAGGCCTTTGCCCGGCAGTGGGCATAAACAGGCTGATGATGATGATGATGATGATGATGATGATGATGATGAGTGAGCAACCTTGTCAATTTTTTTTATAACCCTTTGTTTTGTTCAGTTGCACAGCTACGTTTCAGTATTTAATAATGCGAGACTCAACTCGTATCTTTTACTCATAAAATGTGCGGAAGTTTGATTGTTAATCGTACATATACGCTGAATGACTTTTCTTGGATTTCTAGGAAGGGTTAAATAGTATAATGAGCTTTTATGTCACAAAACAAACACTTGAATATTTGCGATTATCTTTTAAAATGAATGGAACGTTTTCTGCTTCATCGCTCGAAAGACGTTACTACTAACGGTTATAATTTATCGATCTGCTCTGTTGATTCAGGTATGCCCAAAGCGTCGGTTCTCTGTTCCTTGTTGTTCATGATACACATGAACGGCCTAATTTGATACGTATCCCCTGATATTAATCTGTTTACTGAGGAGTGTGGCAATTGTAGAGAAATTACTACCGATTCTGATACTAGATGTCTTCTGTCCGACCTGACTGTGATACCCAACTGGTTCAGTCTCTGGACGGTGGAATAAAGATTTATTTATTCTTTTGTTATTTATTTATTTATTTATTTACTTATTTATTGTACCTAAAGGGTCCCGTGACAGGTATTAAATGAGGGCTGTGTACAGGGAATACAATGACGTAATTACAGCGAAGAAAAAGAGGGTAATGCAGGTCAAAATATCACTATAGCACACAATGAATAAAATAACCTAATGACGCGCAGCAGCATATGCGATAATCCTATGTGTTATCGTTTGTGCACGTGATTTCTTCGGTGACGGATTTGAATTCTACAGGGTCGGTGATTGTGGCGATATGGATCGCAAGGCAATTCCAGTCACGAACCCACCATGGTGGCTTAGCTGCTGTGGTTTTGCGCTGCTATGCGCGAGGTCGCTGGTTAAAATCCTGTCCGCGGCGGTCGCATTTCCATGGGGGCGACGTGCAAAAACGCCCGGGTACTCTCCACTGGATGTCCGTTAAAGAACTCCAGGTAGTCAGTTATTCCAGAGCGGCCCAATACGGTGTGCCTCATAATCATAACATGTTTTTGGCATCTAAGAGCCCAGAATTAAATTTTTGTGTGCCATTGGGTACGTACTACCCTTCAGTAAGTATACTTGACGGCAACTTCACGGTGTCCGCCACATTTCAATCAACCTTTCACGCTAACTTGGGTCACTGTTCTGTTCTAGTCGTCTTGCTGCTTTCACCGCGGACCTGGTGGCCAGGCCTTCTTCTACGATGGTGTCTGGCAGCCCGCGACGGACTTGGTGGCCAGCTGTTTTAGCAGCCTGGTGTCTCGATGCCCACCTCCGTGTGCTGTGGATCTGGTGGCCAGCTGTTCTCGTGGCTTCTTCGGCTGCTGATCAGAAGATCGTGCGTGCGTTGAGGAATCACAGACGGCAAACATTTTTTTTTTCTCTTTGAACTTTACTCTAAAAACAAGTTGGCGGAGTTGTTAGTTAACATGTACAAAGTCATCGTTTGTGCTAACTTCGTTCTGTTCACGTTGTTTGATTTCGTTTAATTATTTATTTATTTATGTATTTATTTATTTATTTATTTATTTATTTATTTATAGAATCCTGCGGACTCATGGTCCAAGCTGCGTGGTCGATACAAATACGAAAGAAATAAAAAAAAACAGTAACCAAAAATAAGCAACAATAATACAGGCTCAGAAAAGTTATTACAGTTTGATCACTTGCTTTGATAAGGCAGTTCTATTCACTAATCCTTCTCGGGAAATAAGAAAACTTGAATAGGTCCGTCCGAGCAAAATATGGGGTTAGGGCATTTTCATTGTGGTGTCGGGTGGGCCTGCTAGTTAAGGGTGTCAAATATGTTGATTCATCTATCGCTAGTTTGTTTTCCAAGAGTGGGGAAAAAAATTCTAATCTGAATTTTTGCCTTCGTGCCTGTAATAAGGGGAATGCCATTTTCTTGCATTAAATCAGAAGGTGAGTGAGAGAATGAAGAGGTGCTCAAACAAAAGGACGAACACAACAAAAAACGTAGTCTACGGAAAAAAAGCGCTCAAGTAATTAAATACATTATCGCAATGAATTGTTCGCAGTACAGTTGTTTCCTGCATGTCACGCAGTTGTATAACCAGCAATGTACCAGTTGGTGCAAATTATCCCTTCGAAATGTCTTATGCATGTCACCTGAAAGCAAAATCCCTGCCCGATATGTTAGCACTGGTAGAATGCATTGATTGTACACCTTTCTTTTCAATGATGATAAGCTTCTAGTCAAAATCTGGCGATGTGTGCCGTCGTACGCGCTCCAAACCATTTTTATTCTTCTGTAAATTTCCTTCTCATGATCAGGGTCCCCCATGAGTAATTGACCTAGGTAAACGTACTCCTTCAGACTCTAATGGCTGACTGGCATCTCCCTGCAATCACCAATTACCCCCATGCTGCGCCAGCCGATTTGAACTTGCGCCTGCAAATTTCCCGATTTCATCACCCCACCTAGTCTTCTGCCTTCTTCAACTGCGCTTTCCTTCTCTTCTCTTCCCTAGCACTCATTCTGTAACCCTAATGGTCCACTGGTTATATAGCCTACGCATTAAATGGCCTGCACAGCTCCATTTTTTCTCTTAATGTAAATAAGGATATCGGCTATCCGCGTTTGCTCTCTGATCCACACCACTCTCTTGCTGTCTCTTATAGCATTCTTCGTTCCATTGCTCTTTGTGCTGTCCTTAGCTTGTTCTCGAGCTTCTTTGCCACTCTCCAAGTTTCTGCCCTATATGTTAGCACCGGTAGAATGCATTGATTGTACAGCTTTCTTTTCAATGATGATAAGCTTCTAGTTAGGATCTGGCAATTTGTGTCGTCGTACGCGCTCCAACCCATTTTTATTCTTCTGTAAATTTCCTTCTCATGATCAGGGCGCCCTATGAGTAACTGACCTGGGTAAACGTACTCCTTCAGACTCTAGTGCCTGACTGGCGATCCTGAACTCTTGTTCCGTTGCCACGCTATTGATTATTATCTTTGTCTTCTGCATATCAATCTATAACCCTACTCTCTCTCTCTCTCTCTCTCTGTTAAGGTCCTCAATCATGTGTTTTAACTTCTCCCCAGTGTTGCTGAACAGGAGAATGTTATCTAAAAACCAAAAGTTGCTAAGATATTCACCATGGATCCTAACTCCTAAGCCTTGCCAGTGTAATAGCCTAAATAAATAGCTTAAATACGTACTTCTCCCAAGCATGCGATGATAGCATTGGAGAGGTCGTGTCTCCGTGCTTAACCTCTTTCTTTAAAGGTATCTTTCTACTTGTGGAGAATCAAGGTAGCTGTGGAACCTTTGTATATATTTTCCATAATATTTACGAATGCCTCCCGTACTCCTTGATTACGTAACGCCTATATGACTGCTGGTATCTCTACTGAATCAAATGCCTTTGCATAATCTACATGAACGTCATATAGAGGTTGATTGTACTCTGCAGATGTCTCGATTACCTGATTGATGACATGGATGGGATTCATCGTAGAGTATCCCTGCCTGAAGCCAGCCTGTTCTCTTGGTTGACTGAAGTCAAGTGTTGCTCTTATTGGAAGTTATTGGATGCTAATCCAGCAAACCACGTTATATCCTAGTTCATTCTAGACTCCATGTCCTTACAATTCGTGAAGTGAAGCCACAGCAGTCGTGACAGTCATACAGCCGAACGTATAGAAATGTATCAGGTGAATAAAGGACGAGTGCGAATGTGCCTATCACCATTTGGGATAATGAAACAAGAAACACCTATTACATTTGAGCGGTTTACGGGACGTACATTTATCTTGGTGCTATGCAATGCTGGGCTCTGCTATTGGAATTTTGTGAACGCCCCATCGCTTTAAAGCTCCTTGACGAAAATTTTTACTCCGCCTTGTTGGTAATTAAATAGAGATACGGATAATCCAAAAATGGACGAGAACAAGCGAAGCACGTGAACCAAGCGAGATCTTGTGACAAAGTCAGGTATAGGAGGAATATAATTTCATGTTATCCATTCCGATATACCATAACCCCTTATTCGACAGAGCAACTGATACCACGCTCGAGCACGACAAAACTAACCGATATGTCACCTAACTTTTCAAGTATTTGTCGTTTTTACTGGTTTTTGTCCAAACTGACCTAGTCGGCTCGTTTGGTTACCCAATGCATCTCATAGCATCTGTCGGCGAATTCGAACATAAAAAAAGCTTTGTAAAGAAATAATAGGAGGCCAACCCGAAGGAAGAGAACCATAGCAATCACCACAATCAGCATACTCTCCCAGCGATTTTCATAACCCTTGACTGGTGCCAGCATATTGAATCTTAAGCCTGTCAAAGTTCTAATTTTACCACGCCAACTAATTGTCTGCCGTACTCAAGCTTCCCTTCACTTAGCACGTATTCTGTAACTGTAACGCACCTCCCGTTATCTGCCCTACGCAATACACAGCCCACCCAGCTCAATCTTTTCCTCTTAATGTCAACTAGAATACTGGCTACCCCTGTTTGCTCTCTAATCCACATCACTGTCTACCTATCTCTGAACGTTACTTTTAACACTTTCTTCTCAGGGTTATTTGTTAATGCGCAAGTGTCTGCCCCAGATATTTGTACCCGTAGAATGCAATGATTGTACACTCTTCAAGGGTAGCGGTAGGCTGCCGGTCATGATCTTATAATGTGTACGGTATAGGATCCAACCGTTTCTATTTTCCTGTAAGCTCCCTTGCCATGATTAGACACCTTAGCTAGGCTATCAAACATTACCTCTGTCTTATGCATAATATTATTCAGCCTTACTTTCACTTCGTTCGCTCAGTCATACCACAGCAGCCGTAGTGCCTTAGTTACGAATTACCACAATAGAAAAAAAAGAAACATATTGCACAGGGATTGATCCACGCGTTATAATTTCGGTACAACTAATCTGGTACGGTTATAACCAAGAATTGATTTTTCTAGCAAAGCTCATTACAAGAACCGCATTATTCCACGGGCGGAAGGTGAAATATAATATTCGACAATCCTCCATCAGGTATCACGTAGGGAGATCTGCAAGCTGCGTTAAGCGAAGGTCGAGTGAGCATGAGCGAAGTGTAAGAAGAATGTGATATTGGCGTCCGGCTTCCAGGCATACAGTCATCCCCGAAACTTGAAAGAAACGCACCACCTGCTTATACGTAATCGGGTTAGGCGAGATAGGTTGAGGTAAGCTTGAGGTAAGACTATGGCGGTTGGGTTTGTAATGTGTTAGCATCGCATGGCTCTGCTTGTACTGCTCTGCATTATACCGCCATTCCGTCATAAATGGCGGTATAATGACACTTGTTGTATCATGGCCTTTGCGGTATCATGTCCTAGGCTCTTCTGTGCAACCTACTACATTGAATGTAAAGAGCAGGGCGCAAAGATCAGGATCCTGATCGTTGCGCCCTGCTTTTTACATTCAAGCATGAACCAACTAGCCCAAGCAAGAGTTTTACTTGAGCATACTATACTACTTTGCACTTTGTTCCTACGTTTTGATTTTTCGCTCTAGTCAGGCATAGCATTCTTGCCTTTTCAAGAATGATTCATTTGTGGGGAGTTGGTGCTGTGTTCATGTGCTTAGCTTGCGTTCGCCTGTTTCTTTATGTATATATATACGCGACAGACCGCGTTTGTGGCGCTGTGCCCAGCTCGTTATCTTTGTGCAGTGCCCAGAACGCTGTCGGCCGTATCCTTCAATGAGCCCTGTGCAGAGTCTCGCGAAAGTGAATCTCCGTTAGAGATCGCACAAAGTAACGCACATCCTTTTGCAAATTGAAACAACAACAACAAAAATAAATAAAAGAAACTACTACCGATTGTGAGCACAAACTGGGCTTATTCTGTCGTTTTTGTTGCTAGATTGCACCTGACGCAGTCATGGCACGATGCAAACGCAAGTAGAAGTGGCGATGTCTTTCTCTCCTCAGTAAAATGCGTCGGATGCCATAGTGAGTAACACTGCGCGGGAGTACTCAGGACTGTTGATGACTTAAATTTTGTGCTAGATTATGACGGCGTTGGATGTTGTTCATAATACAACCCCGAGGTTTTCGTGTGTCCTCCTTGGTCTCAGTGCTCCTCAAGTACACGTGTGATGTCTTTCTTTTTTCAACGCTGCCGTGAACGAACGGCACGAGATCGACCTGGTTGGGCAAGGACGATTGTGGCCTTTCGTGGGTCGTCACAAGGTCGCGAGTGGGAGGCAGCACGGTGGCCTAACATAAGAGCCAGTCAAGGTGAGCTCATCTTCTTATCGCTCTGCAAAGAAAATCGCGTAAAAGACAGTTACATGCACTATAAGTACGAGTACGGCAACGTTTTTTATAACGCTTAGCAGTCAAGCGAAAACAGGACGCAATAATAATAATTAATATTATTTGTTTTGAACACGTATATACAATTAACATCATAATTAAAGCATCCACAGTGCTCCCACCTGACTGATTTTATGACAAAAAGAAAATTCAACTTGTGAAGTTGGAAGCTATCCAGTGAGTCATCGTATGGAGAACGCGGTACGTATAGGAGACGTGCGTTGCCAACAATCGTAGTATCATAGAAAAATAGCAGTACAATATTTGCGTTCACAGTATGCACTTGATGCTGCTTTCCAGCAAACTTTCATTTATAAGGCGTGATTCGTGTGCGCTGCTGCAATGACTACATTTTTCACTCCAGCATCCCAGTAACGAAATCTGTCTTGTCGACGTACTTCGCTTTGCTGTCCTATAATTGCTGGTACAAATTAGTCAGGAGCTGTCCACGTTGACTTCTCTCAGAATTCTCCAGACACCTTGTAATATATAACCCCACGATATAAAGCTGCAGCAAAAGAAAGCACAGTGTGCTTTTCCAGGTTTCTTCCTGCTTTATGGTGACGCAAGGCCATTCCGCGTAAATCTGCTACCCGTACTTGCCACTGGCCACTAAAATATAAGTATATTTTAATTCAAGCGAAGCTCCTAGGCTCCCATTAATGCGTTCCGCGTCGGCGTCCCTCGGCGTGACCGAGCGAACGAGCACAACGAAGGATGAAAGAGCGAACTTGGAGCCCAAAGGGAATGAGAGATGGCTATAGCAAATAGAGTGCGAGGAGGAACGCGGAGGAGAAGGGTATGGCGAAAGCGTGATAATCAAGGTACAGTGCTGCGCAAGGCGGGCTATGCCGCGACGACAACAACGAGATGGCGCCGGAGTAGCACCCCGTCGTCTGGCATGCGGTGAGCGCGTCCACCGATACCATATATAGAAACAAAGCGCTGCATGAGCGGAGGTCTGTTTGCGGCGGCTGCTATGAATCGCGCCCACGTGTCAACCACGCGCTGCCTCTCGCGATCTCGTGTTTAGCAAGAAAGTCGCGCTACACTTCGTTCTATTTGCAACGTGCCGCACGAGAAAGACTCTCCGCTTAGACCGATATATCGCGAAATGAAAACGCGTGCAGAGCTGCGCTCAGATTTCGCACTAGGTAGTAGCGTAATCGTCGGTGAATTTTTTAAACGAGAATAGCAGACTGCATGTTTGTCATGAGGTTGGACTAAAGTTTTAAGTTTCCCACTCAGAAGTTAATGAGCCCACCTACTGAACTGAAACTCAATACTGATAGTATTATAAATGATAACGGCACAGAACCAATCTTACCACGAGAATAATGCAGTTATCTGTACTGTCGTGTGCTGCAAGTGTAATTACGAATTAGTTCGGTTTGCATTCCTTGGAGAATTCGCCCAGGTTGCGGTACGTTTGTTCATATGTTGGTTTTTAATTCCCATTAAGCTGTTTCACGCCAATAATGTGTAGAGCATAGGGTTTCTCTGCCGAGGGAACAGGGGTTACGAGCCTTCAAACAAACTTGTCTTGCTGAGCTTGTGATGGTATGTGCCACTATTCAATGAACTTCTTTTACTCCATCTTGGCTTACTGTTTACTTATTTGCCACTATTGGTATGCGCCGCTCTTCAATAAAACTTTTTCGCCCCAACTAAGATCAATAGGCTGTTCTAGCGGCCCTTCAATAAAACTTTTTCGCCCCAACTAAGATCAATAGGCTGTTCTAGCGGCCCGGTGCCTTGGTCCTCGCCTTGCGGACCTGGTAGTCAGCTCTTCAATTGTCCTGGTGTCTTCCTATCCCCTCTTCAGGCTTGGTGACCACATATTTTCTTGCGGCCTAGCGTATTGGTATCCACGCTGCGGACCCTGTGGCCAATTGTTCTATCGACCTGGCATGTTGCAGCCCGGCCTGTGGACCTGGTGGCCACTTCTAACAGCCTAGCGTCTTGCTGCACGCACTGCAGACCTGGTGGCCAGCTGGACTAGCGGCTTGGTGTTATGCTGGCTGCTCTGCACACCTTGTGGCAAGATCTTCTAGCAGCCTGCTGCCTTGCTACCTGGCTTGCGGACCTTGTGGCTAGCTGGCCTAGAGATCTGGTATGTTCCTGCACGCACTACAGACCTAATATTCAGTTGTGTTAGAGGCCTGGAGACTCTCTATCCAGCCTGCAGTCATGGTGGCCAGGTCTTTTAACGGCCTGGTATCTTGCTACCTAACGTGTCCACCAAGTGCATGACAGTTCCGGAGGCCTGCTGTCTTGCTGCCTTCTCTGCGGACCTGGTGACCAGCTGTTATAGAGGCCTGGTATGCTGCTGATCAGTAGATAGCGCCCGCGGAATAGTCACACGAAAGGAAATTCTGTTTTTATATCACAATTTCTTCATAAACATGGCTAGTTAAGCGAGTTTGCGAGTTAGTATCATTCAAATGAGCGTCTGTGCTGACTTAGTTCCTTTGTTTGATTTCGGCCATTTCCTTGCATTTAAATGTAGTCTTCGCTGCTGTAACAGGCGCTGTAGAAAGCACTAATATGGCGGCTTGCTTTCGCCTTGATTTTGCATGCAATGATGATTGTCTGCCTTCGTGAATAGCTTTAGATTATACCGTCCGAACGAAACTCACGCTGCTTTTCTGAAGACACAAAAAGTAACTGAAAGGTTCCTGGCTGCTAGTTTATATCCGTGGCTATTGCTTCAAGCGATGCAGGGACGAAGAGTCAGGCAATGCTTTGCTTCCCAAATGAGGTGAACGCAGTCCGCAAGTATTTTTAAATAATTACACTGTCAGCTTTTGGGGTACAACCCATACTCGACGTGCTTTCCACTGCTTCATGCTGTAACCACTTTGTTTTTCGTGCCTGTTATCTGGGCGCATCAGTGGTTAGACAAATGCACTGCAGCTGCTTTTCGCTGAATTTGATGTTGACGCGTTGAAAAAAATAACCTGTTTTTTTTTTTTTTGCGGAACGCAATTAAACTTGATGGTAATGTATTCGGAGATCACTTCCCTTCTGACAGCTTCCTGTTTGCCGGCGTTTCACTTTGTTGTTGATTTCTGTCGCGGCGCCATCATCGGTAAAAAAAAATTCGGAATCGCTATAACACAAGAACCAGGTTTTGCAGAACGAAAAATCACACCACTGTCCGTCGCACATGTTCGAATATATTACAAGCGAAACTTTTATTTTAGAGCCATGTACCATTAACGCTGATGTGCAGAATTGTTTCTCACGCTAAGCAACGAGCGAATTGATGAATTGTTCATACACAACCTTCACCTCGTTCAATTTTTACATTTCCGAACTTCAACTTTCAGAAGGGGTTTAGAAATAGAACCACAAAATCAGGCGGGTGCACTGTGTCACACATGTGCGCAGTGATGTCACGAGGACGAACGCAACGTGTAATGCTTGAGGGAAGAGTGCTGATGACAGGTGTTTGGACATAGAAGTAGGACATATTCCTCATCACACGTATTCGGGACATATTCAAGATAGTTGTAACCTTGAGAAAGCGCGGTTCGAGAGCTTTTCCTAGACAGTCAGATACGGCCTTTAACGCTATGGGTGCACCAGTCCCTGAGAATACTTGAGGAGCGACCGTACCATTATGGGAAAGAATTTCTTCTGCTTAGGTCAGCGCACCTGGGTAAAATGAGAAAAAATGGCGTTTCCGTTGCCTATGCTGAAGTATTAGTGAGACCAATGCATAGTATACCATTCTGTTTCTACCCTTGCCAGTTATCTTTGGGGACGATCCTTGAAACTTGTTTTTGTGCAGTATGGATGTTCTGTCTTCTGTTCACTTCTGAACTCTGTTTTCACTTGCCACGTCATTCTTTAAAAGGTAAAGTGGAGCATAGTGATTTTGTCGCATTCATTTAACAATGTATAACAATACCAAAACTATTACTACTGCTAGTAGGAATAATCAGCGCCAGCGACATTCTGAGCACAGCGACAGGATTGCGACACAACAATGTTGATATGACGACGTGATGGTGGCTATGTCATCGGGGACATGAATACTTACGTGGCAGGAGGAAGTAGCAACTCAACGTGTATCGCGCGTGCGTTGTCATTGACGATGATTCTTAAACAGCGGCGGTGACGACAGTAGCAGCGCGCGCTGTCACATGTTGATGGTTGCAACTTGTAAGTGAATAATTTTCTTGCCTCTTCAGTAAGTTTTCGTGGTTAGTCTGTGGTGAATGGTCAGTGGTAGGACTCGGCGAGGAAAATGATCGTTATTTGGTTTGTTAATTTGTTTGTTAGTTCAATTCGTTCGCGGGTTACTTCCTTTGCTAGTTCAATTTGTTCGTTCGCTTCGTAGATTGTTCGTTCAAGTGCTTCGTTCGCGAAGTAGCTTGGTAGTTCAATTCATTAGTTCATACTTTCTTTCGCTCTTTCAGTCGTTGGTGTATTGGATCGTTAAACCATTCGTTAGGTCGATGGTTATTGTGTTCCTTCTTTCGTTGGTTTGTTCGTTTGTTCATTCGTGTATTTGTTTGGGTTATTGGCTTGCATTGGTAATCATTGTCGACGGTTTCCGCAGAAATTCTTTCCTACCAAACAACCAAGTATTCACCCCAACCACGTCATAGCCACCATCACATAGTCGTCATATCACCGTCGTCTTGCACACTTGTGGCTGCCATGCTCAGCATTTCGATTGTCTCAGCACACATTGAAGGGAACCAGACCTACGTTTAGAATAAACAAACTTGTTTAGAGTAGTTATCTCGGGTTACTGAGAAGCATAGTTAACGGCCGTGTGCCGCTTTTGAACACACACTGAATTTTCTTTAACAGGGGAAGCAGTTATTTCACACGCATCTAACGTTGTGAAAGCATTTTCCAGAGCCTTTCCCTTACTTTCGCTAAATTTGATCTCGATGGCATTTGTTGTTTTACCAGCGAAACGCGCTAAATTCTGAGCTCTAGCAAAACACGCGTACCACTCCGAAATGCTTACATATGTAACTCATTGTAAAATCCAGAATAAACCCACCAACTTATAACTGTATGTACATTACCGATTACCTTGCTCTTACTTTCACCAAGCAGAAAGACGGCGCACCCTCATTATTACGGAGGACAGTGGGCGAACGTCTTATCATGGATCAAAACCACCGTAAAAAAGAGGACTGAATAATTTTTCTAAGGTTCCAAATAAAACCAGTAGCATTAAGATCTGTGTTTGCACTGTACGTAACGTACCCATCATTTATGATGAATAGGGACATTCTGTGACACAGTTCTTCCCGGGCATTCGGAAACGTAGTTAATAACGGGAGCGTGAAATATAGAAACACTTTGTAAACATTTTTTTTTTTTTGCAGAAGTTTTTTTTGATCCCAATGTATTTATCTTCAAGCGCCAGTTTTACATACTAGTCCGTCTATTGTTGCTAACTTTGATCTTGGTGACATTTGTATTTATGCATCGGCTGCGTGCAAAATTTCGCTCTGCTGTCAAGTTAACTATATATTCTCTGGCTTGTTCTATTACACAATTTATTTCAAACGGTGCAGTAAACCCTCATATTTCAAACTTTGCGTACGCATTAGCCATAACATGTTCCTTGTTTTGACAAAATCTGGAAAACTTGCGTTGTCTAGTTTAACGAGGACGCTGAAGAAGCAAACTGCAAACTTTCTATGGCACATGAAAGTAAGGAAAAAGGAAACGAAGTTTCCGTAATTGATAGTAATTATTTTATAAAAACTAGGAAAACGATAGTTTTGCCACGCACTGCATTTAACATTGGAACTAATTTATCAGAATTTGGAGCTAGTGTCTCGTGTACTTGTCTTGCTGCTTTGGTAAATATAGCCAATTACGGCGGTACGACGCCCTGGAACGCTTGGATAAGTATACCTTTCTACACATGTTGAAATGAGGCTGTACAGACGAACAATTTAGCATTCGTCGCTCACGAAACGCTTTCTACTTCAACGAAACGTAGGCGCTGTGCTTGGAATAGTTCGAAGAGGGCAAGGCAGCGTGTGGTTTTCAGCATGCGCTGTCAGCCGAGTCAAGCGGCCCCTAAGAATCGGTGTGCGCACGGGCCGCTGTAGTAGCCACCCTTCGTGGGCAACACGTGAACGCTGCTGGGCGCTTTTCTTTTTCCTCCAATGGAGTTTGCAGTCAGCTTATACAGTGGGCGGACCATGGGGCTACTTTCGGTATCGGCAATAAAGCGCCACCGTGACACTGGCAGCCACAGGAAACTTCAGTACCTTCTGCGCAAGCGGCTCTATCTTTTCAACCTACGAAGTAATTAAGCAAACTGATGCAATTATCTGCTAAAATAAAGTGCGTTTTCAGTTGGTTTCCCTTTCGCCGACCTAAATGTTTATTTAGCTGCTTCATTTGCTGAGATAAAGGGCGGCGCTTTCGTTCTTCTTACTTCGGCTGCCACTCAGTTCGTCTCCTCCTGTCGCTTTCATTGAACGTGCGTGTTCTTTTTTTTTTCGTATGTTCTGCATTACGAAATTTTCTGTCTGTGCACGCGAACGTTCCCGTAGCGTCGGAAAAACTGAGGAAAGGACAACGGGCGAGTGCGCGGCTGTGTGGCGCGGAAACCAGGGGAGCAACACAAGCGCGAAATATCTCCATTTAGCAGCGGACGAGAGGTAAGTACACTCTTATTGCAGTCATTATGAAGAAACAAGCGCTATTTTTACCAAACAGCTACAGGACGAAACGAAAGTTCTTCCGCGGCTGCTTCTTAGTGACTATTATTTCGGCTTGGCGCGGCACATTTTTCTGAAGTGTTCTACCAAACTGAAGCCACTTGTTAACAGTAGCCCATGAGCCGATTGGTGCCAGATGACGCGCAGACAGAAATTTGATCTACGAGAAGAAAGCTTGCGATTTATAGTTCACAAAGGTATATTAATCCTTCCGGCAAAAACTGGTTACGTTGCAGAGCATTCCGGGGACCACTTTCTTGTTATGACATACCCGCCTTTAAGTGCTCACGAGCACAGCAGACGCAAATTAAAACAATCATTTCCACAGCAGTCATCGTTTCCGTAGTGCGCTTTAGTTTTCAACCTGTGCATAGCACAAATAGTTTCGTCGCTTCTTCGTACACTCAATTCTTGTTTCGATCTTATGTGATCATTAACCATGGCCACGAGCTATCCTAACGGGCTGTGCGCTTATGTTTTAAAGAAAAACAATTTTGGGAAATTCGTGTATTCACCCAAATTAGTGCCAGTATACCTGCATTTCCAAGGGTAGACATGCGAGTTCAGTTACAGCTTTTCAGAGAAGTGCGAGCAGGGATAAGCGCACATTCTAAGGGGCTTTGGGATTATGCTTTTAACATAAACAAATTTTCTCAAATTCCTGTATTTCACGTTTAAATTATTGTCAGTGTATTCGCATTTCTTGAGGTAGTGACATGTGCACCCAGAAACGGCTTTTTAGAGAAGGGAGAACAAGGGAGGAGGGAAAGAGATAAGTAGAAGGCAGGGAGGTTAACCAGAATAACGTCCGGTTGGCTACCCTACACCGGGGGAATGGGGAAGAGGGAACAAAGATAACAAGGAGAGAGTGAGGAGGGAAGGAAAGAAGGAAATTGCGGTGAGTTCGCTGACGTGTGTTGTCTTACAGAAATTGCAATTATAGTCACAGGTGGTCGCAGGCTAAGCGGACATTCTAAGGGGCTGAGGGATTGTGCTTTTCCTTAAAATGTTTTTCCGGAAATTCGTGTATTTTCCGGTTAAATTATAGTCAGCATACGCGCCTTTGCATAGGTAGTGATAGGTGCGTAAAGTAACAGCTATTTCCTAGAACTGAGAACTGGGCTGGGCTGACATTCTAAGGGGCCATCGGAATAGGCTTTCCCAAAAAAGAAATTTTCGCAAAATCCTGTATTTTCCGGTTAAATTAGCGCACGATTATGCGCGTTTGCAGGGGTATATAGTGATATGTGCGTCCAGTAACACCTCTTTAGTGAAAGGAGAAAAGGGCTGGGTGGACATCCTAAGGGGCTATGTAAGGGGCTATGGGATTATGCGTTTCAACAAAAAGTAATTCTCGCAAATTCATGTATGTTCCGGTTAATTTAGTGTCAGTTTGTGCGCATTTGCAGAGGTAGTGATATGTGCGTCCACTAACAGCTTTTTAGACAAAGCAGAACAAGGCTGGGAAGGACATGCTAAAGGGTAATGTAAGGGGCTAGGGGATTATGCATTACCACAAAAAGATATTCTCGCAAATTCATAAATTTTCCCGTCAAATTGGTATTCGTATACGCGTATTTGCAGAGGTAGTGGTATGGGTGTTCAGTATCAGCTTTTTATAGAAGGCAGAACAGCGCTGGGTGTACATCATAGGGACTATGTAAGGGACTATGGGATTGTTTTTCCACAAAAAATATTCTCGCAAATTCGTGTATGTTCCGGTAAAATTAGTGTCAGTATATTCGCCTTTACAGAGGTACTGATATGTGCATCCAGTAACATCTTTTTAGAGGAACGAGAGCAGTGCAGGGCGTACATCCTGATCGGCTATGTAAGGGGCTATGGGATTATGCTTTTCAACAAAAAGATAACCTCGCAAATTCGTGTATATTCCGGTTAAATTAGTGTCAGTATATGCGCCTTTGCCGAGGTACGGATATGCGGATGTGCGGATGTGCGTGCAGTAACAGCGTTTTAGAGAAAGGGGAGCAGTACAGGACGGACATTCTAAGGGGCTATAGGATTAAGCTTTTTCACAAGATATTTTCGCACAGTCACATATCTTCTGGTCAAATTAGTATCAGTAATGTGCATTTTCAGATGTAGTGATATGTCCGTCCAGTAACAGCTTTTTAGAGAAAGCAGAACAGGGCTGGGTGTGCATCATAAGGGGCTATGTAAGGGGCTATGGGATTATGCTTTTCCACAAAAGGATATTCTCGCAAATCCTTGTATTTTCCGGTAAAATCAGTATATGCAATTTTGCAGAGGCACTGATATGTGCGTTCAGTAACAGCTTTTTGAGATAGGATAGCAGGGAAGGACGGGACATTCAAAGGGGCTATGGGATTAAGCTTTTCCATAACAAGAAATTTTCGCAAAATCGCGAATCTTCCGGTCAAATTTGTGTCAGTATATGCGCATTGGCAGAGAAAGTGAAATATGCGTCCAGTAACAGCTTTCTATAGAAAGGAGAAGAGCGCTGGGTGTACACCGTAAGGGGTTATGTAAGGGCCTATGGGATTATGCTTTGCAAAAAAAAAGATATTCTTGCAATGTCGTGTATTTTCCGGTTACATTAGTGTCAGTATATGTGCATTTGCAGACGTAGCGATATGAGAGTCCAGTAGCAACTTTTTAGAGAAAGAGCAGGGCTGGGTGAACATCCTAAAGGGCTATGTAATGGCTATGGGATTATGCCCTTCAACGAAAAGATATTCTCACAAATTCATGTATTTTTCCGTCAAATTGCTACCAGTATATGCGCATTTGCAGAGGTAGTGATATGTGCGTCCAAGAGCAGCTTTTTCGAGAAAGGCGCCAGGGTTTGGTGAACATACTAAAGGGCATTGTAAGGAGCTTTGGGATTATGCGTCACCACACAAAAAATAATTTTCGCACATTCATCTGTCTTCTGGTCAAATTAGTATCAGTAAATAGGCATTAGCAGCGTTAGTGATAGTTACATCCAGTTACAGCTTTTTGGAGAAAGGAGAGCAGTGCATGGCCGACATTCTAAGGGGCTATGTAAGGGGCTATGGGATCATAGTTTTCCACAAAAAGATATTCCCACAAATTTACGTATATTCAGGTCAAATAAGTAGCAGTGTATGCGCATTTGCAGAGGTAGTGATATGCGCGTCCAGTAACAACTTTTTAGGGAATGCAGAAAAAGGCTGGGTGTACATCATGAGGAGCTAGGTAAGGAGCCATAATATTATGCTTTTCAAAGAAAAGATATTCTCGCCAATTCGTGTATTTTCCGGTTAAAGTAATGTCAGTATATACACCGTTGCAGAGGTAGTGATATGTGCGTCCAATAACAGCTTTTTACAGCAAGGAGAGCAGGGAAGGGCGGAGATCCTAAGGGGCTATGGGATTATTCTTTTCCAAAAAAGATATTCTCGCAAATCCGTGTATGTTCCGGTTAAATTAGTGTCATTATACGCGCACTTGCAGAGGTACTAATATGTGCATCAGGTAACATCTCTTTAGCGAAATGAGAGCAGTGCAGGGCGTACATCTGAAGGGGCTATTTAAGGGGCTATGGGATTATGCTTTTCAACAAAAAGATAATCTCGCAAATTCCTGTATGTTACGGTTAAATTAGTGTCAGTATATGCGCCTTTGCCGAGGTACGGATATGCGCGTGCAGTAACAGCTTTTTAGAGAAAGGGGAGCAGTACAGGACGGACATTCTAAGGGGCTATGGGATTAAGCTTTTTCACAACAAGATTTTTCGCACAATCGCATATCTTCCTGTAAAATTAGTATCTGTATATGTGCATTTTCAGAGGAATAGTGATATGTTCGTCCAGTAACAGCGTTTTAAGGAAGGCAGAACAAGGCTGGGCGTACACCATAAGGGCCTATGTAAGAGGCTATGGGATTATGCTTTGCAAGAAAAATATATTCTCACAACGTCGTGTATTTTCGGGTTACATTAGTTCGTTATATAAGCATTTGCAGAGGTAGTTATATATGCGTCCAATAATAGCATTTTAGAGAAAGGAGAGCTGGCCAAGGCGGACATTCTAAGGCGCTATGGGTGTATTCTTTTCCACAAAAATATATTCTCGCAAATTCGTGTATGTTCGGGTTAAACTAGTGTCAGTATACGGGCATTTGCAGAGGTAGGGATGTGCGCAGTATCAGCTTTTGATAGAAGGCAGAACGGGGCTGGGTGTAACTCATAGGGGCTATGTTAGGGGCTATGGGATTGTGCTTTTCAACAAAAAGATATCGTTCCAAATTTGTGTATATTAAGGTTAAATTATTGTCGCTATATGCGCAAATGCAGAGGTGCGTCCAGTAACAGCATTTTAGAGAAATGAGAGCAGTGCAGGGCTTACACCCTAATTGGCTATGAAAGGGGCTATGGGATTATGCATTTCAATAAAAAATATTCTGGCAAATTCGTCTATATTATGGTTAAGTTAGCGTCAGTATATGCGCATTTGCAGAGGTAGTGATATGTGCGTCCAGTAACAACCTTTTAGAGAAATTAGAGCAGTTCAGGGCAGACATTCTAAGGGCCTATGTAATGGGCTATGGGAATATGGATTTCGACAAAAAGATATTATCGCAAATTCGCGTATCTTCCGCTCAAATTAGTATCGGTATATGCGCATTAGCAGAGGTAGTGACACGAGCTTCTAGTAACAGCTTTTTAGAGAAGGCAGAACAGGGCTGGGTGTACATCATCATGGCCTATATAAGAGGCTATGGGATTATGCTTTTCAACAGAAAGATATTCTCGCAAATTCGCGTATTTTCCGGTCGAATTAGTATCAGCATATGCGCATTAGCAGAGGTAATTATATGGGCTTCCAGTAACAGCTTTTTAGAGAAGGCAGAACAAGTTCGTGTATGTTCCGGTTAGTATCAATATACGCACGTTTGCAGAGGCAGTGATATGTGCGTCTACTAACAGCTTTTTAGAGAAAGGAGAGCAGGGCTGGATGTACATTACAGGGGCTATGTAAGGGGCTATGGGATTAAGCTTTTCCACAACAAGAAATGTTCGCAAAATTGTATATCTTCCGGCCAAAGTATATGCGCTTTTGCAGAGGTTGAGACAGGCGCGTCCAGTAACAGCTATTTAGAGAAAGAAGAGCAGGTCAGGGCGCACATTATAAGGGGCTATGTAAGGGGCTATGGGATTGTGCTTTTCCGCAAAAGGAATTTCTCGCAAATTCGTGTATTTTTCAGGTAAATTATTTTCGGTATATGCGCCTTTGCAGAGGTACTGATATGTGCGTTTAGTAACAGCTTCTTAGAGAAAGGATAACGGAGCGGTGCTGGTGATCTAAGGGGCTATAGGATTATGCTTTTCTATAACAAGAAATTTTCACAAATTCGCATATCTTACGTTTACGGTCATATAAGTATCATTATATGAGCATTTGCTCAGGTAGTGATATGTGCGTCCAGTAACAACGCTTTAGAGAAGGGACAACAGGGCTGGACGGACATTTTAAGGGGCATGTAAGACGCTTCGGGATTATACTTTTCCACACACAAAAAATATTCTCGCAAATCAACGTAATTTCCAGTGAAATTAGTATAGGTACATGAGCATTCGCAGAGATAGTGATATGTGCGTACAACAACAGGTTTTTAGAGAAGGGGGAACCGGGCTGGCCGTGCATTATAAGGTGCTATTTAAGAGGCTATGGGAATATTCTCTTCTACAAAAAGATATTCACGTAAATTCGTGTGTCTTTCGGTCAAATTGGTCGCAGTATATGCGTATTTGCAGAGGTGGGGAGATGTGCGTCCAGTAATAACTGCTTAGAGAAGAGAGAACAGTGCTGGGCGGAAATTTTAAGGGTCTATGTTAGGGGCTATGGCATTATGCTTGTCGAAAATAAGACGTTCTCCCAAATTCGTCTATTATCTGGTTAAATTAGTGCCAATATATGAGCATTTGCGGAGCAAGTTATATATGCGTCCGGTAACAGCTTTCTAGAGAAGAGAGAACAGCGCTGGGTGTACATCATAACGTACTATGGGATTATTTTTTTCCACAAAAAGATATTCTCGCAAGTTAGTGTATGTTACGGTTATATTAGTATCAGCATAGGCGCATTTGCAGAGGTAGTGATATGTGCGTCCAGTAACACCTTCGTGGAGAAAAGAGAGCAGGGCAGGGAAGACATTCTAAGGGGTTATGGGATTATATGCTTCTCCACAAGAAATTTTCCCCAAATTCGCATATCTTCCAATCAAATTGGTATCAGTATATGCGCATTTGCAGAGGTAGTTATATGCGTCGAGTAACAGGTTTTTAGAGAAGGCAGAACGAGGCTGGATATAGATCATAAGGGGCTATGTAAGGGGTTATGGGATTATACCTTTGCACAAAAAATATTTTCTCGCAAATTCGCATATCTTCCGGTCAGATAAGTATAAGTATATGCGCATTCGCAGAGATAGTGATATGTGCGTCCAATAACAGGTATTTATAGATGGAAGAAAAGAGCGGGGTGGAAATCCTAAGGAGCTATGGGATCATACTTTTTCTGACGGGCTATGTAAAGGGCTATGGGATTATACTTTCCCAGAAAAAGATATTCTCGCAAATTCGCGTGTCTTCCAATCACATTAGTAGCTGTATATTAATATTCGCAGAGGTAGAGACATGTGCGTCCAATAACAGCTTTTTCGAGAAGAGAGAAAAGGCCTGCGCGGACATCCTAAGTTGCTCTGTAAGGGGTTATGGGATTATTTTTTCAACAATAAGACATTCTAGTAAATTCGCGTATCCTCTCTTCTAATTAATATCGCTACATGCGCATTTTCAGAGGTAGTGATTTGTGCGTCCACTAACAGCTTTTTAGAAAAGCGAGAACCGGTTGACTGGACGTCCTAAGGGGCCATGTAAGGGGCTATCGGATTATTCTTTTCCACAAAAATTTATTCTCGCGAATTTGCGTATCTTCCGGTTTAATCAATTTCAGTATATGAGCATTTTTAGAGGTAGTGATATGTGCGTCCAGTAACAGCTTTTTAGAGAAGGGAGAGCAGGGCAGGGTGGACATTCTAGCGGCTGTGAGATTGTGCTTTTCCACAAACATATTTTTCTTGAAAATTTTTTAATTTTTGTTATGCAAAAAGGTGAGGCGTGCAGACAAGAGACAAGAGAAGTGGGTAACATGAACGCCGACTATCAATTGAACGGAGCACAGAGGCGAAAGAAGAAAGACACAAAACTCATCTGCGCATGCTCTGGAATAGTATCACCAGGTGTCAGTCGGGTACATGTGCCTGTCTACGTAAAAGATAGCTGTTAAGGCGCTTAATCTCTTCCTTATGTAAAGTGATCGAATGTTGACTCATGCACGCACTTCCACCAATATAGGTATGCCATGCCTCTACCATAAGACGCGTACTTCATCCTTGTGCATGTACAATATGGCGCATTCATCTAGCCCTCGCGTGCAGTTACAATCTTGGCAATGTAGGGAAAGATTAAAAGGTGATTCACATCCATATTTGGTTTTTCCGTAAAATTACTATCCATATATGCTCATTCGCAGAGGTAGTGATATGTGTGTCCAATACTAGCTTTTTAAAGGAGGTAGAGCAGGGCTGCGTGGATATTCGAAGAGGCTCGGGGATTACGCTTTTCCACGAAAAGAAATTTTCGCAAAATTCGTGTATATTTAGGTTATATTATTGTCAGCATATGCGCCTTTGCAGAGTCAGCGATATGTCCGTCCAGTAACAGCTTTTTAGGGAAGGCAGACCAGGGCTGGGTGTACATCATAAGGGGCTATGTTAGGGGCTATGTTAGGGGCTATGGGATTATGCTTTTCCAAAATAACTTATTCTCGTAAATTCAGGTTTTGTCCGGTTAAGTTAATATCAGTATATGAGCATTTGGAGAGATAGTGGTGTGTGCGTCGAGTAACAGCTTTTTCGAGAGGGCAGACCAGGCCTGGTTGTACATCATAGGGGGCTATGTTAGGGCTATGGGATTATGTTTTTCTAAAAAAACTCACTCTCATAAATTCGGGTTTTGTCCGGTTAAGTTAGTGTCAGAATATGAGCATTTGCAGAGGTAGGGATGTGTGCGTCGAGTAACATCTTTTTCGAGAGGGCAGACCAGCGCTGGGTGTACATCATAGGGGGCTATGTTAGGGCTATGGGATTATGCTTTTCCAATATAACTCATTCTCGTAAATTCGGGTTTTGTCCGGTTAAGTTAGTATCAGTATATGAGCATTTGCAGAGATAGTTATGTGTGCGTCGAGTAACAGCTTTTTAGAGAAGGCAGACCAGGGCTGGGTGTACATCATAAGGGGCAATGATAGGTGCTATGGGATTATGTTTTTCTAAAATACCTCACTCTCGTAAATTCGGGTTTTGTCCGGTTAAGTTAGTGTCAGTGTAGGACCATTTGCAGAGGTAGGGATGTGTGCGTCGAGCAACAGCTTTTTAGAGAAGGCATACCAGGGCTGGGTGTACACCATAAGGGGCTATGGGATTATGCTTTTCTCAAATAACTTATTCTCGTAAATTCGGGTTTTGTCCGGTTAAGTTAGTGTCAGTATATGAGCATTTGCGGAGGTAGCGATGTGTGCGTCGAGTAACAGCTTTTTCGAGAGGGCAGACCAGGGCAGGTTGTACATCATAGGGGGCTATGTTAGGCCTATGGGATTATGCTTTTCTAAAATAACTCACTCTCGTAAATTCGGGTTTTGTCCTGTTAAGTTAGTGTCAGAATATGAACATATGAAGAGGTAGGGATGTGTGCGTCGAGTAAGAGCTTTTTCGAGAGGGCAGACCAGGCCTGGTTGTACATCATAGGGGGCTATGTTAGGGCTCTGGGATTATGCTTTTCTATATTAACTCATTCTCGTAAATTCGGGTTTTGTCCGGTTAAGTTAGTGTCAGTATATGAGCATTTGCAGAGGTAGGGATGTGTGCGTCGAGTAACAGATTTTTCGAGAGGGCAGACCAGGCCAGGCTGTACATCATGGGGCTATGTTAGGCTAATGGGATTATGCTTTTCTAAAATAACTCACTCTCGTAAGTTCGGGTTTTGTCCGGTTAAGTTAGTGTCAGAATATGAGCGTTTGCAGAGGTAGGGATGTGTGCGTCGAGTAAGAGCTTTTTCGAGAGGGCAGACCAGGGCTGGGTTTACATCATAAGGGGCCATGATAAGGGCTATCGCATTATGCATTTCCAAAATATATTCTCGGAAATTTGGGTTTTCTCTGGTTAAGTTAGTGTCAGCATATGAGCATCTGCAGAGATTGTGATGTGTGCGTCGAATAACAGCTTTTTAGAGAAGGCAGACCAGGGCTGGATGTACATCATAAGGGGCTATGATAGGGGCTATGGGACTATGCTTTTCCAAAATAACTTATTCTCTTAAATTCGGGTTTTCTCCGGTAAAGTTAATGTCAGTATATGAGCACTTGCAGAGATAGTGATGTGTGCGTCGAGTAACAGCTTTTTTGAGAAGGCTGACCAGGGCTGGGTGTACATCATAAGGGGCTATATTAGTGGCTATGGGATCATTCTTTTCCAAAATAAATTATTCTCGCAAATTCGGGTTTTCTCTGGTTAAGGAGTGTCAGCATATGAGCATTTGCAGAGATAGTTATGTGTGCGTCGAGTAACAGCTTTTTAGAGAAGGCAGACCAGGGCTGGGTGTGCTTTATAAGGGGCTATGATAGGGCTATGGGATTATGCTTTTCTAAAATAACTCACTCTCGTAAATTCAGGTTTTCTCCGGTTAAGTTAGTGTCAGTATACCAGCATTTGCAGAGGTAGGGATGTGTGCATCGAGTAACATCTTTTTCGAGAGGGCAGACCAGAGCTGGGTGTACATCATAGGGGGCTATGTTAGGGCTATGGGATTATGCTTTTCTAAAATAACCTATTCTTGTGAATTCGGGTTTTGTCCGGTTAAGTTGGTATCAGTATGTGAGCATTTGTAGAGTTAAGGATGTGTGCGTCGAGTAACAGCTATTTCGAGAGGGCAGACCAGGCCTGGTTGTACATCATAGGGGGCTATGTTAGGGCTATGGGATTATGCTTTTCTATAATAACTCACTCTCGTAAATTCGGGTTTTGTCCGGTTAAGTTAGTGTCAGAATATGAGCATATGAAGAGGTAGGGATGTGTGCGTCGAGTAAGAGCTTTTTCGAGAGGGCAGACCAGGGCTGGGTGTACATCATAGGGGGCTATGTTAGGGCTATAGGATTATGCTTTTCTAAAATAACTTATTCTTGTGAATTCGGGTTTTGTCCGGTTAAGTTAGTATCAGTATATGAGCATTTGCAGAGGTAGGGATGTGTGCGTCGAGTAAGAGCTTTTTCGAGAGGGCAGACCAGGCCTGGGTGTATATCATACGGGGCAATGATAGGGGCTATGGGATTATGCTTTTCCAAAATAACTCATTCTCATAAATTCGGGTTTTGTCCGGTTAAATTAGTGGCAGTATATGAGCATTTGCAGAGGTAGGGATGTATGCGTCGAGTAACAGCATTTTAGAGAAGGCAGACCAGGGCTGGGTGTACATCATAAGGGGCTATGGGATTATGCTTTTCTAAAATAACTTATTCTCGTAAATTCGGGTTTTGACCGGTTAAGTTAGTGTCAGTATATGAGCATTTGCAGAGGTAGGGGTGTGTGCGTCGAGTAACAGCTTTTTCGAGAGGGCAGACCAGGGCAGGCTGTACATCATGGGGGCTATGTAAGGCCTATGGGATTATGCTGTTCTAAAATAACTCACTCTCGTAAGTTCGGGTTTTGTCCGGTTAAGTTAGTGTCAGAATATGAGCATTTGCAGAGGTAGGGATGTGTGCGTCGAGTAAGAGCTTTTTCGAGAGGGCAGACCAGGGCTGGGTTTACATCATAAGGGGCTATGTTAGGGCTATGGGATTATGCTTTTCCAAAATAACTCATTCTCGTAAATTCGGTTTTTGTCCTGTTAAGTTAGTGTCAGCATATGAGCATTTGCAGAGATAGTGATGTGTGCGTCTAGTAACAGCTTTTTCGAGAGGGCAGAACAGGGCTCGGTGTACATCATAAGGGGCCATGATAAGGGCTATCGGATTATGCATTTCCAAAATATATTCTCGGAAATTCGGGTTTTCTCTGGTTAAGTTAGTGTCAGCATATGAGCATTTGCAGAGATTGTGATGTGTGCGTCGAATAACAGCTTTTTAGAGAAGGCAGACCAGGGCTGGGTGTAGATCATAAGGGGCTATGATAGGGGCTATGGGACTATGCTTTTCCAAAATAACTTATTCTCTTAAATTCGGGTTTTCTCCGGTTAAGTTAATGTCAGTATATGAGCACTTGCAGAGATAGTGATGTGTGCGTCGAGTAACAGCTTTTATGAGAAGGCAGACCAGTGCTGGGTGTACATCATAAGGGGCTATATTGTGGCTAAGGGATCATGCTTTTCCAAAATAAATTATTTTCGCAAATTCGGGTTTTCTCTGGTTAAGGAGTGTCAGCACATGAGCATTTGCAGAGATAGTTATGTGTGCGTCGAGTAACAGCTTTTTAGAGAAGGCAGACCAGGGCAGGGTGTGCATCATAAGGGGCTATGATAGGGCTATGGGATTATGCTTTTCTAAAATAACTCACTCTCGTAAATTCAGGTTTTCTCCGGTTAAGTTAGTGTCAGTATACGAGCATTTGCAGAGGTAGGGATGTGTGCGTCGAGTAACAGCTTTTTAGAGAAGGCCGACCAGGGCTGGGTGTACATCTAAGGGGCTATGGGATTATGCTTTTCTCAAATAACTTATTCTCGTAAATTCGGGTTTTGTCCGGTTAAGTTAGTGTCAGTATATGAGCATTTGCAGAGGTAGGGATGTGTGCGTCGAGTAACAGCTTTTTCGAGAGGGCAGACCAGGGCAGGTTGTACATCATGGGGGCTATGTTAGGCCTATGGGATTATGCTTTTCTAAAATAACTCACTCTCGTAAGTTCGGGTTTTGTCCGGTTAAGTTAGTGTCAGAATATGAGCATTTGCAGAGGTAGGGATGTGTGCGTCGAGTAAGAGCTTTTTCAAGAGGGCAGGCCAGGGCTGGGTTTACATCATATGGGGCTATGTTAGGGCTATGGGATTATGCTTTTATAACATAACTTATTCTTGTGAATTCGGGTTTTTCCGGTTAAGATAGTATCAGTATAGGAGCATTTGTAGAGGTAGGGATGTGTGCGTAGAGTAACAGCTATTTCGAGAGGGCAGACCAGGCGTGGTTGTACATCATAGGGGGCTATGTTAGGGCTATGGGATTATGCTTTTCTAAAATAACTCACTCTCGTAAATTCGGGTTTTGTCGGGTTAAGTTAGTGTCAGAATATGAACATTTGCAAAGGTAGGGATGTGTGCGTCGAGTAACAGCTTTTTAGAGAGGGCAGACCAGGGCTGGGTGAACATCACAAGGCGCTATGATAGGGGCTATGGGATTATGCTTTTCCAAAATAACTCATTCTCGTAAATTCGGTTTTTGTCCTGTTAAGTTAGTGTCAGCATATGAGCATTTGCAGAGATAGTGATGTGTGCGTCGAGTAACAGCTTTTTCGAGAGGGCAGAACAGGGCTGGGTGTACATCATAAGAGGCAATGATAGGGGCTATGGGATTGTGCTTTTCCAAAAGAACTCATTCTCGTAAATTCGGGTTTTGTCCGGTTAAGTTAGTGTCAGTATATGAGCATTTGCAGAGGTAGGGATGTGTGCGTCGAGTAACAGCTTTTTCGAGAGGGCAGACCAGGGCTGGGTGTACATCATAAGGGGCTATGGGATTATGCTTTTCTAAAATAACTTATTCTCGTGAATTCGGGTTTTGTCCGGTTAAGTTAGTGTCAGTATATGAGCATTTGCAGAGGTAGGGATGTGTGCGCCGAGTAACAGCTTTTTCGAGAGGGCAGACCAGGGCAGGTTGTACATCATAGGGGGCTATGTTAGGCCTATGGGATTATGCTTTTCTAAAATAACTCACTCTCGTAAATTCGGGTTTTGTCCGGTTAAGTTAGTGTCAGAATATGAGCATTTGCAGAGGTAGGGATGTGTGCATCGAATAACATCTTTTTCGAGAGGGCAGACCAGAGCTGGGTGTACATCATAGGGGACTACGTTAGGGCTAGGGGATTATGCTTTTCTAAAATAACTTATTCTTGTGAATTCGGGTTTTGTCCGGTTAAGTTAGTGTCAGAATATGAGCATTTGCAGAGGTAGGGATGTGTGCGTCGAGTAAGAGCTTTTTCGAGAGGGCAGACCAGGGCTGGGTGTACATCTCAAGGGGCTATGATAGAGGCTATGGGATTATGCTTTTCCAAAATAACTCATTCTCGTAAATTCGGGTTTTGTCCTGTTAAGTTAGTGTCAGCATATGAGGATTTGCAGAGATAGTGATGTGTGCGTCGAGTAACAGCATTTTCGAGAGGGCAGACCAGGGCTGGGTGTACATCAGGGGCAATGATAGGGGCTATGGGATAATGCTTTTCCAAAATAACTCATTCTCGTAAATTCGGGTTTTGTCCTGTTAAGTTAGTGTCAGTAAATGAGCATTTGCAGAGATAGATATGTGTGCGTCGAGTAACAGCTATTTCGAGAGGGCCGACCAGGCCTGGCTGTACATCGTAGGGGGCTATGTTAGGGCTATGGGATTATGCTTTTCTAGAATAACTCACTCTCGTAAATTCGGGTTTTGTCCGGTTAAGTTAGTGTCAGAATATGAGCATTTGCAGAGGTTGGGATGTGTGCGTCGAGGAAGAGCTTTTTCGAGAGGGCAGACCAGGCCTGGTTGTACATCATAGGGGGTCATGTTAGGGCTATGGGATTATGCTTTCCTAAAATAACTCACTCTCGTAAATTCGGGTTTTGTCCGGTTAAGTTAGTGTCAGTATATGAGCATTTGCAGAGGTAGGGATGTGTGCGTCGAGTAACAGCTTTTTAGAGAAGGCAGACCAGCGCTGGGTGTACATCATAACGGGCTATGGTATTATGCTTTTCTAAAATAACTTATTCTCGTAAATTCGGGTTTTGTCCGGTTAAGTTAGTGTCAGTATATGAGCATTTGCGGAGGTAGCGATGTGTGCGTCGAGTAACAGCTTTTTCGAGAGGGCAGACCAGGGCAGGTTGTACATCATAGGGGGCTATGTTAGGCCTATGGGATTATGCTTTTCTAAAATAACTCACTCTCGTAAATTCGGGTTTTGTCCTGTTAAGTTAGTGTCAGAATATGAACATATGAAGAGGTAGGGATGTGGGCGTCGAGTAAGAGCTTTTTCGAGAGGGCAGACCAGGCCTGGTTGTACATCATAGGGGGCAATGTTAGGGCTCTGGGATTATGCTTTTCTATAATAACTCATTCTCGTAAATTCGGGTTTTGTCCGGTTAAGTTAGTGTCAGTATATGAGCATTTGCAGAGGTAGGGATGTGTGCGTCGAGTAACAGCTTTTTCGAGAGGGCAGACCAGGGCAAGTTGTACATCATGGGGGCTATGTTAGGCCTATGGGATTATGCTTTTCTAAAATAACTCACTCTCGTAAGTTCGGGTTTTGTCCGGTTAAGTTAGTGTCAGAATATGAGCATTTGCAGAGGTAGGGATGTGTGCGTCGAGTAAGAGCTTTTTCGAGAGGGCAGACCAGGGCTGGGTTTACATCATATGGGGCTATGTTAGGGCTATGGGATTACGCTTTTATAACATAACTTATTCTTGTGAATTCGGGTTTTTCCGGTTAAGATAGTATCAGTATAGGAGCATTTGTAGAAGTAGGGATGTGTGCGTAGAGTAACAGCTATTTCGAGAGGGCAGACCAGGCGTGGTTGTACATCATAGGGGGCTATGTTAGGGCTATGGGATTATGCTTTTCTAAAATAACTCACTCTCGTAAATTCGGGTTTTGTCGGGTTAAGTTAGTGTCAGAATATGAACATTTGCAAAGGTAGGGATGTGTGCGTCGAGTAACAGCTTTTTAGAGAGGGCAGACCAGGGCTGGGTGAACATCACAAGGCGCTATGATAGGGGCTATGGGATTATGCTTTTCCAAAATAACTCATTCTCGTAAATTCGGTTTTTGTCCTGTTAAGTTAGTGTCAGCATATGAGCATTTGCAGAGATAGTGATGTGTGCGTCGAGTAACAGCTTTTTCGAGAGGGCAGAACAGGGCTGGGTGTACATCATAAGAGGCAATGATAGGGGCTATGGGATTGTGCTTTTCCAAAAGAACTCATTCTCGTAAATTCGGGTTTTGTCCGGTTAAGTTAGTGTCAGTATATGAGCATTTGCAGAGGTAGGGATGTGTGCGTCGAGTAACAGCTTTTTCGAGAGGGCAGACCAGGGCTGGCTGTACATCGTAGGGGGCTATGTTAGGGCTATGGGATTATGCTTTTCTAGAATAACTCACTCTCGTAAATTCGGGTTTTGTCCGGTTAAGTTAGTGTCAGAATATGAGCATTTGCAGAGGTTGGGATGTGTGCGTCGAGGAAGAGCTTTTTCGAGAGGGCAGACCAGGCCTGGTTGTACATCATAGGGGGTCATGTTAGGGCTATGGGATTATGCTTTCCTAAAATAACTCACTCTCGTAAATTCGGGTTTTGTCCGGTTAAGTTAGTGTCAGTATATGAGCATTTGCAGAGGTAGGGATGTGTGCGTCGAGTAACAGCTTTTTAGAGAAGGCAGACCAGCGCTGGGTGTACATCATAACGGGCTATGGTATTATGCTTTTCTAAAATAACTTATTCTCGTAAATTCGGGTTTTGTCCGGTTAAGTTAGTGTCAGTATATGAGCATTTGCGGAGGTAGCGATGTGTGCGTCGAGTAACAGCTTTTTCGAGAGGGCAGACCAGGGCAGGTTGTACATCATAGGGGGCTATGTTAGGCCTATGGGATTATGCTTTTCTAAAATAACTCACTCTCGTAAATTCGGGTTTTGTCCTGTTAAGTTAGTGTCAGAATATGAACATATGAAGAGGTAGGGATGTGGGCGTCGAGTAAGAGCTTTTTCGAGAGGGCAGACCAGGCCTGGTTGTACATCATAGGGGGCAATGTTAGGGCTCTGGGATTATGCTTTTCTATAATAACTCATTCTCGTAAATTCGGGTTTTGTCCGGTTAAGTTAGTGTCAGTATATGAGCATTTGCAGAGGTAGGGATGTGTGCGTCGAGTAACAGCTTTTTCGAGAGGGCAGACCAGGGCAAGTTGTACATCATGGGGGCTATGTTAGGCCTATGGGATTATGCTTTTCTAAAATAACTCACTCTCGTAAGTTCGGGTTTTGTCCGGTTAAGTTAGTGTCAGAATATGAGCATTTGCAGAGGTAGGGATGTGTGCGTCGAGTAAGAGCTTTTTCGAGAGGGCAGACCAGGGCTGGGTTTACATCATATGGGGCTATGTTAGGGCTATGGGATTACGCTTTTATAACATAACTTATTCTTGTGAATTCGGGTTTTTCCGGTTAAGATAGTATCAGTATAGGAGCATTTGTAGAAGTAGGGATGTGTGCGTAGAGTAACAGCTATTTCGAGAGGGCAGACCAGGCGTGGTTGTACATCATAGGGGGCTATGTTAGGGCTATGGGATTATGCTTTTCTAAAATAACTCACTCTCGTAAATTCGGGTTTTGTCGGGTTAAGTTAGTGTCAGAATATGAACATTTGCAAAGGTAGGGATGTGTGCGTCGAGTAACAGCTTTTTAGAGAGGGCAGACCAGGGCTGGGTGAACATCACAAGGCGCTATGATAGGGGCTATGGGATTATGCTTTTCCAAAATAACTCATTCTCGTAAATTCGGTTTTTGTCCTGTTAAGTTAGTGTCAGCATATGAGCATTTGCAGAGATAGTGATGTGTGCGTCGAGTAACAGCTTTTTCGAGAGGGCAGAACAGGGCTGGGTGTACATCATAAGAGGCAATGATAGGGGCTATGGGATTGTGCTTTTCCAAAAGAACTCATTCTCGTAAATTCGGGTTTTGTCCGGTTAAGTTAGTGTCAGTATATGAGCATTTGCAGAGGTAGGGATGTGTGCGTCGAGTAACAGCTTTTTCGAGAGGGCAGACCAGGGCTGGGTGTACATCATAAGGGGCTATGGGATTATGCTTTTCTAAAATAACTTATTCTCGTGAATTCGGGTTTTGTCCGGTTAAGTTAGTGTCAGTATATGAGCATTTGCAGAGGTAGGGATGTGTGCGCCGAGTAACAGCTTTTTCGAGAGGGCAGACCAGGGCAGGTTGTACATCATAGGGGGCTATGTTAGGCCTATGGGATTATGCTTTTCTAAAATAACTCACTCTCGTAAATTCGGGTTTTGTCCGGTTAAGTTAGTGTCAGAATATGAGCATTTGCAGAGGTAGGGATGTGTGCATCGAATAACATCTTTTTCGAGAGGGCAGACCAGAGCTGGGTGTACATCATAGGGGACTACGTTAGGGCTAGGGGATTATGCTTTTCTAAAATAACTTATTCTTGTGAATTCGGGTTTTGTCCGGTTAAGTTAGTGTCAGAATATGAGCATTTGCAGAGGTAGGGATGTGTGCGTCGAGTAAGAGCTTTTTCGAGAGGGCAGACCAGGGCTGGGTGTACATCTCAAGGGGCTATGATAGAGGCTATGGGATTATGCTTTTCCAAAATAACTCATTCTCGTAAATTCGGGTTTTGTCCTGTTAAGTTAGTGTCAGCATATGAGGATTTGCAGAGATAGTGATGTGTGCGTCGAGTAACAGCATTTTCGAGAGGGCAGACCAGGGCTGGGTGTACATCAGGGGCAATGATAGGGGCTATGGGATAATGCTTTTCCAAAATAACTCATTCTCGTAAATTCGGGTTTTGTCCTGTTAAGTTAGTGTCAGTAAATGAGCATTTGCAGAGATAGATATGTGTGCGTCGAGTAACAGCTATTTCGAGAGGGCCGACCAGGCCTGGCTGTACATCGTAGGGGGCTATGTTAGGGCTATGGGATTATGCTTTTCTAGAATAACTCACTCTCGTAAATTCGGGTTTTGTCCGGTTAAGTTAGTGTCAGAATATGAGCATTTGCAGAGGTTGGGATGTGTGCGTCGAGGAAGAGCTTTTTCGAGAGGGCAGACCAGGCCTGGTTGTACATCATAGGGGGTCATGTTAGGGCTATGGGATTATGCTTTCCTAAAATAACTCACTCTCGTAAATTCGGGTTTTGTCCGGTTAAGTTAGTGTCAGTATATGAGCATTTGCAGAGGTAGGGATGTGTGCGTCGAGTAACAGCTTTTTAGAGAAGGCAGACCAGCGCTGGGTGTACATCATAACGGGCTATGGTATTATGCTTTTCTAAAATAACTTATTCTCGTAAATTCGGGTTTTGTCCGGTTAAGTTAGTGTCAGTATATGAGCATTTGCGGAGGTAGCGATGTGTGCGTCGAGTAACAGCTTTTTCGAGAGGGCAGACCAGGGCAGGTTGTACATCATAGGGGGCTATGTTAGGCCTATGGGATTATGCTTTTCTAAAATAACTCACTCTCGTAAATTCGGGTTTTGTCCTGTTAAGTTAGTGTCAGAATATGAACATATGAAGAGGTAGGGATGTGGGCGTCGAGTAAGAGCTTTTTCGAGAGGGCAGACCAGGCCTGGTTGTACATCATAGGGGGCAATGTTAGGGCTCTGGGATTATGCTTTTCTATAATAACTCATTCTCGTAAATTCGGGTTTTGTCCGGTTAAGTTAGTGTCAGTATATGAGCATTTGCAGAGGTAGGGATGTGTGCGTCGAGTAACAGCTTTTTCGAGAGGGCAGACCAGGGCAAGTTGTACATCATGGGGGCTATGTTAGGCCTATGGGATTATGCTTTTCTAAAATAACTCACTCTCGTAAGTTCGGGTTTTGTCCGGTTAAGTTAGTGTCAGAATATGAGCATTTGCAGAGGTAGGGATGTGTGCGTCGAGTAAGAGCTTTTTCGAGAGGGCAGACCAGGGCTGGGTTTACATCATATGGGGCTATGTTAGGGCTATGGGATTACGCTTTTATAACATAACTTATTCTTGTGAATTCGGGTTTTTCCGGTTAAGATAGTATCAGTATAGGAGCATTTGTAGAAGTAGGGATGTGTGCGTAGAGTAACAGCTATTTCGAGAGGGCAGACCAGGCGTGGTTGTACATCATAGGGGGCTATGTTAGGGCTATGGGATTATGCTTTTCTAAAATAACTCACTCTCGTAAATTCGGGTTTTGTCGGGTTAAGTTAGTGTCAGAATATGAACATTTGCAAAGGTAGGGATGTGTGCGTCGAGTAACAGCTTTTTAGAGAGGGCAGACCAGGGCTGGGTGAACATCACAAGGCGCTATGATAGGGGCTATGGGATTAGGCTTTTCCAAAATAACTCATTCTCGTAAATTCGGGTTTTGTCCTGTTAAGTTAGTGTCAGCATATGAGGATTTGCAGAGATAGTGATGTGTGCGTCGAGTAACAGCTTTTTCGAGAGGGCAGACCAGGGCTGGGTGTACATCAGGGGCAATGATAGGGGCTATGGGATAATGCTTTTCCAAAATAACTCATTCTCGTAAATTCGGGTTTTGTCCGGTTAAGTTAGTGTCAGTAAATGAGCATTTGCAGAGATAGATATGTGTGCGTCGAGTAACAGCTATTTCGAGAGGGCCGACCAGGCCTGGCTGTACATCATAGGGGGCTATGTTAGGGCTATGGGATTATGCTTTTCTAGAATAACTCACTCTCGTAAATTCGGGTTTTGTCCGGTTAAGTTAGTGTCAGAATATGAGCATTTGCAGAGGTAGGGATGTGTGCGTCGAGGAAGAGCTTTTTCGAGAGGGCAGACCAGGCCTGGTTGTACATCATAGGGGGTCATGTTAGGGCTATGGGATTATGCTTTCCTAAAATAACTCACTCTCGTAAATTCGGGTTTTGTCCGGTTAAGTTAGTGTCAGTATATGAGCATTTGCAGAGGTAGGGATGTGTGCGTCGAGTAACAGCTTTTTCGAGAGGGCAGACCAGGGCAAGTTGTACATCATGGGGGCTATGTTAGGCCTATGGGATTATGCTTTTCTAAAATAACTCACTCTCGTAAGTTCGGGTTTTGTCCGGTTAAGTTAGTGTCAGAATATGAGCATTTGCAGAGGTAGGGATGTGTGCGTCGAGTAAGAGCTTTTTCGAGAGGGCAGACCAGGGCTGGGTTTACATCATATGGGGCTATGTTAGGGCTATGGGATTACGCTTTTATAACATAACTTATTCTTGTGAATTCGGGTTTTTCCGGTTAAGATAGTATCAGTATAGGAGCATTTGTAGAAGTAGGGATGTGTGCGTAGAGTAACAGCTATTTCGAGAGGGCAGACCAGGCGTGGTTGTACATCATAGGGGGCTATGTTAGGGCTATGGGATTATGCTTTTCTAAAATAACTCACTCTCGTAAATTCGGGTTTTGTCGGGTTAAGTTAGTGTCAGAATATGAACATTTGCAAAGGTAGGGATGTGTGCGTCGAGTAACAGCTTTTTAGAGAGGGCAGACCAGGGCTGGGTGAACATCACAAGGCGCTATGATAGGGGCTATGGGATTATGCTTTTCCAAAATAACTCATTCTCGTAAATTCGGTTTTTGTCCTGTTAAGTTAGTGTCAGCATATGAGCATTTGCAGAGATAGTGATGTGTGCGTCGAGTAACAGCTTTTTCGAGAGGGCAGAACAGGGCTGGGTGTACATCATAAGAGGCAATGATAGGGGCTATGGGATTGTGCTTTTCCAAAAGAACTCATTCTCGTAAATTCGGGTTTTGTCCGGTTAAGTTAGTGTCAGTATATGAGCATTTGCAGAGGTAGGGATGTGTGCTTCGAGTAACAGATTTTTAGAGAGGGCAGACCAGGGCTGGGTGCACATCATAAGGGGCTATGGGATTATGCTTTTATAAAATAACATATTCTTGTGAATTCGGGTTTTGTCCGGTCAAGTTAGTATCAGTATAGGAGCACTTGCAGAGGTAGGGATGTGTGCGTAGAGTAACAGCTATTTCGAGAGGGCAGACCAGGCGTGGTTGTACATCATAGGGGGCTATGTTAGGGTTATGGGATTATGCTTTTCTAAAATAACTCACTCTCCTAAATTCGAATTTTGTCCGGTTATGTTAGTGTCAGAATATGAGCATTTGCAAAGGTAGGGTTGTGTGCGTCGAGTAACAGCTTTTTAGAGAGGGCAGACAAGGGCTGGGTGAACATATAAGGGGCTATGATAGGGGCTATGGGATTATGCTTTTCCAAAATAACTCATTCTCGTAAATTCGGTTTTTTCCTGTTAAGTTAGTGTCAGCATATGAGCATTTGCAGTGATAGTGATGCGTGCGTCGGGTAACAGCTTTTTCGAGAGGGCAGAACAGGGCTGGGTGTACATCATAAGAGGTAATGATAGGGGCTATGGGATTATGCTTTTCCAAAATAACTCACTCTCGTAAATTCGGGTTTTGTCCGGTTAAGTTAGTGTCAGAATATGAGCATTTTCAAAGGTAGGGATGTCTGCGTCGAGTAACAGCTTTTTAGAGAGGGCAGACCAGGGCTGGGTGAACATCACAAGGCGCTATGATAGGGGCTATGGGATTACTTTCCCAAAATAACTCATTCTCGTAAATTCGGTTTTTGTCCTGTTAAGTTAGTGTCCGCATATGAGCATTTGCAGAGATAGTGATATGTGCGTCGAGTAACAGCTTTTTCGAGAGGGCAGAACAGGGCTGTGTGTACATCATAAGAGGCAATGATAGGGGCTATGGGATTGTGCTTTTCCAAAAGAACTTATTCTCGTAAATTCGGGTTTTGTCCGGTTAAGTTAGTGTCAGTATATGAGCATTTGCAGAGGTAGGGATCTGTGCGTCGAGTAACAAATTTTTAGAGAGGGCAGACCAGGCCTGGGTGTACATCATAAGGGGCTATGGGATTATGCTTTTATAAAATAACTTATTCTTGTGAATTCGGGTTTTGTCCGGTCAAGTTAGTATCAGTATAGGAGCATTTGCAGAGGTAGGGATGTGTGCGTAGAGTAACAGCTATTTCGAGAGGGCAGACCAGGCCTGGGTGTATATCATAAGGGGCAATGATAGGGGCTATGGGATTATGCTTTTCCAAAATAACTCATTCTCATAAATTCGGGTTTTGTCCGGTTAAGTTAGTGTGAGTATATGAGCATTAGCAAAGTTAGGGATGTGTGCGTCGAGTAACAGCTTTTTAGAGAGGGCAGACCAGGGCTGGGTGAACATCACAAGGGGCTATGATAGGGGCTATGGGATTATGCTTTTCCAAAATAGCTCATTCTCGTAAATTCGGTTTTTGTCCTGTTAGGTTAGTGTCAGTATATGAGCATTTGCAGAGGTAGGGATGTGTGCGTCGAGTAACAGCTTTTTAGAGAAGGCAGACCAGCGCTGGGTGTACATCATAACGGGCTATGGTATTATGCTTTTCTAAAATAACTTATTCTCGTAAATTCGGGTTTTGTCCGGTTAAGTTAGTGTCAGTATATGAGCATTTGCAGAGGTAGGGATGTGTGTGTCGACTAAGTGCTTTTTAGAGAGGGCAGACCAGGGCTGGGTGTACATCATAAGGGGCCATGGTAAGGGCTATCGGATTATGCTTTTCCAAAATATATTCTCGGAAATCCGGGTTTTCTCTGGTTAAGTTAGTGTCAGCATATGAGCATTTGCAGAGATTGTGATGCGTGCGTTGAATAACAGCTTTTTCGAGAAGGCAGACCAGGGGTGGGTGTACATCATAAGGGGCTATGATAGGGGCTATGGGACTATGCTTTTCCAAAATAAATTATTCTCGCAAATTCGGGTTTTCTCTGGTTAAGGAGTGTCAGCATATGAGCATTTGCAGAGATAGTTATGTGTGCGTCGAGTAAAAGCTTTTTAGAGAAGGCAGACCAGGGCTGGGTGTGCATCATAAGGGGCTATGATAGGGCTATGGGATTATGCTTTTCTAAAATAACTCACTCTCGTAAATTCAGGTTTTCTCCGGTTAAGTTAGTGTCAGTATACGAGCATTTGCAGAGGTAGGGATGTGTGCGTCGAGTAACAGCTTTTTAGAGAAGGCCGACCAGGGCTGGGTGTACATCATAAGGGGCTATGGGATTATGCTTTTCTAAAATAACTTATTCTCGTGAATTCGGGTTTTGTCCGGTTAAGTTAGTGTCAGTATATGAGCATTTGCAGAGGTAGGGATGTGTGCGCCGAGTAACAGCTTTTTCGAGAGGGCAGACCAGGGCAGGTTGTACATCATAGGGGGCTATGTTAGGCCTATGGGATTATGCTTTTCTAAAATAACTCACTCTCGTAAATTCGGGTTTTGTCCGGTTAAGTTAGTGTCAGAATATGAGCATTTGCAGAGGTAGGGATGTGTGCATCGAGTAACATCTTTTTCGAGAGGGCAGACCAGAGCTGGGTGTACATCATAGGGGGCTAGGTTAGGGCTATGGGATTATGCTTTTCTAAAATAACTTATTCTTGTGAATTCGGGTTTTGTCCGGTTAAGTTAGTGTCAGAATATGAGCATTTGCAGAGGTAGGGATGTGTGCGTCGAGTAAGAGCTTTTTCGAGAGGGCAGACCAGGGCTGGGTGTACATCACAAGGGGCTATGATAGAGGCTATGGGATTATGCTTTTCCAAAATAACTCATTCTCGTAAATTCGGGTTTTGTCCTGTTAAGTTAGTGTCAGCATATGAGGATTTGCAGAGATAGTGATGTGTGCGTCGAGTAACAGCTTTTTCGAGAGGGCAGACCAGGGCTGGGTGTACATAAGGGGCAATGATAGGGGCTATGGGATAATGCTTTTCCAAAATAACTCATTCTCGTAAATTCGGGTTTTGTCCGGTTAAGTTAGTGTCAGTAAATGAGCATTTGCAGAGATAGTTATGTGTGCGTCGAGTAACAGCTATTTCGAGAGGGCCGACCAGGCTTGGCTGTACATCATAGGGGGCTATGTTAGGGCTATGGGATTATGCTTTTCTAGAATAACTCACTCTCGTAAATTCGGGTTTTGTCCGGTTAAGTTAGTGTCAGAATATGAGCATTTGCAGAGGTAGGGATGTGTGCGTCGAGGAAGAGCTTTTTCGAGAGGGCAGACCAGGCCTGGTTGTACATCATAGGGGGTCATGTTAGGGCTATGGGATTATGCTTTCCTAAAATAACTCACTCTCGTAAATTCGGGTTTTGTCCGGTTAAGTTAGTGTCAGTATATGAGCATTTGCAGAGGTAGGGATGTGTGCGTCGAGTAACAGCTTTTTAGAGAAGGCAGACCAGCGCTGGGTGTACATCATAACGGGCTATGGTATTATGCTTTTCTAAAATAACTTATTCTCGTAAATTCGGGTTTTGTCCGGTTAAGTTAGTGTCAGTATATGAGCATTTGGAGAGGTAGGGATGTGTGCGTCGAGTAACAGCTATTTCGAGAGGGCAGACCAGGGCTGGTTGTACATCATAGGGGGCTATGTTAGGCCTATGGGATTATGCTTTTCTAAAATAACTCACTCTCGTAAATTCGGGTTTTGTCCGGTTAAGTTAGTGTCAGTATATGAGCATTTCCAGAGATAGTTATGTGTGCGTCGAGTAACAGCTATTTCGAGAGGGCCGACCAGGCCTGGCTGTACATCATAGGGGGCTATGTTAGGGCTATGGGATTATGCTTTTCTAGAATAACTCACTCTCGTAAATTCGGGTTTTGTCCGGTTAAGTTAGTGTCAGAATATGAGCATTTGCAGAGGTAGGGATGTGTGCGTCGAGGAAGAGCTTTTTCGAGAGGGCAGACCAGGCCTGGTTGTACATCATAGGGGGTCATGTTAGGGCTATGGGATTATGCTTTCCTAAAATAACTCACTGTCGTAAATTCGGGTTTTGTCCGGTTAAGTTAGTGTCAGTATATGAGCATTTGCAGAGGTAAGGATGTGTGCGTCGAGTAACAGCTTTTTAGAGAAGGCAGACCAGCGCTGGGTGTACATCATAACGGGCTATGGTATTATGCTTTTCTAAAATAACTTATTCTCGTAAATTCGGGTTTTGTCCGGTTAAGTTAGTGTCAGTATATGAGCATTTGCAGAGGTAGGGATGTGTGCGTCGAGTAACAGCTATTTCGAGAGGGCAGACCAGGGCTGGTTGTACATCATAGGGGGCTATGTTAGGGCTATGGGGTTATGCTTTTCTAAAAAAACTTATTTTTGTAAATTTAGGTTTTTCTCCGGTAAATTAGTATCAGTATATGAGCATTTGCAGAGGTAGTGATGTGTGCGTCGAGTAACAGCTTTTTAGAGAAGGCAGTCCAGGGCTGGGTGTAGATAATAAGGGGCAATGATAGGCGTTATGGGATAATGCTTTTCCAAAATAACTCATTCTCGTAAATTCGGGTTTTGTCCGGTTAAGTTAGTGTCAGTATATGAGCATTTGCAGAGGTAGGGATGTGTGCGTCGAGTAACAGCTTTTTGAGAGGGCAGACCAGGGCTGGGTGCACATCATAAGGGGCTATGATAGGGGCTATGGGATTATGCCTTTCCAAAATAACTCATTCTCGTAAATTCGGGTTTTGTCCGGTTAAGTTAGTGTCAGAGTATGAGCATTTGCAGAGGTAGGTACGTGTGCGTCGAGGAAGAGCTTTTTCGAGAGGGCAGACCAGGGCTGGGTGTACATCATAAGGGGCTATGATAGGGGCTATGGGATTATGCTTTTCCAAAATAACTGATTCTCGTAAATTCGGGTTTTGTCCTTTTAAGTTACTGTCAGCATATGTGTATTTGTAGAGATAGTGATGTGTGCGTCGAGTAACAGCTTTTTCGAGAGGGCAGACCAGGGCTGGGTGTACATCATAAGACGCAATGATAGGGGCTATGATATTATGCTTTTCCAAAATTACTCATTCTCGTAAATTCGGGTTTTGTCCGGTTAAGTTTGTGTGAGTATATGAGCATTTGCAGATGTAGGGATGTGTGCGTCAAGTAACAGCTTTTTAGAGAAGGCAGACCAGAGCTGGGTGTACATCATAAGGGGCTATGGGATTATGCTTTTCTAAAATAACTCATTCTCGTAAATTCGGGTTTTGTCCGGTTAAGTTAGTGTCAGTATATGAGCATTTGCAGAGGTAGGGATGTGTGCGTCGAGTAACAGCTTTTTCGAGAGGGCAGACCAGGGCTGGGTGTACATCATAAGGGGCAATGATAGGGGCTATGGGATTATGCTTTCCTAAAATAACTTCTTCACGTAAATTCGGGTTTTGTCCGGTTAAGTTAGTGGCAGTATATGAGCATTTGCAGAGGTAGGCATGTATGCGTCGAGTAACAGCGTTTTAAGGCCGGCAGACCAGGGCTGGGTGTACATCATAAGGGGCTATGGGATTATGCTTTTCTAAAATAACTTATTCTCGTAAATTCGGGTTTTGTCCGGTAAAGTTGGTGTCAGTATATGAGCATTTGCAGAGGTAGGGATGTGTGCGTCGAGTAACAGCTATTTCGATAGGGCAGACCAGGGCAGGCTGTACATCATGGGGGCTATGTTAGGCCTATGGGATTATGCTTTTCTAAAATAACTCACACTCGTAAGTTCGGGTTTTGTCCGGTTAAGTTAATGTCAGTATATGAGCACTTGCAGAGATAGTGATGTGTGCGTCGAGTAACAGCTTTTTTGAGAAGGCAGACCAGGGCTGGGTGTACATCATAAGGGGCTATATTAGTGGCTTTGGGATCATGCTTTTCCAAAATAAATTATTCTCGCAAATTCGGTTTTCTCTGGTTAAGGAGTGTCAGCATATGAGCATTTGCAGAGATAGTTATGTGTGCGTCGAGTAACAGCTTTTTAGAGAAGGCAGACCAGGGCTGGGTGTGCATCATAAGGGGCTATGATAGGGCTATGGGATTATGCTTTTCTAAAATAACTCACTCTCGTAAATTCAGGTTTTCTCCGGTTAAGTTAGTGTCAGTATATGAGCATTTGCAGAGGTAGTGATGTGTGCGTCGAGTAACAGCTTATTCGAGAGGGCAGACCAGGGCTGGGTGTACATCATCAGGGGCAATGATAGGGGCTATGGGATTATGCTTTTCCAAAATAACTCATTCTCGTAAATTCGGGTTTTGTCCGGTTAAGTTTGTGTCAGTATATGAGCATTTGCAGAGGTAGGGATGTGTGCGTCGAGTAACAGCTTATAAGAGAAGGCAGACCAGGGCTGGGTGCACATCATAAGGGGCTATGATATGGGCTATGGGAATATGCTTTTCCAAAATAACTCATTCTCGTAAATTCGGGTTTTGTCCGGTTAAGTTAGTGTCAGAATATGAGCATTTGCAGAGGTAGGGATGTGTGCGTCGAGGAAGAGCTTTTTCGAGAGGGCAGACCAGGGCTGGGTGTACATCATAAGGGCCTATGATAGGGGCTATGGGATTATGCTTTTCCAAAATAACTCATTCTCGTAAATTCGGGTTTTGTCCTTTTAAGTTACTGTCAGCATATGTGCATTTGTAGAGATAGTGATGTGTGCGCCGAGTAACAGCTTTTTCGAGAGGGCAGAACAGGGCTGGGTGTACATCATAAGAGGCAATGATAGGGGCTATGGGATTGTGCTTTTCCAAAAGAACTCATTCTCGTAAATTCGGGTTTTGTCCGGTTAAGTTAGTGTCAGTATATGAGCATTTGCAGAGGTAGGGATGTGTGCGTCGAGTAACAGATTTTTAGAGAGGGCAGACCAGGGCTGGGTGTACATCATAAGGGGCTATGGGATTACGCTTTTATAAAATAACTTATTCTTGTGAATTCGGGTTTTGTCCGGTCAAGTTAGTATCAGTATAGGAGCATTTGCAGAGGTAGGGATGTGTGCGTAGAGTAACAGCTTTTTAGAGAGGGCAGACAAGGGCTGGGTGAACATTATAAGGGGCTATGATAGGGGCTATGGGATTATGCTTTTCCAAAATAACTCAGTCTCGTAAATTCGGTTTTTGTCCTGTTAAGTTAGTGTCAGCATATGAGCATTTGCAGTGATAGTGATGCGTGCGTCGAGTAACAGCTTTTTCGAGAGGGCAGAACAGGGCTGGGTGTACATCATAAGAGGCAATGATAGGGGCTATGGGATTATGCTTTTCCAAAATAACTCACTCTCGTAAATTCGGGTTTTGTCCGGTTAAGTTAGTGTCAGAATATGAGCATTTGCAGAGGTAGGGACGTGTGCGTCGAGTAACAGCTTTTTAGAGAGGGCAGACCAGGCCTGGGTGTATATCATAAGGGGCAATGATAGGGGCTATGGGATTATGCTTTTCCAAAATAACTCATTCTCATAAATTCGGGTTTTGTCCGGTTAAGTTAGTGTCAGTATATGAGCATTTGCAGAGGTAGGGATGTGTGCGTCGAGTAACAGCTTTTTCGAGAGGGCAGACCAGGGCAGGTTGCACATCATGGGGGCTATGTTAGGCCTATGGGATTATGCTTTTCTAAAATAACTCACTCTCGTAAGTTCGGGTTTTGTCCGGTTAAGTTAGTGTCAGTATATGAGCATTTGCAGAGGTGGGGATGTGTGCGTCGAGTAACAGCTTTTTCGAGAGGGCAGACCAGGGCAGGTTGTACATCATGGGGGCTATGTTAGGCCTATGGGATTATGCTTTTCTAAAATAACTCACTCTCGCAAGTTCGGGTTTTGTCCGGTTAAGTTAGTGTCAGAATATGAGCATTTGCAGAGGTAGGGATGTGTGCGTCGAGTAAGAGCTTTTTCGAGAGGGCAGACCAGGGCTGGGTTTACATCATATGGGGCTATGTTAGGGCTATGGGATTATGCTTTTATAACATAACTTATTCTTGTGAATTCGGGTTTTTCCGGTTAAGATAGTATCAGTATAGGAGCATTTGTAGAGGTAGGGATGTGTGCGTAGAGTAACAGCTATTTCGAGAGGGCAGACCAGGCGTGGTTGTACATCATAGGGGGCTATGTTAGGGCTATGGGATCATGCTTTTCTAAAATAACTCACTCTCGTAAATTCGGGTTTTGTCCGGTTAAGTTAGTGTCAGCATATGAGCATTTGCAGAGATAGTGATGTGTGCGTCGAGTAACAGCTTTTTCGAGAGGGCAGAACAGGGCTGGGTGTACATCATAAGAGGCAATGATAGGGGCTATGGGATTGTGCTTTTCCAAAAGAACTCATTCTCGTAATTTCGGGTTTTGTCCGGTTAAGTTAGTGTCAGTATATGAGCATTTGCAGAGGTAGGGATGTGTGCGTCGAGTAACAGCTTTTTAGAGAGGGCATACCAGGGCTGGGTGTACATCATAAGGGGCTATGGGATTATGCTTTTATAAAATAACTTATTCTTGTGAATTCGGGTTTTGTCCGGTCAAGTTAGTATCAGTATAGGAGCATTTGCATAGGTAGGGATGTGTGCGTTGAGTAACAGCTATTTCGAGAGGGCAGACCAGGCGTGGTTGTACATCATAGGGGGCTATGTTAGGGCTATGGGATCATGCTTTTCTAAAATAACTCATTCTCGTAAATTCGGGTTTTGTCCGGTTAAGTTAGTGTCAGCATATGAGCATTTGCAGAGATAGTGATGTGTGCGTCGAGTAACAGCTTTTTCGAGAGGGCAGAACAGGGCTGGGTGTACATCATAACAGGCAATGATAGGGGCTATGGGATTGTGCTTTTCCAAAAGAACTCATTCTCGTAAATTCGGGTTTTGTCCGGTTAAGTTAGTGTCAGTATATGAGCATTATCAGAGGTAGGGATGTGTGCGTCGAGTAACAGCTTTTTAGAGAGGGCAGACCAGGGCTGGGTGTACATCATAAGGGGCTATGGGATTATGCTTTTATAAAATAACTTATTCTTCTGAATTCCGGTTTTGTCCGGTTAAGTTAGTATCAGTATAGGAGCATTTGCAGAGGTAGGGATGTGTGCGTCGAGTAACAGATTTTTAGAGAGGGCAGACCAGGGCTGGGTGTACATCATAAGGGGCTATGGGATTACGCTTTTATAAAATAACTTATTCTTGTGAATTCGGGTTTTGTCCGGTCAAGTTAGTATCAGTATAGGAGCATTTGCAGAGGTAGGGATGTGTGCGTAGAGTAACAGCTTTTTAGAGAGGGCAGACAAGGGCTGGGTGAACATTATAAGGGGCTATGATAGGGGCTATGGGATTATGCTTTTCCAAAATAACTCAGTCTCGTAAATTCGGTTTTTGTCCTGTTAAGTTAGTGTCAGCATATGAGCATTTGCAGTGATAGTGATGCGTGCGTCGAGTAACAGCTTTTTCGAGAGGGCAGAACAGGGCTGGGTGTACATCATAAGAGGCAATGATAGGGGCTATGGGATTATGCTTTTCCAAAATAACTCACTCTCGTAAATTCGGGTTTTGTCCGGTTAAGTTAGTGTCAGAATATGAGCATTTGCAGAGGTAGGGACGTGTGCGTCGAGTAACAGCTTTTTAGAGAGGGCAGACCAGGCCTGGGTGTATATCATAAGGGGCAATGATAGGGGCTATGGGATTATGCTTTTCCAAAATAACTCATTCTCATAAATTCGGGTTTTGTCCGGTTAAGTTAGTGTCAGTATATGAGCATTTGCAGAGGTAGGGATGTGTGCGTCGAGTAACAGCTTTTTCGAGAGGGCAGACCAGGGCAGGTTGCACATCATGGGGGCTATGTTAGGCCTATGGGATTATGCTTTTCTAAAATAACTCACTCTCGTAAGTTCGGGTTTTGTCCGGTTAAGTTAGTGTCAGTATATGAGCATTTGCAGAGGTGGGGATGTGTGCGTCGAGTAACAGCTTTTTCGAGAGGGCAGACCAGGGCAGGTTGTACATCATGGGGGCTATGTTAGGCCTATGGGATTATGCTTTTCTAAAATAACTCACTCTCGCAAGTTCGGGTTTTGTCCGGTTAAGTTAGTGTCAGAATATGAGCATTTGCAGAGGTAGGGATGTGTGCGTCGAGTAAGAGCTTTTTCGAGAGGGCAGACCAGGGCTGGGTTTACATCATATGGGGCTATGTTAGGGCTATGGGATTATGCTTTTATAACATAACTTATTCTTGTGAATTCGGGTTTTTCCGGTTAAGATAGTATCAGTATAGGAGCATTTGTAGAGGTAGGGATGTGTGCGTAGAGTAACAGCTATTTCGAGAGGGCAGACCAGGCGTGGTTGTACATCATAGGGGGCTATGTTAGGGCTATGGGATCATGCTTTTCTAAAATAACTCACTCTCGTAAATTCGGGTTTTGTCCGGTTAAGTTAGTGTCAGCATATGAGCATTTGCAGAGATAGTGATGTGTGCGTCGAGTAACAGCTTTTTCGAGAGGGCAGAACAGGGCTGGGTGTACATCATAAGAGGCAATGATAGGGGCTATGGGATTGTGCTTTTCCAAAAGAACTCATTCTCGTAATTTCGGGTTTTGTCCGGTTAAGTTAGTGTCAGTATATGAGCATTTGCAGAGGTAGGGATGTGTGCGTCGAGTAACAGCTTTTTAGAGAGGGCATACCAGGGCTGGGTGTACATCATAAGGGGCTATGGGATTATGCTTTTATAAAATAACTTATTCTTGTGAATTCGGGTTTTGTCCGGTCAAGTTAGTATCAGTATAGGAGCATTTGCATAGGTAGGGATGTGTGCGTTGAGTAACAGCTATTTCGAGAGGGCAGACCAGGCGTGGTTGTACATCATAGGGGGCTATGTTAGGGCTATGGGATCATGCTTTTCTAAAATAACTCATTCTCGTAAATTCGGGTTTTGTCCGGTTAAGTTAGTGTCAGCATATGAGCATTTGCAGAGATAGTGATGTGTGCGTCGAGTAACAGCTTTTTCGAGAGGGCAGAACAGGGCTGGGTGTACATCATAACAGGCAATGATAGGGGCTATGGGATTGTGCTTTTCCAAAAGAACTCATTCTCGTAAATTCGGGTTTTGTCCGGTTAAGTTAGTGTCAGTATATGAGCATTATCAGAGGTAGGGATGTGTGCGTCGAGTAACAGCTTTTTAGAGAGGGCAGACCAGGGCTGGGTGTACATCATAAGGGGCTATGGGATTATGCTTTTATAAAATAACTTATTCTTGTGAATTCGGGTTTTGTCCGGTTAAGTTAGTATCAGTATAGGAGCATTTGCAGAGGTAGGGATGTGTGCGTAGAGTAACAGCTATTTCGAGAAGGCAGACCAGGGCAGGTTGTACATCATGGGGGCTATGATAGGCCTATGGGATTATGCTTCTCTAAAATAACTCACTCTCGTAAATTCGGGTTTTGTCCGGTTAAGTTAGTGTCAGAATGTGAGCATTTGCAGAGGTAGGGATGTGTGCGTCGAGTCACAGCTTTTTAGAGAGGGCAGACCAGGCCTGGGTGTATATCATAAGGGGCAATGATAGGGGCTATGGGATTATGCTTTTCCAAAATAACTCATTCTCATAAATTCGGGTTTTGTCCGGTTAAGTTAGTGGCAGTATATGAGCATTTGCAGAGGTAGGGATGTATGCGTCGAGTAACAGCGTTTTAGGGAAGGCAGACCAGGGCTGGGTGCACATCATAAGGGGCTATGGGATTACGCTTTTCTAAAATAACTTATTCTCGTAAATTCGGGTTTTGTCTGGTTAAGTTAGTGTTAGTAGATGAGCATTTGCAGAGGTAGGGATGTGTGCGTCGAGTAACAGCTTTTTCGAGAGGGCAGACCAGGGCAGGTTGTACATCATGGGGGCTATATTAGGCCTATGGGATTATGCTTTTCTAAAATAACTCACTCTCGTAAGTTCGGGTTTTGTCAGGTTAAGTTAGTGTCAGAATATGAGCATTTGCAGAGGTAGGGATGTGTGCGTCGAGTAAGAGCTTTTTCGAGAGGGCAGACCAGGGCTGGGTTTACATCATAAGGGGCTATGTTAGGGCTTTGGGATTATGCTTTTATAACATAACTTATTCTTGTGAATTCGGGTTTTTCCGGTTAAGATAGTATCAGTATAGGAGCATTTGCAGAGGTAGGGATGTGTGCGTCGAGTAACAGCTTTTTAGAGAGGGCAGACCAGGGCTGGGTGAACATCATAAGGGGCTATGATAGGGGCTATGGGATTATGCTTTTCCAAAATAACTCATTTTCGTAAATTCGGTTTTTGTCCTGTTAAGTTAGTGTCAGCATATGAGCATTTGCAGTGATAGTGATGCGTGCGTCGAGTAACAGCTTTTTCGAGAGGGCAGAACAGGGCTGGGTGTACATCATAAGAGGCAATGATAGGGGCTATGGGATTATGCTTTTCCAAAATAATTCATTCTCATAAATTCGGGTTTCGTCCGGTTAAGTTAGTGTCAGTACATGAGCATTTGCAGAGGTAGGGATGTGTGCGTCGAGTAACAGCTTTTTAGAGAGGGCAGACCAGGGCTGGATGTACATCATAAGGGGCCATGATAAGGGCTATCGGATTATGCTTTTCCAAAATAAATTCTCGGAAATTCGGGTTTTCTCTGGTTACGTTAGTGTCAGCATATGAGCATTTGCAGAGATTGTGATGTGTGCGTCGAATACCAGCTTTTTAGAGAAGGCAGACCAGGGCTGGGTGTACATCATAAGGGGCTATGATAGGGGCTATGGGACTATGCTTTTCCAAAATACCTTATTCTCTTAAATTCGGGTTTTCTCCGGTTATGTTAATGTCAGTATATGAGCACTTGCAGAGATAGTGATGTGTGCGTCGAGTAACAGCTTTTTAGAGAAGGCAGACCAGGGCTGGGTGTGCATCATAAGGGGCTATGATAGGGCTATGGGATTATGCTTTTCTAAAATAACTCAGTCTCGTAAATTCAGGTTTTCTCCGGTTAAGTTAGTGTCAGTATACGAGCATTTGCAGAGGTAGGGATGTGTGCGTCGAGTAAGAGCTTTTTCAAGAGGGCAGACCAGGGCTGGGTTTACATCATAGGGGGCTATGTTAGGGCTATGGGATTATGCTTTTCTAAAATAACTTATTCTTGTGAATTCGGGTTTGTCCGGTTAAGTTAGTATCAGTTTAGGAGCATTTGCAGAGGTAGGGATGTGTGCGTAGAGTAACAGCTATTTCGAGAGGGCAGACCAGGCGTGGTTGTACATCATAGGGGGCTATGTTAGGGCTATGGGATTATGCTTTTCTAAAATAACTCACTCTCGTAAATTCTGGTTTTGTCCGGTTAAGTTAGTCTCAGTATATGAGCATTTGCAGAGGTAGGGATGTGTGCGTCGAGTAACAGCTTTTTAGAGAAGGCAGACCAGGGCTGGGTGTACATCATAAGGGGCTTTGGGATTATGCTTTCCTAAAATAACTTATTCTCGTAAATTCGGGTTTTCTCCGGTTATGTTAGTGTCAGTATATGAGCATTTGGAGAGGTAGGGATGCGTGCGTCGAGTAACAGCTTTTTCGAAAGGGCAGACCAGGCCTGGTTGTACATCATAGGGGGTCATGTTAGGGCTATGGGATTATGCTTTTCTAGAATAACTCACTCTCGTAAATTCGGGTTTTGTCCGGTTAAGTTAGTGTCATTATATGAGCATTTGCAGATGTAGGGATGTGTGCGTCGAGTAACAGCTTTTTCGAGAGGGCAGACCAGGGCTGGGTGTACATCATAAGAGGCAAAGATAGGGGCTATGGGATTATGCTTTTCCAAAATAACTCATTCTCGTAAATTCGGGTTTTGTCCGGTTAAGTTAGTGTCGGTATATGAGCATTTGCAGAGGTAGGGATGTGTGCGTCAAGTAACAGCTTTTTTGAGAAGGCAGACCAGGGCTGGGTGTACATCATAAGGGACTATATTAGTGGCTATGCGATTATGCTTTTCCAAAATAAATTATTCTCCAAATTCGGGTTTTCTCTGGTTAAGGTATTGTCAGCATATGAGCATTTGCAGAGATAGTTATGTGTGCGTCGAGTAACAGCTTTTTAGAGAAGGCAGACTATGGCTGGGTGTGCAAAAGAAGGGGCTATGATAGGGGCTATGGGATTATACTTTTCTAAAATAACCCACTCTCGAAAATTCGGGTTTTCTCCGGTTAAGTTAGTGTCAGTATATGAGCATTTGCAGGGGTAGGGATGTGTGCGTCGAGTAACAGGTTTTTCGAAAGGGCAGACCAGGCCTGGTTGTACATCATAGGGGGTCACGTTAGGGCTATGGGATTATGCTTTCCTAAAATAACTCACTCTCGTAATTTCGGGTTTTGTCCGGTTAAGTTAGTGTCGGTATATGAGCATTTCAGAGGTAGGGATGTGTGCGTCGAGTAACAGCTTTTTAGAGAAGACAGACCAGCGCTGGGTGTACATCATAAGGGGCTATGGGATTATGCATTTCTAAAATAACTTATTCTCGTAAATTCGGGTTTTGTCCGGTTAAGTTAGTGTCAGTATTTGAGCATTTGCAGAGGTATGGATGTGTGCGTCGAGTAACAGCTTTTTCGAGAGGGCAGACTAGGGCAGGTTGTACATCATAGGGGGCTATGTTAGGCCTATGGGATTATGCTTTTCTAAAATAACTCACTCTCGTAAATTCGGGTTTTCTCCGGTTAAGTTAGTGTCAGTATATGAGCATTTGCAGAGGTAGGGATGTGTGCGTCGAGTAACAGCTTTTTAGAGAAGGCAGACCAGGGCTGTGTGTACATCATAAAGGGCTATTATAGGGGCTATGGGACTATGCTTTTCCAAAATAACTTATTCTCGTAAATTCGGGTTTTCTCCGGTTAAGTTAATGTCAGTGTATGAGCACTTGCAGAAATAGTGATGTGTGGGTCGAGTAACAGCTTTTTTGAGAAGGCACACCAGGGCTGGGTGTACATCATAAGGGGCTATATTAGTGGCTATGGGATTATGCTTTTCCAAAAGAAATTATTCTCGCAGATTCGAGTTTTCTCTGGTTAAGCTATTGTCAGCATATGAGCATTTGCAGAGATAGTTATGTGTGCGTCGAGTAACAGCTTTTTAGAGAAGGCAGACCCTGGCTGGGTGTGCATCATAAGGGGCTATGATAGGGGCTATGGGATTACGCTTTTCTAAAAAACCTCACTCTCGTAAATTCGTGTTTTGTCCGGTTAGGTTAGTGTCAGTATACGAGCATTTGCTGAGGTAGGCATGTGTGCGTCGAGTAACAGCTTTTTTCGAGAGGGCAGACCAGGGCTGGGTGTACATCATAGGGGGCTATGTTAGGGCTATGGGATTATGCTTTTCTAAAATAACTCGCTCTCGTAAATTCGGGTTTTGTCCGGTTAAGCCATATTCAGCATATGAGCATTTGCAGAGATAGTTATGTGTGCGTCGAGTAACAGCTTTTTAGAGAAGGCAGACCAGGGCTGGGTGTGCATCACAAGGGGCTATGATAGGGGCTATGGGATTATGCTTTTCTAATATAACTCACTCTCGTAAATTCGGGTTTTGTCCGGTTAAGTTAGTGTCAGAATATGAGCATTTGCAGAGGTAGGGATGTGTGCGTCGAGTAAGAGCTTTTTCGAGAGGGCAGACCAGGGCTGGGTGCACATCATAAGGGGCTATGATAGGGGCTATGGGATTATGCTTTTCCAAGATAACTCATTCTCGTAAAATCGGGTTTTGTCCTAGTAAGTTAGTTTCAGCATATGAGCATTTGCAGAGATAGTGATGTGTGCGTCGAGTAACAGCTTTTTCGAGAGGGCAGACCAGGGCTGGGTGTGCATCATGAGGGGCAATGATAGGGGCTATGGGATTATGCTTTTCCAAGATAACTCATTCTCGTAAATTCGGGTTTTTTCCGGTTAAGTTAGTTTAAGTATATGAGTATTTGCAGAGGTGGGGATGCGTGCGTCGAGTAACAGCTTTTTCGAGAGGGCAGACCAGGGCTGGGTGTACATCATAGGGGGCTATGTTAGGGCTATGGGATTATGCTTTTCTAAAATAACTTATTCTCTTAAATTCGGGTTTTGTCTGGTTAAGTTAGTATCAGTATATGAATATTTGCAGAGGTAGTGATGTGTGCGTCGAGTAACAGCTTTTTAGAGAAGGCAGAACAGGGCTGGGTGTACATTATAGGGGCCATGTAGGGGGCTATGGGATTAAGCTTTTCCACAACAAGAAATTTTCGAAAATTCTTATATCTTCCAGTCAAATTAGCATCTGTATATGCGCAATGAGATGTACTGCTATTGTGCGTCCAGTAACAGCTTTTTAGAGTAGGCAGAACAGGGCTGCGTGTACGTCATAAGGGGCTATGGGATTATGATTTGCAACAAAACGATATTCTCGCAGTGTCGTGTATTTTCCGGTTACATTAGTGTCAGTCTATGTGCATTTGCAGAGTTAGTGATATGTGCGTCCAATAAGAGGTATTTAGAGAAAGAAGAGCAGGGCAGGGCGGACATTCTTAGTGGCTGGCTATGGGTGTATTCCTTTCCACAAAAATATATTCTCGCAAATTCATGTATCTTCCGGTTAAATTAGTGTCAGTATAGGCGCATTTGAAAAGGTAATGATATGTGCGTCCAGTAACAGCTTCTTATAGGAAGTAGAACATGGCTGGGTATACACTATAGGGGCTATGTAAGGGGCTATGGGATTGTGATTTTACAAAATATGATATTCTCGCAAACTGGTGTATGTTTCAGTTAAATTGGTGTCAGTATATGCGCCATTGCAGAGGTACTGATATGTGTGTCCAGTAACTGCATTTTAGAGAAAGCAGAGCAGGACAGGACGGACATTCTAATGGGCATTGGGATTAAGCTTTTCCACAACAAGAAATGTTCGCAAGATCGGATATCTTCCGTCCAAATCAGTACCTGTATATGCGCATTTGCACAGGCAGATATATGTGCGCCCAGTAACAATGTTTTAGAGAAGAGAGAACAGGGCAGGGCGGATATTCTTAAAGGATGTGGTATTATGCTTTTCCGCACAACAAGAAATTTTCCCAAATTCTTACATCTTCCGGTCAAATTAGTATCAGTATATGCGAAGTCAGAGGTACTGCTATGTGCGTCCAGTAACAGCCTTTTACAGAAGGCACAACAGAGCTGGGTGTACATTACAAGGGGCTATGTTAGGGGCTTAGCGATTATGCTTTTCCAAAATGATATATTCTCGTAAATTCGGGTTTTGTCCGGTTAAGTTACTGTCAGTATATGAGCATTTGCAGAAGAACTTATATATGCGTCTAGTAACAGTTTTCTACAGAAAGAACAGCGCTGGCTGTACATCATAAGGGGCTGCATAAGGGGCTATGGGATTATGCTTTGCAAGAAAAAGATATTCTTGCAATGTCGTGGATATTTCGGTTACATTAGTGTCAGTATATGCACGTTTGCAGAGGTAGTGACATGTGCATTCTGTAACAGATTTTAGAGAAATGAGAGCAGGGCACAGCACGGACATTCTAAGGGGCTATGGGTTAATGCTTTTCCACAAGGAAATTTTCGCAAAATTGCCTATCTTCCAGCCACATTAAATATCAGTATTGGGCGCTTTTGCAGAGGTTGAGATAGGCGCGTCCAGTAACAGCTTTTTAGAAAAAGGAGAGCAGGTCAAGGCGCACACTTCAAGGGGCTATGTAAAGGGCTATGGTATTGTGCTTTTCCGCAGAAGGAAATTCTCACAAATTTTTCTATTTCCCGCTTAAATTAGTATCTGTATATGCGCTTTTGCAGAGGTAGTGGTATGCGCGTCCAGTAACAGCTTTTTAGAGACAGGAGAGCAGGGTTGGGTGGACATTCTAGTGGCTATGAGATTATGCTTTCCCACAAAAAATATTCTTGAAAATTTGTTTATTTTTTCGTAAAATTAGCATCAGTACATGTATATTCGCAGAAGTAGTGATACGTGTGTCCAATAACAGCTTTTTAAAGGAGGGAGAGCAGGGCTGGGTGGACATTGGAAGAGGCTATGAGATTACGCTTTTCCACGAGAAGAAATTTTGACAAATTCGTGTATATTTAGGTTGTATTATTGACAGTATATGCGCATTTGCAAACGTAGTGATATGTGCGTCCAGTAACATATTTCTGGAGAAAGGGGAGCAGGGCTGGGTGGACATTCGAAGAGGTTATGGGATTACGCTTTTCCACAAGAAGAAATTTTCGCAAAATTCGTGTATTTTTAGGTTATATTATTGTCAGTATATGCGCATTTGCAAAGTTACTAATATGTGCCTCCAGTAACAGATTTCTGGAGAAGGGAGAGCAGGGCTGGGTGGACATTCGAAGAGGCTATGGGATTACGCTTTTCCACGAGAAGAAACATTCGCAAAATTTGTGAATATTTAGGTTATATTATTGTGAGTATATGCGCATTTGCAAAGGTAGTGATATGTGCGTTCAGTAACAGCTTGTTTCTTCCATAGCCATAGCCTCTTCCCATTCCCATAGCCTCATCGAATGTTGGACATTCGAAGAGGCTATGATATTACGCTTTTTCAAAAAGAAATTTTCGGAAAGTTTTGTGTTTTCCGATTAAATTAGTGTCAATATATGTGAATTTGCAAAGCTAGTGAAATGTGCACTCAGTAACAGGTTTCTAGAGAAGGGAGAACAGAGCTGGGCAGACATTCTATGGGGCTATGGGATTATGCTTTTCCACAAAAGGAAATTTTCGGAAACTTTTGTATTTTTCGACTAAATTGGTGTCATATATGTGAATTCGCAGAGTTAGTAATAAGCGCATCGTGTTACAGATAGTTAGAGAAGTGAGAATAGGGCTTTGGAAATATTCTACTATTCTATATTGCGTTTCTTCGTTGATAAGCAATATTCGTTATTTCTTTTATAGTTTGATAAAATGAGTCTCACTATAAATGCATTTGCAGGAGTGGATTGCAAGCCGGAAAAGGAAATTCTATGTAGGTGACGTACGGGAGCTGTCCACGTCGCTTGCCGTTGTTTTCCATGCGATCTTTCCGTAGGATGGCCACTGGAAGAAGAAAGAGAAGATAGCGGTGTAGAACTTCTTTTATTCACTTGGCTAGATGCAAACTTATCAAAGCACTTAGTAATCATGCAAATATTCATGGCTACTCGCGTTACTGAACTACAGTTCACAATCAGTACTAGTTTTAATACTGCATATAATGTGTGTATACTGTTTGCTTTTCATGTGCTGCAAGGCAAGTCTAAAATTAAATCTAGGAAGAAACTTTGTTGGTAGGCAAACCTGAAATGGTAAACAAAAGTTGTAGTGACATTGAGGGAAGGCTTTGTATTTAAACCAAGCGTGGTGCACCGAGAGATTGAATGCTCGCTATGACTCATTAGTCCCAAAGGTCAAGGCGCAGGTCTGCTTACAGACGGCCAGTACGTACGTAAATCAAAATGGCATTACCCTAAATGGTGCATAGGAGTTTCTTTGTTTTATTGTGCACTCTCTTGTTTGCACGCCAACTGCGAGTAATCTTCGAAAACCAAATCAGCCGCGTTTTACTACTGCGCAATATTAATTTCGCTCGAAGAGGTTGTTTGCAAATGTAGTTGATCTTTCGCTCGTCAAGCATATGTACATAAAGTCAAGCAACCTTACTCATTCTGGTCGTTTGGGCTATGTGATGCAAAGCATCGCAATGATACCCTGCACTTTCTATGAAATGTGCGTACAGTGTGTGTGCTACGTCAGCATAGTTATTGCATTATTGTCTTGCAAATATTATAAAGGCAGAGGACTATGAATAAATTCTGATTTATAATATAAATGATATTGCGCGACAAGAAAACGACACGGACGTGAGAGAAGGCGACACACCAAGCGCAAACTTTCAACTAAGTTTATTGTGCCACTGAATCGATTTTATACATAGGAAACAGTGTAGACCGCGCATGCGCTTACAAGAAAAATGAAGTGCGAATTCATGTGACATAGTTACGAGTCATGTGATGCCGCCTCCAAGAAACTTAGTTCTTTTTCTGTGAGAGCCAGAGACGGGAAGCTAACACACTTATCACCCAATTTCGCGATCATCTGCGCTTCAGATATTTCACGGGTGAGCTGCGTGCTGCCACGGGAAACAATCGTGCATTGATCCTCAAGAGGTTTGCATCCATGATCGCGACAGTGGATCGCCAAGAAACCACCAGAGCCGTTTTTTACATTGTTGCTGCGTTCGCGGAGCCGATCATTGAGGCAACGCCCAGTTTGTCCGATATATTTCTTCCCACATGAAAGCGGAAGGTTGTGCACCACCCGGTGGACACACTCGACAAACTTTTTGCGGTGATGTTTTCTGCACTTATCGGAAGGGACGGCATTTGGATCCGTCAGGCTGCAAAGCCTGCCGAGCTTGTTAGGAGCAGAAAAAACAACTCTTACATTCGGCCTTTGCGCCATCTTTTTCAAGTTGTGGGATATCCCGTGCATGTAAGGTATGACACTTACTTTAGGGCGTATGTCGGGAGGAGCATCGGCAACTGACTTCTGCGTGCTGGATCACGCTTCTCTTAAAATGCGTTCCGCGACAGACACTAGCACCACCCTAGGATACCCAGCCAAGGACAAACGTAAGGTTTGCCTTTCAAAGCTTATGTCCACTACATGACAGCAAGACTTGCTAAAGGCATTCTTGAAGCACAAACTGATAATGGCCCGCTTAACAAGCTTAGAATGTGCGGACGTATACGGCAGAAGTGGCTTGTTGGCTCGCGGCTCATACGACCAACACGTGTGGCTGTCCTGAAAGCTCAGGCGAAGATGAAGGAAACGAAGAGCCCTATCTACCGGCATCTCATGAGTAGTTTGAAGAGGAACTAAGCACTTCTGGAACGTTTCTAACGCTTTCTTAGCTTCCAGAATGAAGGCATTTTTTTTTTTGTCGCGCAATATCATTAAGTAGTGGATTACCAACTTGCCCGGAATGCTGCTTTGATTTATTCATCTTCCAAAAAGTAAAAGCAGATTCGTATTTGCAGTGCCATGAAGATCTCTTTCTTTTGTATTATTTGCAGTATATACCAAGGAAACAGGAGGTCCTGGCATTGAGTAGTTTTGTTTCTTTATTAATATTGTTTTTCTTTTTACGCAGAGCTGCTTCCCCATGAGGCAGACTTTTTTTATGCAACTGAACACCAATAGGTAAAGCACGTACTTGTGTTTTAAGCTACAATAGTAGATCGAATAACTTACTATCCATACAAGAGTATTCGCGGCTCTGAGTGACATTAACTTACGGACAGAGAGGTTATATGACATGCAGGCTATCAATAAAAGTCGTTGAATTCGATTTAATTGGTTTAATGGTAGCCGTAGTTTTATCAGTGTCTTTAATGCAGTAAACTTTGTTTGCCCATTCGCCAACGCAGTCGACAGTATCTTACCGCATTCTCCGAATATCGCACATTGCAGATAGTCTACACGGCTGCATACTGCAGACGGCGATCTACCGCGTGTCATCATTATGAAGATCCCATAGGGAGGTGGGTGGGTGGTTATGTTGACGATGCGATCTCTGGCGGCCCACTGTCGTAGATAGTCTGTCAACAAGAAGCTGTCTAGGATGTCCAATACAGAAACGGGTGGCCTTGCGATACCACGTCTGCATAAACAAATGAAAAGCGGCTGCGTGAACAACGTAAACATCACTAAAGCGTGTCATTAGGAGCAAGCATCATCATTGACAACAGTGAGCCCAGACTTGAAACGCAGTGCGTATGGCTGAGGCAAGTGCTATTAGCGGTTAATGTAGGCGGGAACTTCTCGTGCCATTGAATTCATTGAATGTTTATCAGCACTGACAGTTCCGCCCAGAGCTTGTGGGATTGTCTCGCATGGAGTCATGTCTTATGAAGTACAGTAGATAGGCGGGTTTCGTAGACTGGCCACATGCGTCGAGCCTCTCGCCTAGAATTGTAGGGGCAAGGTGTTCACTTGTTTCATACTGGTTATGATACAGAACAGTAATGACGGTTGCAAACGTTTAGGATATCCATGTGAAAGGCGGACCTAAATGTGAAGCCCTTTTGCAGTTTCCTTTATATGGGCCCCTCGTTACGCTGAGTCAGTTTAGTGCCGTAGAGGTAATTGGTTGTTTATTGAAATAAATGAAAATAATGAAGGGCACGAAATTACTGCTCACTGCGCGGTAACATGGTTGTAACTGTTTAGCGAGGTCAATGAATAAATGAGCTCAGGAAGACACCTAGGCCGCGATTCTCACCCTGGCCTTGGAATTACTCCCAGGTTCACCGGTCTCCTGCAGCAGCGACGTGAACAGGATCCACTGCCGCTGGCTCGTGTCAAGCCACTGGTGCCAATTGCGAGCAACGTAGTCGATACAGTGCTCCAGCGTTGCCGGTGGCATGAACACTCCGTTATGTCTCCCCGCTGTCTGCTGCTCCAACTGGGATGTCGGTTGGCCAGGGTGTCCTGCAGGGTGGAACCTCCTTGCTCTGCATGTTGAAGTGCAGATATATATTCTTTAAGTTGCTCGGCCGCTCATATGGGCAGATATGTTTTGCTACGTTTTGACATTATTTTATATCTGCGATGCGCCGTTTCCACAATATTAACGACCCACAATTACTACAAATAATGATCCACAATTAATGATCTGTGGCTGTAGGTGTTGACGTAAAGAAATCCACCACTTTGGTTAATGCGACGCGCAAGGCTGCGCTCTAAGACTTAGTGAACATGCTAGATGTCTAAAGAATGTGTAAAAGTGATGCAAAAAGCGAGTTCCAAGAGCGTCAATCTCCACCAACAAACTCCGTGGCAGCCGCGTCTGCAGAAGGAACTCTGCGCGCCTTTAACGACCGCCGTATGACGCGAGAGCGCGCTGTGGTTTGCTCATCCAGTGGTCGGTGAGTGTGGCATGGCTTCCTGCTACGACACGCTTCCCAGGGGAAGCCAATCTAGATTCACGAAACGCATAACCGACGCGCACTGAACATGGCTGCAGCTGCGGAAATGCACGGGCGAAAGCCCCGGCGCCCTTCCAAAGCGTTGCCGGCGGCATGCGAGAGAAGGCGGCGCAGCAAAGTGAGAGCGTCGGATTAGTAACGAAAATGACTTTTGTGAGCTGGACATTTTCAGTCTTTTCCTGAGCCTTGGAATAATTTGCCAGTACTGAACTTCACAAAGCACAATTGGACGAAGCATCAGCCTAAATTCAAGCGTTAACAAATTCGAAACTATACAAACACATTGTTTCGTTGCGAAGTTCACCTGCATTTGTAAGTATGCTTTAAGACTCGAAAGGAACACTGGTCACTACTGCTCGATGCTTAAAAGTTGGCTACATAGCAATTAGATTCCATGCAATTACGTTGACAGGCATTAAGATTGGGTATTTTCTTGTCATCTTTCTATTTATGCTGATGGTACAGGGATTCGAATGGGAAACAGCCAAATTTGCAAAAAAAAAAAGCCTTTATGTCAACAGTATTGAATTTCTATACTGCATACGAAATGGAATACTGCATACTGCATTTAATGAAACGTTTCATTAAGGTAACTTGATGAGTCCCTTGCCATCACAGCACATAAGCACTCCTTTCTCCATCAGAATTCACATGCTTTACCGATTAATTACTTGCACTCATGTTATTGACAAACTTTGGCTGCACTCACAAAGCAGCAGTATGCCAATAACAGGTCCACATTTCAAATATTCAGACTTGTTTGCTATTGATAAGCAGCGCCGTAAATGGCATGCATATTCTGGCTTGAATTGTCCCGCATGGCGCACGTGGTTTGTGCTGCGCGCTTGACCCCGAACGCCAATTAGACGCTCTCGCGCGAGAACGTTGTGGCGTTCGAAGGTTTATATAACGTCTAGTTTATATGAACTGAGCTATTTGCGTGTTTGCTTGATGATGAGCAGTACGATTATGAGTATTTTTTCGTTGACAGTTTAGGGCATGTTCTTACTAATTTTGCGTGCGCATGTTATGATGCGTTGTATTTTGACTGTCACTTTGCTTTTCACCACACCTATTTATCTTATGATTTTCTTTCTTTACATCCCCATCCCGCTCCCATGTGTAGCGTAGCAAACCGGTTAGGCTAAACTGGTTAACCTCCCTGCCTTCCTTCTCCACTTTTTCCTTCCTTCCTTCTTTACAAGACACCATATGTTCTCAATCGCCATGTAAACCCCTCTTACATATTGCTCCGGTAAGGAGCCTGTGAGGTACTGTAAATAAACTATATAAATAAATAAATTATACTATAGTTGAGATGCTGTGGTCGGCGCTTCGTAAGCGGCGCTAGGAACCAGGGTGCGTTAATTTCGTCTTCCCGCTTTCCGTAGCCCCGACTGTCTGTCGAACAGTATGCTAATTCCTGAGAACTGTGGAAAACAGGCGGCAAGCATTCATTTCTGCCGGAAGGAGTTGCAAACGGTCTCATTTTCTTTTTTTCCTTTTTTATTTTACAGTTCCAGAGCAGTGTGCTCACCGGAAGTGGCAATGATGTCGAGGATCTCCCCAGCACGGACTTCGAATGGCAGTCCCTCGATTTGGAGCGAAACATCCGGACAGCCATTGAACCAGGCTGGAGAGGTTCAACTCGAACGTCAGGTCTCGAACCTGCGTCAGAGCGGCCTCATTTACCGTCACGACGACGTGGCCATTCGCACCATTGCTGAGAATTACGACAAACGCGTGGTTACACACACACACACACACAAATAAAAAGACAGAAAACACCGCTTGCCAAAAGGCCAGAAGACGACGATGGCGACGTGTAACGTGCAAGACGACTCGTTCTTCGTGTACCACTAGTCGAACTAATAAGTGTTTCCGGGGTAGTTCCTGGGTAGCCTAAGGAGAGTTTTGGGGGTGTAATCGAAATAGAGCGCCGATAACAGGGAGGCTTACCAAGTTATGAAGTTGGCAAAGGCAGAGGAAAGAAGAGTGTAACGTTGGTGGATGGCAGGAATAGCTCAAGGAGCGGAAAACCGGACACTACTGCAAAATTTGGTGGAGATGTTCACAGCAGCGTATGTTGCTCACGTATCGTGTTTTTCACCAAGCCACGAAGGTAGTTCACGGCCGGTCTAACCATGTATGGCATAATGCGCCTTCCTTATACTGTGCCGTTTTTGACTCAGAAATTGAAATTTGTGCACGTGATGCAGAAGTAGCGGTATTAAGTGGCAGTAGACAAATATCGGCTGTGAATAGCTTTGGAATCCAATTGCTAACTTGATGGCTAATCGTGTAAAACAGTGTGTGGGAGTTACGCGGGTAAACGCACTCTAGTACTGCTGGTGCCAGTGTTGTTGGATGCTGTGAACAGCAAACTCTGCAAAGTAAGTGTTTGACACCAGCAGCGAGCGGCCTCGTAAACTGACAGCGAAGGCTGATGTGACAGGTGAATTCTACGGCGATATTCACAGTGCGTCTTGACGACGCACCGTACGTTGAGTACGTTAATATCGAGTCTTTTGGCACACCTCTGAACTGGCGCCTGTGTGTTGTGTAGCCCGGAAAGGTATAGGCGCCATTGGCATTGGGCGTGGCCTAAACAATCGCATAAGAATGAAGAGCCTCTTGAATAGCGCGTGTATTGCTGTTTCGTACTTTTATCGCGTCGTTTTCTCCAGTTATTCACCCATTTCTCTTGGAATAATCAGCTGTGCGCAGTGCTTCGCATAAGGCTTCCATAAAGCTGTCCCAAATGTTCTGCCTCTAGAATCGAGATCTATTCCTCATGCAGCTGTAGCTTTTTCGCGCGCTCGCACATTCTTTGGGATTCGCCGTTAAGACGTTCCGAAACTAATTTCCCCGTCAATAATTTTGAAGTGCGTACTTTCAATATAGTGCCGATTGGTGATCTGTGGTGTGCCATTTTTTCCTGATGCGACATTACTGCCACAGCGCAGTTTCATTTGCGACATATGCGCACATGTAGAATGAACGAAAAGCTGAGGAAGATGTTACCCTATAGGCGGAGCGTCCTCTTGATTTTATTTGTACGTATTCTTTGACACTCCCAGAGAAATACTTCACCTCATGTAAGAATGCTTAAGAGCCTGGAAATAAACTTGGCGTGAATTAACACCATGCTCGTATTCATTTTCCTCACGAATGGTGTCATCACGAAGGACGCGTACACTACCTGCACAATACACGGCAACGTAAATACGAATGTGCTGAATTTGGTTGATTCCCAACATGGACAAGCGGCAGAATGTCGCGAGAGGGCGTTTTAATCATTTGCTTTTGTGAGCCGACACAAGCGTCTCTCACGAAGCAAGTAAACAGCGTGTTAGCACATCCCAGCACTACTAAACTAGGTCACACATTCAAACATAGTTGAAACGTGTTTACTGACTCGGCGGTCCCGTCGCCGTGCAGCCAGTGTGACTGGCGGCGCCCTGTGCGCATGAGCGCGGGAATGGAGCGTGTCGTATCTCGTCGGCAGAACGAACTGCGAGAGCGTAGGCCGCGATAACGTCCTAGCTGGCCAAGCTACTGGTCGAGAAATAAACAGTACTCGATGTGCCGTTCCGGTAGCCGAGTGGCTTGAGTGTTCAACTCGCATCCTTCAAGACGGTGGTTCGATTCCCGCTACCTGCATCGTTGTGGAAAAAAAAAATCACGGCGATGCGGGTGTCGAGGCTCGAGCTATCGTGAGGACGACAGTTCGAATCCCGGTGCCTGCATCGCTGAAAAAAAAAAATGCAGTGATGCGGATGCCGGGTCTCGAAGTGTCGTCCACGAAGGGTCGAGGTGGACGCGATGCTGGGTCCCGGACCCCAGAGGACCACTTGCATCCTAGTACCGGCGTACGCATGGCCAGTGCGCGGGTTGAAGGCGATGCGGATGTCGGCAGTAGGACGCAGATGACCCCCTGGCAGTTCCGGCACCCAGCTGTACTCTCGGCCGCCGGAATGTGGCGGATAAGAGGGAGTTTTGTGTCATGGTGCACATCATTTCCTCTCGCTATCCCCCGGGTATCCTAAGAGGGTGGATACCTGTTGCTTTTGGAGCTAGTGCGGAGCGGACCCTACGAGTGACCCGCGAAGGGAACCCCCCCCCATACAAAAAACCGTAATAGACGACGGTGAACCCCCCCAAAACAAACCCCCGACCACCCAAAGGCCCGGCCCACCTCTAAGAGCCCTGCCGCGCGTCCTCTATAGAGGTCGACCTCTATAGAGGACGCGCGGCGGGGCTCTTAGGGGGGGGGGTCGGGGGTTTGTTTTGGGGGGGTCGACCTCTGTAGTGGACGCGCGGCGTGGGCCGGATTTCGGGGGGTTTTCCGTCTTTTTCTGGGGGTTCACCGGGGTTCTCTTCGCGGGTCACTGGTAGGGTCCGCTCCGCAGTAGCTCCAAAAGCAACAGGTATCCACCCTCTTAGGATACCCGGGGGATAGCGAGAGGAAATGATGTGCACCATGACACAAAACTCCCTCTTATCCACCACATTCCGGCGGCCGAGAGTACAGCTGGGTGCCGGAACTGCCAGGGGGTCATCTGCGTCCTACTGCCGACATCCGCATCGCCTTCAATCCGCGCGCTGGCCATGCGTACGCCGGTACTAGGATGCAAGTGGTCCTCTGGGGTCCGGGACCCAGCATCGCGTCCACCTCGACCCTTCGTGGACGACACTTCGAGACCCGGCATCCGCATCACTGCATTTTTTTTTTTCAGCAATGCAGGCACCGGGATTCGAACTGTCGTCCTCACGATAGCTCGAGCCTCGACACCCGCATCGCTGTGATTTTTTTTTTCCACAACGATGCAGGTAGCGGGAATCGAACCACCGTCTTGAAGGATGCGAGTTGAACACTCAAGCCACTCGGCTACCGGAACGGCACATCGAGTACTGTTTATTTCTCGACCAGTAGCTTGGCCAGCTAGGACGTTATCGCGGCCTACGCTCTCGCAGTTCGTTCTGAGGACATCCCCGCTCTGGCAACGCTCATGCGCACAGGAATCCGCCAGTCACGCTGGCTGAGCGGCGACGCATGACTCTGCGTCGTTCACCGTGCAGCGGCGTAGCATAACTGCGCCGCTACTTTAATGCCACCGAATAATTAAGCGCGCTTCAATTACATTTACATCCGTCACCCGGTTTCATAGGTCGGTGACGCGCTGCGATGTGCGGTGATAAGACGCCGTTCAGTTGCTGTCTATGGGGCGCCTGGGGTTTGCTAATAAAACGAATTGATTTAGTTGCCAGCTGATTAGTGGTATTCTGCTGCTTGCCCACGCTGAAAGAAGACTAATCTACACGGCAACGTAAGTACGTATGTAGGTAGTTATGTACGAATTTTGTAGGTAGTGGCGGCATCATTCGTATGCGATACACACCATTCATAAGGAAAACGAAGTGACACTAGACACGCACTGAGTTCATTCAATGGAACGTTTATTTCGAAACATTTATTTCGTTAACGGTCTTACACGAGGTAAAGCATTTCTTTGGGTGTGTAAAGCAGAACACACACACAACGAATAAAATCAAGAGGAGACCGTGTATAGAGTGATCTTCTCAGCTGCTACTTTATGCACTCGCAATTACTGAAATACGATATTATTTTGAATCTGTACAAAAAATATCGAATTCCTCATTGACCACACAATATCTGCCAGGAATCGGAAGTATATCGCAAGTATGCAGGTCAGAATTAACGCTGGCCGGGAAATGAAAAGTTTCAGAACCTCTTAGCGGTTACTCGTGAATTGTCAAAAACTTTTGCAAAAGCCGGTAGCCGCACGAGAGAACGCAATTTCGATTCTAGAGGCCGAATATTTGGAACAGCTTTAAGGAAGCCTTTGGCTAAGCGCACAGCTGTTCGTTCCAATAGAGGGTGGAGCACTTAAGAAAAGTACGCGATACAATTACAACAGCACGAAAGTACATGCGACATTTCAATGGCTCGTCAATCATTTTCTACGGAGATGCTTCGACTCTCCCCCTGTTCATCTGAATTATCTGCACGAGAACGAGATTGCAATAGAACATGTAAATAAAACATTTTACGCCCATTTATGCAACTGTAGGACACGTTGTAGATTTGTTGTATATATTTTGCATAATTCTCTCAAGTTACTCCCGCTCACATTGTTTTATGCTTCACATTCTTTTTTGCATCCCCTTATATTACTCATACCTGTGCTTGTATCTCTCATATTGAGACTGAATTATATTACTAATTATTTCTTTCCCTGGTCACCTCGGCTGTCTGACATGTAAACGGGGGCCTGAACCTTCAAGTGAACTAGTTTTCACGTTTTTGTTCAGGCCTCCCTGCATTTCCTTATGGAAAAACAAACTTGATTTGATATACGACGGTTGCTGAGCTTACGCAAGATGCCAACTGCACGGGTAAGTTTCCCTGCTGCCCATCAATACTCAGGCGCCAGTTGAGGCTCGCGCATCACAAGTCATTACGATATTTTTTTTCAACGTACTCAACGTGTGGTCGTCGAGATGCGCTGTGAAAAGCAGTAGAAGTGGCTGGTCAGTTCAGGCTTCGTTGTCCGCTAACGAGGCCGCTGGCTCCTGGAGTTCTCGCATACTTACTTTGCATAGTTTGCTGTTGAAAACATGCAACACTAACACCAATAGTATTGAGGAGCATTTAGCCCTGTAATGCACAAACAGTTCTACATCAAAAAAAATTCCTATAATTTCCTTCATTTGTCGCCATGGAGGGCACGTTTGTACTGAAAGTAATAGATTGTATGAGGAGATAGCTAGCACCGTAGTTTGTAATTAGATTGCTTAGCTAATTGCTAACCCCAACTGCAATTGGCTCCAACCAATTCACGAAGATAATTTCCAATAAGGGCCAAACTTCAGTGAACCAAGAAAACAGGCTTGCTTCAGGAAGGGTTGTTCTGCAATACATCACCCCATTGTCATCAATAACGTAATGGAGAAATGTGCAGAGTACAATAAGCCCCTCTAAAATGCTTTCGATTCAGTAGAGATACCAGCAGTCATAGACGCATCAAGTGGTCAAGTACAGGAGGCACTCGTCAGTATCTTCGGAAATATTTAAAAAGACTCCACAGCTACCTTCGTTCTCCACAAGTAGAAACGTACCTATAAAGAAAGTGGTCAGGCAAGGAGACACCATCTCTCCAATGCTATTCACTGCATGCTTGGGAGGAGCACTGAAGATATTAAAATGAAAAGGCTTAGGAGTGAGGATAAACGGCTAACATCTCAGCAACGTTCCCCTTGCAGATGAGCTGTGCAGCAGTACTGGGGCGGAATTACGACAAATGATTAAGGACCTTAACAAGGAATGTATAAGAGTGAAGTTGAAGATTATGCAGAACACGAAGATCCTGATCAATAGTCTGGCAATGGAATAAACTTTCAGGATCGCCACTCATACTGTAGTCCGTGAAGGAGCCCGTTTAACTAGGTCAAAAGTCATATAGGACACTGACCAAGAGAAGGAAATTGACATAACAGTAAAAATAGGTTAGAATGCATACGGCAGGCATTGCCAGGTCCTGACTGGGAGCTTAACACTATCGCAGAAAAAGGTCTACAATCAGTGCATTTTATCGGTGCTGACATAAGGGGCAGAGACTTGGAGACTCACAAAGAAACTCGAGAACAAAACCGCGAGAAGAGCAATGGGACGAAGAATGTTAGGCGTACCGTAACGAAACAGGAAAAGAGCACTTTAGATCGCAGGGTAAACAGGAATAGCCGATGTTCTAATCGACATAATTAGAAAAAATAGAGCTGGGCAGGCTATGTAATGCGTAGGATGGATAACCGGTAGACCGTTAGAGTTACCAAATGGGTGCCAAGAAAGGGAAGTGCAGTCGAGGTGGCATGATGAGAAAATTCGCAAGTTGGAAATAGTTGGCACAGGATAGCGGTAATTGGAGATCGTTGGGAGAGGACTACGTCATGTTGTGGACGTAAAAATAGGCTGATGAATTAATATCGCCACTTGTGTTCCGCACGCGCACATTTAAATTACGACGTAACAAGCGGCTATATAGAATGTGCGTTGTGCATTACAGGGTTAAAAGGGTACCGAACCACCTTCGTGGCTTGGTGGAAAACACAGTACGCAAATAGAATACGCTGCTGTGAACATCTCCACATTTTGCCGCCGTGCATGGTTTTCCATTTTTTGGGCTATTCATGCCATCCACCAACATTACCCTCCTTGTGTTTCCTCAGCCATTACCAACTCGTTAACTCGGTACGCCCCCGTGTTATCAATGCTCTATTTTGATTACCCGCCCCAAAACTCTCCTTAGGCTACCCAGGGACTACCCCGCAAACACTTATTGGTTCGACTAGTGGTACACGAAGAATGAGTCGTCTTGCACGTCATCGGCGTTACACGCCGCCATCGTCGTCTTCTTCTGGCCCTATGGCCAGCGCTGTGTTGAGCCTTTTTATTTTTGTGTTTGCGTATCCACGAGTTTCGTGGAATTTTCAGTAATGGTTCCAATTGAATCGTCGTCGTGACGATAAATGTGGCCACTCAGACACAGGTTCGAGACCTGACGTTCGAGCTGAACCTCTCGAGCCTGAGTCAGCGGCTGTTCGGTGGTCTCACACCAAGTTGCTCCCGGTCGAGGGGTTGTCATTCAAATTCCGTGGTGGTGAAATCCTCGCCATCATCACCACTTCGGGTGAGCACGCTGCTATAGAAATGTAAAAGAAAAGAAAAAAAATGAGAGGGCCGTCAACATCTTCAGGGAGAAAGAAATGCTTGTGGCATGTTTTGCCCAGTTGTCAGGAATTCGCATAGGCTTCGATAGACAGTCGGTGCTATGGACAGTAAGAAAAGAAAAGTTACGGGCTACAATTCCTAGCGCCGCTTACGCGGGGCATTGACCACATCATGTAAACTATAGAACAATTTATTTATTTATTTATTTATTTATTTATTTATTTATTTATTTATTTATTTATTTATTTATTTAGGCACAGCACTTTACAGGCTACTCATCGGAACAATGTGTAAGGGGGGCTTTACATTGTTAATGAGGTGCGGTGCGTGTGTGTGTGTGTGTGTGAAAACATTTATTGAAATGAGGTCCGGGGGCTTGTCTTTTTTAAGCCAAGGCGGGCCGCTCCCACGTTAGCAATGTCAGGCGGAGCCCTTCAGCGACATCATGGGCCTTCTGGACGGCCCTTGGTTGGTCCTGACGCAATGGGCTTTGAATCCTTTAGCTCACTGTCTCCATTCTTCAACGAGGTTGGGGAGAGTCGCGCGACACCCCGGCGGCATATGTCTGATTCCGATGATGTCATTGTAATGGTTACAGTCCATCTTAATCTCCCTCTCTGGATAAAATTTATTATTTTGGAACGGCATGGGATATGTACCTGTCTGCAATAAGCGCAGTGACACTTCCTGAGCCCTGTTCAGTTTCGAATGTGGCAATGGGAATTGCCTGCGTCCTAGATAGTAATGTTTGGTAATGTCATTGAAAGTAGGTAATGATCTCTGTTTTCCCCGGCTTGATGGTGAACGGCTCGGTTGTGACTGTCATTGTTAGGAATCCCTCGTGCCTCGTGAGGTTTAGCAGGAATCCCTCGTGAGGTTTACCCGTCTCGTCCACTTTCCTCATATGCGCAGGAAACCAGCGGATTTCAGTCTGCATAACCCCAATGTTTTGAAAAAGTTTAGCTTTGGTGTGTATATCTGCCACACAACAATAATCGTCACTTGTCTTACTTGCGTTTCCTTTCTTGAAAACGCTGCGCTTGTTACTTTCCTCTCGAGAATGCTGTTATGCTGATAACGCGCATGCCGTTCGTCATTTGGAAGTTCCGGGCAAGCATCGTTAAAGAAAAGAAATGCGGGCAAGAGGCAGACGACGACCATTGTTGTGTGGCAAGATACGACCCAAAGGGTGGTGTAATTTTGTTTAAGAGTGTACGTAGCCTTTATCAAAACATTTTATAGCGGCTTTTGCATCACTGTAAATACAGGCCCACTTATTACTCCTGATGGCTAGAGCACTTGCCGCTTGTTCCGCCACCATGGGGTCCTTGGTAAAAAGTGAAAGAGTCTTGCACCTTCCGTTGAGAATTTGACACAATGACCGTATATGCTTCTTTACCTTTCACCCAGGTAGCATCAACAATACCTGCCATTTGGTTCTGCTGCTCTATTCACTGCAAGAGTGATTTAGCTCTTGCCTTTCTACTTTCGATATTATATTCTGGATGCATGTTTCTGGAAAGAAGGTTGGTTCTGCTGTTATCCCTAACTTCATTCCTGAATTGTACTTCAGCCTCTATTGTGCTCCTTGATCTATTCAGTTCTGGGTGATAAGTACAAAAAAAAACATGATACAGAATGTACGGTAAAAAACATGGTCACACTCAAATTACAACGCATCATAACATGCGGAAAATTAGTAATAGCATGCCCGAATCTGTCTACGAAAAATACTCATAATCAGATTGCTCATCGGCAAGCAAGGATGCAAATGGCAGAGTTCGTATAAACTAGACGAGGAGACGACCTAAACTTTCGAACCCTACAACGCACGTGCTACATGCGGGACAATTCTAGCCTGGAAATATAGGCCATATTTTTGCCCGTCTTATTAATCGGAAACAGCTCTGAATATTTCAAATATTGACTTGTCAATGGCACACTTCAGCTTTGTGAAGACAGCCGAAGTGTGTCAAAAGCATGAGCCCAAGTAATAAAATCGCACAGTATGTAAATTCTGATGCAGAGACGAGTGCTTATCTACTCCGATTGCAAGGCGCACATCAAACTAGCTTAACGAAACGTTTCATAGGCGGTCGAGAAATTCCACGCTGTTAGAACGAAGGCCTATTTTTTGTAAATTGGCTATATTTCCCATTTGAATCCCTGTACCATCAGCATAAATAGAAACAGGACCAAAAAATAACCGACTGCAATGCCTGTTAACGGTATTGCATGTAATCTAATTACTAGGTATACTGTTGTTAAGCATGGAGTAGAAGTCGCGAGCGTTCATTTTAGAATCCTAGTTTAAAGCACATTTACAAGTGCAGGCGAACTTTGAAACGGAACAACATGTTTGAATATTTTCAGAATAGGTCACGTTTGAATTTACGTTGATGCTGCCCTTGATAGTGCTGTATGAAGTGCTATCAAATTATTACGAAGCTCAGAATTAGAATGAAAATGTCCAGCTCACAAAAGACAAGTAGTTTACAGCATGCTTTGGTTACTAATCTGCCTCTTTTCACGTTGCTGTGCTGTCCTCTGTCGCATGCCGCTGGAAACGCTTTGTAACGGAGCTGGGGATTTCACTCGTTGATTTGTGCAGCTGCGCCCACGTCGAGTGTGCGTCGGTTATGCGTTTCGTAGATCGCGATTGGTTTCTGCGGGGAAGCATCTCGCACTCACCGACTACTGGATGAGCAAGCCTGAGCACGCGGTTGTGCCTGCACTGCGGTGTTTAAAGGCGCGCTCAGTTCCGTCTGCGGTAGCGGCTGCCTTGTAGTTTGTTGATGCTGATATCCGCGCCTGAAGCTCGCTTTTTGTATCCCTCTTACACATTGTTCAGACATTTCGCATATTCAATAAGTCTTAAAGCGCAGCCTTTGCCTGTCGGATTAACCAAAGCGGGGCATTTGCTTACATCGACATGTGCAGCCAGAGATCGTTAATTGTTAGCTTCAAATATTGTGGAAACGGTGTATCATTGGCATAAAATAATGTCGAAACGTTACAAAACGTACATATCGGCGCATATGAGTGGCCGAGTCACTCATATGAGCACTCTTTGCACTTGAAAATGCAGAGCAAGAAGGTTCTACCCTGCTGGACATCCTTACCAAGCGACATCCAAATTGGAGCATCCGGCTTCGGGGAGACATCGCGGAGTGTTCGTACCACCGGCAAGACTGGAGGAATGTGCCGCCTCCGTTGCTGGCAACTGGCCCCCGTGGCCTCACATGAGCGCGCGGCAGCGGATACATTTCCCGTCACTGCTACAGGGGCCAGGTGGACCTAGGACGATACCAAGGCCACAGTGAGAATCGCAGCCTACGTGTCTTCCTGAGCTTATTGATTCATTGACCACGCTAAATAATTACAGCCACGTTAGGGTGCAGTCAGCAGTAATGTCGTGCCGTTCATTACGTTATTATTATTTGTCTTGAACACATATACACATATACACAGGTATCAGGAAAGGGAAAGCGAGGAGCAGGCTGGCAACTGCCACCGGAAGGGGCACAACGCCTGCCTACTCCTCTGAAGGGAGGTGACAGCAACACAGAAATGGAAGATAGGAAGGAGGGGAGGAAAAAGAAACGAGTAAAGGAGAGCAACAGGACAAATCTAAAGACCAAAGTAGAACACTGCAACAGGTCAAATCTAAAGACTAAAGTAGAACTCTGCAGGCGGAGTTAAAATGACGCCGCGTCGAACAGCCTCCACAATTATCAACCACATCCATGGCTAGTTCGCTATGCGGCTAATTGTGTTCTCCACGATTACGTTATTTCAATAAGCAACCAGTTACCACTGCGGTACGACATGAACTGGCAAACAGGGCAGCATGGGCCCATATAGAAGCTAGTGCAAAAGAGCTTCACCTCTAGGTTTCTCTTTCACATTAGTATCCTAACATTTTGCAGTCGTCATTAGTGTTCTAGGGCATAACCAGTATGAAACATGCGATCCCCTTGCCCCTACAATACTAAGCGAGAGGTGCGACGCCTGTGGGCAGTCTATGCAAGCCACCTATCCGCTGTACTCCATACGGCGTGACTCCATGCGAGACAATCCCACGAGCTATGCGCAAAACTGTCACCGCTAATGAGCATTCAATGACATTCAATGGCACCATACGTTCTCTTCTACTCTAACTGCTAACAGTACTTCACGGCCTTACGCATTGCATTTTAAATCTGGGCGCAATGTTGTCTGCTGATGATGCTTGCTGATGATAACACACTTCAGTGATGTTTATATCTTTCATGCAGCTACTTCTCATTTGTTAAAGCAGATATGGTAGTGCCAGACACACCAATTTCTGGCATGGACATCCTCGACAGCTTCTTGCTCATCGACTATGACTTCTTACTCATGACTATGTGTATCGTGATATTGACGATCCACATAGTGGGTGAGATCTGACAATCCACCCACAATATGACGATCAACATATGTGGACCGTCATATTGACAATCCACCCACCCACCTTATAACATCGTCGCCATAGTGACACGAGGTAGATCGCCACCTGCAGGATACAGCCGTGTAAACCATCTGAAATGTGAGAATACGGTAATATACTGCCGATTGTGCTGGCAACTGGGCGAATAAAGTCTATTGCATAACATGCACAGAGAAGGCTGAGGATACGATTAAAGCAAAGAAATCAAGTTGGACGACTTTTATCTCAGAACTACATGTCATTATGATTTTCTATCTTAATTATTCTCTGGCAAACAGACGAATACACAAGTATGGATAGTCAGTCATTCGATCTGCTCTTGTTGCGTGGATGCACCAGACTTGGTGTAAATACGAAGCCTTCCCTTAATATAACTAGAACTTTTGGTTACCATGTCAGATTTGCCTATCAGCAAAGTATCGTTCTAAATTTAATTTTAGGTTCGTCTTGCAGCACATGCACATCAAACAGTATATATAGATTTCGTGCTGTATTACAACTAGTACTAATTGCAACTGTAGTTCAGTGAAGAAAGGAGCCTTGAATATTTGGATGGGGCCGAATTGCTTTCATAGTTTGCATCTAGCCACGTGTATAAATAAAGTGCCAAGTTCTACATCGATATCTTTCTTTTCCCTTCCAGTGGCCATCCTATCGACGGGCCGGATGGTCTACCACAGCAAGCAACGTGGACTGCTCCCGTACTTCTCCCACATCGACTATCCTTATCCGGCTTTCTAGAACCCCTTCGACAGCAACGTGAGCCTACGTTGCTTCAGGCTATTAAAATATATGCCTCTGAAAACTAGTGCCACTGAACGTTAATTGCACGCCAGGTCACAGGCAGTCGTTGCACCTGCTTTGAACGAGCACGATGGGCGTCTGCTATATTTTGGGGACAATCATGACACCTACCTTCATCTTTCTCATTCACAATTTCGCTTGTACTTGATTTTCACTCGGCGTGTGTGAGTAGTAACTTTAAAAACCGAATCATCTATAAATCGAATAGTGTCAGAAGCGAAAGTAATTGATTATAGAATAGATTTCGAATAGTTTTCGAATAGTTCTCGTATGAGGAACTTCCCTTCTCATCATTCATATAGAGCGGTCTTCAAATCCAAATATATTCACATTACTAAATTCCGGTGATTAGATTGCACGCTTTGAAGTGCAGTTTATTAAATGCGCAAATGAAGCATTCGGAGCACATAAGTAGTTTATTCGCTTACTGTGACTCACTGATGAGCGCGAATGATAGCAGCAAAGCCAAAAAAAGGGCAAGAAAGGGGGAAGGAAGAACAAATTAAGGAGGATAAAGTGAAACAATGACGCACAAAGAATTCTACAGTGTACCTTGCACACCGCAGTCGACCTGGACACGCTGGACAATATATCTCCAGAGGCGATGCTCGACTCCAGTCAGCGAGTCCAGCACTTGGTCGAGACGTTAAGGCGCTGACAAGGGGCGCTCTCCGACCCGGGTCCTCTGGGCAACGCCCCCATGGACGTCTAAAGGCCGGGATTCTTTGGACAGACGTTGGCCCTGTGGATGTGAGTGGATGCTTTGTAACGACAATCTTTCTATGATCTCCCAGTCTCAGATATTTATGACAATCCTTGTTAACGTTTCCGTAAAACCTACCTTCTCGAACGCTTTGCATCCCCGTGTATTAACAATCAATGAAGGATCGTCAAGAGGTGTTTTTTTCTGTTTGAAAAGATATTTACTTTCTACATACGCGGATCAGCACTGGGTTGACAAGGATTGTTCCTTATTTTGGTAACCAAGAGATACTTGTCTGCATTATTTTGTCATCACGCAGCTCACCCAACCACCTTAACATACAATAGACTCATCCCACTTTCCAATTGCAAGTGCTTCTAAAACCATGAACAATAAATCCTTCAACTGTGCTACTGAAATTCTTCAAGCACTTATTTTTATTGTGCGAGCTCACGAACAATCGAAATTTTGAATCTAAATTGAATGTAAGATTGTCTGGTAAGAAATTGTCGAAGAATTTGGTATTCAAATTTCTTTGAATATTTCCTTATGGTGGCATTCACGAGTCTACAAGGAATATTGGAGCCAGTCTTCAATAAACATTGCCCATGCCTGCGGCTCACTGGACACTTCTACAGCCATTTCCAAGTCAACGATGTGTAGTGGAAAGCTCACTTTTTGATCTGCCTACTTGAACAGATTTAATTTCAAATGAAATTTATTGGCGTTTACTTTTCACGTCGAAATTAATGAAGTCTCACCAGACCAATCCTTCTTCACAATGATAGCTTAGTAACCGTCAGAAAGTTCTGTTCGAACTCACACTTTTGCTACCAGTTCTTTAAATTGGAGTAGGTGTGCGCTTTCATACTTAATAAACTTCCTGTACGTGTTTGTATCCCTCACATAGCGTCTAGGTTAACACAGCTTGTAACCATGCTAATTATTTTATGCGCGAGTGAAGGTTGTGCTTTATGTGTTACTAAGAACAAAAGGATATGGAAAGAAAGCGCACTTCCTTTTCGTTCAATATGTTCTTTACGCATATTTTCCCTAGTAATTTGCGTGGTGTAACCTTTGCTCTGACACCTATGATTGGGACAATATCAAGTGACAAACATAATATTTACATTTGCATCCTGTGGTAATATCAAGTAACAAGCCTAGCACTTTTTTGTTCTTTTCGTCCTTCATCATTGGCTGCCATGGCATTAAGCCTTTGTTACTAGCACTATCGAGCACTTGCTGTGAAAAAACGGTCTTCGATCCACACTGTGAAGGTATAGTTGGACCGCGAAGCTGTAAACGACAACTAGAACGAGTACTTATTGCGACGTAGATTCAAATTATTCATGTGGCGACATTGATATGTACTTTAATTATTAGCCTAAGACGTTTTTCACCGACCTGCGACTTGGCTTGCGCGGCCATTTCGGGCATCTGCTGTGACTGGACCAGAGAGAAGAGGAATTCGCCGCTCCTCGCATGCGCGCTGCTCTTCAGGAGTCCTCACGTACGTGGCCTTTCCATAGCACTGTCGCAATACAAATCAATTGCAAGAAGCGTTGTTTTAGGTACGAAAGTGTATTTACATCATTCCCTTATTCGTATGCTACAGCCAAGTTACCGTCGCCACGGCACCTTGCGCAACACTAATCTCTACCGGCAAACACATGCGGAGAGCGCTACGTGCTTCCATAAGGCACTGACGCGCCTTATCAATTATGTGGGTCTAATGTTAGTTTTGACCTTGCTATTTATGGAAATATATGCTCTTCTGTATGTTGCACGCGTAACTCCAAAGAATGCAAGCGCTGTTCGCTACACTTCGCCGAGTGCTTGTAGCATCTGCACTACGGAGGTATGAGGCATTGCATTTGGGGGTATGAGCCATAGATGATTATTTTCTGTCAGCCTTAGGCCACGAAGAAACCCCGGTATCCTAGGCGTAGAGCTTCGCTGTAAAAAATGAATTGTGGAGTTTAATTTTTCGTGACCGGCATATTATTATGAAGCACACCGTAGGGGGAGACTAGCGGTTAATTTAGCGAGCTGGGGATCTCTAGCGTGCACCTAAGCCTAAGTACACGAGAGTGTCTAAATTTCGTCTTTGTCGAAATATGATCACTGCCACAGGTATCTAACGCACAACCTCGAGCACAGAAGCACAATGCCGTAGCCACTAGTCATACAATTAAACTACTTGCCACACTGGATTATGCTGATTATACATAAAATTAGAAATAAATTCGAAGGCAAAGAAACATGGCATAGTATAGCCTGTGGTGTTCTCCCTTCTTTTCTTGTCTGCACAGACGGGCACTGATCTACACTTTCTCATATAACGTTGCATAGAGTTTCTCACTATAACACCTAGAGGGAAATCTGGCGCCACTGTCTGTGGGAGTTTAAGGGGCGCCATGCCGCCATGGGAATGACGGTATATGTGTCTGCGAGGCTTATGTTGGCTAGCGTTGTAAGAGACTTCGTCTAAAACGTGGATATGGCTACACAAATAACGCGTTCTTAAAGTAAAACATTCAGAAAATGCTTCCATTCACGCATATTGCATCTTTACTCACCTACAATACATGACCAAGCAAAGAAAAGTAAGAACAGACGACAAACTCTTTCAAAGAGAGCGCGAATCTTGTCGTCTGTTCTCCAACTTTAGCGGCCCGTTGGCACTTATTACGTTTCATATAATTGTACATGCAATAACAAATTCTCATAGTTGAATAAAACATGTTTTTGTGTAATAATAAAGCTAAAACAGCTTTTTGCGTCCTGTTTTAGTAGAAAATGGTTCATTGTGACAGACGCGACGGGGCTTGCCTGGCTCTCTGAGAACGATGCCAATACGAAGTCACAATATACGAGCACTCCCATGCATACCACAGTGCAGCAGCGCCAGATTTCCCACTAGGCAATATGGTGAGAAACTCTATGCAACGTTGTGCCTTTCTTTCGTTGTCTGTTCTTGTCAGCCTTCATCTCCGCGACTCTGCGAGCCATCTTCTGCAATGTAAGGACAAGGCTCGACCAGGATCACGTCTAGGATTGGCTCGGCTTTCACTATCAACTTCTATTTGGCGATATCACAGACGGTAAGAAGACTACCCGTGTCAGCTATCCTGATGCTACGTGACAGGTGTGGCATTATCAGGAAACATTTCTTCAGATTATAACTACTACTGAGCCTCCATTTAGTACAATGTTCAGTTGGATGTTGAATATATGGCAGCAGGTTTATACCCATACTAATATTCTGGACTTGAAAGTACAGAAATTAAATATCTGAGAAACCTGTTTGGTTATACAGGATTATCTATTTTAATAGAAGCTGACCTAAAAGTATCCTGTGGTAAATATCTCAATTTGACCACGTCAGCTAGATTACTTAGAGGTGGACAATACTTGCTACACAAATTACAAAGTGACGTTAACTCAGTAACAAAAGCCTACTTTTTAACTTCGTAATTAGTGAATTTAGCTTGGTAACGTTAGTATTATAATTAGTGAGGTTAGTGGACTTTAGTGCACATGATTAAAGTGAGAAATTGAAGGTGAAGTGGAACAAAGCAATATTTGAGCAAACATTTTCTTTCTTAGCAATCTGCGGTGAAATGCATTGGTGCTTCAGTTCTCACTGTAAACAGTGTAGAAAATGGACTGCTTACATGTTTTAAGCAAATAATGAATGCATTTGACCGCAGATATTTCTTAATTCTAGTGCGAACCTAAGGGGTTATTGTTAAAGTAACGTTACTTCATTACATGCATTGATTCAATTCCACGATTAGGACATGTACTCCAACATGATTAATTAACTTTAATTATGGCATTTTGTTAGCTAATATCACTTTGCAATTGTGTTTTGCTATAGTGTCTGCCTCTTTAACATAGCCGTTGTGACAGAATTGCAGTATCTACCAGAGGAGACCTTTAATGAACTTCTTCACATTAAAACATAACTAGGCATGCTACGGTGCTATATGTGGTTCTCAGAGAGCAGCACGATGATGGAAAATGAAACAAATTTTTTATTGCAACAACTCTATTTACAATACTTTCCCACCATTCTGACACAAGCTGTGAAAATTGACTCGGGTGTCGATCACCTACAGCTACGGTGGCTCCGACCAATGTTTTTCTCATACCAGTTTGGCGATAAGAGGAGTACGTGTCACGAAATTTCAACGAAAGGTTGTACATTAGCAATGCATACATCTTATCCAAAGCAAAATATCACATTTTTTATCAGCTTTTACAATATTAAGTTGTCAAAGGCGGTAAAATCTGGCTTCTCGAGATACGTAGCCTGCTTCATCGCGTAACTTCAATTGTATGCCTTACGTGGCTGCAGGGATGAACATTACAGTACTGTCGCTGGATTATTATATTTTAACACACATTTGACGATTAAAAATGGTCAAGAAATATTCGAAAAACATTCTAGCTTACAAAGAGCGACAGTTCGATTTGAAGACTGAATTGAATAGGGCAATACGCAATTTGTTATTCCAAATTTTCGAATATTCGCACACCACTAGTAGCGTGTGCTTACGATTCACTCCGTGATGCAAATTATACTATTATGTTATTAGTCGACAAGCAATTGTTGGCACGTATCTTACCTTTGTACATCTCACGGACATACCAGTTTGTAACAAATACGCCAGGTGCTTCCTCCGGCACGACAGAAAGGTTCTTGCCTTCTCCCCAAAAATCCTGCAAACTAATTCATTTCAATCAACACTGCATTAAAACTCCCTGGAAAAAGAATAGCCTAATACATTTTGCCATCCTGCCAGACTCCATCAGCGTTGATGCACACCTCAAATATACTGAATTTTGACAGTTGTGGCCGTCCCAGGGCTGTGCATGTCACTGATTTCTTCAGTGATATTGACTGCTCTAGATTTAGGTGAACGCTTCACTAAAATTTCCTATGCAACACCTTGGTCGTCCTTTGCTTTGCCTCGTTGTTCCTCACCAACACTGGAACTCAATGTGCAGGTGAACTTAGCCTCCCAGTGGCCCATGCGATGTTATCGCCCTTTCCTCAACTATATTATGTTACTATAATAATAATAATAATAATAATAATAATAATAATAAATAATAATAATAATAATAACTATATTACTGAGTGAAGTGTGAATTCAGACAAATTGAGTTGAAAATGTTCGATATTTCCTTGTTGGCGCTATGTCTGAAATTCCAAGTGCAGCATTTCAAAAGCCGTCGCAATTGCTTGGGTACTATAGTAAATGCCCACTAGGACGAACCTGGTTCAGTTGAATTTTTGCATGTCAGAAACAATGAATAACTCTTTAGTTGGTTTGCCACATACTCTAAACAAAGAGAAAAGTCTGCTTGACGTGATCCACTAACTTGGTTAAGCTTAACTATTACAGTCGCCATTGGTGCCTGCTGCTCAAGCCTGCTATAGCTACATGAGATGCAAATGGCGTTTCTGTGGACATAAATAGCGAATACTGCATTCACAACGACATGCAAATGTGCAGGGCTGATGCCATGGCAACAATAATTGGGTAGTTCCTCAAGGTGCCTTTGCACATTGATAATTATGGCGAGGACACTAACTTGGACGAGCACAAAACAACGGTTTTCACACGTAGTAAAATGGAGCAATGAAGCGCTACATTACATTACAGGTTGTTCAGAATGGCCTAAGCCATCCACTCCATGATGGCTATTTCTCACGTGAGACGAGAACCAATGTCATGTGACGCTAACGCATAAACCCACAACCGGGCTTGTTTTTTTTTTGTTTCTTTTTTTGCCTGGGGTATCTCCCTAGCCGTAGTTGATTCTTAAAAGCATGCAGGATTTGAGTTTCCTTGAATTGTCGGTGACTACCGAATGCCTGAAAGTTGGACGCCACGAGCACATTCTTCTGACGTTTGGCTTATGCTTATTCGATCTTTGCTTAACACGATACGCAGTTTTCCCTACGCAATGTGTGTGGTATAATTGCCGAATGTCAGATTTCACCTTTTACCCATGCCGCCTAAGTATCGCTGTGCATGCGATGAGCTTTGTTACAAGGGTCAATTCTTGGTTATAACATTCTACCTTTTTGGTGCGGACATTCTCAAATGTATATAATATTTTCTTTCTAATATGGGAATTGGTGTTAAAGGTATTACTGTATGGTATGACTGAGCCAACGGAAGGAAAGAGTAAGCTTGAATAATAACGTACAGAAGCCTAAAGTAAAGTTGAATTGCCTATCCAGAGAGTGATGAGCAAAACTAGAACAAGGTGAAAGCAGACGCCAACGTTTCGACTAGTGTACTTGTCTTCTTCAAGGCGCCTTGAAGACAAGTCTACTAGTCGAAACGTTGGCGTCTGCTTTCACCTTGTTCTAGTTTTGCTCATCATATTGAATTTCCATCTCCCGCCTTCCCCGTGTTTTCCCCATCCACAGAACGGAATTCGTGAATATAAGTAAGCATCTAGAATACCATATATCAAGTCACATTTTGCCAAATGTGATCATGACGAAAGGAAGGACTTTTACAGGAAAGTAAAATTGGTTGGATTGCATACGGCATACATTACCCAATTATGATCGGCAGCTTACCGCTATCCTTCAAATGGTACAATCATTGCATTGTACGGGTACTAATATAAGGACTAGAGACTTCGAAAATAACAAGAAATATTGAGATGAGAAATCTTAGCCCTCGCGTTCAGATGGAGGAACGCAGCGCTGTGGATTAGAGTATAGGCGTGTTGCCTATGTTTTGTTGACATTAAAAATTATGTGGCTAGTCGTGCCATGTAATGCATAGGAGAGATAAACGGTAATTTATTAGAGTTACAGCACAGGTGCGAAAGGAACGAAAGTTTAGTCGAGTACAGCAGGAATTTAGATAATGTGATAAAATTAGTAAGATCGCTGGCATAACCTAAAACCAGCTCAGGCTAGACAATGGTTATTGGAAATTGCTGAGAGATGACATAAATACGCTACTGGTTTTGATGACGACTGCTTCATTTTTTGCCTCTGTGTTAGCTTCCTTTTTCATTGATTATCTTTTTAACGGTCATCTTCACTTATAGACGCAATGAGGTGAAATGGGTTGCCAGACGAACCAACGCGGTTAGCTTGGGTAATAAGCAACAAAGTTAAGCGATAAATGCTGAAGAAATCCAGGGAAAACAGGGGGGAAGGCGGGAGATGGAAATTCAAGACGATGAGCGAAACCAGAACAAGGTGAAAGCGGGAGCCAACGTATCGACAAGTGGACTTGTCTTTTTCAAAGCGACATATGCTTTGCTCGGCACAGTATATATAGGTATGGTTCTTCTAAAGGGAAGAGTAGTAAAGCGGGTGGGTGCGGCAACGAGCGAAGGTGTGCTAACGGCGAGGGTGCAGAAGTGAGAATAAAGGAGTGCTTTGCACAAGGCCGGTGACACGGCCGTCTGTCAGTCACATGTCAACGGCCGCGTGTCAGCCGGCATGTCAATGGCGCGCACAGCACCCCACTGTTACCTGCCTCGATGGTGGTCATGGGTTATCCTGTCTCTGAAGGAGATAATAGAAGGAGCGGCAGAAACTGGTGCTCGTGAAGAAAAAAAAGATTAGGAGAACATAAATAAATAAATAAGCAAATAAATAAATAAATAAAAGGAAGGAAGGAAGGAAAGGCGAAGAAAAGAATGAAAGAAGAAACAATAGAAAAGAAAAAACAAACCAAGCAACCAAACTAAGTGTTGTTGCCTATAGCTTGAAATTTAGCATAGCGAAAATATTCTAAAGTTCCCTTTGAAACGTTTATGCCTATTGGTTGCAGTGTCTTGAACTTATGGATAAGCCATGATTCTCTGTATATTGTTTCTCGTTCAGAACGGTAATTTGACTGTAAGATGTAGAGATTAAGTCCATCAAAGTTATGACCTGGTTGGTTGGAATGCTCGGCGACGGCTTTGGGGAGCTTTTTGGCTGTGTCTGCGCGATGTCCGTTTAATCTGAAGTTCATGGATTGTGCTGTTTCGAAGATATATTGCATCTTACAGAAAGAACATTCAAACATATAAATCACATACGAACTTGTACCTGCATCTTTGTTCTTTGGCATCATGAAACGTCATGAAGCGTCACCATAAAGCATCGGAAGCATGCCGCTTTTATCTTCTTCCTAAAATACATAAAGTTCCCGTCGAAGCAATATTTGCAGCAGAAATCCCAGGTCATCCTGTTGTGTCTAATAACAACACACCTACCGAGTCACTAAATAAATTCTTAAATCACCACTTGTCAAACATCACCACCACCCTCTCATCTTTTGTTCAAGGCACGCCGCACTTCCTTCGAATTATCGACAGCATCAACGCCAACCAAATCTTTTCCGACCACACTATATTCTAGTCACTTTGGATGTTGCTGCCCTTTACACTAACGTACCCATGAGTGAAGGAATTGAAGTCGTATCGAAACACCTCGCAATCAATCCCCAAGCGCATGATCCTGAAGTTTACCTGTCGCTAATTAGGTTAGTTCTCACGCTAAACTATTTTGAATTCAATTGTATTCACTTCCAGCAAACGTTCGGCGCTAGCATGGGAACACCATTCGCTCCCCCGTATGCGAACATTTTCATGGTACAGCTTGAAGCAGACCTGTTGCAATCCTGCCCTTTAAAACCCCACACCTGTCTTCGCTACATCGACGGCATATGTGTCATATGGCAACATGACACAAGCGCGTTAACCGACTTAATTAGCGATTTGAATCGATTTCACCCAAGTATTAAATTTACTGCTCACCAGTCTCCTAGTCAAATACACTTCCTCGACACGACGGTCTACATAGAAAACGGAAAAACAAGAACGACACTTCACCAGAAGCCAGCAGACAGCCAGCAATATTTACACTACAACAGTCATCACCCGCGACACTGAAAGCAAACAATTTTTGTCGGACAAGCGAAACAAATAAGAGGAATCTGCAGCGAAGATAACCACTATATCCACCACCTAAATGACCTCAAAACAACGCTAGCAGAAAGAAACTATTCACAAGTTGTTCTCGATAGAGCCTATGATGTTGCGTCAAGATTGGAGAGACAGTCGGAATTAGCTAAGAAACAGCCTACACCAGAATCTGACGGACCATAAGCCTTTATAACCAAATATTCTAATGCACTCCCAAACAAAGAACATCCTACGAAAATACCACCCTATATTATCTAGTAATCAGCGTCTCAGAAAAGTGTTCTCGGATGTACCAAGGGTTACCTTTCACCGCAACAGAACATGTAAAGTCATGTTAGACCGCGCGAAAGTCAGCCAACATCACTCCCCATAATAAAAACATGTTGTAGCCCCAGCTGCCAAACCTGCATGAAACTTCAAAATGACACTAAAATTAAAAGTACCGCAAATAATTATGCACACGAAGTCAAAACTAGCTTTACTTGTAAGGTTCGGATGTGATTTATATGCTTGAACGTTCCTTCTTGTAAGAAACAATATATCGGCGAAATGGGACAATGAATAAACGTCATAATAAACGGACATCACGCGGACACAGCCAAAAAGCTTCGCTATGCCGTCGCCGAGCATTTCAAACAACCAGGTCACAACTTTGATGAACTTAAACTCTACATCTTACAGTCAAATTTCCGTTCTGAACGAGAAAGAAAATACATAGAAAGATACCTTATCCATAAGTTCAAGACATTGCAACCAATAGGCATAAACGTTTCAAAGGAAACTTTACAATCTAATTGCTATGCTAAATTTGAAGCTATAGGCAACAACACTTAGTTTGGTTGCTCAGTGTATCTTTTTCTTCTTTTTTGTCTCCTTTCTTTCTTTTTCGTTTCTTTCTTTTGTTTTTTTTCTTCGCCTGTTTCCTTTTTTCATTTAGTTTATTTATTTATTTACTTGTTTCATTTCAGTATTACATATATATATATATATAATTGCGCCAATGGAAATGGACCATGGCAACCTTTAACAGCCGAACTCTGTCGATTGAGGCTAGCTTAGCAATACTCTTTGAGGAACTATCAGATTTTCTTTGAGATATCATTGGCCTTAACGAGATTAGATGAACTGGTGAGGCTTATACAGTGCTGACTAACGGTCATGTCCTCTGCTATAGAAGTCTCCCAGATAAGAAGCAATACGGGATATGATTCCTAATTCATAAGGACATAACGGGCAACATTGATGAAGTCTACAGCATTAATGAGAGGGTACCAGTAGTCGTAATCAAACTTAATGAAAGGTATAGATTAAAGGTAGTACAAGCCTACGGTCTAACATCCAGTAACTATGATGATAAAGTACTTCAGTCTTATGAAGATATCGAATTACACTCTTAGGCAAAGTTACACCCTTTGGCTTGCCCCTTCTGCCACACAACAATAATCGTTATCTGCCTTGATGCGCTTCCTTTCTTTAACGCTGCGAGCCCGGAACATTCCAGTAACGAACGGCACACGTGTTATCAGAAGGGGCACTCCAAAGGTTGTAAACTGTTCTATGCTGATAACGCGCGTGCCGTTCGTTACTGGAAAGTACCGGTCTCGCAGCTTTAAAGAAAGGAAACGCATCAAGGCAGATAACGATTATTGTTGTGTGGCAGAAGGGGCAAGCCAAAGGGTGTAACTTTGCCTAAGAGTGTAGCGATGAGAAAAGTGCAAACTCAGTATACTGTAGTAATGGGCGACCTCAATGCAAAAATGGGGGAAAAGCAGGCTAGTAACTAGCAATTGGCAACTAGGTCATCAATTCTAGGAATGCCAGAGGAAAGATGCTGGTAGAATTCGCAGAAAAAAATCATCTGAGAATAATGAAAACCTTTTTCAAGAAGCATAGCAACAGAAAGTGGACCTGGAAAAGCCCTAATGGTGAAACAAGAAATGAAATTGATTTCATACTTTCTGCCGATCCCAGCATAGTGCAGAATGCAGAAATGATAGGTACAGTAAAGTTAAGTGATCATAAGTTAGTGAGGGCTAGGATTCAGCTCAATTTGAAGAGAAAGAGTAAAATTGGTCAAGAAGAAACAGATCAACCTTGAGGCAGTAAGGGTAAAAGCAGATAATTTCAGTCTGGTGCTTGCAAACAAATATGCAGCCTTAGGACAGAGATATGAAGATGACATAGAGGTAATGAATGAAACCGTAATTAGGCTGGCTTCCAAGGCAGCAATTGAAGTGGGAGGCAAGGCACTAAGGCAACCAGTAGGCAAGCTCTCCCAAGTAACAAAGGACCTAATAAAGAAAAGACAAAGAATGAGAGTGTCCAACTCAAGAGAAGTTAGAAATCGCGGAGCTGTCAAAACTGATCAACAAGGCGAAAATAAGTGGTATTCGAAATCATAACGGGAGAAAGACTGAAGAAGCCGTAAGAAATGGACGCTGCCTGAAATCAGTGAGAAGGAAGTTTGGCATAGGCCAAACCAAGATGTATGTACTGAAAGATAAGCAGGGTAATATTTTATGGAAATTATCTACAGAGATTCCTCAGCTACCTTAATTATCCAAGAAAAAAAGGAGGAAGATACCTATAAAGAAAGTGGTCAGACAAGAGACACAATCTCTCCAATGCTATTCACTGCGTGCTTGGAAGAAATATTCAAGCTTTTAAAATGGGAAGCCTGTGGAGTAAGGATCGACGGCGAATATCTCAGCCACCTTCGGTTTGCTGATGACATTGTTCTATTCAGCAACACTGCAGATGAGTTACAACAAATTATTGAGGACCTTAACAGAGAGAGTGTAAGAGTGGGGTTGAAGAATAATATGCAGAAGACAAAGATGTTGATGAATAGCCGGGCCAGGGAACAAGAGTTCAGGATCGCCAGTAATCCTCTGAAGCCTGTGAAGGAGTACGTTTACCTAGGTCAATCACAGGGAACCCTGATCATGAGAAGGAAGTTCACAGAAGAATAAAAATGGGTTGGATCGCATACGGCAGACATCGTCAGCTCCTGACTGGAAGCTTACCATTATCATTGAAAAGGAAGGTGTACAATCAGTGCATTTTACCGGTGCTGACATATGGGACAGAGACTTGGAGTCTGACAAAGAAACTTGAGAACACGTTAAGGACCGCGCAAAGAGCGATAGAACGAAGAATGCTAGGCATAACATTGAGACAGAAAGGAAGTGGTTTGGATGCGAGAGCAAACGGGTATAGCCGATATTCTAATTGAAAGTAAGTGAAAGAAATGGCGCTGGGACGATCATGTAATGCGCAGGTTAGATAACCACTGGACCATAAGGGTTAAAGAACGGATACCAAGAGAAGGGAAGCGCAGTAGAAGACGGCAGAAAACTAGGTGGTACGATGAAATTAGTAAATTCGTAGGGTGTTAGTTGGAATTGTTTGGTGCAGGACAGGGGTAACTGGAGATAGCAGGGAGAGTCCGACCTGCAGTGGTCATAAAGTAGGCTGATGATGAAGATGGTGATGATATTTTTTTCACGAGCACCAGTTTCTGCCGCTCCTCCTACTATCTCTTTCACAGACAGGATAGCCCACGACCACCAGTGAGGCAGTGGCAAAGGGTTGCTGTGCACGCCGTTGACATGCCGACTGACACATGGCCGTTGACATTTGACTGACAGGCGGCCATGTCACCGGCCTTGTGCAGGGCATTCCGTTATTCTCGATTCTACACCCTCGCCGTTAAAACACATTCTTTAAGAAACATTAGTTAAAACACAACGAGCGTTAAAACACGCTCGTTGCCGCACCCACCCGCTTTATCCCTTCCCTCCTTTAGGAGAAGCATACCTATTTATACCCTACCACACCGAGGAAAGCATATGTCACCTTGAAAAAGGCAAGTCCACTTGTCGAAACGTTGGCTCCCGCTTCCACCTTGTTCTCTTTTTGCTGAAATGCTGAAGAAGGAAAATATCATTTATTTTCCTTTAAAGACCCCGATGGGGTATTGCATTACAAATGTGCCGGTTGGTTTTTCTCCTGCGTGAGTGTGGCATTAGTTGTGCCAGCGCATGAAATGTTATGGTATCTCGGGATGGATGAATATTTATCCTACGTTAAAATTTATTTGTTAGAAGTTCGTGCAATGGTTGCGCGTCTAGGCTCTATCAGTCCACTCACGCACTATGAGTATATCTGTAGTATATTACCAAGGAGCCGAAATAGTAAATTTTTTATCAGCAGTTTCATACTTGCGAGAAGGTAAGTACAAGTAAATTGTAAGTACAAGGAGTCAAGAATTGAATACAATAACGTGGTTTATAGTGTAGCAAGTTGAAGAGCAACGACTATATGCTTGCGCTGCCTATCAGCTGATGATCTTGCTCAAAACGATGCACCGTATACATGCTTGACGTAAAAAGAACGAACAGTAGGAAAAGTACATGAAAAATAATGTAGTGCAACATATCAATGGATGGACTGGAGTAGAATTTTTTTCCTCATTTGGTCACGCTGTTGTACAACCTGCAATGTCTCACTTGCCCCGAATGAGAACTTCGAAATGCCTGATGCATGGCACATGAAAACGAGATCTTGCAAATCCTAAGCATACGTTGGAATTTATGTGAAGTGAATCCTAAGCTAAGCGTGCAACCGAACGCTATACAACTTATGGCGCTGCCTAGAATTTTGTTTTCTATCATCTTGTGGAGCGTTTAGTCTCATGCAATGCATTTTTATCTTCCAAAAAGGTCAGCTTTTACCTCGTCAAATTCGTTTTATCTGCGGAGTGGTGGAACATTCGTAAGCTATGCCGAAATTCACACACTAAATCAGGCCTGTGCGCATTGTCAGACGTATACGCAGCGATGTCACGAGGACAAAGGCAACTTATGGTCCTTGTCGATGCAAGAATGGCGATGACAGGTATGTACAGAGAAGTATGACACACAAGTTTGGCACCTCATATTTTCACGCGACGCGCATGTAACGTTCGCATATACATATATTCACAAAGATCCGCCGAGGTGCCGATCGACCCAGCAGCAGCTACTGCCACGCTGAATCCGGGAGGTAAACAAAGCTTCGCTTAAGATATACACATGTCTAAACAATTGGGCAACCTGTGCACTGCGCATATCGACGCTGATCCTACCGCACTGTTTACAGTGTTTGTGTGGTGAATACTTTATCTTCCATTGTGTGGGCTTTGAATGCCTACCTATCTCGCACCCTAAGCTGAAGCCCAGAGCCGTGTTCCTATAGATGATTTAAACTCTTCGCGTGAGTCGAATAATGAATGTGTGATTGCATGTGCGTGTTCAAGCGTGCGCTTGTGTGAAATCGAGAGAGAGAGAGAAACACAGCGTGAGAAGCCAAAAAACACAACGACTACGACACCATGGGAAGGATAAAGAAAGCGCCGAAGAATGACGAGGGCGTCATGATGGCAGTGTTAGCATTAAATCTGCGATGAAGTCAGTGAACACGACTGTAGCAAAACGACGGCACGGCAGCAACGGCGGTGACGATGGCGACGACACTTGACTGGGACGCCAACGTGACGGTGATTACAAAGCCACCACGGTGGTGTGACGAAGACAACACAATAACGACGACGGCATAGCGACATTGACAAGCAGACGACGACGACATCGACATGCTAGCACCGACAACCACGAGATTACAAAACGATGGCGATGTGACAGCTATGTGATGGCGACTGTGACGTCGGTGGCACACCCACGTAAGTGCTGTGGCGGCAATAAGTTTTCCAGAAATCATCGACAGTGAACGTCAATGTAAACTAATTGCCTGAACGAACCAAACAACTAATGACTGGACGAATGAGCAAGCTAGCGAAGTAACGAACGAACTAACGAGCGAACGAACGAAGTAATGAACGAAGTAACGGACGAACTAGCCTTTTTCTTCCCCAGTCCGACCACAGACCCTCAACCACCCACGAAAATGGGCGAAAGGCGCAAAAAAAGCTATTCACTAAAGATTTTCAACCGTAAACAGTCAGCAGTCATGCAATTAAGTAGTCATGCAAGCGACGACATAGTCATCGTGACGTCGTCATGCCAACGTCATTTTGTCGTAATCGTGTTCTCATCATGTCGATTATTATTATTATTATTATTATTATTATTATTATTATTATTATTATTATTATTATTATTATTATTATTATTATTATTATTATTATATCAAATATATCTAATAATGGAGATATATAAAGATGGAGTTCCCGAAAGCTACAAACACAAGTGAAGATAAGTAAGGCGGCAGAAAAAGTTTTACAAAATTGTAAAAAAAAAAGCGAGTACACGCAATAAAATAAAAATATGCGATGCCTCGGTCTCTCTAATAAGGCACCATCGGTAACATAAGCTTGGTTGTTCCTTATTTTAACCTAGTGCGTTCACCAACATCGATGAAACTCTTCTCTCCCATATTGATAAGATTGCTGTTCAAGAATACTCATAGACATAAGCACGTAGGTGCAACAGCAGAGAGAACATGGCCATCTGGGACCGTCTACTCTGAGCTGCTGAACCGCGCTTTCTTTCAAGATTACGACTGCCTCGAATATGTCCCGAATACGCGTGATTCCAAATGCAGCCTAATACTCTGTACATACATCTGTCATCGGCATTCTTCCCTAGTCGAGTATCACACATCCACTTCGACTTCGAGACATAGCTACGCAGAAGTTTCACACAGTGCATCTATCGAATTTGGTGTTTGCATTACAATAGAGCTTCTGAACATGGTAGTACACAATATAAAGATTGTGCGATGCGAAGATCGCGCATAAACTTTGAATGGGTTTGCTTGTTTCAAAGGATGCAATTAAACAATTGTACGCATCGCTCTTAGTTGTTTAGAATTAAAAAATAAATCTTCGCTTCTAATGGTTTCCAACGTGTGCCTCGGATCTGCATAACGTTTTTTCTTCCAGTGTAATTTTCCGTTCTTGGCGTATCGCTGATTCGGCATGCTTTCCGCCAATGTTGCCACGACATAAACCAGCAAAAACATGATAAAACGCCAGCGAACGTACAGCTGCTTGCAATAGTCCTTGAACGCACCTTTAGCATGTATTGAACGACGTTTCGGAATATGGAATGACAAGAATATGCCTTCAGCGTACCGACAACTTTAGCGCATTTGTGCAATGGTTGATCTGTCATTTCGCCAACAGAAAAAAGAAAAGCGTTTTACAGCTAAAATCAGAGGAAAGCACACATCTTGTAAAAATCCGGAAAGGGGTTGACAGGATTGCGAAATAAATAAATATCGAATACTTCCAAGATACTTCCAAGTTCACTCAGCGGAATTATGTAACTAAGAAAGCAACAGCAAAGTTTGTGCTCACTTCGTCTGCTGGGTAGCGGAGCTTGGTCCGTGGCCCTTTTGTCCGAACAACGACCCACGGGAATGTCCTACGTGCACAAGCAGTCAGCTTTCTTTCAGTCACTCTGTTGTCTTTTCGAAAAAGTGGCGAGTATTTTGGCGTTCATCTAAAGCCATTCACGAAAGCAGGTGAGGTCTCTTGCAGGCAACCACATGCACCGACACAAGGCAAAATAGCAACCAAGGTCAAATCACCTGATATTTCGGCGAAGGCCACTGCTCAGTGCAAAGAAATTACTGAAATCAAACAGCGCCAAAGGATTGAAGGCAAATACGCTGGTTTGGACGATATTAGCCTATCAATTCGCTCCACTTGGCGTTTTGATGAAGAAATTGCGACAGAAAGAAAGAGATGGAAACAAACTTCTGCTGCCTGTGATACCTCAGCGCGCGCGTTACCATTTTATCATTAGCAGAAAGAAATACGTAAACCTTATTGACCTTGATAAAGACAAATCCACGTGTCAAAACGTTGGCTCCTGCATCCATCTTGTTCTCGTTTTGCTCATAGGCCTTATTTGTATATTGAAGTACGCACTTGCTGTATGTATAGTTGAACATAAACCAACGTACTTCTTTAATATTACCGAAACAAAGTAGATTCAAGAAACCGGTTCTTACTAAAACTTTGCACGCGTCTTGCCGTTTTTAAGCCAGTATTTCACAGGCCGGGAAGCTAACGAAGGCGTTCGAGTTGGCCGACGGAGACTGAAGTCCTGGCGTGAAAGTCTTTGATGTCGCGCACATGACGTCCTACTTTTGCCGCAAGAGCGAATTAAATTACGTGCGTATTGTTAACGCCTCTTAGGTGGTCATGAATGCTGCGAGACAACGCGGACAGCGCCGCCTGCCGTCTATGTTCCTTGTGAGATACTGCACTCCGAATATACGTAGATGGCTCACATTTACAATGACTACCTGCCTATTAGGGTGAACGAAGAAGACATGCGCTCTGATATACAAGTAAAATATAATTTTAATAGTCCTGTCCAATGTGTTTTTTCATCTCGCTAGCGTCTTTGTTCAGTTTTGCGCTGAAAGTATACCACAGACAAAGTCGTTGCCGTGCAGAGCGCGTGAGCAGGTAGTTCTGAATCCTATTCGTGGGCGACGCTTGGAGGCACTTGCTGGTTTTGATATTGTGAACTAGGTTCAAGCGAGGTCACGCATATGTGTTAGATTGCGCCGTTGCTCTTCCCGAGCGGAAATGCTTGATCCGTGTTTGTTTTGCCCTGGCGTGCTGCTCTCGCTATGAATGGATGGGTCGGTATACATGTACCAGACCACCCACTAATTACACCAGCCTTACTAGACACTAAAATGGTCGGATAACTCTCATGAAGTTCAGCCGCTCTGCGAGTAAATTTCTCGAATCACCATTGTTTTTCTGCGTTTTAAGAGTCACGCTCGAACAATAAAGACGCACCTCCTCCGAGATGTGGCTTTCACAGGCGTCGCCGTGGATGTTATTGCTGGCTCGGTGATGTTGAGAAAGGTTGTCTTCTACAACATTTCTGTAATGCCGCCTTTGATGACCTATAGTTCCCACTGGTACATCAGCTGTGAACAAAGAGCAAAGTCAATGTTTTGTATCTGCCTGACGTGATTCGTGTAGTTATTCCGTCCTGTCAATCGCGTCACACAAGTGTGTGCTTGTACGCGTCGGTGCTGATGAAACTTGCTTATATTTGTTATCCACACAAGATGAGCATTAACGCTGCAATGCCTGACGCATCCTCTAGGATACGCTCATATATAGTTCCAGAGTTCAATAACTTACATTAAGCAAGGGAAATTCAACCTACAGTAGCGTTTTTAATATGCTGGAGCGAGGTTTCAGCTCCGGATGGTATAAGAACGAATAATTCTATTCTAATTGAGCTTTTGTCAAAACAACATTTGACTAATTTTTTATTACAAATGTAAACGTACGTACAAAAGTAACTGTAACACCTGAGCTTCCACCGACTGCATTCCAATGCTCAATGCCCTCTCGCAGCTTCAAAGCTGCTAGAGGGCATTTTGATTGACATACTATGATCGCCGGCCTTCGAGCATGCGTAATCGAAGTTATTGTTTTCCTTTGAGTCTCCTAGAGGGCACTGCGATGCAGTTCGACCCCAGGTCCCGTGTTCCAGTTGCTTTTGTTCGCACCTGCCCTCTCCATGGTCAAAATACATGTGAGCAATTTGTTTTATTTTCCTTGATGAGAAAATAAGTTCGGGCATTCCATGGCTAATTAAATGGCAAGACATTGCTTATATACAATATGTATTGAGGAAGCAACCCTTGGCAGTTGGAGTCAGGGGAAAATCAAGAGAATAAATACGCACTGCAATGCGTTTGAGCGAGAGGCGCACTAATCCTAACCGTTCCTGCGTAAGAGTTGAAATACATATCCAACGTGTTTCTACGATGACTCTCAAAGCGAACCTTAACTAACAAATTAACTAGCAAAATTATATGAAATTTACGACAGCTTACGAAGCTTTTTACAACAATTATACAACATATTATGCGACAGGAAAGCGAAGTGCATAGACAAAATTGATTTAACTGCTGGGGTTCAGTCGTGATAAATGTTGCCATTGACGCACGTTGCGGTGCGGTGCGCATGAAACAGGAAGGCGATCGTTTGCTGATAACAGAAAGTTAATTGGACAACAGCGCCGCATACATGATGTGAACGACGCAGATGATTTCAGGTTATTTTCCCATACACTAGCGCTTGTAGACAGCGCATATCTTCTATATTCTTCGCACCGTGTTCTTGATGCACTGCTTCATTGGTCAAGTTTCTTTTCACCAATTTGGCCATTTCTCTTGTGATATTTGTCAGGTAGACTAATTGTTGCCACGATAGTTACAAATTTTCGTTTCATTATTTTTCTATAAAAAGACAATGAAATCAAATTTCATAGCGTCTTGCTCGCACTCCATTGCTAAGAATTGCAAGCATTCGCATATACTCGAGTGTGCGCAAAATCGTTTTATAGGCGATTACTTTGCTAGTGCGGAAGGCAACGGAAAGATTACGAGGCAACACGTATTCGAAGCGCTCACCTCGCTCGCTTGACTCGTGCAGTCGGCCCACGTGCTGCCTCACTGGCTTGACCAGGTGATGACGCACCAAAGGCCGGCACCGTCTTGGCCCGACAGATACGTGCACGACACGAACACGTCGATGTCGTGCCGTTGGTTCCCGGTGCCGATGGAAAAAAAAGGTAACGCACACGTATATGAGAAGCGCGGTGAAAAATATGAGGGCACAAACCTCGACCTGTTTTATACACCATCAGATAGTGAGCTGTGTCTTACCAGTACTCACCTACGGGGCAGAAACCTGGAGGCTTACGAAAAGGGTTCTACTCAAATTGAGGACGACGCAACGAGCTATGGAAAGAAGAATGATAGGTGTAACGTTAAGGGATAAGAAAAGAGCAGATTGGGTGAGGGAACAAACGCGAGTTAATGACATCTTAGTTGAAATCAAGAAAAAGAAATGGGCATGGGCAGGACATGTAATGACGAGGGAAGATAACCGATGGTCATTAAGGGTTATGGACTGGATCCCAAGGGAATGGAAGCGTAGCAGGGGGCGGCAGAAAGTCAGGTGGGCGGATGAGATTAAGAAGTTTGCAGGGACAACATGGCCACAATTAGTACATGACCGGGGTTGTTGGAGAAGTATGGGAGAGGCCTTTGCCCTGCAGTGGGCGTAACCAGGCTGATGATGATGATGATGATGATGAGATAGTGAGCTTGGCAAAGAGCCAGAAACGCTTTTGGCCGTTACTGGCACAGATACGGCGTGATCGCCCCCAAAATTGATCACCCGAGAAGTCATCGCCGCGAATGTTGCTTCCGAACCACTGGCCGTCCGCGCCTCAATGATATAGTTATCTACCTACATAGTCTTATATACAGCAACGCCAGCTGAAATGCAAAGGTACGGGCCGTGGTGTTTTACGGCAAGACATTAATAGGCTGATGGGCAGTAAAAGATGGACAGTAAGAGAACAGGCAAACGCAAGCGAAGCACACGAACATAGCGCCAACTTCCAACAAATGAATCATTCTGAAAAATGCGAGGATAAATAATGTGTCTCATCCGAGGGGAGAAGCAAAACTAAAGAACCGCAATTGCAGGCCTTGGCCATCCACTCCATAATACCGTAATTCCCAACGTGAGAGCACAAGCGATGCCATGCGCTGCTTACGCATGACAAACCCAGTTGTCGTACGTTTTTTACCTCATCTTTCTCGTCTGAATTACTTCGTATGAATATGCAAGATTTCAGTTTCCTTTATCTTTCACCGATTGCTGTAAGCCTGAAAATTGGACGGCAATAGCATATTCTAACATTTGGCGCAGGCTCATTGGACCTTTGCTTAACGCAGCCTGCAGTTTTGCCGACGTCATGTCTGATGACAGGTTGTCTAATGTGATAGACTGCATCTATACATATGTACCCCGTAAGGAATGCGGTGCTTGAGACGAGTTTTGCTAGAAGGATCAATTATTCGTCATAACCCTACCAGAATCTTTGTTTAGAGATTACCACCTCTATAACACTGGGCTGTATAACTCTTTTTATAAGATTTCGTGTTACTCGCAAAGTATGACCTCTGTGGTAAGACCGAATCGACAACACACAAGAGTAAAGTTGAATATTCATATGCAGAAGAATAAGTTACTGTTACGTTGCCTAGCAACAGCATATCAATCCGCGATTGGTAGTCAGTCTCAACAATCGGTGAGGAAAAACGCATATAAAAGGCCAATCAGTCAAAGGCAGCCGTGACTATGGGAAGACAATTTACAGGAAAATAAGATAGACTGGAACGCGTACGGCACGAATTACGAAATCATGACCGGCAGCTTACCGGTACCTTGAAACTGTGTACATCATTGTTTTCTGCCGATGCTAACATATTGAGCAGAAACTTTTGGGATAAACAAAGAATCTTGAGAAGAAAAATGTTCGACCTCTCGTTCAGTGGCAGGAAGACAGCCGAGTGGATTTTTAGGGCTAACCGTTTTTCTGGTTGACATTAAGAGGAAAACATGCTGCTGGCTGGCCACGTAATACGTTGTACAGATAAACGGTGGTTCATTCGAGTTACACAATGGGTGCTAAATGAAATGCTATCGAGGACGGTAGGCAATTACGTGGATTGTTAAATATACAAGTTTGGCAGACATAAGATAAAATCAGTTCCCGAAAGGCAAGGGTTATAGCAAATTGCTGGTAGATGTTCTGGGAAACTGCTGGTGATGATGATGATGAGTGATTTTTTTTTCTTGAGGTTAGCTTTTTTTTGTTAACTCTTTAGGGTCACATTCACTCATAGACGCAATGAAGTGCAACATGTAAACAAGCGAAAAAAAAACGCGGTAAGTTCGAGCAATAACCAAAAAAAAATATTAAGCGATAGATACTCGAGAAAAAAGGACATATTTGCTATAATTTAGCGACCCCGATAGGGCACCACATTACAGATATTTCGGTTGGTTTTTATCGAGCTTGAGCGCTGCATTAGTTGCGCTACCGCGTAAAGAGTTTTGATATCTCGGAATGGATGACATATAGCATGGTGTTTGCTTAATTTCTTACTTATGTTGATAGAAGATCGAGCTATGCTTGCGTACTTCGCTTCTATTAGTTCATTTATGCACTTTCATTATATTTACTTACATGTACTTGCATTTATTAGTCGTAAATATTTTTAGCAGCAGTTTTATACTTGCAAGAAGGCAAGTACAAGTACATTATAAATACGTGGAATGAAAAATTTAGCAAGTTAACGTGGTATCTGGAATAGCAAGGTGAAGAGAAGAGGCTAAATGCCTGCACACCTCATCAGCTGATGCTGTTGTTCAAAACGGTGCAGCATATATATAATTGACTTATAAAGAACGAACACGGCTTATAACAAATAATGAAGCACAAAATGTCAATGGATGGACTGGAGAACAATTTTGCCTCCCATATCGTCACGCTGTTGTACAACCTATAATGTCTCAGTTCGCCCTAATTAGCAATTAGAAAAGTCTAACGTAGGCCACATGAAAACAAATTTATGCAAACCCTACGCATACGTTGGAATTTTCGAACCTTAAATGAAGCGTGCATTCAAGTTCTATACAACTAGAGATACAAATGTTTATATTCATGGTGTGGAGCGTCTAAATCCATACGACGTTTATCCACTACAAAGGTCATAACTTTTCTCGCATGCAATTTCTTGTATTTGTAAACTACACAATTCAAAAGCGATGTTATGAGGGCAAAGGCAACTTATGTTTAGCGATGCATGAATGACGATGACAAGTATATGCACAGAGAAGTACGATATGTGTTTAGATAACATTTAGTATTTCGTAACCCTGGTGCCAATAGTGATGCTTAACCCTTCTGCAGAATCGGCGAAGAATAGGCGCACACCCAGTGGAACACGCAGAATGGCTATGAACGTTTTAATTCCTAGGACGCCTCTGCGCTTCATAGATACTTATTTTCACATATGATACGCATGAATTGTTTTTCTTTATTATGCACAAGACAGGTGCGCCTACAGGCACTACTTCGTCGATCAGTGTACAAGTGTTATAACAAGCGTAATCACAGGTACTTGCATTCGGAGCGCATATATCCCTCGCACATACATCCACAAATGCATCCACCGAGATAATGGCCGACCCAGAAGCAGTAGTGGTCACGCCAAGCATGGCAAGTCAGGGGAGCAAAGCTTCGAATTAAATCATACAGGTATCTTAAGAATTGAGAAACCAGTGGCGTGTGCTCATCAAAGCTGCTCCTGTTATATTGGTTATGTGGCTTACGCTAATGTTACACTATTCTCAACTCTGCGGGTGGCTACCTTTCTGGCTACCCATCTCGCACCCTAATCACTAGCTCCGTACCGTCTTACGACATACTCCATCCTTTTCTGTCAGGTAAATGTGTGTGTGCGCGTGTGCATGCAAAAAAAGATACAATCACAAGGCAATGGTACGACAACTAGACCACGTTGAATAGCGACAAAAAAGACGAGGACGTAATGCTGCCAACGACACCAACACTACGATGATGTTGTGAAAACGACCGTGGTAAAACGGCGACACGGCCGTAAAGGTGATGACTGCGGTGAAGCTGACTCGGCTGTGACGAAGAAGCACTACAGGCCTGCGACGAAGACAGGACAATAACTAGGACAGTCAGATACGACAACGATGACTACATGGCAACAGTGGCAGGTAGATAACGACGACACCGACATGCTCAGCCTGACAAGCACAAGACTGAAAACTAAAGCGATATGACGACTGTTTAATGGTGAACTATGACATTGGTGGCATGACTACTTAAGAGCTGTCGCAAAAAAATTGTACGATTCTCAATGTAAGCCAATAGCAAAAACGAACGAACGAATGCCTGAACGAGCGGATGAACGAAGGAATATATGATTTCACCGAGAGTTAACTAACGAACAAACCAACGAACGACAATTGAACGAAACAACGAAGAATTCCTTGCCGAGTGGTACCACCGACCAACGACGAAAACAGACGAAAAAACCCAAGAAGCTATTCGCTCAGAAGTTTGCAACCATGAGCATTGTACAGCGCGCTGCTGCTTCCACCGTCGCTGCTGCATCAACGTCAACGACGACGCACGCGCCGAACATGTATAGAGTTCCAGCTCTAACCTCCCAAAGTAGTTAAGTAGTCATGCCAGCATTGACATATTCAAAATCACGTCCTCATTTCAAGGTCCCTGTGTCGTAACCTTGTCCTTAGAATGACACTGTCATTATTACGACATTCTTAGTCCACATTTAACTTCTAAAGCATGAAGCAAAAGTAGAAGTGAAAACGGAGTTCTACAAAGCCACAAACAGAAGCGGAGAAATTACAGATTGTACATGTCGCATACAAAGAAAACTTTCAAGGATCGCCCACAAAGAAAGACAAAAACATACACGGGAAGTAACAATGATAGAAGATACACTGGTCTCACTAATAATGCAGCGTGGGCAGGGCAAACGCGATTGTTTCTCAATTTCATTAGGTTCCTTGACCAACGCCGAAGAAATCCTATGCTCCCGTATGATACCATCGGCTCTCAAGATACTCAGGGACATAAGGTTGTAGACGCTACAGCAGAGAGTACATGGCCCTCGGTGACTGTCTTCGCAAAGCTCCCTAACTGCGCTTTCTAAAGATTGCAATTTCCACGGATATGTAAAGAATACATATCAATTCGTCCTGCTTGTGCGTGAACACAACTGTCATCAGAATTTTCCTTAAATAAACATCACGCATCGCCTTCGTCCTCGTCACATCGCTACACAGGTGTCTCATGCTGTGCATTCCCCTTATTTGTGTTTGCACTCCGGAATGATATCGAACGGTGTAGCGCAATATTCTAACGTTTTTTTAAGGAGAAGGTTGTGCGTAAATATTGCATCGATATAGCGTTTCATATGAAGAAATCAAATAATTGTGCAGATCGCCCCTAATTGCATATCGTCATTTAAAGAAAGCTTCGCTTCAAATCGGTTACATCTGCGTGCTGTCAGCATTATTCTCCACTGATGCTACCACGAGAGAAACAATTAAAAACATTGCTAAACCCCAGCAACGTCTTGAATTGTGTTTTCGAACAAGGAACGAACCGATTATTTCTTTAAACAACGAGAGAGAGAGAGAGAGAAAACTTTAATGTCACTGGTGTGGACTGCAAGCTTCGATGCAGGCCACACCATGGGACCAGGCACGGCCCCACTGCGCAACATCTTATTCAAGGACATGCTGCACTGAGCAAACAGGTGTAGTCCATTTGTCTTATCACAGATACGCCAACTTCACGAGCACAAATGAAAGCAGTTACAGCAACGGAAAGTATTTTGCGAGATTGCCACACTAAAAGTTGATTAAGCGTAATAAATTGAAAACAGACGCAAGGATGATGCTTACGTTGTCTGCTAGGAAGAGGAACTTGGCATGGCTCTACGTCCTCGTGTAGTGTAAAAAAAAGCCACGAATGTGTCCTACATAACAGATAAATGAGAATTGATGCACCCAGTTCGTGGTGTCTTCAAAAACACGGCGTGAGTTACGTCAACGCATTAAAGGCTAAACCTTTTAATGACAAGATGTGAGCACTCATTCGCGCAACCATATGCACGGTAAATGGCAAAATGACAGCCAACGCGAAATCAACGCCCGATATCGATTGCAGCTACATTGCCCGCATTGCAATGAAGACATTCTTTAAATACAAAGTAATGGCAGAAATCAAACAGCGCGCAAAGAATGAAGCTAACACAGATGTTGATTTTGCGTATGTTAAACAACTCGCCCAAATTGTCTTTTTGACAATGAAATTGTAGTAGAAAAATACTTTTGCCACCTGTGATTCCTTCACGCACGCGTGATCTTATGATCAGCAGCCTAGCAGGCGAGAAGAACAGCTAACCACCAGGTCTACAGGCTGCGCAGCAAAAAATCGCTCAGATAGAATAGCTGGACACAACTTCAGCAGGTCGGGCAGCGAGGTACCATGTCACTAGATGGTGACAAAAAAAATGTTGGGCGTACCGTCAAGATGGTCAGTAGGTTCCACAGGGTGGGCACCGGGACACCAAGCCACCAGGTTGGCAGGGCGGGTCGCCAGACACCATCGTGCTAGATGGCCTGTCCTCTATGTCCGCAGGGGAGTCAGCAACACACCGGGCCGCGTTTTCTAAGAATGCCAAGAAACGCCAAGGTACGCGTTTGCCAAGAATTGCGGGCAATGGTGCCAATGGCTACGTCGTCATGATGGCAATGTGGCCGCTCTGACGCAGGTTCGAGACCTGAAGTTAGGGCTCAAGCTCTACAGCCTGGGTGAGCGCCTGTGGGGCTGAACGCGCACCAAGTTGCTCCTGCTCTACGGAGTCTCGTCCGAAGTCCGCGATGGGGACATCCTCGCCATCATCGCCACTTCCGGCGAGCACGTCGCCCTGGAACAGTTGAAAAAGAAAAAAGAAACAAATATATGAGAGGGCCGACAACTCCTTCAGGCAGAAATACGTAGTTGTCGCATGTTTGACTCGGTTTTCAGCAACTTGCATGCTGTTCGAAAGATAGTCGCTGCTACAGACCGCGGGAAGACGAAATTTACAGACCTCGGTTTCTAACGCTACTTACGGAACGCCGACAACAGCATCTCAACTATAATACAATTTATTTATTTATTTATTTATTTATTTATTTATTTATTTATTTACAGATTACAGGCTCTTTATCCGAGGGTAGTGTAAGGGAGGCTTTCTGTTATGGATAACATAGGGTCAAATGCAGAAGAACACATATATGATACATGTGTCCTGTAAAAAGCAAAGTGACAGTGAAATTACCAGGAATCACAACACGCGAAAAATAAGTTACAACATGCGCTAAGCTATGCACGAAAGAATAATTATTATAATCACAATACTTCCGGTCAAGCAAGAATACAGATAATACAGTTCAAACAAACTAGACAACCGAACACGTTATCTAAACCTTCAAAGAGCGGCGCAACGTTCTCGCGCGGGAGCACGTGCGCATAGTTGGCGTTCGGTGAAAAACGCTCAGCGCAACCGATGTGCTCCGTGAATTCTGAGCTGAATCACCGACGTCGAGTCGGCAGCGCAGTTGCAATGCGCTACACGGCACGATTGTTGGCTGCAGTTCGCGTTCTCGCGCTTTTGCTTTCCGGGGGGACTTTCCCCCAACATCGGCCCGCGCGGCCGAGCTCGCGTTATTTGCAGGGCGCATGCGCCGTCACGCCGTGAGAAAGGCGTATTCTTGAATCGTGCAGATCAGACGCAGAACCCTCATGTATTCTGTAACAGTGGCTTCTGAGGTATTAAGAACTGTTCGAGTAAATACAGAAAAGTTCCAGTAGCTTTGAAATTATGGGGTTTTACCTGGCAAAACCACTGATTATGAGACACGCCGTAGTGGGGGACTCCGGAGATTTGGACCACCTGGGGTTCTTTAACGTTACTGTGAGTACTAACCTTTCATGCGAATGCGGCTCGTCATCACCAGAGGGTGCTACTTAACTCGGAGCTCTTGTTCGCACTTTTTTCCTGCTAAAGCTAGCCCAAAATTAACTGAAGCTAACTGCGTCTTCACGTGTTGACACCATGAGCGAAGGAGACAAAGTCACATTATACCTTACTCAAGTATTGGCACATATTGCAAAAGTTGCGCAAATTTTTCACATTGGTTGCGTGAACATTACTAGGAAGCAGTAGCGCATCTTTATCAGAGTAAAAGAGGGGGTTGCAGATTAATATGCAGAAGACAAAGGTAACGCTAAATAACCTGACAAAGGAAACAAGCCTTCATGATTGTCAGTCCACATTAGAGTCTGCACAGGAGTACGCTTATCTTGCTCATTTGCCATCGGGATCCGGACCACGCGAAGGAAATTTACAGAAGAATAAAAATGGGTTCGAGTGCATACGGCAGGCATTACCAAATCCTGACTGGGAGCTTACCACTCTTATTTAAAAGTGTACAATCAGTGAATTCTACAGGTGCTAACATGTGGCGCATAAACTTGGAGTTAAATAAAGAAGTTCGAGAACAAGTTAAGGAGAGCGGAAAGAGCGATGGAACCAAAAATGTTAGGCGCACCGTCAAGCTATTGGAAGAGAGCGATGTGTATCAGAGAGCAAACAAGGATAACTGATATTCTGGTTGACATTAAGTGAAAGAAATTGAGGTGGGCAGGTCATGTTATGCGTAGGGTAGATAACCGGTGTACCATTGCAGTTGCTGAATCGGTATCAAGGGAAGGGTGGCGCAGTCAAGGACGGCATAACTTTTGGTGGGAGAATGTAATTAGGATATTTGCAGGCGCAAGTTGAAATCGGCTAGCGCAAGAAAGGAGCAATTATAGAACAATCGGAGAGGCCTTCGTCCTGCCCAGGGGAGATAAAAATAAGCTGAGGATGGTGATAATGATCAGTAGGATGGTAGCGGCATGGAAAACATTTGAAAATGTGCTAGATAGTAGCTCAGTAAATACGGTTGAAGCTCATTGCAATAGGCAAGTTTACAAGGCAATAGTGAAACATTCAAGAAACTGGATATAACGAAATAATGGCTATAACGAAGGGAAATTTGCTTTGAAATCTCTTTGAGATTCATACTGATATTGATATGACCAAATAGTGGATATGACAAATTAATTCTGCTTCTTCCTCCGCCTTTGCTATAGAAAGGTTTTATTGTATTGAATATGACGAAGAAAGTCTAAAATTTACTTATTTTGCTTATCTGAGCATATATGCTATGGCATACCTGCTAATATTTTTTGTGAGCCTTGACTTTTATCATATTCAAAGGAATTCATTATAAGTTCTAATGGTTTTCGATTGTTTTAATAGAATTTCTGCAGGAAAACAATGACAATGTATGTGGCAAAAATTATGATTGACATAACGTCGTAGCACAGTATTATGACGACTTCTACAAATAATGTGGTCGTATGATATAGTCGAACCTCGTCATAAAGTACCACCCGACACAACACATTTGTTATATGTGATCTTTGTTATAAGCATACACGTTGATAAGGCCGAAAAAATTTGAGAATTTTAATCACTTTGTTATATCCAATTATTTGTTATATCCGATATTTCGTTACATATCTTTGCACTTGTACATGCAGAGCAAGGAATGTACACCCGTCTGGACATCTTCGCCAACTGACATCCCAGCTAGTGTGGTCGGCTGCGCGGAGACATCTTCAACGGACTGTTCATGCCACCGGCAAGGCGCTGTGTCACCTGCATTGCTCGCAACTGGCACCTGTGGCATGACATGAGCGTGAGGCTGCGGATGCTGTTTACCTCGCTGCTCCAGGAACCAGCTAGACCTGGGAGGGACACCAAAGGCCGAGTGAGAATCGCAGTCTACGTATCTTCATGTGTTTATTGATTCATTGACCTTGCTAAACAGTTACAGCCGTTTTACAGCGCAGTCAGCAGTAATTTCGTGCCCTTCATTCCTTTATTCATTTCAACAAACAACAAATTGCCACTGCGCTAATACATTGACTGGCAAACAGTGCAAAATGGGCACATATAAAAATTGGTGCAAGAGAGCTTCACCTTTCGTTTTGTCTTTCACATGATTATCCTATACCATTGGAATCGTCATTAGTGTTCTATAGCATAACCGGTATGAAACGTGTCAGCCCTTGGCGCCTACCATGATGATGATGACATTTATTTGGCATCCGCTTTGAAACGAGGGGGGGGGGGGGAGAGAAATACAATTCTACACGTGAAGTGTGACACCTGTGGGTAGCCTATGCAACCCACATATCCGCTGTACAATGGGAGCCGTACCACAGGACTCCATGCTAGACAATCATACGAGCTATGGGCCAATCACCCCTGTCCTGCGCCAACCCATTCCAACTAGCGCCTGCGAATTTCCAATTTCATCCTTGAGTGCGCTTCCCTTCTCTTCGTCTGCAGTGTTGCTGAATAGAACAGTGTCGTCGGCAAACCGAAGGTTGCTGAGATATTCGCCGTCGATCCTTACTCCTAAGCCTTTCCAGTTTAATAGCTTGAATACTTCTAAGCACGCAGTGAATAGCATTGGAGTGATTGTGTCTTTTTGTCAGACTCCTTTCTTCATAGGTATTTTCCTACTTTTTTTGTGTAGTATTAAGGTAGCTATGGAATCTGTGTAGATATTTTCCAAGGTATTTACGTAAGCGGTCTCTACTCCTCGATTACGTAATGCATGTATGACTGCTGGTATCTCTACTGAATCAAATGCCTTTCCATAATCTCTGAAAGCCATATGGAGAGGCTGATTGTACTCTGCAGATTTCTCGATTACCTGATTAATGACATGAACGCGACCCATTGTAGAGGATCCCTTCCTGAAGCCAGCCTGTTCCCTTGTTTGGCTAAAGTCCAGTGTTGTCTTTCTTCTATTGGAAATTACCTTGGTGAATATTTTATATTATACTGGGAGTAAGATAATGGGTCTATTATTTTTCAATTCTTTAACGTCTCCGTCTTTGTGGATTAGCGTAATGCTTGCATTTTTCCAGTTTTCTGGGACCCTTGCCGTCGATGGACACTTCGTATACAATGCCGCCGGTTTTCAAAGCACTGTCTTCATCTTTGATTAAAGCGACTGTTATTCCATCTTCTGCTGCCACTCTTCCCCGTTTCATGTCTTGCAAGGCCCTTCTGACCTCATCGCTAGTTATAGGAGGAGTTTCTGTATGCTGTTCATTACAGTTTAGAATGGAGTTATCCTGAGTCCTCTGGGTACTGTACAGGTCAATATAGACTTCTTCCGCTGCTTTTACTATATCTGCGAGATTGCTGATGATATTACCCTGCTTATCTTTCAGTGCATACATTTAGTTTGTCCTATGCCAAGTTTCCTTCTCACTGATTTCAGGCTGCGTCTATTTTTTACGGCTACTTCTGTCTTTCTTACGTTATAATTTCGAATATCACTTATTTTCGCCTTGTTGATCAGTTCCGACAGTTCCGCAAATCTTATCTTATCTCTTGAGTTGCACACTTTCATTCTTTCTCGTTTCTTTATTTATTAGGTCCTTTGTTATTTGGGAGAGATTGCCTGCTGGTTGCCTTGGTGCCTTGCATCCAACTTCAATTGCTGCCTCGGAAGCCAGCCTAGTTGCGGTTTCATTCATTATCTCGATGTCATCTTAATCTCTCCGTTCTAAGGCAGCATATTTGTTTACAAGTACCAGCCTGAATTTGGCTGCTTTTACCCTTACTGCCTCTAGGTAGACCTGTTTCTTCTTGACCAATTTTACTATTTTTCTTTTGAAATTGAGGTGAATCCTAGCCCTCACTAACCTATTATCACTGCACTTTACCCTCCTTATCTCTTCTGCATCCTGCACTATGCTGGGGACGGCAGAAATTATGAAATCAATTTTATTTCTTGCTACACCGTTACGGCTTTTTCAGGTCCACTTTCTGTTGCTACACTTCCTGAAAAATGTATTAATTATTCGCAGCTTATTCCTTTCTGCGAATTCTACCAGAATCTCTCTTCTAGCGTTCATATAATCGACGCCGTAGTTGCGTTATTGCTTGTTCACTAGCCTGTTTTTTCCACACTTCTGCATTGAAGTCACCCATTACTGCAGTATACTGAGTTTGTACTTTTCTCATTGCTAATTCAAAATCGTCATAAAACTAATCTACTACGTCATCGTGATTGGATGTTGGAGCGTAGGCTTGTACTACCTTTAATCTATACCTCTTATTAAGTTTTATTACGACTACTGCTACAATCATTAATGCTGTAGAATTCGTCAATGTTTCCCGCTATGTCCGTTTGGATTAGGAATCCTACCCCGTAATTCTTATCTGGAAGAGCTCTATAGCAGAGGACATGGCCGTTAGTTAGTACTGTATAAACCTCACCAGTTCTAACCTCGCTAAGGCCAATGATGTCGCGAACAATGTCTGACAGTTCCCCAAGGAGTCCTGCTAAGTTAACCTCACTTGACAGAGTTCGGCTGCTAAAGGTTGCCAGGGTCAGTTTCCATCGATGGCCTGACTGGTTCCAGAGATTCTAAGCCCCCTTTGCTGTGTTACAGGTCTGACCGCCGCCTTGGTCAGGTGCTCCGAAGCTGCTTTGGACTGAGGGCCATCGTTTACTTGTAGGAATCATGAAGGAGGGAGTGGCCGAATACTGCACCATTGAGGCCAATTCCTGTTCTGGTGAGGGAGCGTCTTGTTGAAGCTTAGTGGGCCTTCCTAATTTGGTTGCACCTGGATTAGTATAGTTCCACTCGCTCTCAGCATCTTTTGCGGGTGTGAGGCGTCGCTCCAAGCCTGCAGATGTGTAGTGCACAGGAGGAGGGCAAATTCAGGCTCACCATCGACAGATTAAAGAAAATGTCATAAAAGGCCTCGAGCTTCCGACTACCGCAACCGAGGATTCAACATAGTTCAATCAGATAATCCCGCAGGCGTCGAGGCTACCTTATCGCCGAAACGTACAGCCCAGAGGGGTCTACATGCCTAAGAGATCCTTTGATTTATCCGCCATCGGCGGATAAATCAACGTTGCATGATATGTTGCACGATATAGTGTCAAATTTCAGTGGTCCTAATACCGTGGGTCCCGAATCTCACGCACGCCAGCGGCCAGTGAAAGCGCTTAGGTACACGATATATTTTCGGCGAACTTGAACGGCACTTTGAACCGCACTCAGGCGTCGCATAAGTATTTCCGAACGAAACGGAACTGATACTGAAGCGACGCCCAAGGCTGAGGCGCCACATGAGAGTTCGCTCAAAGGGCGAATCCTCAGAGTGGCGAGACGGGCCCCCAAGCAATAAGGTTCGGAGCCACGCGTAAAATAGGCGACCTTGGAAGTGGCCTTGCAATATGGTTGGAAAGCGCTTACACGACGCCTGCTTTAAGCTACAGTGTATGCGTCTGCGATCAGTTAGACATTGTTTGTACACTTCGCGCGGGGAAGCTATCGGTATGTCTTTTGCCACCGCACTTGCAATACTTGCAACTTAGCAGTAATGAATACATGTTCGTGATCTGCAGGAGCACAAAGCGAAGCCCGCGAAAACATATATAGGTGCAGAAGTAGAAGAAATAAATGGGCGCAACCTACGACTTTTTTACTTGAAGAAAATCTTTATGTAAACTTTGCAAATGTTGTCGCTACGTTATTTTTTTTCTTGTTGTTTCTTATTGTAGGCCCAGCTGACTAAACTGCTGGTTTTCATTAAAGTTCACTCTCTTATTGTTTGCGCGATACTGAAAACCTTCTCATCACTTTTTTCTCTTTCTCTTGCGCGAGAATTCTTTTTTTAGGGGGGGGGGGGGGGGGAGGGGACATTTCACTGGAAAGTCAGCGCAAGGCACGTCAGTAGAGTCAGTGTAAGTTAATGTCGTCTATCTCAAATTTCTGAAAACATGCTTGAATTACCCGCTGTATACGGGTTTTGCTGATTGCGGCTGGTTGTACGGCATATAATTTCTCAATGGTTCTAACATCGTGATTTCGTAGTCTCCTGTACCCATGCGGTCATGAACGCGGCTAGATTAAAACAGCCCTTAAAGTAATGTGAAAAAAAAAATGAGAAATAGATGAAAAAAAACTTTCAGTGCTTACCGGAAATTCACTGGTCGCATTGGATGGAGGTACACCAAGCAGCTCACAGTCTGGGCTGCCTGCCTGGCAATATACGTACTCCAGTCTCGGGGAGCGCACACACAAACGAAATAGGAGAAAGGGATCAAAAGAAGAGATCACGTCCAGTTATCGCTCCTGAAAGTATGATGATTTTTTACATTTCATCCATGTTGAGTATATAACCTTTTTCTTGGAATGAACCCTTTCAATTGTTAGGCTATAGCGCTTGCCCTGTCTTCTTTCTCGTACTTCGTTTGTGTGTGCAATGCCCAAGATTGGACAGGTCCTAACTCGCCCACTTTTCAATCCGCAATGTTGTCCACTGAAGATGCCTGCGGATAGAGCACACTTATCAACTGCAATGTCTATATCATCCACGCAGCAACATTTCATTTCTTAATGCCGATGTGGTATTGCTAGACCAGCTAATTTTTGGCATAGAGATCCACGACAGCTTCTTCCTCATTGACTGTCTATGACAGTGGGCCGCCATTGGTCGCATCGTCATCATGACCATGTTCACCCACCCACCTAAGAGATCTTCACCAAGAACGCACAAGGTAGATCGCCGTCTGCAGCATACAGCCGTGTAGATTATCTGCAATAGGCGATATCGGGAGAATGCGGTAATGCTCTGCCAACTGTGTTGCCGAATGGGAAAAGAACATTGACTGCATCGTATGCACAGATAAGGCTGCTGCTATGAATAAAGCAATTAAATTCAGTTGGACGAGTTTTATTGAAAGACTGCAAGTCATGAGATGTTGCTGTCTTTGAAGTATTGTAACTCGTAGCGGCGATTACTCAAGAATGGATAGTCGTTGAATCAATCTGTTGTTGATGCCAAAAAAAAAACAGGTACATGTTTCGCCCATTGATGTTTAGTTGCAGAAACAAATGGTCTTTTTCTTGAGCGCCAACCAGCTCTGCGCAGAAAAAAATTGCTATATAAACCCAGAACAATTGAGTGCGAGGATCTCCTGTTTCATTGGTACATACTGCAAAGGATATAAAACAGAAAGGAAATTTCCTGGTTCTGCCAATGCAAATCGGTTCTTAATTTTAGAAAATGAAGAAATCAGAACAAGTAATTTATTCATGGTCCTCGACTTCCGCAGTATTTGCAAGACCAGAATGCAATAACACCATAATGACGTAACACACACAGTGTGTGAACGTTTCATTCAAAGTATAGGGTACTATTCTGACGTTTTACATGTCGTAGCCCATGATCAACTTCATTTGCAAAAGATCTCATTGCACGAAATGTAGGATGGCGCATTAGTAAAGTGCGGCTAATATGATTTTACAAGATTACTTTTATTTGACGTGGAAACGAGAAATCGCACAATAAAACAAAAAGAAGCACTCTTATGCGCCATTTGCATCAATTCCCTTTTTGTTTACATACGTATTGGCTATCTGTAAGTGGCCTTGCGAGTTCAACGATGGGCTGACCAGTCATAGGGAGCATTCGATTTTACAATGCGCCTGAGTTGGTGTAAACATGATGTATTCCCCAAACGACATTATATCGTTTGGTTACCATGTCATGTTTGTCTGCCAGCAAAGTTTCTACATAGTGTAATTGCAGTCTTGTCTTGCAGCACGTGCAAGGCGAACAGTATATATAATTGCGCGCAGTATTACAACTAGTTCTAATGCCGACTAATTCAGTGACGCAAGCAGCCATGAATATTTAGATGGCTACTCAATGCTCACATTGAATCTAGCCATTTCATAAAATAAAAAAGTCAAGTTCTACATCGCTACCGTCTCTGTTTGATATTCCAGTGGCCCCAATATCGACGGGTTGCATGATGTACCACGGCCAAGCGACGTTGCCTGCTCCCGTACTTCTCCTACATCGACTTTCCTTGCCCGGCTTTCAAGAACCCCTCCGGCTATTACCGTGAGCCTACGTTGCTCCCCGCAATTAAAATATGTACCTCTGGAAACTAGGGCCACTAAAACCTAAGGGCGCCCCACGTCACAGGCAGTCGTTGCGCGAGCTTTGAATGAGCACGATGGGTGCCTCCTATATCTTGGGGACAAGCCATAACACCCACCTTCTTTCTCATTCACTATTTTCCTTGTATTCGACTTTCACTGGGATGTGTGAGCAGTAATATTCAAAACCGAGTCAAATACGAATCAGCTAGCGTCAGAAGCGAAAGGAATTGAATATGTAGTAATTTTCGAATAGTTCTCGAATGAGTAACTTCTGTTCTCACCATTATTAGAGAGCGGCCTTCAAATCCAAATACATTGCAAACAGTCCTAAATTTCTGCGAATGCATTGCACGCTTTAGATTTCTGCTTACTAAATGCTGAACTGAAGCAATTTGAGAACATAAGCAGTTTATTCACCTACTCAGGACTCACTGATGAGTGCAAATGACAGCAGTAAAGCCAAAAAAGAAAAGGAAGGAAAGAGGGGAGAACTGAGAAGACTTATTAGCGAGGCTAAAGTAAAACAATGATGCACAAAAGATTTTCCAGCATACCTTGCACACCGCAGTCCACCTGGCCACGCTGGACAATATGTCTCCAGATGCGATGCTGGAGTACAGGCAGCGAGTCCAGAACTTGGTCGAGGTGTTCCGGTGCTGACAATGGGTGCTCTCCGACCAGGATCCTCCGGCCAACGCGCCCATGGACGTGTACAGGGCGGGATTCTTTGGACAGATGCTGGCGCTGCGGACGTGAGTGAATGCTTTCATAATGAAAATCTTTCTACGATCTCCGACTCTCAGATCTTTATGACAACCCTTGTTAACTTTCCGTAAAACCTACTTTCACGAGCACTTTGCATGATCTTGTATAGAGAATCTATGAATTGTCAGGATACGCTTTTTTGCGTGTGTGGGATAAAGATATTTACTTCCCACATACGCGCATCAGTACTGGGTCGACAAAGATTATAGTTATTTTAGCCGCCAAGAAACACTTCTCTGCACTACTGTGCGATTACACAGCTACGGCAACCATCTTCATATAAGATAGAGTCACCTACTTTTGAATTGCAAGTGCTTCCAAAGCAATAGACAAACAATTTAACTGTACTCCTTTAGTGTTTCAAGCACTTGTTCATATTGTGCGAGTGCATGAACAATCGAAATTTCGAATTCAAGTTGAATGTAGTAGCGCGTGGAAAGAAATTATCCGAGAATTTGATATTCAAATTTCTTTGAAAAATTCATTATGATCGGATGCACCAGTCTACACAGAATATTGCAGCCAGACTTCAATGAAATATGGCCCATGCCTGCGGTCCACTGGACACTTGTAAAATGAAAAGTACAAAAAATAAGTACAATAAGTAAAAATAATTACAAGTATAATCTAAGAACAAGCAGCCGAGAATTGAGTGTGATAATTTGCCTTCTTGAATAGCAAGGCGAAGAGCAGAGACTACATGCTTCCGATGCCTGTCAACTGAGAGTATTGTTCAAAACGGTGCACCGTATATACAGGGTGTTTCAGCGAACACTTTCAAAAATCTTTAAAAGTTGTTTTTGGCAGATATCACAATTCAAGTTCATGAGCAACCACTCAGAAACGAAGGCTGCTTTCAAACCCTGTTCCCTCAGCACCGATTTATTGTAACTATTAGACTACGGACTGTCGGGACAGAAGGAAATGTAAAACAGCTTATATATGGATCAACAAACGAACAGAGAAACAAACATATCCAAAACTGTGGTGAAGTTACCGAGGAATTCTAACTGCAATCATTAGAAAGTACAATTGTAGCCAACTAGAGGGCAATAACTGGAATATTCTCGCTGTTGTGCCGTTATCCTTTAGAATACTATCAGTGTTAAGTCGGTGGGCTCAATTACTTGCTAGCCATTAAGTTCAAACCACTCTGGGCCTCAATTCACCACAGTCATGTACTCTTAATTCTCTCATTTGAATATGTGCGGCTTCGTTCGGTATAAATGCCGATGGCAAGCACGTGTGGCAGATTTACGCCGAATGAGCTTGCGTTACCGCCGATCAGACACGAGCCTGGAATATCTTGAGGTGTAACCTTTTTGCTGCCGCTTTAAATTAATCTATAATATACAAAAAACTCTGGAATCATTAGGAGTGCCACGTTTGGTAGATATGGACTAATTTTGACCAGAGGTTCTACGACATGAAAGCGGATTGGGTGGACAATGGAGATTTCACTGCTGGGATTCTCCATGGAATGATAAATGTAGTCATTGAAGCTGCGCGCACGGAACAGTTGATCGTTTGCTGGTAACTGAAAGTTAACTGTACACCAGCACCACATATATGCTGTAAACGACGCGGATGCTTTCACGCTATTTTTCAATGAACATTCATTCATTAGGCAGCGCACATCTGCTACTTTCTTCATGTCCTGTTCTTGATGCGCTGCTTCACTGGATGAGCTCAAGCTCACCCTGTCTGCAATTTTTGGTATTAATAGCAGTATTCGTGTGCATCAATTGTGGCATCGCTAGTTATACATATTTATTTGATCAATGTTTATATAAAAATTAGGAAATAATTACTTAGAGCGTCTTGTTCACACTTCATTCCTAAGAAATACAAGAAGCATTGGCGTACTCAATTTTAGTGTATGTGAAAGTGTTTTATAGGCAATCGGCAGAGCGAAAGGCAATGGAAAGATTACGATGCAATACGTCACGTCTTCGTAGCGCTCACCTTGGCGACCCGACTCGAGCAGTAGGTCACCGTGTTGCACTGACGCTTGGCCCGGTGATGACGCATGAAAGGTCAGCACCGTCTTTGCCCGAAAGATGAGTGCACGACACGACCATGTCGATCTCGTGCGGTTCGTTTTCAGCACCGATGACACAAAAAGAAAGACATCGCATGCTATGTGAGAAGCACGGTGAAAGAGATGAGGACACGAAACTTGGCCGTCTTAACCAGACGAACCGAGGAAGTCAGTTTGAACAAGATCTAGCAAAAGCGACAAATGCTCACTAAGAAATGAGATATGCAGGCTGGTTTTGTCGTACGTGAGTGTGGAAGACGTGGCTCTATCGCATAACTAGTTATGGTAACCCGGAATGATGACATGGGCTTATTTGTACATTTTCAATTATTTGTCTTAAAGTTGCGCAGTGTTCGCACGCATCATTTGTATTTGCCCATTTTTGCGCTGTCAAAATATTTCTATTACATAGCCAACTAGAAGAATCGTAACGTTTTTATTCGACAAATTTAGAATGGCGACGTGCTTTACAATGTTGCAAGAGGTGAAAAGCACAACTAGTCTTCTGTTTCCTTGTGTCTAGTCTAGCGACCCAGCAGCAGCAGCCGCAGCCGCACCAAACATGGCATGGAAGACAAAGAGAGCTCCACTTTAACACACACGCCTATGTATGTAGTACACTACTCAAATATGGCAAGACGCGTGCACAGATTGCGTAAGAACCGGTTTCTTGCATCCATTCTACTTCGATTATCTTAAACAAGCTCGTTGGCCTATATTCAACAAGATGCGGCGACTATGTACTGCAAAACAGAAATAAGACGTGTCTTTTGTTCTGCTCGTCATCACAAAGTCACGTACACGCTAAAGAATCGCACGTTACAAAAGATTCTTTCCTTCTCTTTTTCTATTGCAATTTCTTTCTCAAAACAGCACACTGTGTGCGTTGTTAGACTAAAATCATACACATCAGCGTATTTCTCTTCATCCTTTTCGCGCTGTTCGATTTCGGCAATTTCTTTGTATATTTACAAATTGAAGTGTACACATGTTTTTATTTCCTAGGTATACTTTTTTGGCGCAAAATACATTTCTTGAAAAGGGACAGAAGAAAGGAAGACAGTGAAGTGTTTTTATATTTGCAAACTGCGCCCATGTTTATGCATGGCCAGGCAGTTGTGTAAGTTTGAATGCAAGCTGCTCGCGCTTTCTACACTTAGGTGAATGGGTCTGCATACTTATTCAGGACCAGTCACTAACAGAATACACAAACCTTACTAGGCATTCGGTTGACCATTACGAAGAAAAACAATTTATTTTTGTCTTCAAATTAAGAGCAGCCTGCAATTAATAGCTGTCCCTACACGAGCAAATTTTGCAAATCGCCACCTCTCTTCCACATTTTAAGGCGAAAGCCTTAAGTGGCTCGCTGAAATGTCATATATCCGAAAAATCGGCGTGTAGTCCAGCGAGACAAAGGCTACCCAACCAGACAGGTAATTCTATCGAAATGTTTAGCTTCAAGTGAGACAAAGAATATCATCTTCACAAATGGCTCATAGCGCCTTAAGCAAGCAAAGATGCAATGACTGAATATGAATGAAGAAACGAAAGAATGAAGGAAAGAAAGAAAGACCTGAAGAAAGAAGGAAGGACAGGCGGAAAGAAAGAGCGATAGAAAGAATGAAAGAACTTTTAGTTATTGCATTAGGTGCTCGCATGTGTCGTTGGGGAGGACGACCTACAGCGCCGTACGTTTACTTCACATTGGGGCTCATTGTTTCTTGCAAGAAGTCTCACCCCTTCTATCGCATAACTTAATGCACTACCACGTAAGCAACAGGCTTTCACCCTTACGTGTTACAGGAGTGTAACATACTGCCAAACTTTTTAGAGGCGGGCTCAAACCATAAAGATGCACCTCACAGATGCACTTGCAGGCTGGTTGCTCTTGAGAAAAATCGTCCTCTACAGTGTTTCGGCGGTGCCGTTTTAACGCGACAGCGTTGAGGGCCCCCTGTCGCAGAAAAACGGGTGTCGGCGTAGGCGTCGGCGCCGACGTCCGCGGCCGAAAAAATCATTCCGAACCACGCATATTTTATACGGAACTAAAGTTGTCCATATCTTGTCTTACGGTCTTTAAGGCTCATTCATACTAGGCCAACGCGACACTGTTTTTGGTCTCCCGACTGTCGGCGACAGCGTCTTTTCCTTCATGTCGGCGCCTCTGTCACACTATACCGACGCCAACAACCTGCGGAACGTCGGCGTCGGCACAAAGTGACATAGGCGCCGTCAGGAAGGAAAAACCGCTGTCGCCGACAGTGGGCAGACCGAAATCGGTGTCGTGTTCGCCTAGTGAGAATGAGTGTGAATGAGCCTTTACAAAGTTATTCCTCGGAATTTTGATAATGGCAGCCTACAAATGCCAAGAAACAAAACACCGACAGCGCATCCCTTTTACGTTAAATCTTCTCAGACGGAAATATCAAAAGTGCGGAACAATAACAGAAGATCGGCCTGCGCAAGAGACCGCGTTTCCACCAGAAAGCTCGCCTTCGTGCATAGATTTCGCCGCCAGCGTTTCTCGGTAAACATCACGGTTACGTATAACCTGCACTTACCCGTAAGCGTAAGAAGCAGTCAGGGATCTTTGAATGCCATCGCGTCCACTCTCAAAGGCGAACCTTAAGCGTCTTCCAATTTTTTTTTTCTGTCCTACAGTTCACACTGAGACACTAGGCGTCCGCAAGAAGCAAATTTTCCTGCCGCCACATTACCGAGTCGCTCACGATTTTCTATGCCCTCCTCGTGCTTAAGGGGTGGTTACTATATACGTCTCGAACTTTCTCGAAGACAACAAGATTACGCGACACCTTCCATCAGCGTCATCTGACGAGCGTGCTTGAACCTAGGGCGTGCCCGAGTAGAGGGCCACACATAATTATATTTGTATATCACGAAAAACACCCTCGCGGGTTTCGCTTGCGTGTCAGCCGGCCGCTGTCACAATCTTATATACGTGCACGGTTCGCGCCGTTTACCCCATCTTATCAATCGCTCCAATGCGAGCACGTCGGTGCTCGCGAGACTTGCCTATATTATCTACAGAAGGCGAGCCTGAACGCTGCAATACCCAACGCATTATTTATAGTACGTCGAGTTTAGGAGGTCAAATTTTTAATTTAGGCAAGGGAAACTTATCTCATATTCTATAGTAGCGTATGTAATCATTCCAAAGGTTTTTAATTCGCTGGAGCGAGGTTGCAGTTGCAGGTAGCGCAAAAGCAAATTACTGTCAAATAATTCTATACGAAGTGGGATTTTGTTAGAACAACATCTGATTGTAATCTTTTTGCACAAACGTACATGTGCGGACAAAACTAATTGAAACACAGGAGCTGCAGCCGACTGCATTGCAATGCCTAACACCTTCCGGCAGCCTCAAAGCTGCTAGAGGGAACTGGGAACTGTTATGATCGCCAGGCCTGCGAGCATGCGTGATGCAATTTCTTGCTTTCCCATGAGTCTGCTAGAGATCATTGAGACGCAGTTCGACCACAGGTCCCGTGTTTCAATTACTTTTGTCCGCACCAGTACTCTCCATGGCCAGAAATAAATGAGAACAAGTTGTTTGATTTTCCTTGATGTGAAACTGCTCGGGAATTTTATGTTTCTTTAAAAGGCAAGACATGAAAGGCCGGCATCGTCTTCGCCTGAAAGATGCGTGCAGGACACTACCATGTACATCTCGCTCGGTTCGTTCTCAGCGCCGATGAAAAAAAAAAAAAAAAAGACATCGCGTGCCTGTGTGAGAAGCACGGTGAAAGAGATGAGGACACGAAGCGCTGACCGTCTTTTCAGTACACCATCAGATAGAGAACTCGGCACAAATTCAGAAACGCTTTCAACCGTATATTCGCACAGAGTCGGTGTTACCGCCTCTTAAAGGGATCGCTCGAGTAGTGCTCATCCCATATGTTGCTCCCGTACCACTGGCTGTCCGCGCCTCGATGATAGTTATTCACACCTTATCCCATATACAATCAGGTAAGCTTAAATGCAAATGTATGGACCGTGGTGTTTTCTGGCAAGACTTTAGACATTAATAGGCTGCTGGGCAGTTAATGAAGAACTGCGAAACAAACACAGGTAAACGCAAGTGAAGCAGAGAAACATAGCGCCAACTCCGACCAAATGAATCATTTAGGAAAAGGCCAGGTTAAGTACTATGTCACATCAAAGGGAAAAATCAAAACGGAGGAATAGAGCGCGAAATTGTAGGTCGTATCGAAGGGCCAAAGCCATTCATTCCATGACACCGCAATTCCTGACGTGACAGTACAACCAAACGCATGCGATACTAACCCATGACAAATCCAACCGCGATACGTCTTTTACTGCAGAGAAATAGGGGTGTAAGAAAGTTTGCAAACATAAGACGTAATCAGACGGCGCCAGATAAGGCTTATGGGAAGTCGCTGGTAGAACAATGTAAACACGCTCATAGTGATGTTGATGATGACAGCTATAAATATATTTCTGGGGACTGGCTTCCTATATTGCTTCCATTCTTTAAGGTCACCTTCGGCAACTGACGCTAAGAAGTGTAATGGGTAACCAGACGAACCGACGGAGTCCGTTAAAGAAAAAACTAAGAAAAGCGACAATTGCTCATAAAGAAAGGAGATATGCAGGTTGGTTTTGTCGTGCGTGAGCGTGGAAGATGTGGCTCTATTGCATAACTAGTTATGGTAACCCATAATGATGACGTAGGCTCATTTTACATTTTCTATTTGCCTTGAAATTGCGCTGTGTTAATTAGCCCGCATCGCTTGCATTTGCCCATTTTTGCACTGTCAGAATATTTGTATTTCATAGCCAACCTGCAAAGTCGTAACGTTTTTATTCAAGAAATTTAGAATGGCGACGCAGTCATTCCATTTCGACTAATAGAGAGCCCAGTGTTGCATGACTATGAGGAAAACTGTAATGCATCGTATAAACCGCTCCAAATGTATAGAACAAAATTTCTGCTTTACAATATCGCAAGAGGTGAAATGCACAACTAGACTTCTGTTTCATTCCCCTGACAAATTTCTATGTTTTCGACAGTCAATTTCGCAACTGTGATCGCTTGGCTACGCTGATAGTATGAATAATAAGCCACGAATTAAGTACGATAACGTGGTTTCTCGTGTGGCGAGATGAACAGCAAGAATTGAAAGCATGTTATGACTAGGGATTGGTGGTTTTGCTCAGAACGGTGCAGAATAAATGGCATTGGGTTACAAATAAACAAAACACGGCAGACGAAAAGTAAGAAAGTACAAAAAAATGTAAATCAATATTTTGGAGGCGAAATTTGTTTCCTGAATTGTCACGCTGTTGTACAACCTGAATTGAACCAATCGGCCCAGATTCACGCCCCGAAATGTCTGATGCATGAGAGACGAAAAAAAAAAAAAAACCCTGCAGATCCGATGTACATTTTGGAATCTATGTCAAGCGAAGCTGAAGTGAAGCATGTAATTAAATGCTTGATGAAACGGAGATGCATAAAACTGTTCTTACCTTCATCCTGTGCAGCGTTTAATCCCATATACTTTATGTTTATCGACCGCAATGGTCACAATTTCAATCTATTGCAATATTTTATCTTTATAGACAACACCATTCAGGAACTATGACCAAATTCAAACATCAAATCAGGCTGCTACGGAGTATTAGAAATTTACGCTGAGATGTCACGTGGACAAATGCAACTTATGATGCTTGTCGATGCAATAATGGCGATGACAGGTGTATGCACAGAAAAGTATGGTGCATGTCTAGATACGTTTAGTATTCTGCACTTCTGGTGTCAGTGACATACGCAGTGGAACATACCGAACGGCTAATTCAAAGAAAATCAAGTGCACTAAAGAATCAGTTTATCATAATGGGCTCGTTCATTAGGATGTCTGTGTGCTTCGGACGTCTGTGTTATATATATATATATATATATATATATATATATATATATATATATATATATATATATATATATATATATATATATATATATATAACACACAAACACACACGTCGAGGAGCCGAACGACCCAGCAGCAGAAGCCGCACCAAACACGGCATGGGAGGCGAACAAAGCTCCACTTTAATTCACACTCCTATCTACACACACTTATCGTGGATTGCACATGTAAATGTTGGTCTTACCACACTAGTGAGGTTGTTCGCGTGATCGTTACTCTAGTCTCCACTGTGCGGATAGCCGTCTGCATGTCTACCTGTCTCGCACCTAGGTAGGTAGACATGCGCGGTGTTACTAGATGATTCGATTTCTTAGAGTAAGGTGAATTTGTGTATGCATGTGCACGTGCGCGCGTGTGAGAGAGAAAGAGATAAGGAAACACAAATTGATATTATAAAGGTTTAACGAAGACCACACATATTAAACGATGACAACAGCATCGAACTATGGCACAAATGGCGAGGACGTAATCTTGACATTGATAGCCCGAACACTGCGATGATGTCAACAAGACGACCGCGGCAAAACGAATTTTAATCTGTGCGTCTGTGTCTCTGTTCAATTCCTGTCTTCATCGCGCAGTGTAAAATTTTGCTGAAGCATGTAATAGTTGATGCTATTGCCCGATAAGCTAATTTGCAAAGAGCAGATGACAGAGTCTGTGAATTAGCAAGTACGAGCTTTCTATATATCTTGTTTTGTTCTGCTTCTCGTGGTTCTGACTAGAAAAAAAAAACTTCGAACCCAATGTGTTACTGCTCCGTTCGTCATCAAGCGACTTTAAAAGCAAGTCAGCTTGTATTTCACATTTAAAATTTTCCTCTCGGTACGATAAAAAACTGTAGACTGCTTCTTTCCTCATCTTGCAAATTTGCAAGGTGGTGGTGTAAACTTGCACTCTTTTAAACTTGCAAACATTTCATGGTGAGGCGCAGTTCAAGAGGACCGGTTGTCATTATGGTGACCATTAAGCTTCTTATGGATAGGCGTGGGCAGCTGGCACACCAATCATCTCTCTTTTGTCAGTCTTCCTGAAAAATAATGAAGCCATGACAAATATGCAAGCAAAAATATTATGAAACAAAAGTGTTTCCAATAAATAAACAAATCACGGTTCTACGTGAAGTGTTCAGAAACGCACCTTGTCAGGATTTTGGTCCTTGTTAATTCCAGTGGTGACACATTCTCAGTTGTACGTCCGGAGACAATAAAATCCAAAGGAGTGAACAAATATCAGCAGCGGCTTGGAGGCTGGTGTTGAAAGAAAAAGCTTCAATTACTATAATGGAAGTGTGGGTGAGTTTGTGATCCATGTATCACTGAGAGCAGTGAAGAAAACGCTCAATGACAGAAAAGCACTCGCACACACAACACTGTTTTGCGCGTACATTTCTTTTAATGGTGCACTTGATTCGGCTGCGCTTAGTCAAGCCTCTATCAGATTATAATTGTTTCTGCCAGATACCAGTAATATTTAATTATGTCTAAAATGCAATCAATCTAACTCTTCTACCAAAAAAAAGAAAATTGTGGGGTTTTACGTGCCAAAACCACTTTCTGATTATGAGGCACGCCGTAGTGGGGGACTCCGGAAATTTCGACCACCAGGGGTTATTTAACGTGCACCTAAATCTAAGTACAGGGGTGTTTTCGCATTTCGCCCCCATCGAAATGCGGCCGCCGTGGCCGGGATTCGATCCCGCGACCTCGTGCTCAGCAGCCTAACACCATAGCCACTGAGCAACCACGGCGGGTAACTCTTCTACCAGAAGTACATTTTCCACTAATGTGCATTGAATTTATCGTTGTGTAACATTTATGCAGAAACATCCTAAACTATTTATTATTTATGCTGTACTCCATGTTAGGAATTTTAGCAATCTTGCAAAATTACAAAAGCCTCTATTGAATTGCTTTTGGAAAGAAATAATTATGTTACAACGGGGGTGTTTGCCTAGCAGCACTAGTTCTAGGTTGTAGCGCTAGGCTTAAACCGGTCGGTACTAAGACGCAGCGGGGAAGCCAGCGAGTCTCGTCGTCTTCTCTTTCACAAGCACTATGCCCACTGCCCAGTGCCTTCAGTACAATGTAATTATTATTATTTCGCACTTTTAAGAAATGACTACAGCCATCTCTTTTATCCGTCTCGCAAGCAAAGAAATTCAAGATTGAAAAGACGAAGCACTGCTTTTTTACTCACCGATGCACACGGCCAAAGGCTGCAAAGTTAATCCGCTTGCGTGTCCAAGGTAGTCTCCGAGCAGATTGCATTTGGTTCCAGTGATGAACTTCTGCACTAGCTAGCATGTTTTTTTTTTCGATCAATATGTCATTATGCGGCCAGACGCGGCAGATGAATAACCATGGAAAACGTGTGGCCGTTATGTCAGTGAAACGCCGCAGCTGATAATATTCACATTCTTTGAATGAATATTATCAGCTTGGGGGCGGCTATCGCTTGGTGGCGGCTCTCGAATGCTGGACGCATTAACTGACTGAGGTATTATTCTCATCTACAGAAAACTTCTTTCAAACGAACCTGCATTATGCTGCTCAAAGGAAACGACCATCCCGTTCACAAATATTACTGCCGTGCGATTTGAATCCATAAGCGTCCCGGACTGCAATCGATACCAATTGGCTGCTTATCACACGCCAGTGAGGTCTCAAAACCTTTATTCAAGTAATAAGCCATAGACTATAATAATAGAACTCTAACAAAATCAGTAGCCTGCTTATTTTGCAAAACATGGCATGTTAACTATGGTTGTCAGTTTTTATATGTGCGCTTACAGATCAAACATGGATGGATGGATGGATGTTATTAACATCCCCTTTGGAACGGGGTTGCACTACCAAGCTCTTGCTATTATACTGCCTAATGTCCTACCCAAGTTAAAAAAGAAAAAAAAAACGCTATCAACTCCCACAACCACATTTTCTGACCCCCTATTGAGAAATTTACTTTTGTACGTCTCCCGTTTTTTGTCGTTTCTCTACTTATCTTCCGCCACTCTTCCAATTGTCTCTTACCAATCTCTATTGCGGATATCTTTACTTTCCCCCTGCTCTCGCTGAACCCAAGGGCTTCAAGGAGGCCAGGGGGGCCTTAATCGACCGCAGGGCAGATATCTACACAATCTAATAAAACATGCTCCATCGTTTCTCTAGCTTTACCGCCGCCAAGCACAGGCCTCTTCTTCCTTCTTATATCTCTTTATAGTTGCGCGTTCTATAGCATCCTGATCTTGCTTCGAAAAGTAATGAGCGTCCCTTTCAGTTATCATAAACAGTTTTTTTCCTAATTTCGTTTTTTTCCTCAAGCAGTTACTCATGGCAGGCTTCTTTTCCATTGCCGCCACCCATGACATTATTTCAGCCTCCCTGTCTTTCAGCGTCACTTTCTTTGTTACCATGTTGCTCACCCTACAGGCCGCCTATTTGCTGGTAAGATTCCTAGTTCTTTTTCTCCACTACGAATCAATGTTATTCTCTGCAACTATCTGAACACTATCCCAGCCCAATTACTTTCTTCCATATTCCTCAGTCACTCTTCACAATTAATTTTACTGTGAGCTTACCTCACTTCAAAATTTGTCCAGCCCATATCGCCCTGTACAGCTTCATTTTTAGTCTTCCCGTGAGCGCCCAATGCGAGGCGTCCCACTGACCTTTGGTTTCCACCGAGTCCTGATTGTATGCCTGATTTCAAGCAAACAACCGCATTTCCAAAGGTTAGTCCTGGAACCATTACACCTTTCCACATAACCCTGAGCACCTCGTACCTATTGTATCCCTATAGCGATCTATGCTTCATTAGGGCTGCATTTCTCTTCCTCTTTACTGTTATTTTTTTTTCCTGTGTTTCCATATATCTATTGCCTTCGTTTATTCACATACCAAGGTATTTATATTCTTTTACCAAATGTATTTCCTGGCCCTGTATTAACACTGTCTGTTCACTGTTTTCATTGAATACCACGACACCCGATCTTCTGACGCTAAATTTCAAACCTAAATTCTCGCCTTCCTGTACACAGATGTTAGCCAGACGTTGCAAATCACTTTGCGTGTTAGCTAGCAACACAATGCCGTCCACATAAAATAAACCTGGAAGCTACTGCTCTAATACTGTACCCGCTTCTTTGTATGAGCGATTAAATCCGATATTACTTCCTTCTAGCACCCTCTTTATCCTCACCATATTGCTCATAAGCAGCAGTGGGGATATAGGGCACCCCTGCCTCAGTTCCTTGTTGATATCATCTTTCTCCTCGCTACTCATTCCTTACCATTCAACGCAAACGGTATTTTCTAGGTAAATCTCTCTCAAAAGCTGTAGACAGTCTTCGCCTTCCCCTTCCAGAATATCCCACAATATGTTGCGGTCTACGTTGTCATACGCTCCTGTAATGTCTAAAAAGGCCACATATAATGGTCTGCTTTCTACTCCCGATATTTCAATACACTGAGTAGTTCCTGAAAAGTTCCAAGGCCCTGAAAAGCCTTTCGCTAGAGGGCGCAGCCACAGACACCCCACGGTGCGCGCTGCTGCGCCGATGCTCTAGTATCATCTTCAATGACGACGCACGCTCTGTACAAATTTAGAGTTGCAACTTTTTCCTGCTTTAGCAGTTAAGTGGTCATGCCACCTTGTCACGTCGTTATGTCAACGTCGTTGCGTTGTAATCTTGTTGTCGGGCACCGCATGTCGCCATCACTGATTATTATTATTATTATTATTATTATTATTATTATTATTATTATTATTATTATTATTATTATTACATGTTTATAATTAAATGTAACAGAAATACCTGCAGCCCACAATTAACTTATAAAATTACGTGATGAGAGAAGTGTAAACCGAGTTCCCCAAAGCCACAAACAGAAGTGAACGTAAGACAGAAGTTACATATCGCACAAGGAAGAAATGTTTCAAGGATCGCCCACGAGGGAAACAGGCACAGGTGGAAACAGTATGTTTACGATACACTGGTCTCACTAATAATGCAGCATGGGGAACGTAACCTCCACTGTTCATAACTTTAACCCTAGTGCGTTGACGAACACCGAAGAAACTCTGCTTCTTTCCCATAATAAGATCGCTCTTTGGATACTGTGGGGCGAGCATCAAGGCACGTAGCCCCAACAACCGAGGGTACATGGCCCTCTGTAACTATCCGCGCAAAGCTGCCGAACTGCACCTTCTGCAGATAACAGGTGTCTCACTGTGACCACATTTCACGTCACTACAAATGTGTCCTACCCCTCTGTGCGCACACCTGTCATCAGCATTCTTCCGTCGACAAGCATCACACGTCGCCTTCGTCTTCGTGACGTCACTACGAAGACTTCTTTCACTGGGCATCCGCCTGATCTGGTTTTTGCATTTCGGTGTAGCTTCTAAACGATGTGGGGAACAGATGCACAAAAAATGCATGAGGTGAAAGTTGTGACTTTCAATCTGCATAAACATTCATGAAATTATCCGTTGCATGATCCAACTCGTTGCATAGTCCAAGCTTTATATTTATATGTAATATAACTAACGGCCTATGCGTACATTTACCTATAAAGTTTCACTTCAAAGAAGTTTGGACATGGGCACTGGACTTACTTATAATATTTTCTTCTGTGTATTTTATTCTTGTTCTTAGCGTGTCCTGATTCGTAATTTCTTTTTTGACACCGATGGTGCCGCAACAAAAAAGAACAAATATAGAGTGAAGCTTTGGCAAAACTAAAGCTGCCTGCAACACTTGAATGAACTGTCAAGATTTAAATTGCATTTTGGAATAAATAACAAACAAGTTATATATTTAACGCACTGACATCAAAATTATTGGCGTGCTGCACTGAAGTTGCAGCTTAGGGTATTTGTCTAACAGTGCGACTTCGCGAGCAGGAAAAGAAAACGCGATGCACAGAAAAATTAGCCGATCGTACATATCGCATGGATGCTACACAAAGAGTTCGTTGAGCGTAACTAGATGAGCGTACCTAGTTGTGGTTAATTGTTCTCATCTTGTTTCCTGGGAAGCGGCAAATTGTCCCGGCTGTCCATCCTCCCTTGCTTGCATCATGAGCCGTGCGAAAGTTTTACATGCACGAGCAACCAACATCCTTTCACTCATGGTATGGCATCTTTGAAAAAGTTGTGGCCTGACGGCAGAAGCTAAAGGCATTCACGCAAATACGTGGGCACGTGACCATATGAATCGAGATATGGCAAAATAGCAGCCAAAGCGAAAGCAAGCCGCGACGTAAATGCCGGCTGCATCCCCGTTCAAGAACAAAGAAATTGCCGAAATCAAACAGCGCGAAAAGAATGAATAGAAATACGCTGATGTGTATGAGTTTTGCCTACCAACCCGCTCAGTGTTCCGTTTTCATAAAGAAATTGCGATAGAAAAAGAGAAGGAAACAATCTTTTGCAACCTGTGATTCTTAAGCGTGTTCGTGACCTTGTGATCAACAGAACAAAAGACAGGTCTTATTTCTAGTTTTCAGTAAATATTCGCCGCATCCTGTTGAATATAGGCCGACAAGCTTGCTTAAGATAATCGAGGTAGAATGGATGCAAGAAACCGGTTCTTACGCAATCTTTGCACGTGTCTTGCCATACTTAAGTGGGTAGTGCACTACAAGCCGGGAATCAACGATTACGCTCGAATCGCAAGACAACGACTGATGGTCTTGCGTAGGCGCTTTTAATGTCGCACTACTTTGTGGCAAGAGCGAATTAAGTTACATGCTATTGTTAACGCCTTATATGGTTCTGCACGTTGCTGTGCAGCAGAAAGTGGAGCATAAAATGGAAGCGAGACAACATGGCAGCGCTGCCTGCAGGTATCAACGTTACGCTTCTGCTCGGTGGTCTCACGTCGTCCGTGGGCCATCTGTAAGTGTCTCTGTAGAATACATCACAAGCCACAGCATAGGTGCGGTGGCTTGTGATGTGGGCATTCTAGAATGAGTTCCTCTATTAGAGATCTTGGGAACTAACGAACTAATGGAAGAACCAGCTAGCCTTCTTGCCCAGTCTGACCACAAACCATCGACCATCCACCAAAACAGGCGAAAGAGGCAAAAAGAGCTATTCGCTTAAATGTGGCAACCATAAACATTCGACACCCCACATCGCAACTTTTTCCAGCCACAGCAGTTAAGTAGTGCCACTGACGACATAGACATCACGTCCTCACGTCAACGTCGCGGTGTCGTAGCCTTGTTCTCGTGCTCAGCGTATCACTACTAAGTGACATACCGACATAACAGGTTCTTATTACAATGTAACACAAATCCCGGAGATTCACTAACAACTCTTAAACAATAACGCGACAAGTGAAAACAGAGTTGCCGAAAGCTACTAACAGGCAAGAACAAAGTATGGACAACGTGAACTTCATTGTTCCTAATTTTAACGTAGTGCGTCCTCGAACACCGATGACACTCTTTCCCAAAATGATACGATCGCTCTTCAGTGATACTCAGGGACATAAGCAACTAGCCGCCACAGCAGAGAGTAGATGGCCGTCTGCGACCGCCTACGCAGAACTGCCGAACCGCGCTTTTTTTTTTTTTTCAAAGTTACAGCTGTCCCGAATACGTTTGAGTTCAAACGTTTTCTCGTTCTCTGTGCGTACACGTGCCAGCAGCATTCTTATCCCTCGACAAGCATCACACGTCGTCCATGTGACATCGCTACGCAGGTGTGTCAGACTGGGTGCATCCGCCTAATTGGCTGCTTGCATTCCGTAATAGTTTCGGAACGGTGTAGTGCAGTTATATTGTCCGAGGTGAACTTTTTGCATAAACATTGCATAAATTGACTCGTTGCATAGGATGAAATTAAACGATTGTACGCATCACCGTTATTTATATGCCATTTATTAAAAAAAAACTTTGCTTCAAATAGGTTGCAGCATGTGCCTTGGAGCTGCGTAAAATTTTTCTTGCGCCATAATTTTATCGTTCTTGGCATGCACCTGATTCGGCATGTTTTCCACCGATGGTGCGACGGTAGAAACCGGCAAATATCAGAATACGTGGGCCAACGTAAAGTGGCCTGCAATAATGCTTTAATGTGTCTTTACCAATTTTTTTAATTTCGTTTCCAAATATAGAACGAACAGGTTATGTTTTCAACATGCCGACATCACATTCAACCAGGTGCTGCGCTGAACTGGCAGCTCCAGTGCACTTGTCTAATGGTTGATAGGGCAGGAAAAAAGCGCTTTACATCAAAAATCAACCAAAGGTACGCACCGCATAGCTGCTACACAAAGATTTAATTAACCGTAATTGCTTCGCTTCAAAGCAATAGAAACGATCGCGCTGACCTTGTCTCCTAGGAAACAGAACTTGGCCCGGCTGTCCATCCCCCCGTTATTCGAACCATGAGCCACGGGGTAGTCCTACACACACAAGCCGCCAGCATTCTTTCAGTCAATTTGTGGCGCCGTCGAAAAAGTTGAGGCCTGGCGTCACCAGCTAAAGTTATTCACTAAAACAAGTAAACCTTCTTGCGCTCAGTCACATGCACACACGAATGGAAAAATGGCTGCCAACGCGAAGTCAAGCCGCACTATTAGTGCAGGCTGTAGTATACATTGCAGGCTACTGTGGCAAAGAAAACGTTGAAGTACGCAGAAATTGGCGCAATCAGAAAACGCGATAGGAACAAATTTATATTTTCAACTCGTCGACATCAAATTCACTGGAATTCTGCACAAGACTGGCAGCTGTATGGATTTCGTCTAATGGCTGATAAGCCTACTACACAACCACGAAAAAGAAAGCTTTACAGCAAACGGAGAGGAAGGCATTTAGCATAGGTGGTACGCCGAAATGTTTACTGTGCGTAATTATTTCAAAACAGTTGCAAGAGTTGGTCTCACCTCGTCTCCTGGGAAACGTAGCTTGACCCGGCTGTCCATCCCCACGTTGTTCGAGCCGCGGGAATGTCACACACACGAATAGCCAGCCTTCTTTCAGTTGCTCTGTGGTCCCCTAAAAAAAAGCGGTGTAAATTGCGGCTTGACGTCAGAAGCTAAAGCTACTCGCGAAATCAGGTGAGCACTCTCGCACGCAACCACATGCGCAGACATATTGCAAAATAGCAGGAAAGCTCGAAGCATGCTGCGATTTCAGTGCAGGCGACATCGCCTTCTTTCGCGGCGAAGGCAACGTCCCAGTGCAAATAAATTGCCGTAATAAAACGGCGCCAAGGGAATGCAGATAAAAATGCCTATTTGGGCGATGGTAGGCTACGAAGTCGCCCAACTTGTCTTGAGAAAGAAATTGCGATAGAAAGATAGAGAGGGAAACAATCTTTCGCCACCTTCGATTCTTTATCGTGCGCGTTATTTTGCAATTACCAGCACAACTAAAAGCATAGGCCTGATTTGTATATTTCACCACGTACTTGCAGTATATGTATAGTTGAATATATACCACGGTACCCAAAGCATAATGGGTTCAAGAAACCGGCTCCTACTAAAGCTTTGCACGCGTCTTTAACGCCGTTGACTCTTCTTATCAATCGTGCCAATGTGCCGCACAACCATGCGTTCGCGCGTGTCGTAGCTCACAAGATTTGACGGTGTAATTATTATCTTGTAAAGGTGAGCCTTATGCCTGTAACGCCCAGCGCATCCTTTATGTTAGACGCTGAGTTTTAGAGCTCAAAAATTATATTTAAGCAAATGATACTAACTTCTAGAGCACACCAGCGTCTTTAATACGCTGGAGCGAGATCTCAGCAGTGGATAGCGCAAAACAATAGTAAATAAATCATTACTACACGAAAACATTTTAATCAGCCTTTATTTTGTTTCTTTATTTGTGCGAACGTACTCTCCATGACCAGAAAAGAAGGCGAACAAGTTGCTTTTATTTACTTTAACATGTAACTGCGTTTGGGCATTATGGGGTTAATTAGATGGCAATATATTGCTTGCATATAATGCGTTTTTATTGAGTAACAACTAATTTACAAAATTTTATTTACTCAATATATAATAGCTGTTTGACTAAGCGGAAGTTCTAATTTCGCAATAAAAGTATGCCAGTACTTAAAGTGTAACAGTTTATTAGAAGCATTGTGTCTTGCAATGCTTCGCGAAATGCTGTTTTTAAAGTATGCAACGGCATGCATTGCTGCCCCAGCCACTTTTCCGTAGTGTGTATATACGTTGGCTGCGGGAACGCATTTACTGCAACACCAAAGCGTTTCCCTGCAAAAGGATAGAAAGTTGGGCGAGTTCGTACGGTGACGCATTCTTGGATTGTGGCGCGAAGTGACAGAGACTAGAAGCAGACAGGACGAGCGCTAACTCTCAACTAAATCTTTATTGAAACTATCAACATATATAAATGATTGCAAATACCGCAGCATATGAACGTGAACAAGTGTAAAGACTGAGTTACACATATCAAGAGGTAGGGAAACCAAAAAAGCAAACAAAATTCACTACTTCAAATTAACACACCTGCTGAGACGACAGAGAAATTGGCTTTCTAACAGAGATATCCATGCGTGGCTAACGCAAGAGTCTCCTAATCTTTTAATGTAAAATGCCTGAATTGTTTCCCGTGTGGTCTGGCATCTGTGTCTTGAAAGGATTTTTCTGTGTTCAAACAAAGGTTTACAACCGCAATTGAAGCAATTAGAAGCTAGATGTGAAGCATTAGGGTTGTTAAGGGATTGTTTGTGTTCTTTTAGTCTCATATTGATACACCTGCTGCTCTGTCCAATGTAAGTTTTTCCGCACTTGAGTGGAATCTAAAATCATACCAGTGTTACACGGCACTAAAGGGGATACATGCCTAACGTCGCAATCATTGTTTCTTCTTTTGCGCCCCTGTTCAAGTTTCCAAGTTATCTATAGGGCCCATCATGGACAATTTGCGGGGGACCGAGAAAAGTGTATCGAGGTCATATCTATTGGCCACGTTCCGTAAACCGTGTGACAACCTATGTGCATAGGGCACCACAACAAACCATTTTTTTTCCTTTTTCTGTTTTTCTTGTTTCCTAGCAGCACTTTTTTACCCATTTCGAAAGCGTTTCGCCGCTTAGTGATAACAAATGAACAGGATAACCAGCCTTCTCGAGCCTATCTGTCTGTTGCGAAAAACTTTGAGAGTTGTGAAAGTTGAGGGTTAGCGCTCGTCCTGTCTGCTTCTAGTCTCTGTGTCACTTCGCGCTACAATCCAAGAATACTTTGCGTTTCCTTGCCCATTGCGATTCTCGGAGCTGGCACGAGCCACAGAATTTCTGGTAGAGGATAGCGCTTTCAGTCGTAGCTGACATCTACTCTGCACGTACACGCTTGCAATTTTTTAACAATATCGCGCGAGCGTCGACCGCACGGCATGTCAGTGGCCCTGTAGCGGTGAGGTGCAACCCTAAAGCGAACAGCGCCGCACTATACATTCGAACTAGAATTCATCTTGCACGACCGCACATAAAGTTGCCAATCCTGCAGCCCTTGCCGCTACAAAGCCGTTGACACGCCTTGCGGTCGACACTCGCATGATATTGTTAAAAAATTGCGAGGGTGTGCACCATATATTATGAAAGAAGTCTTTGTCGCCAAAATTAAGTTTCTCTAGTTATCCTCCCTGAACTAAATTAACAGCGTATTCTACACATGCCGTATACTTGTATTGCTTTTTCTTACGCTGTAGTTATTGCATCAACAGTTATTGTGTAAATTAGAATTTCCACGACTTCTATGAAGTGTGGCCAGGAATTTATTTTATGAGGAACCCCCGTTTTTTCTTTTCGCTTTTCTTATGGTTACGAATAACACGGAAATAACGCAGCGAACAATTTCTTATTGACAAATACGCAATTTGTTTTTAACCACCGCACTGCCTCTCGTGCATTCATTTCACGCCACACTCGTTTGAGTGGTCCGCAAAATTTAACTGAGCACACGTACGCAGTAAATTCCTCGAATTTACATGTGTTTGGCTCCACACAACTCGCCAAAACTTAGAGGTGGCGAATGCTTGGGGCTGATATTCCTACGTCGAGTGGAATAACAACTGGCAAAGCTTAGCAACTGCATTATAAGAATTGGGACACGACAAAATTAAAGGGGAAAAATGGAGTGGTACTCGCCGTCGACTACTGGTTCCCCGCCCATGGCCGGTAGTGCTTGGGCCCTTACGCAAACGCCGGCTAGAATCCGCAGCTTTTCTAATGCGTTTCTTTTCCGTTAATGCTGCCGGTTTGTCTTCTCGTAAAACACCGTTAAAACACAGACAAAGAAAAAAAGTTCTTACATTCCTGAAGGCAAGGCAGCGGAGCGACGCCCTCCGCTGTTCGAACGCCATTTGCAAACTGACGGGACGGATGTTGTCAAGCAAACCCTATACTTCCGGTAAGATTACTCATAATAAAAAAAAAAATAATGATTTCGCATATTTTACGCACTAAAACGCTATCTGGTTGTGATGGACGCCGTGGCCGAGTTCCCCTTTTTTTTTTTTACCACAGTCAACGTGCGCGCAATGCTCTCGCATTCCGCCCCCATGTGGAGGGCAGCGGGGATCGAACCCGCGACCTCACGCACAACAGCATAGCGCCTTAATCACTGCGCCACGGCCTCTTTTTTTATTATTACCAGCTTGGCTACAAGCCTCAAAAGAGTTTGTGATCATAGATCACACTCGTTTTATATGTTTTAAAGTATCAAGCATTGAAACCACAGCTTCATCACAGTCATTCGCCGTGTACACGTCACGTACTTTCACAACCATTTCCACAATATATTCATACACAGATCGGCCTTTAACATCACAATGTCTATATATTAACAGACTAAGCCTGACTGCGTGCAGCCCAAGTAAAAAGATAACATCCATCTGTTTAAAATCGCGTTCAGGTGGTAAAAAACAAATGCCATGTGGATTGATGGGTAGGACGATCTTTAAAGTTCTCTGTAATATATCCCAAAAGAATATGGCATTATTACAATCAATGAAAACATGTTCTATTGTTTCAGCTTTGCTGCACAGAAAGCATCTGCTTCCCCATGGCACATAAGTACCTCTTTCCTCCAACCACGCCCCCTCGCCCTTTATTAATGTCAAACGTACTAATTAGTGTCATTATGACGCAAAAGCCAACCAACCACACGCGAACGCTCGCAAACGCACCCCGAGGCCGCATTAATAACGCCATATCCCGCACAAGCAATTCGAGCTTTGTTAGCAAATTACCTTTCTACAGTAAATAAAAGAAAAAGGAACACTGTCTGTGTGAGCCTGCTAAGCCAGAAAAGACGTGAAGACAAATGACGGGTGCGTCAGGCCAGCTCTCCATGACGTAACGACTTTTTAATGGCGTCCGCTCGGGCTTCGTTAATTTTCCATCGCTAATTATGGAATATATCGAATTCCAACATAGGCAAAAAGTGAACTCGGCAAGCTTTAAGACCTCTTAATGAGCCAGAACGGCCCAAATAGCAAAACTATAGCAAAAAGCAAATCCATGATGTCACAATGATGTTCGCGAAATTCGATTTAAATAATAATAAACGAACTTATAACTTCATTTCCCTTCAAGAGATCGAGATAACAGCGCGAAAGGAAATAAAATATAGTTTATGGAAATGCTTTGCTTGTTTAAACTTATTTAGCGCTAGCGTGTAGCGTCCCTTTAAACACGATTGGTTAATGTACGCCAGACAGACATTATCACTAAATATTTATGGCCTTGTCGCTATGTACTGAAAATGGACTTTGAATAAAATTACATGTTTAATCACCCGCACCTTGTGAAATTAGAAAAAAAAAGCAAGAGAGAAGCGCGTAAGTTTTCTAGGGCTTGAACCACGGTCCTGCGAATTACAAGCGAGGAACGTGCCCACGGCGCCATGAAAGCGAACGCCGGGGAGGCCTTTAGCATTGCTGATATACGGGCGCTTTCTTTTCTTGTTTAAAAAAAAAAGATAATCCCCAAGCACAGCCGCAATCTGGCTTTCCAAGGTTCCGCAGTGGATGGACTTTCTCAGCATGTTTACTATAACTCTTTAACATTCTTGCAACGCCAAGTACACTTTTTTTTCATTGTGAACCCAGTGTAATGCGGTCCTGAACCTAACACGCGACCTTGTGGTTCGGGAGGAAACAGCGTAGCCGCTACACTACGGATACGGATGAAAGAAGCCGTACTCATTTAGGAGATTTGGTGCCAGTTTACGGTTGGCTTAGGCGCAGCTACGCCGCAAAGAGTAATGGGAAGGGAGGCTCTCGACTTTAATATTCTTTTATTGACGTGACACATAGAGACTTTGGC